>NC_044398.1:39346027-39946027 GCF_006542625.1 Nomascus leucogenys | reverse complement strand
CATAACATATCTGATAGGCTCCCAGAATCTCTAGTTGAAACAATTGGTTTCAGACTATGTTAGGACAACACCGCGTTATAAAGATTGTGACAGGTAGCTGTTTGTTAATGTCCAAATCTCAACCAAAAAGTACAATACATACAAAATATTACAGTGACATGGCCTAAGTAAAAAAAAACAACTTAAAACTGTCAGAAAACAACCATGAAAATAAAGATGTACATATTAATTTTAAAAATTTAACCTAAATGGGAACACAGGTAACTAAAATAAAAAAAAATCGAATATCAAGGAAAAGATGAAAAATATAATAGAAATTATGGAAGTAGAAAATACAAATAGAAATAATGACTGAGGCCAGGTGTAGTGGTTCATGTCTGTAGTCCCAGCACTTTGGGAGTTTGAGGCAGGCAGATCACTTGAACCTAGGGAGTTCAAGTTTAAACTGGGAAATATGGCGATACTTCTCCTCTATAAAAATTTAAATTAGTCAGGTATATTGGCACACACCTGTGGTCCCAGTAAACAGGAGGCTGAGGTAGGAGGATCATGTAAGCCTAGGGAATCCAAGGCTGCAGTAAGCTGCAATCATGCCACTGTACTCAAACCTGGCTGACAGAGCAAGACACTGTCTCAAAAAATTAAGAATACCTGAGAAATTCTCAAAAGTAAGAAAACAAGGTTGTAAAAATGAAGAAGCTCAACATACTAAAACTAGGAAACACACAGATCCATAACAAGACATGCAAAGCAAAGTTCCCAAAGTCACAGACAAGAAGAGAATCTCAAATGCTGGAAAATACATAATTACGGTTCTATGATATAACCAGTGACTCTTTCAACAGAAACCTTGCAGACCAGAAGGAAATTGTGTACTATAGTTGATGTGCCAAGCAAAAATAACTTCTATGTAAGAATAATATAACCAGCAAAACTGTGCTACAAAATGAAGAAAAAGGAAAGACCTCTAAAGATAACCAAATGTGGAAAAATTACATCAACACTACATGTGCCCTACAAAAAATGCTGAGAAGAGTCCTCCTACTAAAGCTATATGATGCTAAAAAACAAAATTATCATACAAAAATAGGTAGCTTTCTGGGAAAGATATAAAGATATGCAAATATTTATACAAAAAAATCCTGTAGCATTATCATAATAACCAAAAGATGTTTTATTTAATTATTCTCTAAAATTTAAAGATAAAAGCTAAAAATAATAATGAAGATCTGTTAATAAATATATAACATAAATAGATATGTTTAGTGACATCAATAACTAAGTTGAGGACAGATGTAATAAGAAATAATTTGTGCATGAACCCGAATTTAAATTTCACCACTTCAAAATATATTGTTGAAATTTTAAGAGGTTTTTATATAATCCTGAAGGCACCCACAAAGAAAATGTCTGTATAGATACAAAAAAGGAAATAAGAAAGAAGTGACAGCCTATTCATACAAAAATAAAAAAGACACAAAGGAAGATAGAACGAGAAACAGACATACAAGAATCATTAAACAATAAAATAACAATAATCATTGTCTTCAGAAAATAAACATTTTAAAAATAGCCTTTCCAATCAATACACATACATTGAATAGAGGGATTATATAAAATTTTATATACCAAGATCCAACTTGCCTTTCTTCAAGAGTCACTTGAGATCTAGTAGTGAAATCAAACTGAAAGTGGCAAGTGGAAGAAGACATTTCAGGCAAACATTAACCAAATGAGAGCAGAAGAGATAAAAATTGTATTATACAAAATACATCGTAAGTCAACAACTCTCATTTTATAAAATATACTTTATGTCAAAATTCACAAGAGAAAAAAGGTCATTAAACAATAATAAAGATATCATTTATTGAAAACGTATGACAAATATGTGCATACATATATTTATATGTTTGTGTGTGTATGTGTATTTCTCACATTGTTTCCAAAAATACAAAGCAAAAATTGACAGAATTAAAGCAACAAATAGAGAGCAATATAATTAAAATAAGATATTTTAATACTTCAATTTCTGCAATGAACAATAAAACATAACAATATTAATAATGGAAAAGAGGGCCGGGTACAGTGGCTCATGCCTGTAATCCCAGCACTTTGGGAGGCCAAGGCAGGCGATCACGGGGTCAAGAGATGGAGACCATCTTGGCTAACAAAATGAAACCCGGTCTCTACCAAAAATACAAAAAATTAGCAGGGCGTGGTGGCAGGTGCCTGTAATACCAGGTACTCAGGAGGCTGAGGCAGGAGAATGGCATGAACCCAGGAGGCGGAGCTTGCAGTGAGACGAGATCGCACCACTGTACCCCAGCCTGGGCGAGAGCAAGACTCTGTCTCAAAAAAAAAAAAAAAAAAAGGAAAAGAGAAACTGGAAGCAGTGCAAATGGGGACAAGTGGCTCATGCTTGTAATTCCAGCACTTTGGGAGGCCAAGGACAGATCACCTGAGGTAAGGAGTTTGAGACCAGCCTAGCCAACATGGCGAAACCCCATCTCTACTAATACCCCATCTCTACTAAAAATAGCCAGGTGCGGTGGCAGGCATCTGTAATCTCAGCTACTCAGGAGGCTAAGGCAGGAGAATTGCTTGAACCAGGGAGGCGGGGTTTGCAGTGAGTCGAGATTGTGGCACTGATATCCAGCCTCAGCGACAGAGCAAGGCTCCATCTCAAAAAGAAAAAAATATACAAAGAAAGCAGTATAAAACAATATTATGCCTAAAAAGAACACCCCTTAACAATAGCAGGGTACAACCATTCTCAATAGCTCACATACATTCTCTTTGATAAACTGCCTGTTAGGCCATGATAAAAAAAAAACTTACTAAATCTTTAAAAATTGAAATTGATAGATTGCTCTTTTTGACCAAAATGGAATGAGAGTAGAAATCAACAAAAACAAAACTAAAAAATTTACAAATACATGAAAATTAAACAACACACTCTTCAGCATGCTCAAAGGGTAAAATAATTAATATTCAGCATGATTGAAGGGTAAAATAATTAATATTGTGAAGATGCCCATACTGCTCAGTGTAATCTACAGATTTAATGCAATCCGTTTCAAATATCTAATTTTATTTTAGCAGAAATAGAAAAAGCAACCCCAAAATTATATGAAATTTTAAGAAACAATGAAACACCCAATAATCTTCAAAGAGAGCAACAACTTTGGAGGCATCACAACTCCCTGATTTCAAAACACATTATATAGACTTAAAACAATTTGATTTGGTTATAAAAAGTGAACTAGACCAAATAAACAGAATGTAGTATAAATATAAACTCTCACACATATAATCTCAGGAAGAGTTATTTGCCCATCCATGATTTTTTTTTTTTCAGATGGAGTCTCACTCTGTTGCCCAGGCTGGAGTGCAGTGGCACAATCTAGGCTCACTGCAACCTCCGCCTCCCAGGTTCATGCCATTCTCCTGCCTCAGCCTTCCAAGTAGCTGGGACTGTAGGTGCCCGCCAC
Organism: Nomascus leucogenys; assembly: GCF_006542625.1. Classification (NCBI taxonomy): domain Eukaryota; kingdom Metazoa; phylum Chordata; class Mammalia; order Primates; family Hylobatidae; genus Nomascus; species Nomascus leucogenys. Next base: position 39,942,536 of record NC_044398.1, on the reverse strand, counting down.
CACGCCCAGCTAATTTTTTGGTATTTTTAGTGGAGACGGGGTTTCACCGTGTTAGCCAGGATGGTCTCAATCTCCTGACTTCATGATCCACCCACCTTGGCCTCCCAAAGTGCTGGTATTACAGGCATGAGCCATCGCGCCCAGCTGCACATCCACAATTTTTATAGCATTGCTATTGACAGGCAATAGGTGAAAGCAATGCAAATTTTTCTCCCCAGATTACTGGATAAATATAATTTGAAACATAAAAATAATGGAATATTACTCAGTGTTTAAAAACAGGAAATACAGGCCGGGCACACTGGCTCACACCTGTAATCCCAGCACTTTGGGAGGCCAAGGTGGGTGAATCACCTGAGTTTGGGAGTTCAAGACCAGCCTGACCAACATGGAAAAACCCCGCCTCTACTAAAATACAAAAATTAGCCAGGCATGGTGGTGCATGCCTGTAACCCCAGCCTCCTCTCAGGAGGCTGAGGAAGGAGAATGGCTTGAACTTGGGAGGCGGAGATTGCAGTGAGCTGAGATTGCTGCACTGCACTCCAGCCTGGGCAACAAGGGCGAAACTCCGTCTAAAAAAAAAGGAAATATTCTAACAACCATAATAAACTTTCATGAAATTATGCAAAATAACGTATGTCAGCCACAAAAAATACTGTATGAATCCACTTACATGAGATATTTAAAGCAGTTAGACTCAAAAACGGGAAAACAGAATTGTTTGTAAAGGGCCAGAAAATGGGAGAAATAAGTAGTTGTTTAATGTGTATTCAGTTTTAGTTTCGCAAGACAAAAACATTCTAGAGATATGTTGTATAATAATGTCAATATGATTAATATAAACTACATATTTTTAAATTAAGGTTCTAAATTTTATGTTCTTGATAATTAAAAATAAACAGTAATAATACCTAAAAAAGGGACAAAATTGACAGTTTTTAAAATTACCTTCAAATGAAAAAAGTGTTTCTCCCACACAAAAACAGATTCCCAAACAGATTTTAGAAGTAGTAGAATTTTTATGACCACTCAGATAAAATGACCATTGATCACTCACAAACATACAAGTCATAAACAATACAGAAATAATATGTGTATACACAACACAGAAATTATTATATTGGGAATAGACATATGACTGATTCATATTTAACTTTGGCTCCACGCTGTCTTAAAGTGTACAGAGTTGAATATTGTCATTCACAATTATCATACAAAATAAAAACTAAAAACACAATTAACTGATGTGAGGTGGCATACTCTAAAATATGAAACAAAAAAAAAATAAAATTGGCTGGGCATGGTGGCTTACGCCTGTAATCCCAGCACTTTGGGAGGCTGAGGCGGGCGGATCATGAGGTCAGGAGATCGAGACCATCCTAACACGGTGAAACCCCGTCTCTACTAAAAAATACAAAAAAATTAGCTGGGCATGGTGGCAGGTGCCTGTAGTCCCAGCTACTCGGGAGGCTGAGGCAGGAGAATGGCGTGAACCTAGGAGGTGGAGCTTGCAGTGAGCCAAGATCACGCCACTGCACTCCAGCCTGGGCGACAGAGCGAGACTCCGTCTCAAAAAAATAAATAAATAAATAAAGTAAAATGAAATAAAATAAAATTGCAAAACAAAATGAAAACATGGAATGTTAAACTTACTGAACACCATTAAGTAGATTACTACATTTGGAAAAGAAATCTTAGAAGACAAATGTAGGGAAAAAGTAGTAGAGGGGTTATTTGAAGATAAAAGGATGAGAACTTTCCAAATTTTTATGTGATAAAAGAAAAACTAATACCAATCAATACTGTTTGCTTTGAAATTATTTGGAATTATTCTGGAATTAAAAATAAGGAAACAATAAAGAACTTACAAAATAAACAAAAGGTGAAGCTATTTATCACCACTAGCATGGTCCCACAAGAAATGCTGCATGGTGACCAGGCACCAGTGGCTCATGTCTGTAATCCCAGAGTCTTGGGAGGCCAAGGCAGGCAGATTAGTTGAGGCTAAGAGTTCAAGATGAGCCTGAGTAACATAGTGAGATGCTGTTTATTTTTTTAATGCCAAAAAGAGTCCATATGTTGAAAAATATAATGATGCTGAATAGCCTTAAAAAACTACATGAAACTATAAAGCTTTCTGTTAAATGTAAATATATAAACACATATACTATTGTTTACTACCATAATCATGAAGGAAAATCTCTTAAAATTCTGCTATAGAATTTGAACAAAAAAATCTGCATAAATCTGTTAACAGATACACAATATAAAATAATATTTGTAATAATAAAAAACTACCAGATGTAAGCCCAAGTGCAATGGCTCATGCCTGTAATCCCAGCACTTTGGGAGGCCGAGATGGGTGGATCACGAAGTCAGGAGTTCAAGACCAGCTTGGCTAAAATGGTGAAATCCTGTCTCTACTAAAAATATGAAAAATTAGCCGGTCGTGGTGGTGGGTGCCTGTAATCTCAGCTACTCAGGAGGCTGAGGCAGAGCATTGCTTGAAACTGGGAGGCGGAGGTTGCAGTGAGCCAAGATCACACCACTGCACTCCAGCCTGGGTGACAGTGAGACTCCGTCTCAAAAACAAAACAGAAGAAACAAACAAAAAAACCACTACAGGATGTAAAGAGGCATAGTTTTTGTATTCAACTGAAGTTATGACATATTAATATTGTTATAACTTTAAAATGTTTTACATAATCTCCAATTACCAAGATAATTACAAGTTTATAGAAAGTATGCAATACAAAATGAGAAAGGAAACAAAGCATAACACTACAAAATCAAAAAAAAAAACAAAAATTAAGATAGTAAAATAGGAAATGATGGAAAACATCTCTACAAGAAACACAGAAAATAATAACAATCAAAATGGTAATAGTAACTTTATTTCTCTAAGGAATCATTTTAAATATAAATTGATTAAACTAATAAGAAATTAAATGGCTGAATGGAATAAGAACAAACAAAATCACACAATATGCAACAAATTACACAATATTCTTGTTTGAACTTGGTGTACTCTGTTAGGACACACAACAAGCCTTATTAAGTTTAAGAAGACTAATCAGGTGTGGTGACTCACGCCTGTAGCCCCAGCACTTTGGGAGGCCAGGACTGGAAGACTGCTTAAGACCAGGATTTCAAGAGACTCCCTTTAACTTTGAGTCAAATAGGTTGAAAGAAACAGAATGAAAAAACATATTCCATGCAAACAGTATCCACAATTAAGTGAGGTGGTCATAATTATATTAGACAAAATATGCTGTAAATCAAAAACTAGCATGAGGTAAAGATTGTTACTATATAATGATAACATTGGTCATTTACCAAGAATCTATAACTATTATACCTATTTAAAAGATCAGGGTTCCAAAATATATAAAGCTAATATTGACAGAAGTGAAGCAAAAAATACATAGCAACATAATAATTACAGACATCAAGACCCCACTTTAATAATGAGTGAAAGTTTAGATAAAACATCAATAAGAGAACAAAACCTGGATGACATTATAAATTGTATTAATTCATTTTGTATTGCAATAAATACCTAAGACTGTGTAATTTATAAAGAAAAAAGATTTATTTTCTTCATAGTTATGCACAATGTACAATAAGTGTGGTGCCAGCATCTCGTCTGGTGAGGGTCTAAGTAAGCTTACAATCATGGTGAAGGCAAAGAGAAACCAGACATACTGCATGGGGAGAGAGGGAGCAAGCATGAAAAGAAAGTGCCAGGTTATTTAAACACGCAGCTCTCATGTGAATTAATAGAGTGAGAACTCATTGATCACCAAGGGGATGGTGCGAAGTCATTTACAAGAGATTTGCCCCCATGACCCAAACACATCACACAAGGATCCACATCCTACATTGGGAATCCCATTTCAACATGAGATTTGAAGGGTACAAACATCCAAATCATATCATAGACCAACTACACATTAAAAATATGTACAGGACTCTCCAGTAAAAAGGATCAGATTACACGATATTCTCGTTTGAACTTGGTGCATTCTGTTAGGACACATAACAAGTCTTATTAAGTTTAAGAAGACTGGCCAGGTGTGGTGGCTCATGCCTGTAGCCCCCAGCACTTTGGGAGGCCAAGGCAGGAAGACCGCTTGAGACCAGGATTTCAAAACCAGCTTGGGCAATATAGTGAGAATCCGCATTTCTACAAAAAATCAAAAAACTAGCCAGGTGTCACAGCACACGTATGTAGTCCCAACTACTTGGGATGCTGAGGTGGGAGGATTATTTGAGCTTCGGAGGTTGAGGCTGCAGTGAGCCAAGATTGTACCACTGTGCTCCAGCCTGAGTGGCACAGTGAGAATCTGTCTCTCAACAACAACAAAAATAAATAAATAAATTTAAGATGACCAAAATTATACAGTTATGTTTTCTGACTAAAATAAAATGAAACTAGACATCAAAATCAAGAGATAAACTGGCAAATTCAAAAATATATGGAAATAAAACACACTCTTTAATATATTTTTGCTCAAGGTCCAGATAATTTAATCAAAATGTGAAAACAACTCACAGTGGTGAAGAAATTCCAATGGTACATTGTTGACCAGAAATATTGTTTAAAAATTTTTAAATTGATTATGAGCTAAAACTAGTCAAACACGCATGAGAAAGAACAAAGAGGCATTATATTCCCTGATTTCAAAATATATTAAAAAGCCACAATAAACAAAAGCAATGTGGTACTAACAGAGACAAATAAACAGACGATGGAACAAAATAGCCCAGAAATGAACCCTTCTTTATATAATCAAATAATCTTCCACAAAGTTGCCATGACTACACAATAGAGAAAAGAAAATCTCTTCAACAAATGATGTTGAAAACTGAGTGTCTACACTTAAAAAAAATAAAGTTGTATTATTTTCTTGCACATTTTAAATAAAATAATGAAACTAAAAAACATATAACTAATACAACTCTTAGAAGAAAAAAATAGGGAAAATACAGAACACTGGTTTTCACACTTTTTTGTAGATATGACATCATACTTATGAAAAACATAAAAACCCCCCAAATTTAACTACACTAAACTTCAAATTTTCTGCACACCAAAGAAAATATTTAGTAGAATGACAATGCCACCGAAGAAATGGATGAAAATATTAGCAAATTACATGTGATGAGTTAATATTCAGAATTATAAACAACTAAAACTGAACAACAAACATTGAATAAATTGATTTAGAAATGGACAAAGAATTGAACTGATGTTTAATCAAAAATATATATAAGTAGAAAAAAGCACTTAATGCAAAAAAGTACCAGTTGTAGATAAATACAAAACAAAATTACAATCCAAAACAAAACCACCTCATACCCATTAGAATGGCCATGATAAATTTTTACAGTGCCAAATCTGTTGAGTATGTAAAGAAATTAAAACTCATGTGAATTATTGGTGAGGAAAAAAGGATGCAACCATCATATTATGAATGTTTCTTAAAAATTAAATTACATAATTCAGGAATTCCACTTATAAACCTATATTCAAATATAAATCATATTGTTTGACTGGAATACAAAATATATTTTTATATATTAATATATTTATAAATGGAATCCTAGAATTCCACTTACAAATCTATATTCAAACATAAATATAAAGGTATATACCAAATATAAATCTATATTCAAACAAAGAACCTGGAATATATATTTGAAATATTGGTATAATAAATACATTATACCAATATTTATATATTTAATATATAAATGTTATATATTATATATATAAATATATGTTATATATATTAAATATATAAATATTGGTATAATGTATTTATTATACCATTATATAAAAATATATACATATATATTTATATATATACTATATATATAAATATATTATACCAATATTTACAAAAGCCAAAAGGCAGAAGTAACCCAGATATCCCTTGACTGATAAACAAATTAAAAATATAACATATACAGTGGAATATTATTCAGCCTTAAAATAGTAAATCTTGTCACATTCTTACATAAACGTTGAGAATATTATGTCAACTGAAATAAGATAATAACAAAGTGATAGATACTATATGATTCCATGATATGAGTCATCGTAAGTAGTCAAATAGAAACAGAAAGGAGAATGGTGTTACTCAAGGTCTAAAGAGAGGGTAAAATGGGCAGTTGTTACTTAATGGGTATTAAGTTTTAATTTTAGAAGACATAAAAGTTCTAGAGGTATTTACATAATATGTAAATACTCTTAAGGACTAAAATGTACACCTTTTTTGAGGTAGGTTCTCACTCTGTCCTGCAGGCTGGAATGAAGTCACATAATCACAGCTCACTGCAGCCTCAACCTCCCATGCACAAGTGATTCTCCTGCCACGGCCTCACAAGGAGCTAGGACCACAGGTGGACAACCCAACACCTGGCTAATTTTAAAATTTTTGTGAGGATGGGCTCTCTATGTGCTGCCCAGGCTGGTCTCAAGTTCCTGGGCTTAAGCAACACTTCTGCCTCAGTTTCCCAACGTGCTGGCATTATAGGCATGAGCCTCCACCACACTCAGCACTGAAATATAGACTTAAAAAGCTTTAAGATGGTAAATTTCATGTTATGTGTTTTCACAAGTTTTTTTGAAAACAACTAAAAGTGATATACATCTTTCTATAAATCACAAAATATATAAATATATAAATATAAATCAACTTCAAATCACAAAAGTGTTTCTCTCAAAGAAAATATATATATTTATCATTATTTCTATGACTACTCACCTTCACATAATAAGACAACCATTGAAAATCAGCCAAGAAGGCTGGGCATGGTGGCTCAATCCTGTAATCCCAGAACTTTGGGAGGCCGAGGCAGGCGGATCACCTGAGGTCAGGAGTTAGAGATCAGCCTGGCCAATATGGTGAAACCTCGTCTCTACTAAAAATACAAAAAAATTAGCCGGGCATAGTGGCAGGCACCTATAATCCCAGCTACTCGGGAGGCTGAGGCAGGAGAATTGCTTGAACCTGGGAGGTGGAGGTTGCAGTGAGCAAAGATTGTGCCACTGCACTCCAGCTGTGCCTCTACTGTGGCCTGCAGACCTTGGCCTCTACTGTGGTCCCTGAAGGAGTTCAGTGACTCAGTTTCAGCTGTCTTTGCCACAGTTCACAGCAATTCCTGCCAACACAGGAACCCACACAGTGATGTGGAAAAAAACTTCCAAATACTCAGTGGTAGCCACACTTACCACATCCCGATATAAGGTCCACCATATGCAGACCCAACTGCAGAAATCTGTCCTAGTTTCTGCCCTATAAATAAAAGTCCTGAAGGAAATCTAGCCCGCCCAGACATTAGATGGGAATCACAACAACCAAAGCCCCTGGTAAAAAGCCACTTGAAGGTAGAATCCACTGCATACCCAGCAGCCTTGTGACACAGTTACAAACTCTTCCCTACTATAAGCTCATAGGGCATCCCATTACCCTGAGGACCCAACAAAAGAAGATCTGTACCTCCTGAAATCAGTTTATAAAAAATTAAAGAGCTGTTTGCTTCTTCAAATTTATAGACACCAGGGTAAGGCTACATGGTTCCATTGTCAATGTTTCTATTTTAACATAGCAGTGAAAGTACTTTGCAGAAGAATTAGTCAAGAAAATGACCCTAAAAATGACATTCAAACTGAGGAAAAAAAAATTAAAATGTTGCTGTTTGTAGGTGACATGATCTTATATATAGAAAACCATAAACAGTGCATCAAAAACTAACAAATGCCCTCAGAAAATTAGCAATATATAACATTAACAAATAATTATCAGTTATGATTCCATATGCTAACAACAAACCATCTGATAAAAAAGGAAGAAAACAATCTCATTTCCAATAGAATTAAAAAAATAAATTTCTGAAAAATAAATTTAACAAAGAAGGCAAAAGATCTTTACACTGAAACATATATTGATGAAAGAAATTGAAGAAGTCACAAATAAATGCCAAAAGATTTCATGTTTATGAACTGGAAGAATAAATATTATAAAGTGCCATATGATTCAAAGTGATCTACAGTTTCAATGAACTCCCTATTAAAAATCCAGTGACATTTTTCACGGTAATGGAAATTACAATTCTAAAATTTACATGAAACTACAATAGGCTTTGAAAAACCAAAGCAATATAGAGGAAAAAGGACAAAGCAACCGAACTTCATACTTTACGATTTCAAACTATACTTTCAGATTGTAGTAAAAAAAAACAAGATGATACATGCAAAATATGGACACAAGAAACCAATGGAACAGAATAGAGCCCAGAAATAAACCCAGGCGTATAAAGTTTACTAATCTTTGACAAGTGCACCAAAAATACACAATGAACAAAGTATAGTCTTTTTAATATTTGGTTCTGAAAAAACTGGTAACCTCCAGGCAAAGGAATAAAATTAGCTTATTTTTCTTACACCACGCTAAAAGTTAAATTACAGACTTAAATATGAATCCTTAAAAAATCTGAAAACAAAATACATGGAAAACCCGCATGATATGGTCTTAACAATAATTTGTTAGACATAATAACAAAAGTACAGCAACAAAAGCAAATATAAACAAGCTGGACTGCATCAAACTAAAAACCTTCTGCACAGAAAAGGGAACAATAAAATAAAAAAATCTGTAGAATGGGAAAAAATATTTGCAAACCATACATCTGATAAAAGATTGATATACAAAATATATATAAGAAATGCAAGCAGATTAAAAGCAAAAACCACAGTAACCCAGTTCAAAATAGGCAAAAAACTAAACTGATATTTGTCCAATGAAGACATACAAATGGCCAACAGATAAACCATAAAGTACTCAATGTCACCAAATATCAGGCAATTGCAAATCAAAACCATGAGTATCATTTCAAACATGTTAGAATGGATAATGTAAAAAGAAGAAACATAACAAGTGTTGGCAACACTTTGAAGAAAAAAAATTCTGTACATTCTTGGAGAGTTATAAATTGATGGAGTCATTACAAAAACCAATAGAGGTTATTTGAAATACAGAACTACTACACAATCTAGCAATCCCAGTTCTGTGTATATAACCAAAGGAAATGAAATAAGTAACTTGAAGACATATCTGTACCACCATATTTGTTGCAGCATTATTCACAATTGCCAAGATATAAAAAACCTAAATGTTTGTGGATGCTGAATAAAGAAAACCTGGTATAAATAAACAATAGAATATTATTTAGCCTGAAAAATAACAAAATCTTGCCATTTCAACAACATGGGTAGAACTGGAAGACATTATGCCAAGGGAAATAAGCCAGACACAGAAAGAGAAATACTGCTCATTCTCACTTATATGGGGAATCTAAGAAAGCTGAACTCACAGAAGCAGAGACTGCAATGGTAGTTGTCAGGGACTAGATATGGGAGAAAATGAAAAGATGTTGAAAAGACACAAATTTTCTGTTATGAGTAAGTTTTTTGAATGTAATGTATAGCTTCATGATACAGTTAACACTAATTTTTTGTATGCTTAAAATTTGGTGTCAGCAGATCTTAGGTGTTTTCATTACAAAAAAGGTACCTATGTGAGGAAAGGTGATAGAAATGGTCACAAACATAATTGTGCTAATCATTTTACAATCTACACATGCAGTAAGTCATTACATTGTACACAATAAATATATAATTATACAATTTTCACTTGTAAAAAAATCCACAATACACACCTACATATATATACACACATATAAATTACAGTTCTGGTAAACTTTATCCTAAACAAGATAAAATTACAAAATAGTAATTTAAAAAACAAGGAAAGAAGTGGGAGCTTAACATATGCTCAGTAATGTTCTAAGTTCCCTGACATAGTGAATTGAAGAAATGTAGGAAATATATACGTTATATTACAGTTGAGAAATTAAGACAGAGTTGAAATTACAACCTCAGTTAGTACTAAAAGAATAAAAATTTCAATTCAAATAACATTAGATATTCTTAAAGAGATACTTAATATTCTGATTAAATTACCGAGTATGAATTTCTGTAGAAACACATTTGAAACCTCCATAAAATAAAAAACTATAAAGCAGAAAACATACAACATATGTTTGTTGTATTTCTGGGATTTCTGAACCAAATCTCAATATCACTACTTTTACATATTTCAGACGCAATGCAGAAAGAGAACTTAAAAATGGTTAAACACAGAGTTTCTAAAAAATATGCAGCTATTTGTATATCCCCAAAAGCAATAAAAGTAGTCAGATTGTGTACTCCTTTATAAGCCATAAAGAGAACTTTGGCTCTCACTGCAAATCTGAAGAAAAATTATTGAAGAAAAAGTAGAGTCATTAGAGAGCATGGGACAGAGGATGCCCCTATGTGAGAACAAGTGAAAAAACCCAAGCTTCTCAGAAAAGATTTCCACTGGAGCACAGCTTCCCAAATCACATGTAAAAGTCTGGGTTCCTCCTCGGCCTTTGGATGTCTCATCTATGTCATCCTCTTCTTCATTCGCTTTCACCTACCTGGGTGCTTCATACTCCATGGCTTTTCCCTTTGCTCCAGACAGGTGACCAGGTCTGGCTTAGAGAAGACAATACCTGTTTTATTTTAAAAAGCAGCATGAGCATGACTTTTCCTGGAATTCTCCATTTACCAACCTAATACTGTGCTAAGTAGAGAAAAGAGGACATAATAGAAGATTCTAGAAAATTAATTCCAAAATACTTTTTACTGACAGAACCTTTAGCATATTCAGAAAGTACATTAAATATGTGGGTCCTCAGTTTCACTCCCCAGTATTACTGAATCAAAAATTGGTGGTGGCAATTGAATTTTAAGGTGTGGACAACATTATTTTATGCCACTAAATTTCTGAAATTACCACTTATCTAGAGTGAATAATATAGATAAGCTCAGGAAAGGGGAAAATTCAGGTCAAAATGAAACAACCTGAAGAATTTATTTTCCACACCAAAAAATCCTCAAGATTGTCTTGAAAACAGGGATCTGAAATTCACTCATGCAAAGCAGAAATTACCAAAACACATCCTACAAAGGAAGAAAATGAAAACTTTAGGTAAATTAGGAATTCTATATTGAAGTTATCCTCAACCAAGAAGACCGGGTTTCTGTAGTTCTCTAACATCAATCACATCCTTATACAAATTCTGCTGAGCAGCATCTAGGTGTTGACACTCCTCCGGACAGAATTCTATGGCTACACCCCTGAATGTCAACAGTCCCTGAAAACACACACACACACTTCAAGTGGCCATGGGCAGAATTCTTAAATTGACTTAAGATAAAATGAGTGAAGACAACTGATTCTGACTTATACGACTGAAATTGTCCTATAAAATAATTCCCAACTAAGAAATATTCTCTGTTGTATTCTCTATCTCTGAGAAAAGACAGCATAAGATTCACAACACCAGTGTAGTGTATAGATGATATTTTTTGAATGATAAAGTACAAAATTAACAACAGGAACATAGACATGTACATTTTTGAGTGCTCGATTTAATCATACAGTATAAGTTCTGTATATTTCTCAGATTAAAAAGTCAGGCTTAGTTATAAAGTACCTCTCAAATTTTAAGAGGTACTTTACAATAAACTGTGTACAACAATAAACTGGAGATCTTTTTACGCAGATTTTGTTTCAAGAAACCTGAGGTAAAACCTGAGTTTCTGAATTTCTAACAAGCTCACAGGTGACATCAATCTTTCTGGCCCAAGATAAATATTTTGTCAAACATTCATTAAGTGGCAGAGCCTGGGTTTTTATGACCAGTAAACAAAGGTGAGAGACTTCACTTTTTAAAGAAAGATATATGCAAAGAGAATCCAAGAAGAAAAGAGAACTTCCAGATTACATGTGATGCTTTATGCACATCAGCTGGTAAATGTCCCCAAGGTACTCAATAATAAAGAGAAAAATAACTCTACAGTGGAAAAAAATTCTCAGAGAACTATTTAACTAAGCGAATCAAATTAACACCAATTGTAACAGAACAAATTTTCATCATGCGCTGATGCTCACAGAAGGACACAATATCACTGCTGGGATACTGGCCCCCGCCAAAGGAGCAAATTATAATTCAAATCTAATCATAAAGAAACAAGTTTTATGCAAAATGCAAGCTACAGTAATTGCTCATGTTGTGTAATCTCTAATAGAGTATTTACGCAGACTTTCTTTAGCATTCTAGAAAGCTAGTATCTCCTAATTATTTTTTTCAAAACTTTCTGAATTATTCTGGGTAATAAATGCCATCCTGTTCAAATGTGCATATTTTAATCCTGTTCTGCATGGAGTTGATGGAGCACACAGACAGAACTTCAACATTACATATTCCCCTTTTTCATGAATATCTAAGAACCCCACCTCTCCCCAGTAGGAATCTTGGGTATCCATACCTTTCCATGTGCACCAGCACCAGCAACAAAGGGTATTTTTCTTTTTTTTTTTCTTTAGAGATGGAGTCTCTCTCTATTGCCCAGGCTGGAGTGCAGTGGCACGATGTAGGCTCACTGCAACCTCCGCAACCTCCACCTCCTGGGTTCAAGTGATTCTCTTGCCTCAGCCTCCCGAGTAGCTGGGATTACAGGCACCTGCCACCACGCCCAGCTATTTTTTGTATTTTTAGTAGTGACAGGGTTTCACCATGTTGGCCAGGCTGGTCTCGAACTCTTGACCTCAGGTCATCCGCCACATTGGCCTCCCAAAGTGCTGGGATAATAGGCATGAGCCACCGCGCCCAGCCAAAGGGAATATTTTTAATATTACGAGTCATAAATTAATGATGAGAATTCTGCATGGCAGAGAAGAAGCCAAGATGAAGAGAATGTCGAGAAGGCTCTAGTATATAGAAAAAAAATATTTTTTCAGAGTTCCTTGACTATCATGAGAAGAAAAAATGTTTAAACAAACTTATAGGGAGAAACAGCATAAAGTCAAGAAGTACAGGTTTGTAAGTTCTAAACATATGGCATTCCAGGAGGCAGAGTGAACACAGCTCCTGATCTGAGACACAGTCACCTGAGAAAAAGCCATTTTTCTCTTCATCATCCTTCTCTAGGATTTCTTCTCAGTTGATATTCTCTGGACAAGTCACACCTGCATCTTGGTAATATGCCTTTAAAGGAATCAGCACAATCCCTTCACCTGCTACCACCACAAACACAGGTAGAAAGATCCAGGCATGCAGAAAATGTCCACCCATATATGTTGTTTATAACAGGTGAGATTCAAGGACAGTGAGCTCCTCCATGAAGATCAAAATTTATCTTTCTTTTTCCTGCCCTCAGGTGCTCTCCCCTGCCACAGACGCCACAATTTCTGCTACAGCAATGGGAATATGGGCCACACTAACTTGTCCCTACCAAATCCAACCATAGCAGGCCCTGTGACCTCCCTTTGGAATAAAGTTTGAACTCAACTCTCATGAATGTATTTTGAATTCCTCATGTTTGACCCTGGCCTCAACCTGGAGTCACCTGAGGCACTTAATTATATCAACAAGGATGCTTCCACCCAGAACAATACACAGAGCCTGCGGGAAGGGCACAAGTGAAAAGATTTCTGCAACCTGGCCATGGAATCTTAATTAGAAGCCTGGGCCAAGAACCACTTAGCTAAGCACTGCCTCTCAAGCTTCAATGTGCATATAAATCATTTGGTAACCCTGGCCCCACACTATGTAATGTGATTCTGCAGGTTTTAAAAGGGTCCATGAAAGTGCATTTTAAACACATCTCCTGTCAATGCTGATGTAGCTTCCCCAGACCCATCATTAGTAGCATTTAGTTAGAAAAAGCAGGCATGGAACAGACTCTTACACTCATCACTCATCACAACAAAAACACTTCTGATCAAATAAACAATCAATCTCTATCCTGAAAGAACACATTCTTTGCTAGCTCTTTAAAGTTTACAGAGACAGGAGAAGGCATCAATGTCTGAGTAAGTCTGCACTGAAAAACAACATGTACACATATACTTATGCAATGCTTATTAAGCAGGTACTATGTGCTCAAGAGTGTGTTACAGAGCAGTGTGCTGGGAACATCACATTATGTGATTTAATCTTCGTAACAACTTGAGAGTTGGGTACTAAGTGTTCAATAATTCTCAGAATTCAGATGAAGGGGCCAGCATTGTTTTCTTCTCCTGTTTATCTCTTATTGATTTTTTTTTTTTTTTGAGATGGAGTTTTGCTCTTGTTGCCCAGGCTGGAAGTGCAATGGCACGATCTCAGCTCACCGCAACCTCCACCTCCTGGGTTCAAGCGATTCTCCTGCCTCAGTCTCCCGAGTAGTTGGGATTACAGGCATGCACTACGACACTGAGCTAAGTTTGTATTTTTAGTAGAGACGGGGTTTCTCCATGTTGGTCAGGCTGGTCTCGAACTCCCAACCTCAAGTGATCCGCCCACCTCAGCCTCCCAAAGTGCTAGGATTACAGGCATGAGCCACAGAGCCTGGCCTCTCACTGATTTTTTTTTAAATGTATAGCATAAGAAATAAATATAGACAGATGGGAGGGATACAGAAAGGAAAGGCTTAAGTGTAGTTCAGAGAGATTTTTTATTGCATTTCCATTTACTTTCTTGTGACTTGTGGAGTAACTACCAGGATGGAATGTCTCTATAAGCACTGGTTTTAATTAAAAAGAAGTTAAGACCTCAAAATATATAGTTTATTGCCCTAATTTATCTGCTTTTGAGTTTCAGAATATTGTGAGCATAAACTCTGGAGAGGCGGCAGGAGCCACCTCCCAAATCTCTGGTCTCCTCTAATGAGTTCTGTGAGGAGAGACTCCAGGGTGGGACCAGACCTGAATGAGGCTCAGAAAAGGGTGAATCTGGACAGAGCTGGGGTGGAGAAACGGTCCTATGTTGAATTATGATCTCTATGCTGCTGGAGTACTTCTTGTTCTGTCTTTCCTAAGCCTGTCCAAGAGAAACTTAAGAGTTTGTATAATTTTAATACATTTAGCCACTACTCTATTTTATAACATATAATAACAAACAATTTAACCAAAATTTTTAGGGCTTTCTAGGATAATTTTATTAGAAAATATGTATTCTCAGCACGGTAAAAGCAATCGAAATACAAATAACTCTCCTGTTTGAGAACAGCTCTTCAGGTGGTGACATCAGAAGTCACAACAACATAAGAGCCATCGCCCAAGTCCCCTTAACACCCCACTTTATTGTACTGACTATATGATGCTTAATTAAACCATTTATCCAGTTGCTCTAGAATGAAAGTTTTTGAATGACAGGGACCATGACTGCTTCATCTATTTTTCTAAAGGCCATATGAAATGGAGGCAATTTATCAGTCTGAGTCTCCAGAACTCCTGAATTTTTTGCCAAGGAAACTGGAGAAAGTCTCGTCCGGGTACCAACCAGGGAGATTCTTTCTACAAAAGAAGGAACAGACACTGAATGACTCATTTCCCTTCCTCTAACATGGAAGCAGAATTAGATACTCCTGCCAGCCTGACCCAAGTCTGTACAGGACATCCTGAAATGTCTTAAAGATTCCCGGGTGATTGTGAGAGGATTCCTAGTGACCATGGACTGATGACCCTATGTTGATCCAGGCAGGAAAGACTCAAGCTGATTCTAAGTAGAAAATGGAACTGCCCTGGTAGAGCTCCAGAACCTGGATCTATGTGTGATATCACCTGTTCTGATTAGCTAGCTCTTAGGTAAGAGAAAGGACAAGAATACTCTACTCCAGTATCACATTTTACAAATAGGTAAACTTATGTCATTGCTCTGGGTATTTTGTGGCTTTGATCTCTCCCTGCTGACATGCATGTTTACACTTACAGATTATGCAACCAGATTCTACTTGCACCAGCAGCCTCTCACATAACCATAGCAGGTCACTGGAAAAGATCTGGAAAGCTCAAAGGGATACACTCTGAAAGGAGGACTTTAAGATTTCTATACTGACATCTCACAGATCAGAAAATGTCTCCTATGGGTTTTCTGTATATTC
The DNA here is from genome assembly GCF_006542625.1 of Nomascus leucogenys. Taxonomy (NCBI): domain Eukaryota; kingdom Metazoa; phylum Chordata; class Mammalia; order Primates; family Hylobatidae; genus Nomascus; species Nomascus leucogenys. The sequence goes on along the minus strand of NC_044398.1, from coordinate 39,926,512 downwards.
TCAATCCAAAATCTGGCTCTCTCCTGTGAATCCCAGGGAGAGCTCAGCTCTTATGTGCAGATTACAGGTAAGATCAACCTGACTCTTCATTCTTTGGTGTTATAGCAAGGAGAGTAAAAAAAAAAAAAACAGTTTCCATCATAAAGTCTGCTCTAGCATATGATATGTCAGCCTAAAAAGAAAAGGCTAAGGCAACACTCATTTAAGTAGAGAGTTTATTTGGGCCAAGCCTAAGGATTGAAACCTGGGAGCATAGATTCAAGTTGCCTTGAATGTACACTTTAATTAGCAGCAGTTACAAGTGGCTTTACAAAGGCAAAAGAGAGGGACAGGGAGTGGACTGAAACAAAGTCGTTTGTCAGAAATTCTTCTTGATCTACAGAAGTAACATTGATGACTAATTGGCTATATATTTTTAAGCTATAAGGTATTGCTTATTCTAGTGTGGCATTATTAGGTTAATTTATATCTACTTGTAGCAATAGCAAACAGTTTCAAGAGGTAAAAACGTAGCTCAAAGGAGGCAGTAGAACATAATTATGTTCTCATTTTTATGTCTCTCCGGGCCTGATAAAACTAAAAGGACTTGCACTCCTCAGATCAAAGTTATTCTTTTTCCTCTAATCTCAAGACTGAGATTCAGGATTTGGTACTGTAGATTTAGGTCCTGGATGGGTGGAGAAATGGCAGGTGTTAACTGCACATTTATGGGAATTTCGGGAGGAGGAGAAAGAGGAACGTTGAGATACTCACATTTACTCAATGCACACATGTCACCCTAATTGTTCTTCTGGGCCTAATAGTCTCCAACTCAGTTTCAGGTCTAAAGACACTATGGTCACTGAAAGAGGTGAAATGGCTGATTACTGTCCTGTGAATTTTTTCAACCACTTGTAGAAAGGCTTAACCTCTCTACAAGTGGTTGTAGAGGACTATAGATGTGAAATAGGCAGAGACACAATTCTGCCTGCATACTCTGGGGGCAGTGTGCACTCTGAAGCACAACTGACTGGGTTGACTGGAAGCCTGAGGGGGAAAGCCTTCTCTAAAGTGAAGCTTGGTGGGCACCTTATACGTATATACAATGTTTGGTAATTGTGGACAGTGAGAAATATAATTAAAAGGAAAATTGTCTCCAATCCTAGAAAAACCCCACAATAACAGAACAGAAAGAAAAGTGTTTTATTGCACAATAAAACCAGAATGTGATGTGACATGAATTACAGACAATCTGCTCAAGAGATTGCAAAGACAGAAAGATCTCTATAATTAGTCCTCAATTAGAAGATTTGACAGCACCATTTGTCATGCACAGTTTATCCTAAATTCTCCTGGTAATGGGGGAGGCCATCTGTGTATGTTAATTGGTTATATTCAAAGGAAAAATAAACTTCTGACATCTTCATGAAGGAGGTAGTTTTGCAACTTACAGCCAAGTGCCTGCTGAAGGTAGGCTCTAGTTCTTTTACAGACACTGTGAGATAGGATACTATTCTTTTGGCTATTTACATTTCAAAGCAAAGGGTCCCTACTCCCCAGGCCACGGGCTGCAGCAATCCTGCTTGCCCTGTCCTGGTGGCCTGTGTCCCGTCTCTTCCCCTACCATCTACCACCGAGGCACAGCTCACAGCACACAGCTGGCAGCCCACATTCCACATGGACTCCAACTGCCACAGTGCAGTCCAGTGTCACATTAAGGAGCAGGGTCCCTGAACTGCAGGACGAGAACCTGCAGGACTCCTGGGTAGGATTGCACTTTTGCAATAATGGAAATGGGAGCAATGTTTCAGCCTACGTTTTTATTTATAATGGTGACAAAAAAATACTGCTGGATTCCCAGCATGGGTCTTGATAGAGTGCCAAAGAGTTCTCATTGTGACAGCCCAGCTCACTCAGAAACACCATGAGACACTTTTGGGTGTCCCTTCTGAAGACAGACACCGAAAGCATTGAAGAGAAAAACAGCTCTCAGTCTGAATAAAATTGTATTAAGAGGTTAAAAGCATCTGAAAGAAAAATTCAGATTACATATAATATTAGCCAAGTCAACCAGAAAATATTCCCCTGAGAAAGTTTCTCTCTAAACACCCAAAATGCACAGCCGCTCTCAACACGAGAAACACAGTGTTATGAAGAAAGGGGGCATATTCTCAGCAGAATTTCTTAAGACTTTTCTTCCATCTCTGCTGCTCTCTCATCTGCTGGCCATTGGATTGAGAATCTGCATTGGAACACATCAGGCAACCTTCGCCAGCACTTTTTGATAAAGAATTGGAATTCGACCCTGTTTACATAGTAGAACCATATCTGAGATTGCAACATATCTAACTGAAGACTATTATGATTCATGATTTTTGGGTAGTCACATCACTTGCATTGATTTGTTCTGTAAGAGTGGCATTCCTAATTTAGTAGACCATAAGAATAGACTGTAAGGCAGCGCGCGGTGGCTCATGCCTGTAATTCCAGCACTTTGGGAGGCTGAGGCAGGCAGATCACCTGGGTCAGGAGTTGAAGACCAGCCTGGCCAACATGGTGAAACCCCGTCTCTACTAAAATACAAAAACTAGCCAGGCGTGGTGGCGGACACCTGTAATCCCAGCTACTTAGGGGCTGAGGCAGGAGAATCGCTTGAACCCAGGAGGCAGAGGTTGCAGTGAGCTGAGATCATGCCACTGCACTCCAGCCTGGGTGACAGAGCCAGACTCCATCTCAAAAACAACAACAACAAAAAAATAGAATGTAAAATTTTGCTAACCTATTACTATATCTTTTTTTTTTGAGATGGAGTTTTGCTCTTGTTGCCCAGGCTGGAGTGCAATGGTGCAATCTCAGCTCACTGCAGCCTCCACCTCCCAGGTTCAAGTGATTCTCCTGCCTCAGCCTCCCGAGTAGCTAGGATTACAGGCATGCACCACCATCCCCAGCTAATTGTGTATTTTTTTTAGTAGAGACGGGGTTTCTCCATGTTGGTCAGGGTGGTCTCAAACTCCTGACCTCAGGTGATGTGCCCGCCTCGGCCTCCCAAAGTGCTGTGATTATAGGCGTGAGCCACCACACTCAGCTGACCTATTATTATGTCTATGGGATCAATTAATAAGCATGTCAGATTAATATCTACTGTAACAATTGGATAGTGTATTTTCTTTGGATATTAGATATATCTAAGTATAAATAATTTTAATATACTAGTCATGACATATATTTTTTAAATTATCTGTAACCTTAACTCAGTTATAATACTTTATATTTCAAAAGAATAAATAATTATATTAAAATTACTATTTAAGGGATTTATTCATAGTAAATATTGTGGCCTTATATTCACACAATTGTAGAAAATACTGTTTAATTTACATGGATGCATGTTGTCTACTAAAGACTACATAAAACTATGTTAATTTTTCTTAAGTAATAAATACAAACTAGCTAAAAATTCCACTGCTCAGTTCTTACACTAAACTGTTCTTGCTTTTGCAGTGTAACTACTCCAGCCTCCAAACATTACATAATCACTTAGTATCTTTTACTCTTCATTATACTTATAGCTGAATTGAATTTTATTCTTTCCATTCAACTTTTGTGTGCTCTTAAAATGAGCTTGTTCTAATCCATGTCTACTTTAAAAGACAGAAAATAAAAAGTAAAAATAAAAAAGATAAAGAAAACCTTTGCCAAATCGAAAGCAAAAGCAAAATAATGGTTCTCAGGTCCTAGACAAAGACAATCTGGTAGGGAATGAGATAGAAAAAGCATTTATTTCTATGTAAAAGAATTAAGCCTCTTATTCCTAAATTGTATTTTCTTGTACAACAGCCAGAACTATAGACATGGTTTTGAACTTTTGGACATCTGAATTTTAGTATGCACTGGATTTAGGCACCTAAGGGGTGGTTCTGAACACACTGTGTGCACGTGAAAGAAAGACTGTGGGGCAAAAAGTAGAAGAGAGAGGCGGGGGGTGGTGGCTCACACCTGTAATCGCAGCACTTTGGGAGGTTGAGTCGGGTGCATCACCTGACATAGGGAGTTGGAGACTAGCCTGACCAACATGGAGAAACCCTGTCTCTACTAAAAATACAAAATTAGCCTCATTACACATTACTGAGGCAGGAGAATCGCTTGAACCTGGGAGGCGGAGGTTGCAGTGAGCTGAGATTGCACCATTGCACTCCAGCCTGGGCAACAAGAGCGAAATTCTGTCTAGAAAAAAAAAAAAAGTAGAAGTGAGAAAGGAGCCTCCAAAAATTTATGAGTGGGGAAAGAATAAAAGGTAGCTGGAAGGGCTGGTTTGAGTTAAAGATGTGGCCCAGGAGGGACTGTACTATGAATTTTTTGTGTTCATGCAGGCAGGTGAGATTATGAACAGGGAGTCCAGAACCCTAGGTTGATGGAGAGAATGGGTTGCTGATGCAGATTCAGTGTCTGAGGGCAGAAATAAGCTAGGAGTCCTATAGGTACTTGCACAGGTTTCTGGCAAGAAACTTTAGCAGCAAAGGCACTGTGATGGAATTCCTGAGGGTGGTGCCTAGTCCTGGGAGGCGCATGGCCACATCAATACCTCCTAGTGCGTAGGTTCATGAGTAGGTAAAAACCAAGTGATGGCAGCTGTAGGGGAAGAAGGTTTGTTCTGAGAACTCCTTTTCTCTAAGTTTCCATTCCCCTCTCACCCTCGGAGAACTGGAATCACAGGAGAATGTGCAGTGTGACGGCTTGTGTGCAGGAGAACACACAGGGTCCGGTCCCTAGCCCCTGTGATGTCTTTCTTCTGACACCTAATTTGTAGAATTTCCTGAATATCAAGCAATTCTCCAAAACCAACCAGTTGTTTAACATTTTATCTCACACTACTCAAAATCAGTACAGATCCCACAAGTCCAGAGTTTAGTCCCACAATACTGTCCTTACTGCAGATGCCCATCACAAGTCCCAGGTGCCCATCTGTACTTCTGAGTGACTGTCTAGAGCAGCTACTTTAAATGGTTCAAATTATTGAACCCCTCCTGGAGTTGAATAATGTGATTAAACTACTCACAGAACTCGGCAAAACACTATACTTGTGTTTACCCATTTGTTCTATAAGATACAATGCAGGGACAGTCAAATGGAAGAGGTGTATAGAAAAAAGGAAAGTAGTGTGAAAAGATGGGGGCACAGAGACAATTTTGGTAAATAACTGTGATTACGAAAAATTTCTCATCTATTGTGTTCTCCAGGAGCAGCTTAATGAAAATAAACAGCTTTCCCATTGTGACTTAGATGATGCTTGCTTTTTTCACCTATCATATAGCCAGACACAGACTCTACAAATTTTCATCTTTTTCCCATAAAGAATCAACTGAACAATTGTCTTTAGTGATCATAACAACATACTTTTTAATCCAACTTTGCTTAAGTTTCTCTCCTTCCCCAGACTCCTGAACTTTGACCCAATCTCAGTCTGAGCAAACATACAACCTCATGTTATGTCCCTGCTAAAAAGATACTGACTTCAGGGTAAAATATTCTCTGATCTAGAGTCTGATTTTGCCACCCTTCATCCTGCCCTCCCCTCCCATCTCCTTTCTAATCTTGTTTGCTTCTCCCTAGGAAAGAAAGCCCTTGGATGCCTAACCTTTGAGGTCCTCAAAGATCTTATAGTCTGTACTACCCCCTGTTGCAATACTCCTTTGGAAATTCAAAACTTTTTAGTTAAATCTGACCTTTTTTATTTGACAGAGTCTAGAAAAAACCCCAGGACAATAACAATTCCATCCTCAGAAAGACCTTCCCAATGCCCTTCCATCCCAACCCCAGCTGCATCTGCCTATGGATCCCCAGCTTGCCTGGACTCTGTAGCTTCTCTCAGTAGAAAGGCTTCTTCCATGGCTGGGGTGAGCAGGCTGGGACACCTGCAGGAAAGGCTCCTCAGGAAGAAATAACTGGACCTTCAATAACCTTTTTTTGCAGTGTCAATATTGGCCTCAGCTTGGAGTCATTGGGCTCAGGCTTCAATTCCCAGTCAGAGTTATTCACTTGGTTTTTTAAAACTAAGTGTTTGAAAAATTCAGCAAAATTGCTCAAACACAGAGTTTACATAAGGGAAGAAAATTTTAGGCCGGGCACAGTGGCTCACGCCTGTAATCCCAGCACTTTGGGTGGCCAAGGCGGGTGGATCACGAGGTCAGGAGTTCAAGACTAGCCTGACCAACATGGTGAAACCCCGTCTCTAATAAAAATACAAAAATTAACCAGACATGGTGGTGCTCGCCTGTAATCCCAGCTACTCAGGAGGCTGAGGCAGGAGAATTGCTTGAGCCCAGGAGGCGGAGGTTGCAGTGAGCTGAGATCATGCCACTGCCCTCCAGCCTGGAAGACAGAGCAAGACACCGTCTCAAAAAAAAAAAAGGAAGAAAATTTTTAAAGTGCTTACTTACATTCCATGACTTAACAAAAAAAGCAAAACTATCCCTTTCAGACAATAAACATGTCATTAAATTATTTTATAACAGATCGTTTAGTAAACAGTCACATGGGAACACTGCTAGGAGGTGGCAAGTCCCATCTCATAAAATTTAGCATTTAAACTCAAAAATCAAGATAACAGGATATAGAGCAGAGATAGCCACTGTCACAATTCACTCTGCAAAAATCGGAACTAATGTTTTGATGAATCTACACATTTCACCAACTGACCTACCATATTTTCTTGTAGAAATATATTCATTACAGCCATAATGAAATAAACATTTTTTCCTATTCTTTTTCCCAGTAGCATTCCCAAAGCTAAGCCCTGGGATTCTGTTTGAATCGTGCCCCTCTGAAAAAAAACAAAACAAAACAAAAAAAAAAAAAACACTTGACAATCTTTCTACACTCACTCTGGGGAACAAAAAGGTAAATAAGAATTTTTAACAAATGGAATGTATGACTAAATATTTAATTTTTTCCTGAAACCTACCTTTTTCATGTCCTTTGTATATTTTCTTAACCTTTCAAGCTCTACTGATAAAATGCAATTTACAGTTAAAAAACTAATAAGTGAACAAATATCTTCTAGGTGAAAAACCCAGAAGTTAAAATGCTCATTGGAATACAGATGTGTTTGATTCATGTGTCAAGTCAGGCCATCCAACAAATGAGAGATCCTCCCACCCTCATCCTGATCACTTAAGTGCTCAGTGACCATGCTCCGGGAGAAACTATGCTATGCCCCAGTGAGGGCCTCAAGTGCATTTTTACTTTGCAGGTTCTTGCACCATCTCACTGGGTTGGGTAGTTTTTGTTTTTTGGACTATTTTCTTTCCTTCACAAATCTGAAAAAATCAAGGGCAAAAATTATTTCTCTCTTTTAACCTCAATACCACCATCTGATTAGCTGACCAGCAATATGTCTCCAAGAAATGGAAGCTGGGTTGGATGAAGGCAAACTTAATGTCTCAAGGGGTTAGCTTTTCAGAGGAAGGGTACACCAGGAGATTTCTCTCTGACCCAGGGCATCCACCTGCTCCCTTGAGAGGCTACACTCTTTAACTCAGGTTGTCTTCTGGAAGGAAAATGACTTAGAAGCTGATATTCACTAGACACTCTAGCAGACATGGCCATGGTGGGTATTTTGGGTTATCCCTAGACAGTGTGAAACCCAGGACCAGGATAAAACTGGAACATATCTGAGGACACATCACCTTGTAAAGCTTCCAAAGGCAACCCCAACTCAAAGACATTTTGGGCCAGGCGCGGTGGCTCACGCCTATAATTCCAGCACTTTGGGAGGCCGAGGTGGGTGGATCACTTAAGGTAAGGAGTTCGAGACCAGCCTGACCAATATGGCGAAACCTGGTCTCTACTAAAAATACAAAAATTAGCCGGGCATGGTAGCACAGGCCTATAATCCCAGCTGCTCAGGAGGCTGAGGCAAGAAAATCACTTGAACCTGGGAGGTGAGGATGCAGTGGGCCGAGATCACACCACTGCACTCCAGCCTGGGTGACAGAGTGAGACTCTGTCTCAAAAGAAAAAAAAAAGACATTCTGATAACATATCTGTGCCTAGGGAAGATAAAAGGAGGCACAAAGGTTTTTTTTTGTTGTTGTTGTTAATACTTTAAGTTCTAGGGTACATGTGCACAATGTGCAGGTTCGTTACATATGTATACATGTGCCATGTTGGTGTGCTGCACCCATTAACTCGTCATTTACATTAGGTATACCTCCTAATGCTATTCCTCCCCCTCCCCCCAATCCACGACAGGCCCCGTGTGTGATGTTCCCCATCCTGTGTCCAAGTGTTCTCATTGTTCAATTCTCATCTATGAGTAGAGAACATAAGAGGCACAAAGGTTTTTTACAATTATCAGAAGACGACTGTGCTTTTTTCTCATGTGAAATGGTTACGAACAGAAAACAAATCTTTCTAAAAGTGTTACCCAATGCTTTGTGAAAAAATGATTAATTAAAATACTGTGTCTGAAATGTACAGTAAAGAAGAAATAATGGTAATGTTGTGAACCATGGAGGGGAAGTTAGCATTTGGGAATGTCAGAAAGAACTGGAAAGTTAGTATTTTACTACAAGAGAGGTTAGGTTGGGGGAACGGTGACGGGGAGGTAGACTTGAGACCCTGCTTGAGACATATTTGGAAAATGCAGGAGAAAACTAGTCCCCAGTGGAGTGTGAAGATAATTAGATAGCAGGCAATTAGACCAAGGTGGCTCTGGTGCCCTGAGTTCCTAAGTTTAAAAAAATTTAACTCAAAGGCACTTCTAGTAAATTTCTGCCTTGGGGTAAACAGAATTCAGGCTTAAGCAATCACAAATCTCCAATAAACCTCTGCTTACATAACCAAAACTTTCCCACCTGCATCGTACAAATAAGGCGACTACATTACTGTATCCAACCAATTATTGAATTCGATTTGCTTCCTCACTGCATCTTGTAAAAGCGTTTCCTTGGGTCGGGCGCAGTGGCTCACTCCTGCAGTCGCAGCACGTTGGGAGGCCGAGGCAGGTGGGTCACCTGAGGTCAGGAGTTCGAGACCAGCCTGGCTAACCTGGTGAAACCCTCCATTAAAAATACAAAAACATTAGCCGGTAATGGTGGCGGGCCCCTGTAATCCCAGCTACTCGGGAGGCTGAGGCAGGAGAATCACATGAACCCGGGAAGCGGAGGTTGCAGTGAGCCGAGATTGCGCCATTGCACTCCAGCCTGGGCGACAGAGCCAGACTCTGTCTCCAAAAAAAAAAAAAAAAAAACGCGTTTCCTTCAAGCCCCTCACAATGAACAACTACAAACAATAGTTCGGTGCTCTACGATTCTTGAATCGCTCTTTGCCTAAATTTTTTAATATTTTTGCAGTGACCCCCTTACTTTTTTTTTGAGAGGGAGTCTCGCTCTGTCTCCCAGGCTGGAGTGCAGTGGCGCGATCTAGGCTCACTGCAAGCTCCGTCTCCTGGGTTCACGCCATTCTCCTGCCTCAGCCTCCCGAGTAGCTGGAACTGCAGGCGCCCGCTACCACGCTCGTTTTTTGTTTGTATTTTTAGTAGAGACGGGGTTTCACCGTGTTAGCCAGGATGGTCTCGAGCTCTTGACCTCGAGATCCGCCCGCCTCGGCCTCCCAAAGTGCTGGGATTACAGGCATGGGCCACCGCGCCCGGCCTCCACCACCCCCCGTTACATTTTTAACAGGAGAAAAGAGGGACCGGGGACCCCACAAATACAGCTCTTTGCATCCACAAATCCCGCTCACCGAGTAGAGATTCTCCCGTGATGACGCTCCAATCATCCCCGCACACGCTGGGGAAGACGCGTGGCTGTGGGAGCGGAGCGGCACAGGGAGGGCTCCAGGCTGAGGAGCCGGTGTCGCCACACAGGCAGGAGACTGGAGCCCGGGGTCCCAGCTTCCAGTCCAGCCGCCATCTGTGGCCGAGCTGGGCCAGGAGGGACTCGGGTCCACAAACCTAGAAGACGACTGCAGGGAGGCCGAGTCACGCTACCGCCGCTTCGGCAGCGGAGACTAGCCTGCTCCCCATCTCTTGGGATGTCGAGCCAGCACTCACCATTTCTCTGCTTCCAGGAAATCCTGGCGTCTTAGCTACGGGTCTGCCAGTCACTGCAGGTCGCACAGCCAAGCAGCTGGGCCTGTAGGAGCAGAGTACGGAGGAGCAGTTGGTGGGCAGTTCTCTGTGAACTGAAGACTAGATCTGCAGCTCCAGCTGCGTCAGGAGACAAATGCCCCGCCAACACCCGGAAGCTGCCCTTGTCCTCTCCAGCTGCAGCCTGATTGCCCGGTTTTCGGCCCCGTGCCCCTTATTGGATAAAGCTTCAGGCCCCGTCCCCAGTCCGTGAGTGACAGAAGATGTGACCAAACACTGGACTCAATGAGGACGGGGTGACAACCTATGCTGCAGCCTTTCCTGGCAGGGCTTTATCCCTGCTCTGAGCAGGGCCTACTCCACAGGGTGTTTGCATTTAACCTTGTGTATATGGTTATATCCATTTATAAATAATATGTTTTATGTTATTCACAAATGGAAAGAATATAATGAGAATTATTTTAGAATTTTGGATTTCATGATCTTCCTGGCCCTAGTCTTTTGAGCAAGCAGCCTGAGATTACAAGGAGGAGGTAATCCTCTGAAATAAAATGTGAGCCATGTGTGAATTTTAAATTTTCTAATAGCCATATTTTTAAAAAGTAGAAAGAAATAGGTAAAATTGACTGTAACTATTTAACCCAATATATTCCAAATATTATCATTTTAATATGTAATCAATAAGTATTAATGAAGAATATATATATATTTGGTACAAAATATTTGAAACTCACTCCATATTTTACCTTTCTAGCACTCTCAGTTTAGACCAGTGAGTTTCCAGGCACTAAGTACCCACAAATGGCAAGCAGCTGCCACATAGGAGTGCAGCTCTGACTTCAGTGGGGTAAAGGGCCAGTAAAACATCCCTTTTCTGCCAGAGGTGAAAAAACAGCCTGTCCTCACCAACTTCTCTCCTCAGATCCAAGGGTATAGGAGACAGTGCCCATACAGAGAGAAGAGGGTAGAAAAAATAAAATGTTCACAGGTAGACCATTGCTGCCAACCTGTTGCCTGCCTGCCTTCTTTCCAGAAATCAGACAGTAAACAAAGGATGATAGGGCCACAGGAGAGGGGAACCCCATGTTTTTAGATCTGGCTCACAGACTTGACCTCCAATGTTTAGATATGGAGAAAATGAATTAATGGCAAACGTAATTTGCTATTTGGCCATGGCCCTAATAATCAAGCTGTGGTTTTCTCTTTTCTCCTGTAGTGTGGGGATCGTGTAATTATAAGCACCAATCACATGTGTACGTGTCTACCGTGCATTTTTGCATTACTCAACATTATCTTATAAGATATCCAAATTTAAATAAGGAACAAGAAAAGCAATACCTATGAGATGTTCACTGTTTTCAAATAGTAGTAATCAATCTGTTTTTGAATCCTACCAGGCTATCTACACTGGGTGCATGGATTAGTTAGTTATTGATGCATAAAAACCACAAAAAACTTAGTAGCTCATGATTGACATGCTCAGCCATTTAGGCTTGGCTCACTGAGCCATTCTTCTGGTCTGAGCTGAGCTCCTTCAGGCATGTATGGTAAGCTGCTGGTTGACTAGGCAGCTTGCTTCCAGGGGTATGCTGACTGTCAACAGGGGCATCTTGCTTCTCCTCCCCATATCTCAGCCTTCAGCTGGATAACAGGGGCTTACTCTCATACAGATGGCAGCATTCCAAAGCAAAAACAGAAGGATTCAAGATCGTTTGAGCCTAGGCTCAAAACTAGCACACTATCATGTTCACAGGTTTCTATTGCCCTAAGCAGATAAGTCCAGCCACATCCAAAGTTTGGAAAACAGATCCTGTCACTTGATGCTAATAGCTGTAAAAGCACCTTGCAATGGGCATAAATACAGAAGGGATGAAGAATTGCTGCCGTTTTTGCTGTCAGTATCACCCTGCCTTTCCTTGCATATTAGGTTTATAGAATTCTTTTACATCAAAAAACTTGTCCGAAGACCCACAGCTACTAAGTGGGGACTGAGACTCTGGATAAACTCTACCTGACTCCAAAGCCCATGCGCCTCCACAGACTGCACCACTCAACTAGCTTTCCTCGACCTTCGAAATACCGAAGTGTGACACTTCTGTAATAGAAGTCAGATTCCTTTTATATTCATGCCAGGTAGTACTGTTTACCACTGGGAATAATCCCCTCAAAAAACTGCAGAAGTATTTTAGAAGGACATGAAATAGTCTGGGGAAATGGCTGAGGGAGAAGTTAAGGAAATCAAAGCCCAACAACCTTTTACTTATTTTTCATCATAGGAGAAATTTGAAAACTGTTAAAAGAAAAAACCTTAGACAAATTAAATTTAGTAGAATGTAATTGAGCAAAGAATACTTTGTAAATTTGGCAGCCTCCAGATACAGAGTAGGCTAAGAGAGACTCCAGCACAGCCACATAATGGAAGAAGATTAATGGTCAGAAAGACAAAGTGACATACAGAAAACAGAAGTGAAGTACAGAAACAACCAGATTATTACAGCTTGGGATTTGCCTTATTTGAACATGGTTTGAATAGTTGACCCCCTTTGATTGGCCAAAACAGTGACTGGCCCAAGAGTGGGTTACAGTCTGTTTACACATTCAATTAGGTTTTAGTTTACTATGTACAGAGAAAACTTTTGACCAAAATTAAATATGTAGGAAGGCAGATTTAGGCTAAACTCAATTTAACAATTCCTCCCTTTTGGTCATTCTCTCAAATTTGAAAGATAGAGCAAAATTTTAGATATTAGTATTACCCTGCCCCAGTGATAAATGTACTTCTTTGGTCTCAAATCCTACTGTGAAATAGCAGAACTGTGGGTTTTGTAAAGTGGAAACAATGACTTTGGGTTATTATTTGTTAAGAGTTGGAGTAGAGGGGACCTCCTTGTGTGGAAACCTTCTGTTTACAGAAGAAAAACGAAACCTGGTATGTTTTAGAATTAATCCTTTTTTTAAGTTTCAGTTCAATTATGTTGCATTTAGCATGAGTGACTCCATTTCAGCTTGGCTTGGTATGTTGGGGTTCAGTGCATGAGCTTAGTTCAAAACAATGGTCTCCACCAAGTCTGTTTAAAAACCCCCCATTTTGGCCGGGTGCTGTGGTGCACACCTGTAATCCCAGCACTTTGGGAGGCCGTGGTGGGCAGATCACGAGGTCAGGAGATCGAGACCATCCTGGCCAATGTGGTGAAATCCCTTCTTCACTAAAAATACAAAAATTAGCTGGGCATAGTGGCACATGCCTGTAATCCCAGCTACTCAGGAGGCTGAGGCAGGACAATTGCTTGAACCAGGGAGTCAGAGGTTGCGGTGAACCAATATTGCACCCGGTGACAGAGCAGAGCGAGAATCCTTCTCAAAAAAAAAAAAAAGAAAAGAAAAAAAAACACCTTTTTTAAAATTTTATTTTATTTTATTTTTGAGACGGAGTCTCACTCTGTCGCCCAGGCTGGAGTGCATTGGCACGATCTCGGCTCACTGCAAGCTCTGCCTCCCGGGTTCAAGTGATTCTCCTGCCTCAGCCTCCCGTGTGGCTGGGACTACAGGCGCCTGCCACCGTGCCCAGCTAATTTTTTTCTATTTTTTTTTTTTTTTGAGACAGAGTCTCGCAATTTTTTTATGTTTTTAGTAGAGACAGGGTTTTACCGTGGTCTTGATCTCCTGACCTCGTGATCTGCCCACCATGGCCTCCCAAAGTGCTGGGATTACAGGTGTGAGCCACCGTGCCCGGCCAAAACCCACCTTTTTTTAAATCAGGTTTTTACTTCAGTGAGAGTGTGACCAAAACTCAGGGCCTTAGTGCCACTCTCAGCTACCATGATTTTGGGTTTCCAGTCTCATCACATCATTCACAGGTTACTGTGTCCTCATGGTCACATATTTCTTTGAATTTGTGATTCCGGTTAAAAAGGAACCATTTGACATTCGAGAGATGGCTGCATGCAAACATTTATAGCTTTTGAGAGAATATAGTGCACGAGGGAGTGAAATTTTTCACCAAGTGAAAAATACCAAGAGTTTGGAGTATGCATTTTAGCTAGGGATCACATGAAACAAACCAACTAAAATTAAATAGATCAAAGAATGAGCTAAATAAAGGGTTTACTACTGATTTTGATCAAGTAGTCTGTTTATTAATTCCAGACAACCGAATCTCTGTACTATCCAAAGTATTCCTTTATGTGCAACTACAAGTATCAGCAACTGCACAGATACTTCTCTGTTTGTCCAGTAAGTAAACTAGAGTAATTCTATACTTAGCACAATGTTCACAACAGAATTTAAAGTCTGTTGTGTAGCCTTTACAGTAGAATCTGCTACAGAACCTATTATGGGGGTTAAATTACTAATCATTATTTACTCTAAACCATGAAAAAAGAAATCTAGCAATTGATACCCATCCAGAAGAGTGAAGGCCTTCTGGCAATGCCCTTTATACTGAAAAATTTTTATGTAACCTATGAAGTAAGTAGGTTAAGAGCAGTGGGCCAATGTTCGTTTTCTGATATTATAAGGAAAAAAAGTCCCATTAATATTTCTCACCCACATTGGCCCTTCATCTTTCATCTATCAAGGCATAAGTTTGTCCATGTATAAAGTTGGCTGCAAAATCCTCTGCAGATGTAGTATACTCCATGAGGGGACAAAAGACTGCTTTTTTATTTCTATTGTTTGTAGGGCCATAAGCAGGAAAAAACAGAGCTAAGAGTCTCATGACAGCAGAGAAGTTTTGATTCATAATCTTGAGAAAATGCTATGTTAAGAATGTCATCTGCTTCTGAGGACAAATTTATCTGGTTAGCTTTACCTAAAGGTCTCTGATGTATATAAAATTCTGGCAGGGCTCAGTGGCTTACGCCTGTAATCCCAGCACTTTGGGAAGCCGAGGTGGGCGGATCATGAGGTCAGAAGATCGAGACCATCCTGGCCAACATAGTGAAACCCCTCTCTACTAAAAATACAAAAATTAGCTGGGCATGGTGGCGCGTGCCTGTAATCCCAGCTACTCAGGAGGCTGAGTCAGGAGAATCACTTGAACCAGGGAGATCATGCCATTGCACTCCAGCCTGGCAACAAAGCGAGACTCTGTCTCAAAAATAAATTAATTAATTGATTAAGTTAAATAAAATTCCAAGAATCTGGAGACGACCTTCTGAAATGTAAGATTATAAAGCCAGGGGCTCAAGGTCCCAAAGTTCTGCTGCAGCGTGGATAAAAAGGAGTTATTCAGTATCTTGGTTATAGATTATAATGGGATTATTGTCCTTCAGTTGGTGGCCCATTAAAAGCTTTCTTTACTTGGGCAAAAATATGCCTTGGCATAATGCGTTAAAGCCTTGCTGCATTGAGCCACATCAGAATTTAGTAACAGAAAATACATGCAGTTCTATTATTAAGTGAATAGACCTTCCAATGAGTATTTAAGGGTCAACTGATGTTGTCCACACTAAATGGATCTGATTGTCATCAATCTGCGATACATTCGACCAACGTAATCCAGTCAATTCAGTTATCCTTGCTTAATGCTGTAGCATCTGTAATAATTCATTTTACAGTTTTACAACTTTTCCAGTGAAATAGGTACCTCTATCACTGAAGGTTTTATCAGAAATGTCCAATGAAAAAACATATTTTCTAATAACATTTTAGTTACTGTTGTAACATCAGCCTTCTTGCATGGGAAAGTTTTTATACAACCAGAAAACATGCATTGAAAATGACAATTGAATAAAACCTGTGTACAAATGTTTAAATGACCCATCAGATTTCAAAAATATACGTGAAGTTATAATTGTCTTCCCAGAATTATAGGTTTGATAACCCAAATAATTGTTATAAACTATGTTAGCAATTTAAAACAATCACCATACATACATGACACACACACACATTTAATTTATTTAATTTGGATTATTTTTTCTATTCCATGAGTCATGAACTGCAGAGCTTTTAATAATAAAAGCCTTAAAGACTCAGGAAAAACCAGGTAGCTGTCTAGCTTCTCCACAAGTTCATGTTTAACGGTGAATTCATGTCCTTTTAAATACCAGGTTTGTTTCTCCAATTTAGATGCATAGCACTAATAACTTATCATAGGGAATTTGACTTGAACCACAGAGCTCATTCAAATTGAATATCTAAACAATCTCAGTACTGGCTAGTTTAGTATGAAAATCTGGCAAAGCATTTTCTTGGTATTCAATTAATTTTTGTCTCGCTTTGATTAAGAGTTTTATAAGTTGTTCCCTTCATTAGAGTTCTGAGGGTTGTTACCCAGTCCAAATGATACAATCCTAAAGTTATCTGAAACCTGTATGCAACATATCTGGGTTCTTACCACTCTTTTCACGACCTCCTTAAAGACATAACACTCTAATATTTTGTGTGCTTGTGAAGTTTTTAGAAACTGCATCAGAATTAAGTCAGTAGCTATAGATATGACTTAAAATGGTCACACTTCAATATACAGTTGGTGGCCGAGTGCAGTGGCTCATGCCTGTAATCCAGCACTTTGGGAGGCTGAGGTGGGTGGATCATTTGAGGTTGGGAGCTCAAAACCAGCCTGGCCAACATGGTGAAACCCCGTCTCTACTAAAAGTACAAAAATTAGCCAGGCATGGTGATAGGCGCCTGTAGTCCCAGCTACTTGGGAAGGTGAGGCAGGAGAATCACTTGAGCTCAGGAGGCAGAGGCTGCAGTGAGCCGAGACTGCACCACTGTACTCCAGCCTGGGAGGCACAGAGAGACTCAAAGCAAACAAATAAACAAAAAGATACAGTTGTCAGGGAAATTTGGTTATATCTGTGGCCTACAGTAATTTATCAAAATAACCATAATTATAACTAACTGATGGTGTACACTCAGATATATTAGAACTTTAGAAATTCCACATAATTTGGAACAAACATTAATAACGTATTTATTAAAATATAACTTGAGGCCTGGCATGGTGGCTCACGCCTGTAATCCCAGCATTTTGGGAGGCTGAGGCAGGTGGATCACAAAGTCAGGGGTTTGACACCAGCATGGCCAACATGGCGAAACCCCATCTCTATTAAAAATACAAAAATTAGCCAGGCGTGGTGGCACGCACCTGCAGTCCCAGCTACTCGGGAGGCTGAGGCAGAAGAATCGTTTGAACTGAGGAGGCGGAGGTTGCAGTGAGCTGAGATAGGGCCACTGCACTCCAGCCTGGGCAATAGAGCAAAACTCCATCTCAAAACAAAAACAAACAAACAAACAAACAAACAAATATATATATATGTATACACATATACATATTTATCTCTATATACATATATACACATATGCATATATACCTGTATATACATGTATACACATATACATATATACCTGTATATACATATATACACATATACATATATGTGTATATATATATATAACTTGAAGAAAGTTAAACATCATTATTCATTTGACAATAATTTCCATGTGGTTTAACATATTCTATAATCCCATTTACCTCTTTTTTGGATACTGCGGAGTCCCTCTGTAACATCCCAAAGTTGAGTCAAAAAAAAGACAATTTTGGAGCTCAAATTTGATGTTGGGAAGCATGTCAAATATGTCAAAGGTTTAAAACATTTGACTAAGATAGGATCAAAGGTCATCATAAAATAATAGTCATTCATGTAGCCGAAGGAATAATTAAAACAATTTAGGGCTGAGCATGGTAACTTATGACTGTAATCCCAGCATTTTGGGAGGCTGAATAAGGAAATCTGTTGTCCTGGTTTGAGCCCAGGAGTTCAAGACCAGCCTGACAAAACCCCATCAGTAAAATATATATATATTTTACTATATATATAAATATATATAATATTATGTAATATATATGAACACAATATATATAAAAATATATATTACTATATATATAAATATATATATATGGGTGTGTATATATATGTGTATGTGTGTGTATTTTCATATATATATAAATTAGCTGGGCACAGCAGTGTGTGTCTGTGGTCCCAGTTACAGAGGAGGCTGAGGCGAGAGAATTGTTTGAGCCTGGGAGGTCAAGGCTGCAGTGAGTCATGATTGTGCCACTGCACTCCAGCCTGGGTGACAGAGCAAGATCCTGTCTCAAAAAATGTTTTCAAAAAACAAAAGACTTTACTCTTTGGTAGAGGAGACTCAGTTTTCCAATAAACAGACTTGAGAAAAACAGCATGAAATAAAATCTGTCTTTTCTCTACTCTCTTTTTCGTTTACTCAAAAGGTGTACAAAAATATTTCCTTTCTCTTATTAATAATACATATCAATACAATTTTGTTCAAAAATCAAATTTTACTTTTGTATTAGTTTATCAATACTAAAGCTATTTTTAAATAAGAACTTATAAATCTATCAAATCTGTCATCTTTTGACCACACTAGATTTCCATACATTTTTATAATTTCTTATTATTAAACGTCTTAAACTTTTTATATTTTAGTTTTATCTGCATCCTTTTTGTGCTTTTAATTTGAAACAATCTTTTAGTAACTTTAAACTGTTACCAGATGATCCAGACCCCAAAAGAGGGTTCTTGGATCTCATGCAAGAAAGAATTAGAGGCAAATCCATAGAGTAAAGTGAAAGGAAGTTTAATAGGAAAGTAAAGGAATAAAGAATGGCTATTCCATAGGCAGAGCAGTGGCATGGGCCTCTGGTTGCCCATTTTATGATAATTTCTTAATTATATGCTAAACAAGGGGTGGATTATTCATGAGTTTCCTGGGAAAGGAGTGGGCAATTCCTGGAGCTGAAGGTTCCTCCTGTTTTTAGACCATATAGGGTAACTTCCTGATGTTGCCATGGCATTTGTAAACTGTCATGGTGCTGGTGCCAGTGTCTCTTAGCATGTAGCATGCTAATGCATTATAATTAGCATATAATGAGCACTGAGGATGACCAGGGGTTACTCTTATCACCATCTTGGTTTTGGTGGGATTTGGTCAGCTTCTTTAACACATCCTATTTTATCAGCAAGGTCTTTGTGACCTCTGTGTCATGCAGACCTCCTGTCTCATGCTGTGACTTCCAATGCCTAACCTCCTTAGAATCCAGCCGAATAGGTCTCAGCCCTAAAAACCGAGTCTGTGGTGCCTCCTTTGTTTTTCCCATGGAATTCCAGGCTGTTAGAGCTTAAATAGCCACTTTTAATTAAGCTTTTAGCCACAGTGCTCTTTAAAAATCATTTAAAATTTTTTTTTTTTTGAGACGGAGTTTCTCTCTTATTGCCCAGGCTGGAGTCCAGTGGTATGATCTAGGCTCACTGCAACCTCTGTCTCCCAGGTTCAAGCAATTCTCCTGCCTCAGCCTCCCAAGTAGCTGGGATTACAGGCATATGCGACCACGCCCAGCTAATTTTGTATTTTTATTAGAGATGGGGTTTCTCCATGTTGGTCAGGCTGGTCTCGAACTCCCAGCCTCAGGTGATCTGCCTGCCTCGGCCTCCCAAAGTGCTGGCAAACTGCTCCCAAAGTGCTTGCATAGGAAAGAGCCACCACGCCTGTAGCAGGATGAGCCGCAGACAAAACCTCTCAGACACCAAGTTGTAGAAGGAAGGGCTTTATTCAGTTGGAAGCATTGGCAAGCTACTGCCTTAAAATCTGAGCTCCCCAAGTGCGCAATTTCTGTCCCTTTTAACGACTCACAACACTAAATATTTCACACGAGAGTGTCGTGATTGATTTGAGCAAGCAAGGGGTACGCGACAGGGGCTGCATGCACCGGTGGTCAGGGAGGAACAGAACAGAACAGGGCAGGGAGTTTCACAATGTTCTTCTATACAATGTAAGGGATCTATGAATAACATCGGCTTCTAAATCATAAGTTGATTTTTAACTACTAGGTTTAGGCCATATGGGCCCAGGCCTGGTTTCGGGCCTGGCGCTGGGCTGCCTGTCTTTGGTTTTACTTCCTTGTTCTTTTTACTGAATATGAAACAATATAAAACAATGCGAGAGGGTCTTTCTCTCCTCTCACTCCCAGCCCATTTAAAATCTTTTATCATCCGACTTTAGTCAGGCCAAATGGCCAATATTTCTGTGCTCAGTGAAAGGAAAATTCAAGATCATTGGTGGAGGGGAAGAGAATCAACAAATGATAAAGGTCATGCAGATGTCAAACTAGGAAGAGGTCACTCAAACCAGAAAGCAGTCATTCCCTAACCTGGGTATCAAACCCGGGCCCACCATTGTAAAACAGCAAAGCCTTCACTGCTAGCTACAGCACTAGGTGGTTTCTATTGCTCTTCCCAGAAGGCATCTAGAGCAGCAAATTTTGAGCTTTTAAAGGCTTTTCACTGCTCAAGATAATTTGTAGACTTAACTATGACATGAACCCCTGAATTCCTCTTCCCTGGAAGGAGGAGACCAAGAGAAAGTACTGCCATGTGGTTACAAGGTCAAGTTCCCAAGTACATAACTGACCAGTTTGCTGGACTGTCTTGAACAGCGGGCTTATGGGGCCCCAAGCTCATGTTCTATCCTAAGGTACCCATCTTTCTGACAGAAAGATACAGAAAGACATAATCAAAGCACAAAGTACAACAGATTGGCTACAGCTTAACTAGCCTCACAAATCCTTCTTCTGATTAATCAAAACTTTACAGAGGAGATAAGCAGTGATGCTTACCGTTCATTCAACTGGTTTGCACAGAGGGATAAAGGAAAGGGAAGGGAGAAAAGCATTGCCTATGGTAGGGTGGGGAAGGCAAGAAGCTCAGGGGGGCCAGAGAAAGACTCACTCACTGCAGCCAACACTGAATCAAAAGTTCAGGCAGACACTTGTCAGTGTTGAAAAGATCATTTCCAGCAGTTCCATCAGCTCTCAAGTTTCTCCCTTTTGGGGAGGTAAAAGCTCACCATGTTCCACAGTCCTGTACATGCCTAATTCTGTCACCCACAGCCATCAGCAGAGAGTGCAAGGCAGATTAATCTAAAGAAAATAGCAGTTAACATCCCATAGTGTCAAACCCATTCTTAGCCAAGAGGGACTTTACTGAAAGGGTGGCCTCTAACCCCCTAAATCATAGGAAGGACTTTAACCTTCCTAAGTTGGGCCTCAAACCCAAGGTTTGTCAAGCATCCTTGCCTTTTTTTAAGAGAGGCCTTTAACACTCTGTGTCTTAGGAGAGATTCTAACTCCCCTAAGTTGGGCTTCTAACCCAATCCCATCCTTTACCTGGGTAAATGCACCTCACTTACAAAGTCAGCCAATCGGTGGTACAGTCTACTTTCTTTGGGTCAGGGGTCTCCTCAGTATCATCCCTTTGTGGTTCACCAGAAAAATGTTACCAGAAACGGGTCCTAATCTAAACCCTAAAAGAGAGTTCTTGCATCTCGCACAAGAAAGAATTTAAGGTAAATCCATAGAGTAAAATAAAAGCAAGTTTATCAGGAAAGTAAAGGAATAAAAAATGGCTACTCCATAGGCAGAGCAGCAGCATGGGCCACTGGTAGCCCATTTTTATGGTTATTTCTTCATTACATGCTAAACTGGGTGGAAAGTTTCCCAGGAAAGGGGTGGGCAATTCCTGGAGCTAAGGAGTCCTCCCCTTTTTAGACCATATATGGTAACTCACTGATATTGCCATGGCATTTGTAAACTATCATGGTGCTGGTGGACGTGTCTCTTAGCATGCTAATATATTATAATTAGCATATGAGCAGTGAGGAGGACCAGAGGTCACTCTCATTGCCATCTTGGTTTTGGTGGGATTCGACCAGCTTCTTTACCATATGCAGTTTTATCAGCAAGGTTTTTATTACCTGTATCTCGTGCAGACCTGTCTCATCCTGTGACTTAAAATGCCTAACCACCCTTGGAATGTAGCCCAGAAGGTCTCAGCCTTATTTTACCCAGCCCTTATATGAGATAAAGTTGTTCTGGTTCAAACACATCTGACAAAACTGAAAAATTTTTTTAAATAAACACACATTTTAATGCCTTTATAACTTTCCTCATCAAAAGCATATCTTGCTTGTTTGCAAACTATGCAGAATTGTTTGTCTTACAGATTACAGATGTACTTATATTTATAATTAACTCCATTAACTCTTAGTAATTCTCATTTTTAGTGAAATCCCTAGAAAGTAATTTTGAATAGTTTTGTATCTATATTTGTATATAAAAATTATTTTATAATTGTTTAGAGAGGTGTCCTCAAATGTTCCTTTTACTAACAGATCTAAATATACTCAGCTTTTCTATATCACATAAAAATAAGATGCCAAAGCATATAAACTTAAGGTGATATTTAATAATTAATGTTTTAGTATTTTAATGTACAAATGACTCCGATTTTATAAACATTATTAAATTAACATAACATGTCTTTAAGATCTTAAATTATTGAAAAGGATTTTGAAACTATGACCTAGGTACATTCCCTAATGTCTTTCTCAGTCATCCTGGTGAAAGGAGAAAGGCCAGGGCGCCGTGACTCAACACCTGTAATCCCAGCACTTTGGGAGGCTGAGGCAGGTGGATTGCCTGAGCTCAGGAGTTCGTGACCAGCCTGGGCAACATTGTGAAACCCCATCTCTATTAAAACAAAAAATTAGCTGGGTGTGGCAGTGTGTGCCTGTAGTCCCAGCTACTTGGGAGGCTGAGGCAGGAGAACTGCTTGAACCTGGGAGGTGGAGGTTGCAGTGAGCCGAGATTGCACCACTGCACTCCAGCCTGGGCCACAGTACGAGACTGTGTCTCAAAAAAAAAAAAAAAGTGCCGGTGCAGTGGCTCACGCCTATAATCCCAGCACTTCGGGAGGCCAAGGCAGGTGGATCATGAGGTCAGGAGATCGAGACCATCCTGGCTAACATGGTGAAATCCCGTCTCTACTAAAATAAAAAAATTAGCCAGGCGTGGTGGCAGGTTCCTGTGGTCCCAGCTACTCGGGAGGATGAGGCAGGAGAATGGCGTGAACCTAGAAGGTGGAGCTTGCAGTGAGCCGAGATTGCACCACTGCACTCCAGCCTGGGCCACAGAGCCAGACTCCGTCTCAAAAAAAAAAAAAAAGAGAAGAGAAAGGAACCAATTAGGCAGATATTTAGAACAAAGTCCTCAGACAAATTCCTTTTAAAACAAGAGAGCTGCCTGAAAGATCAAGCTGCAAAACAGATAAGTAAGTAAGGTCCAACATAAAAAAAAAATGCCTTCCGTGTAATCAGCAAGTTTCACATATATATGGTGGGCCTCAGTGAACACGTTCCTTTACTTTTGAGGGCATACTCAGATAAGGGAACTTGCACAGACAGGGGGCTTGCTTGGAACATGCCTGTAGTTGCACAGATAAGAGGAACCTGGCACATCCACAATGGAAAATTCTGTCCCCTAACATATCCACAGTTAAGGAAAGTTAAACAACATGGAGTAACTTAGACTAAGAGCTCACGTGCACACACAGGGTGAAGCTGTCAGGAATTCATGCCTTATGCAAATGAAATACATACTTCTAACCGTTTTTTTGCACCTTATGTAAGTAAAACATCCTGCCCCACTATCTTGTCCATAAAAGTGTTTGTATTCGGCTGGGTGCAGTGGCTCACACCTGTAATCTCAGCGCTTTGGGAGGCCAAGGTGGGCGGATCACAAGGTCAGGAGTTCAAGACCAGCCTGGCCAACATAGTGAAACCCCGTCTCTACTAAAAATACAAAAATTAGCCGGGCATGGTGGCGTGTGCCTGTAGTCCCAGCTGCTTGGCAGGCTGAGGTAGAAGAATCCCTTGAACCCAGGAGATGGAGGTTGTGGTGAGCTGAGATTGCACCACTGCACTCTAGCCTGGGCAACAGATCAAGACTCCATCACACACACACACACACACACACACACACACAAAAGTCTTTGTATTCAACTGTGAAATGGCAACCCTCTTTTGGGCCCCCTCTCCATGGCAGAGAGCTTTCTTCTTTTGCTTGTTAAACTTTTACTCCTACCTCACCCTCGGTGTCTGTGCTTCTTAATTTTCCTAGTCATGAGACAAAGAACTTCCGGTGATACCTCAGACAATGAGGCCATTTCATTGGGTCTCAAATAGCCATTGGCACACAAAATGGCTATGAAGGACAGGGCCTGATTGAGTCCCAAATTGAAATAACAGGTATGAAGTTCAGCACAGGAGAGGGATCCCACATTTTCCAGAACTGTCGGGAGGCAAAGCTAAGCCAGAAAAGGGGTCATATTGCACTTGATGCTGCCTTCAGCTGCTGGTCTGGGCAATAAGTGCTTGTCCCCAGGCCTCACCATGTCCACCTATCCAGACCCCTGAATCCACAGACTCAAAACCAAAATTGTAAGACAACAGTCACATCGAGCAAGTATCAAATTATACCTAACTGATAATTTTGAAGCCAGTTCTATTTACCAGGAATTTAAAAATGTGTTTTATTTACAAAATATTGTCACATACACATAGCACATATGGACACATGGTAATAAAGACACACAGACAGAAGCAGATTTTACAGCTTTCATTTAAAAATTCTCATTTGCTGACTTTTAAATACTTTTAATTTCCCTATTCAACCTATCAATCTTCCAATTTCTTGCTTCTTTGCCCTAAATGATTGTTAGCTAGGCAACTAATTTGCATGTCTAAAGGGACAACTCTTAGGTGAAACAAGAACATTTATACTTTTAAAGCACAAAGCTAACACTTTAGGGAAAAATATTGGTTTTGTATTTGCTTTTTTTCCCAATCCTTACAATCTGTGAAAGGCAAAAATATTGTATCATTAACTCAAACCAAGAAAAGTATGGTGTAAGTAAAAGTTTAGTTAAGAAAAAACAGAAAGCACCTTAAACAAAGGTATAATGTGTGAGTTTTAAAACAGTAAGAGTTTCTAATGTACACGGGCAGACACCTTACAAATGGAGATTTTCTTAACAGATGTAAATTTATTTTACAAAATGTTTTCAAAACACCCAGTTAAATTCCAAGAAGAGATGTTTTAGTTTAATATGTGGTCTTTTTAACTTAGCTCCTCTTTCTTAGCTAAAATCACCAAGTTCAGGGTGGAGCCCATTAAAGAACAGGGCAAAGAAAGCATTCTTTTATGGCTGGAGTCAGGAAGGATATATCTGAAAAAGATGTGAGCCTATTTTAGCTGAGAGTCTACCTTTTTGTTTTTTTTTTTGAGACAGAGGGCAGCTGGAGTGCTGTGGCACGATCTCGGTTCACTGCAACTTCCACTACCCAGGTTCAAGTGATTCTCTTTCCTCAGCCTCCTAAGTAGCTGTGACTACTGACGTGCACCACCACACCCAGCTAATGTCTGTATTTTTAGTAGAGATGGGGTTTCACCATGTTGGCCAGGATGGTCTCGATCTTTTGACCTCGTGATCCGCCCACCTCGGCCTCCTAAAGTGCAGGGATTACAGGCGTGAGCCACCATGCCCAGCTGGGCCTACTTTTTATAAACATTTTATCTAGGATAACTTTTTTCTCACCTTCAGGAAGGGCATAGTTTAAAAGTTTAGCACAGTTAATTATCTTACCAGTGATTCACTTAAGCCTTTTCCTTTGCCTCTTACTGTCTTTTTAAAAAACAATAAAATATCAAAATCTTTTTATAAGCTTGGGCACATCAACAGTCATTCCTAGATAAGACTAATTTAAAAAACCTCATTTTCAAATACACCTCTTAAAATGCAGTGTTCTTTATTTGGAACATTCCATTGTAATTTCAAATTACCTTTAGTACGTTTTTGCCATTTCTTTAAGAATTTGCTGCTTCTGGGGTCTAATAATACTTATACATGTAAATGTAGCCATAGCTAGGAGGTGGATTATTCAGTTCTTAAGAAATGAAGAATCCCATTTTTACATTGAATCTTGGCTTTGGCACTGTTCTTCTTGATCAATTTAGCCAACAATTTTTCCCTGCCTAAGGTCATAAGAAAAAGAAACAACAGCACTAGAACACAAAAACTCTGTGAATTTCCAAAAGCCAAAGTTTACACCCCCTGTAATATTGCCATTTACTACTGGTTGATGTCTGACCTAGTCAGACAAGAGGGACCTCTAACTGGATTCCATCCAGTTAATTATCAGATCCAATGGGATCCTGAACCCAGTCATATTTCTGTCATAAATTTCTAACCAAGTTTGGATTAGAAATTTGCTCAAACAAACTTGGAGAGCTCAAAACACAAATCCATAATGCTTTGTGTAAGAGTTAAAGAAAGAGAAAAGAAACACAAAATGCGGCTCAACATTAAAGTTAAAGACAGATTTATTTTTGAGAAAATATACCTGAGGGGCTTCTGGCCAATTTTGGTCAGGAGCACTTTCTCTTACAGACTAAGAGTATATATTGGTTTTAGGCTGAGGGTGCTTATCACAAGCTTGGAATGTTTCTGTGTGAGGGAGAAGTTTTATGGAGGGATCGGAATGTCTCTGGGCGGAGAGGAGGTTATCTTGGGGATAACATCTTTCTGACTGGAAAGGGGTTATCGCAACGCTGGCATCTTCCTGGCCAGAGGGAGGTTATCTTGGGGCTAGCATGTCTCTGGTCATTGAGGAGTTTGGAATGTTTCTGTTTGGAGATATTATTTGTGGTTTATGGTTGTGCTGACCTTAGCCATTAGGCTGATGCCCTTTGGATTTAGGCAGTTTTTGATCAAGGTGAACTTTAGAATGAGGGGCTTGTCCAAGATGGCGATGCTCCTACTCTGTCAATCTGGACACCATAGTTACAACAAAGATGAGGGGTAGCATGTTCTTTCTGGCTACTTCTTGCTGATGAAGGGACAGAGAGTTTTCTGGTCTCAGGTTGACTATAGGAGCAGTGCCGTCTGTAGGTGTTTTTGCATAGTTGTCTGTGGAATGGCCATGATCCTGTTGTCTCTACCAAAAATACAAAAACAAAATTAGATCTGACTTTCCCAGGTACTGCAAGAAAGCCAGGGGAGGACAGATCTTACCCATCAGCTGGATGACTATCTGATGTTGGATGTTCTGGTTGGAATAGGCAAAGGGCCTCTTTGACTGGAGCTGCACAAGGAAGACAGACGGAGAGAGAGAAGGGAGGATGAGGGAGGAAGAGGAGTGAAGAGAGCAAAATACCCATTGTGGGCAGTCAGAGGTGGATTCCGGAGACCTGAGGGTTTAGAGAACTTCCCGGGGAATAGCCCCAGCCAGAGCCTTGCAGTCCCCTTCAGGTTAGTTGTCCTCCTCTCGCAAATAGGTCAAAAAGTGAAATGAGAGAAAAGATGGGGTGTGTGGCCAGAAACCCTCAGGATCCAGGAATTAACTCGCGATGAGCTGCCACTGCGCACTGCTTCCTGGGTTGCAAGAGACTCTCTGTCCCCAGAACCCATCCTGGGTTTCCGCACCAAATGTAAGAGTTAAAGAAAGAGGAAAGAAACACGAAATGTGGCTCAACAGTTAAAGACAGATTTATTTTAGAGAAATAAACCTGAGAGGGGCTTCTGGCCAATTTCAGTCAGAAGCATTCTCTTTTACAGACTAAGAGTATATATTGGTTTTAGGGTAAGGGGGCTTATCACAAGCTTAATGTTTCTGTGTGTGGGATAAGTTTTATGGCAGGGTTGGAATGTCTCTGGGTGGAAAGGAAGTTATCCTGAGGCTGACATCTTCCAGCCAGAAGGGGGTTATCTCGGGGCTGGCATCTTCCCGGCCAGAGGGGGCTTATCTCAGGGCTGGCATGTCTCTGGTTGGGGAGTGGTTTGGAATGTTTCTGGTCAGGGATGGTATTTGTGGTTTATGGTAATGCCGACCTTAGGCATTAGGCTGATGCCCTTTGGATTCAGGAGGTTTTTGATCAAGGTGAACTTTAGAATGAGGGGCTTGTCCAAGATGGTGATGCTCCTGCTCTGTCAACTATCACACTGACATAGCTAATATTGTCTGGTGATTTTCCAGATGACAACCGCTCTCCTAAAAAATCTTCCAAAGGAACATAATGATCTGAGTTTGGATAAAAGGCTGACAAAGAGACACCATATTGAAAATGAAATATAATGCTATCATGAAATAATGGCTTTACAATAAAAATTTGACAATGATAGAGAAAGCACAAATAAGTTCCACAAAACTGAAAGGGACTTAAGCCCCTACCTTTGTTGGTCATTCATGCATAATGAAAGATAATTCTGATTAGATTGCTCTTCTCTAGAAAAAAAGCACATGGCTAGTTACTGTTAGTAAGTTTTGTCATCAAATATCGTATGAATCGTGGGCATCATCTTTCCACATATGAAGAACACTACAAATATTCTAAGGGTCTAAATTATAAGAAAATACAAATAGACTAATAACTCCATGAAACAATCATAATAATGTAGCAATGTTGCATTCACTAAGTAACCATTTATGAGATCAAGATTTTACTCTTTCATTATAGATGTGGGAACGCAGCACTGTCAGTGGAGATGTATTCCTGTAAGAAATACAAGACATATAATAAAATATATTTGTAGAAATTCTAATATATTTAATTTTAATTTTAGTCACCCATAGTTTTAATCAAGTAAAACAGATGTCAGGAGATGAATAATTACCTTTGTCAACATAACTATAAAAGGAATACTAATTCTTACTATTTTCCTATTTGCTCCATTATATTTGAACATTGGATAATGTTTGATACTCTGTGTCATACTCATTTTCTTAAATTTTATTTAAAACTTTTTTTGTTTTGAGAAAGAGTTTTGCTCTTGTTGCCCAGGCTGGAATGCAGTGGCATGGTCTTGGCTCACTGCAATGTTCCACCTTCTGGGTTCAAGTGATTCTCCTGCCTCAGCCTCCCAAGTAGATGGGATTACTAGATGCCCGCCACCACTCCTGGCTAATTTTTTGTATTTTTAGTAGAGACAGGGTTTTGCCATGTTGGGCAGGCTGGTCTTGAACTCCTGACCTCGTGATCTGCCTGCCTTGGCCTCCCAAAGTGCTGGGATTACAAGTGTGAGCCACTGAGCCCAGCTTATTTAACTTTTAAAACGATTAAGTTATTAAATTGGTTTACAAAATGTCTCAACACAATTGCAATTTATTAAGTGTATCTCATGTTTCAAAATCCTTCCCTTAGAAAGACATCAAAATTTTTTAAAATCAAAATATGTTTCACAAAATATACCAACACAAAGTATTGAATAATTGACTCTGTAATAAGCCTAATAACAAATGAGTCAATTACAAAAATTTTATCCCTAGCTAGTAGTGACTTCTTCTAAAGGGGCAATTTCAGTAGAAATTGTAAGTTCAAAAAAATAGTATCTTTAAAAATACAACGAAGACATAAAACTTGAAACTTCTAAGTTAAAAAAACTGTCGAGACAACTTTTTTCAGACCAGAATATAAAATGGTTTTTTGATTTTTATTCCCTCACAATCATGGAGAATCAAACCAAAAATAAATATAGAAATTATTCAAGAATGTCAGATATTTTTGAAATTATTTTTATGAAGTAGATATAAAGAAATGAAATATTTGTTTTCATAAAGGGCGTCACACAGGTTTTCTTAGACTATAAATAACAAGAAAGCAGGAACCATTTTCTACATATGTTCCAAATAATAAGTGCTATTAAATGCTCAATCAATATTTCTTCAATAAAAAGCCAGCATTAGTATCAAGTGTTAGAACTAAAAACAACATTAAAATTATTTCAATGAATCATCTTGAAATAAAATTTAAAGAACTATCTTTTTTGGCTGTGCGCGGTAGCTCATGGCTGTAATCCCAGCACTTTTGGGAGGCTGAGGCAGGCAGATCACCTGAGGTCAGGAGTTTGAGACCAGCCTGGCCAACATGGTGAAACCCTGTTTCTACTAAAAATACTAAAATTAGCTGGGCGTGGTGGCACGTGCCTGTAACCCCAGCTACTTGGGAGGCTGAGGCAGGAGAATAACTTGAAACTGGAAGGTGGAGGTTGTAGTGAGCTGTGATCTCACCACTGCACTCCAGCCTGGGTGACAGAGCAAGACTCCATCTCAAAACAAACAAACAAACAAACAACAAACAAACAAAACTATCTTTTTTGCTGTGGTGATTCTTTATCAGGTAATGCATGATGAGGCATAAATGACCAACGTAAAACATTCCAGACTGGAAAAAATCAGTTAAGGGAAACATTTTTTTCCTTTTAAAGATGTTGTAGGACTTTTCCTTAGTTCAGCTAAAGGTGGGGTCCTTGTCACACGGTCATGAAATATTAGGCACACAGACAATTTGAAGGGTGAGAAAAATTGAATGTATTAAGGATAAAGGGGAACCAGAGCCCCTCAGCAGTACGAGAGTCCTGCCAGCACAGGCTTCCTGCTTCACAGATTAAATTCCAGGTTCCACCCAGGAAGGGAAGGGGGCAGGCTCCCCCCACCGCGAACTTCCCAAGGCTCCACCCCAGTGCACACTCCTCCCAGTGTGCAGGCCGGTGGGAGGTTCTCTGATGGCCCCTTTTTACTCAGCTGCCTCATTCCTCCCTCTAAAGAAGTACATCTGACTACCGTTAGAATAAGGATACTGCTTCCTGCTATCAGGAGCAGTTTGGGGACTCAGCTGTCCCCTCAGAGCCCTATCTAAGGGTCCCTGGCAGAAGGGGCCAATGTCCGAGGCTCCAGCTACCTGACCATTCAAAGTTTGATGGCTGAAGGTGAGAAGAGACACAGCAGGTTATTAGAAAACATGTATCAAAATGAAACAAGAGGAGGGGTAAGGACAGCTCAAAAGTCCCAAGGCCTTTGACCACTTTGCACAGGGAGAGGGAAGCCAAAAGCCCAACTGGTAAAACAACAACAACAACAACAAAAAACCTGAACTTTTTGCCAGCATATCGGGCTTCTGGGTTCCCTTACCCTGAGCCCAGTGCAAAGCCAACCAGTTTAAGGTTTGGGAAATTAACTTTTTCCAGTTTGGAGAATGCATCTGAGGAAAGTGTTCCATAGTATGGAGACACAATTACCTATCTGTGAAGAGAGGACAGAGGAGGAGAATGGAAAAGATGTTTTTATCAAAGGAGTCCCAGTGTTTCAGGATGCATTCGAAAGAGTCATAGACTGAAGATGAATGTCTACTCATTTAGAAAGAAGGAAGCAGGCGTGCCTGGCTCCCTTCTCCTCCTAGCAGATATACCCATGGTATGTGAGAGAGAGAAGGAAGAGTGTCCTCTTTCCCACTTCCATCCTTGGATCCCTGAGTCCTGGCAACCTTGACAGGTGCCACCCATAAGTGCCAAAGCAGCTTGCACCCATGAAGCAGGGAAGACCTAGAGAATAAAAATTATCTACTGTCACCCATGTCTCTAACCCACCTACTCTCAGTAGCCTTGGAGTTCCCTAGACCTCATTTATGCCATGGATACTACTCACTCATAAAAAGGAACAAAATAATGGCATTCATAGCAACGTGGATGAAACTGAAGACCATTATTCTAAGTGAAGTAACTGAGGAACAGAAAATCAAACATCGTATGTTCTCACTGATAAGTGGGAGGTAAGCTATGAGGATGCAAAGGCGTAAGAATGATACAATGGACTTGGGGGACTTCGGGGAAAGGGTAGGAAGTGGGTGAAAGACAAAATACAACACATTGGTCAATGTACAGTGCTCAGATTATGGGTACACCAAAATCTCAGAAATCACTACTAAAGAACTTATCCATGTAACCAAACACCACCTGTTCCCCAAAAACCCATTTAAATAAAAAACAAAAATAAAAAGACAAAAAAATTTAAAAGTCTAGGATAGGAAAAAAAAGAGTCTTATGAATCTATAAGACATACTTCTGTCAGCGTGCCTAATAGGTTTACGTATTTATGTGTTGTGTACACAATGTTTCTCTACTATAAATATAAATTCGTTGTCTTAAAGAAAAATACAAGTGCATGAATCAACCATTTTATCAATAAAAAAGACTAGTCAAATGGTTTTTCAAGTTCATGTGACTTAAGTAAATTTTTTTATAAATAAGCTGGCTTTCAAGTTATTGGCAAAATAATATTAGAAATGTTGTAAGAATTATTAGCACTTTTGTTTGCATTTGTTGATCAAGCGATTTCATGATTATTCCTGCAGAATACTGGAAGATTTACCATAAGGGTTATAAAAGTATAAAACCCAGCCCAAGACAGAATGATCTTTGTTTGTGTAATTTATGATAAATAGGACATGGAATATCTTGGTTTAATGAAAACAGCTAAATTCTGAGTTATTGGTAAAAATACCCTTATATTTAACCTTAAGAGTCTCATTTAAATAAACATCTGAAATTCACAGCTATAAAAATGATTAACAGGGAATTCAATTTAAATAATGATTATCAAAGTTTTCATAAATAATCTGAGTAAAAAGGGGGCAAGGTGGCTAACGTCTGTAATCCCAGCACTATGGGAGGCTGAGGCAGGTGGATGACCTGAGGTCAGGAGTTTGAGACCAGGCTGGCCAACATGGTGAAACCCCATCTCTGCTAAAAATACCAAAATTAGCTGGGCACAGTGGCAGGCACCTGTAATCCCAGCTACTCAGGAGGCTGAAGCAGGAGAATCGCTTGAACTGGGGTGACAGAGGTTGCAGTGAGCCGAGATCATGCCATTGCACTCTGGCCTGGGCATCAAGAGTGAAACTATCTCAAAAAAAAAAAAAAAAACTAGGTAAAATATTAAATAAATTAATCTGGTAAGTGTAATGGAGTAAATGCTTGTAAAGAGACTTGCCATATGATTGGGGATCTAAGATTATTAATAGATATTAAGTAGGTAATTTCCAACTTAAAAATACAGGAAAACATTTTTTAAATGTTCTTATTCAAAGGTAAATATCTCTGTTTAATTCAAAGCTTCTTTAAAAGTTATGTATAAAATAAGGTAAAAGAAACCAGGAAATAAGAGACGTAAGAAAGTTAAAGATATAAAGAGGTATTTTTGGTAAAGGTGAAAAGGAAACAATTTTACATAAGAAGGCATTTTGTGTGGTAAATTTTTTGTCCTAAAATGACTAGGTTGTTCAAGAAAGAGAATATTTAGGCAAAACAGAAAGTTTAAGCATGTTGTGCATCATCTACTTAGGTTGTAGAAAGGTTAGTTAACAGAAAGTTTGTGGTTTTTTTAGAAAATGAGGTTGTATACTTTAGTTGGGTATGATTAAGAATTATAATGGTCTTTCTAGAGGTGGGTCTTTGATATTAACAAAATTACATGAATACAAAAAAATTTGGTTAAAACAAGATTTTATTTAAAATATTTATTTATTTATTTATGAGACAGAGTCTCACTCTGTCACCCTGAGTGCAATGGTGCGATCTCAGCTCACTGCAACATT
This sequence comes from Nomascus leucogenys, assembly GCF_006542625.1. Taxonomy (NCBI): domain Eukaryota; kingdom Metazoa; phylum Chordata; class Mammalia; order Primates; family Hylobatidae; genus Nomascus; species Nomascus leucogenys. The sequence goes on along the minus strand of NC_044398.1, from coordinate 39,893,153 downwards.
TGCCTCCTGGGTTCCAACGATTCCATCTATACTTCTGAGCTACTGTCCATAAATCATGGACTTCCATAACCCCCTTGCTCAAGTTTAATAATTCGATAAAACTACTCACAGAACTTAGCAGAGAAACTTTCCCTATGTTTATCAGGTTATTATATAGGATACAACTCAGGAAAACCAAATGGAAAAAAAGATGTATAGGACAAAGTAAGGCAGGGAAAAAATGGGGTGGGTAGTAAATCTTGATAAACAGCCATGATTAAGAACCCTCCATCCTTTGTGTTCTGTAGGAACAGCTTACTGCAAATAAATACCCTTTTCATTATGACTTAGATGATGCTTCCTGTTTTAGATATCACAAATTCACAGACTCTCTAAATTCTCATTTTTCTCTCATAAACAAATAATTTTGTCTTCAGTGTTCAGAACAAAATACTTGTTAAACGAACTTTGCTTAAGTTTCTCTCTTTTCCTCAGGCTCCCGGACTCTGGTCCACCTTCAGTCTGAGCTAACATATACCTCACCTTTATGCCCCTCCTAAGAAAAGGCTGACTTTAGGGTGAAACATTCTGTACCCTTCAATCTGATTTTGCCATTTTCCATTCTCCTCTCTTTCTCTCACCTTCCTTCTAATCTTGTTTGCTCCTCTATATGAAACACAGCCCTTTTCTCTCTTGAGATGATTGTAGATCTGATGCTTGGTGCTTTCCCCATTGCAATACTCTTTTTGAATAAAGTCACTTCTTACCTACATCTGAATTTATTTGACAGTATCAAGAAACAGCCTCAGGATAATAACAATTACACCCTCACAGAGGACATCACAACCCACCTCCCATCTCAACTCTCACCATGTCTGCCTGTGCATTCCCAGCTTTCCAGGGCTCTGTAGCTTCACTCAATATAAAGCCTCCTTAATGGCTGCTCTGAGCATGCTGGGACAGCTCCAGGGGAAGCTCCCCAGGAAGAAATGACTATGCTATTCATGAACTCCTTTGACAGGTCAAGATTGGCCTTAGCCTGAAGTCAACAGGCTCAGGTCTCTGATTTCCAGTCAAGGTTATTCATTTAGTTTTTCTTTGTTTGTTTTGCTTTTTGAGATGGAGTTTCACCCTTGTTGCCCAGGCTGGAGTGCAATGGTGTGATCTCGGCTCACCACACCCTCCACCTCCCGGGTTCAAGCTATTCTCCTGCCTCAGCCTCCCAAGTAGCTGAGATAACAAGTGTGTGCCATCACGCCTGGCTACTAATATTGTATTTTTAGTAGAGACGGGGTTTCTCCATGTTGGTCAGGCTAGTCTCGAACTCCCAACCCCAGGTGATCCACCCGCCTCGGCTTCCCAAAGTGCTGAGATTACAGGCGTGAACCACCACACCCACCTACAGAATAGATTTATCCACTATCACAAATACTCCACCGTACAAAAAGAGAAACTGGTTTTTTTTTTTTTTTTGTAAATCACCAATTGACCTACCACAATTTCTTGTGGAACTGTATTAATTTCTCTGCAGGTATAAAGGAAAAGAATTTTTCCTTCTCACTCAGTAATATCCCTAAAACAAAGCCCTGAGATTCTGCTTGAAACCACCCCTGGAAGGTACAGACCTCAGATACTTATTACACATTCTCAGGAGAAGAGCAAATAAAAATAAGAATTTTTAACAAATTAAATATATCATTAGATTTTTTCTGATAGTCACATTTTTTTGAGAATATTTTCCTATCTTTCAAGATCTGTCAATAAAATGCATTGAATACTTAATAAAAATGCAAGTTGAAATAAGAAAACAAATCTTGTCAAGATGACACACTCAGGGTGTGGCAGTACTGGCTGGAATGTTAATACGCCTGACTCTAGTGTCAGGTCATGATATCCTATCATATGGATCCTCCCACCCCTATTCTGCTCATTGAAGTACTCAGTGACCACTCTCTGGAGAGCCTCTTCACTGTGCCCCTGGGTGTGCCTGGAGTGCATTTTTCTTTGCAGGTCATTGCATCATCTTGCTAGAATGGATTTTCATTGTCTTTGGGGATAGTTTTTCTCCCTTCCCAATTCTGAAAAAATCCACATGATAGGAATAATTTCTGTCTTTCCCCTAAATATCACCATTCCATTGGCTGACCAGCAATGTGTCTCCAAGTAATGGAAACTGGGGTTGGAAAAAGAAAATTTTTATGCCACAATGATTTACCTTTTTAAATAAAGGGTAAAGCAGATTTATAATCACCTACCAGTAATAATTTAAAGATTCAAGTTGATTGTCTACAAATAAAATATCACTGGCTCTGATGTGTAAGTTCTGGATTTAACATGACAGTGCATACACTGCATGGGACAGGTACTATACATATCTGGACACCATAAAGAGTATTGAACGCCTGCATTTAAACTACTGAATTAGTATGTACCTCACTTGGCTCAGTAATCCACCTGCACCAAACTCGTATCAAAAGTCACTAAATCTCTCATCTACATTATATATATTCTGTAGATACACAACTACAAAACGTACATACTATACAAACAGTTTGAATCAACATGAAGTCCCATTGTTTTTGACAATGTACCACAGATGGACATTATCATGGCTAAAATCTATATAATATAGATGAGATTATAAATCTGAAGTTTTAACACTAACAAAAGAAAACCCAGAGCATCTTGGTAAGTCTTGTTTTTATTTTCTTCCTGAGAGTCAGTAGAATGGCACCTGTATTTTGTTATGTTAGTCCCATATATTTCTGTTAACTTTATTATTTGCAAAAAAGTTTTGCTTGTATTTGTAGAAAGGTAAAATAATGATTTAAGATTTTTGTTAAATATGGAGATTAGTTATGTATGATAAAAAGAAATGTGCTTTTGTTTATTTGTTGCCAATTAATGTACACTAATTTTTTTTTTTTTTTTTGAGACGGAGTCTCACTCTGTCGCCCAGGCTGGAGTGCAGTGGCGCGATCTCGGCTCACTGCAAGCTCCGCCTCCCGGGTTCACGCCATTCTCCTGCCTCAGCCTCTCTGAGTAGCTGGGACTACAGGCGCCCGCCACCACACCTGGCTAATTTTTTGTATTTTTCGTAGAGACAGAGTTTCGCCGTGGTCTCGATCTCCTGACCTCGTGATCCACCCGCCTCGGCCTCCCAAAGTGCTGGGATTACAAGCGTGAGCCACCGCGCCTGGCCAATTTTAAAATGCATTAAAGCAATAGCAAAGAAAATAAAGAGATGCCATAGAAGTCTCTTTCTCTTCATGTTTGCATGCAGAGATACACTGCTTCCTAAGGATATGTAAGGAGAGATGTGGATTTTAATTTTTGAATCAGATTTTTCAAATGTACTTAAGATATAAGCAGCAAAAATTTTATTAATCTTAAACTCAAGCAAATTCCAATCACAGAAGCAGAACTAATTAAAACATGTTTTAATTGAATATACTTCCTAGGTTTCTCCTAGCAATCCTGTTATTGTTTCATGATCCACTTGAAGAAATAAAGATATGTGGAAAAACAGTCATTGCCCGAGATTGCCCTCCATTTTATAAATGCTCCATTTATGCTGAAACAATCTGAATAGACACGGTGCTTTTTGTGCATCCGGTTGGAGGACAGAAACTCCCAAAACTTTTCTATTCAACTGTTGGATCCACAACTTGCTGTTGAGCTGTAAATCCACATCAGGAAGCCCAGGTAAAAACTGAGAGTTGGCTTCTCCCTGGTAATCTAAACAGATGCTTACTGAGCCTGAAATGCTATTTTCCCACCACCTTCTGCTGACTGCTGCTTTAGCAAAATAAAGATTGGCCATGAATCTACCAACACCACCTCACTTTAAGGCCTGGTATGTCAGCATTCTCCATCATACTCTGAGACATAGTATGTGGGAGACACGACTTTGTAATTAGGAGCTTAAAGTGTTTCAGGAAGACCACATAATCTAGTGAGAAGTGAATTAGCAATATATGAGAGCATGTAATTTCATGCCAAGGCGGGTGCTGTGAACTTGATTGTATTAGTATGTAAGTTAAAGCAGCTGGGAGAGGCAGACCGGAAAATATAGTTGTTAAGCTGAGTCCTGAGAGAAGGGCAATTGCACCTTCCAGCTCCCACATGCAGCACTCATCAGCACATCTTCCCCATGCTTTCCCATTGCTCATATTCCTCCAGTGGAAAAGAAGGGGGCCAGGCACGGTGGCTTATGCCTGTAATCCCAGCGTGGTGGCTCAAGCCTATAATCCCAGCACTTTGGGAGGCTGAGGCGGGCAGATCATGAGGTCAGGAGATCGAGACCATCCTGGCTAATATGGTGAAACCCCGTCTCTACTAAAAATGCAAAAAAAAAAAAAAATTAGCTGGGCATGGTGGCGGGTGCCTGTAGTCCCCAGCTACTCGGGAAGCTGAGGCGGAAGAATGGTGTGAACCTGGGAGGCGGAGCTTGCAGTGAGCCCAGATTGCACCACTTCACTCCAGCCTGGCCAACAGAGTGAGACTCCATCTCAAAAAAAGCAAAAACAAAAAAACAAAACAAACAAACAAAAAAATAAAAACAGAAAGGAAAGGGCAAAGTTTACATGCTGAAGCAAAAGGGACTGCTGGACTTAGAAAGGTGGAGAAATAGGTGGGCCCAGGATAATATTGGTGAGAATGCTGCTTTTTGTTGATTTAGTTACAGAGCTCTTGAGCTCATCATGAATAGAAATAGGGTTGATGCAGAGCGGCTATAAGCATAGACTTGGGAGCCAGGCTGATTGGGAATTTAAGCCCCAGCTTCACCTTTTATGAGCTCTATGATCCTGGACACTCCACCTCTTACTATTCAGTTTTCTCCTCTGGGAAAAACAGATAACAGTACTTAAATCCTAGGATTCAGAAGAGTTCAAGGATTAACTCAGGTTAAGATAAGTGAAACAAGGGAGAAGCAAATGTTCAGACAATAAATAAGAGGAAATTGACAAGACAAGGATTACAATTTGAATCTAAGAATCATTTAGGGTATCTGTTACAATTTTAGATTCCCAGGCCTCAGCCCCAGGAATTGAGATTCATTAGTGCTGGGGCCCAAAAGGCTGTTTTATAAAAAGAAACTTACAAAAAGTCACCAAAATAACTCAGTTTCTGTATGCCCTTACCAGTTCCCCACTAATGTGAACATCTCATGTTGACATGGTACATTTGTTAAAACTAAAAAGTCAATGTTGACACATTACTACTAACTCCAGACTTCATCAGGTTTTCTACTCATGTTCTTTACCTGTCCCAGGATCAAATACAGGATACCATACTGCATTTAGAGAGGCTGCATTTTTCACAAGCTCTTTCAGCTGATAAAAGGGAGGTGGGTGGGGATCACATCTTGAAAGACACTGGGACCTTTAGAGGAATGAACCAAAATTGATGCATCCCCAAGTTGCGGAGGTGAAATGCAATTTTGAAGAGGAGAATTGGTGGAGGAGATGAATATAGAAGCCTGATTTTAGAGGTAGAGATGGAATCCTCTCCATTAGATGAGAGGGGGTTACCTTCAGAATAAGGCATTAATCTCAGAGAAAATAGGTTTTGGAAGGAAGGGGTACAACCTCATACTCAGGCTAGATTGAGAATACACGAGTAGGGTTGTGAGTAGGTCAGAATCAGCAAGTGCAGCAAATTGGGAACAGGTGTTTCAGAGATGCACACAGAGGGCTCACATAAGGGAATTACAAGGGGTCAATTAGCTTGCAAGCTACATACAACCTGCATGTTCCAGAACCTGGTACTAATGTTTTGGCAGTGGGTCACAATGACAAACATCAAGCACTGACACATTGGAAAGTAGCAGAAAAGGTGAGGGTGAGGCTGGGATAATCAATTTTGTTTAAGGAGGGCTCTAAGGGTCTTGGGTGAAACAGGCTGGAAGAAGAGGTGGATAAAACACTTGAAGCTCTGCTTGTGAGTCAGTTGTCACACTGAGGAGACACAGGAGTCACCAGCTTGAAGTGACAGGTAAAGGTTTATAGAATTGAGAAGGTGAAGATAAAGCAATATATTTTTTTAAGAAGCAAGCAGCCTATTTTGGGAATCCATGGAGGTCTTTTGAAGTAGATACTACTCATATTTTACTAAAGACCTTAGGTTCTGGGACTACCACTGAGATTTCCTAATCACAGTCCAATTGCTCAGCTTCCTAACACCAGTTATAAGAGTCACCTAACCTGTTCCTTTTTAAAGAATGTTAACCATTTTCCAATGGACTCAAGATTCTTATAATGTCTATACCATTTTTCTTTTCCAGTTAGTTGTTCTTTCTGTACCCTAGAAATCCTAAACCACAAGCTGATATTCTTTAAATTTCACATTAAGTACATGTTCTGTCACTTGCCAAATGCATTTAAAAGAGCTCAGTAGACGCAAGGCGCAGTGGCTCATGCCTGTAATTCCAGCACTTTGGGAGGCCGAGGTGGGCACATCACAGGGTCAGGAGTTCGAGACCAGCCTGAAGTGGGCACCTGTAGTCCCAGCTACTCGGGAGGCTGAGACAGGAGAATCGCTTGAACCCAGGAGGCAGAGGTTGTAGTGGTGAGCTAAGATTGCACCACTGCACTCCAGCCTGGGTGACAGAGCTAGACTCTGTCTCAAAAAAAAAAAAAAAAAAAAAAAAAAAAAAGATAGACTTCGGTAGAAATTGCCTTAGAAACCTGTGTCCTAGGGGGCAGGCTTCAGTGAAGGGCTCCTAGATCATCTTTTGCATTGCTTGCTGGCACAATGTTGGGCCCAACTGGGTAATAAGTGTCTGGCCATTAGACTTAAGGTCATCTAATCCTTAACTTGATAGATTCTGGGTGTTCTCTACAAATTTGCATAGAAACTAGCACTTAACTGGGAGATTTCTCTGCCAGCTGTCAAAGATGTAGTTCCATATTCAAGGGTGCTGTGTGAGGAAATAATGAAGCCACAGAAATCTTACATGTGGTTAGGGAAAGGGCTGGGTGATGAAAGACTCTAGCTAACCAGCACACTGCAGCAAAATTAGTTTCCAGAAACACTGCATAACCTGAATACAGAATCAAGAATAATTTGGCTTTTGGTTAAGATTGCTTTGGCATTTTTTTTTTTCGAGATGGAGTTTCTCTCTTGTTGCCCAGGCTGGAGTGCAACGGCATGATCTTGGCTTACCACAACTTCCACCTCCCAGGTTCAAGCAATTCTCCTGCCTCAGCCTCCATAGCTGGGATTACAGGCATGCACCATCACGCCCAGCTAATTTTAAATTTTTAGTAGAGATGGGGTTTCTTCATGTTGAGGCTGGTCTCAAACTCCTGACCTCAGATGATCCGCCTGCCTTGGCCTCCCAAAGTGCTAGGATTATAGACGTGAGCCACCGCACCTGGCTGGCATGTTTTTTTTAAATCAAGGAATAGTGTATTTGGAAATGTGGGAAAACTACAGAAAAAAAACTGAACCTTGAGTTGTAATAAAATCAGGATTTAGTGTTGCTTGATTTCAGTAATGTATGGGCATCTAGGTTACATAAAAAGAAATGTGAATAAAAGACCAGGATAAAACTTCTCTAGAAATATTGAGCCCTAAGATTAGATAGTTCACCTCAGAATAAACTATATAAAACTGCCAATAGGCAACTGCTTTTGTGCTACAAAAATGGCCATTTCACTTGGCTCAAATACATATTTCAGATCTTTGTCTTTTCCTTGCAATGAAGATGTAAAAGTTTTAGTTCACACTCTACCAGAGTAAAATTTCACTGGGGTCTGTATTACAAAGGTTAAAATAACCCAAAAATCAAAGTAAATTTGAGCTTTGGTACTCAGATAATCCTTTTCATAGTCTTATGTTAAAGAACTTATCTTTCCCAGGTATCAAACTCTAAGAAAACTGCCATAGTTACCACCTACTAGCAACTTAGTTTCCATGCCCCATAACATTTGTCAGAGAACCTGCCCACTTTCAGTGACATTTATATTCTTACTCTAAGTTGACCCAATTTTCCTTTATCTAAATGATTGTATTCCCTTCTAGAATTCAAGCCAAAGGAGAGAACAATGTTAGTGTTCCTTATTCTATTGATTTACTCTTTTTTTTGAGACAAAGTCTTGCTCTGTTGCCCCAGGCTGGAGTGCAGGCATGATCATGGCTCACTGCAACCCCTGCCTCCCAGGTTCAAGCAATTCTTGTGCCTCAGTCTCCCGAGGAGCTAGGACCATAAGCGGTTGCCACCATGCTTGGCTAACTTTTGTATTTTCAGTAGAGAAGGGGTTTTGCCATGTTGGCCAGGCTGGTCTTGAACTGCTAGGTTCAAGTGATCTGCCTGCCTCAGCCTCCTAAACTGCTGGGATTACAGTCGTGAGCCAGCGCGCCCAGCCCTGACTTACTCTTGAAGTCATGAATTTATGTCCAGTGTCCCTCTGCCAAATTGGTTTTTAAATCTTTGACCACTCATATATGTCAGGACTTCTACTTAGTTAATGGCATATTATAAGGTGCAAACCATCTTATAAACAAGGATTCATCATACACTTTTTCTTCTAAGTGTAATACAGATCATTGATTCTAGTTTGCAATTTATCAAGATAACGTGATAAGTTGAAGATTTTACCTTAGGTACTAAATAATTAAAATGGATAAAAATACACCAATATTATCAGGATTTAGTGAGGATCACTGAAGCTGAGTGGCTAGAATTTTAATTCTAAAAAAAAACCAACAGTGATTTATTTTTAACTAAAATGTAAGCTTGAGAACAGTGTGCTGAAGTCAAATTATGTGGTTTAAGTCACCCTCTGTACAGCAACTTTAATTCTACTTTCTGTACTTCTATTTTGTTTCTGTGTAACTGAAAACTTCAAACACTCTCGTTCTAATTCTACACTATTCTTGGAAATCCTTTCTCTTTGGTATATTTATCTAATTTCATATTCTAATGTGTTTTTCCTCTCAGACACAATAATCAACTATTCAAAGATGCTATCTAATGCACTATGCCACTAAGTGTTGTGGCCAGAGTTATTTTAAGTGTAATAAATTATCTTAAAATTGAGGGCTGGGCATGGTGGCTCATGCCTGTAAACCTAGCACTTTGGGAGGCCGAGGTGGGTGAATTGCCTGAGGTCAGGAGTTCGAGACCAGCCTGGGCCACACAGTGAAACCTGGTCTCTACTAAAATACAAAAAATCAGCCGGCCGTGGCGGCATGCGCCTGTAGTCCCAGCCACTCGGGAGGCTGAGAAAGGAGAATTGCTTGAATCTGACAGGCAGTAGTTACAGTGAGCCGAGATCGCGCCACTGCACTCCAGCCTGGGTGACAGAGCTAGACTCCATCTCAAACAAAAAAAGAGAAAACAAATCTTACATCTTAAATACAGGTATGGATTAAACCAACTTGTGTATGGTCAAGGCAACTTACAAAAATGCTTTAAGACATATCAAGACTGATATAAACCATTTAAGTTAGGCAGAGATGCAACACTATGTGAATAGAAGTGTTATAAACACACTCGCTACATTTTAATTAAATAGTTTACTAGGTTTTCTTTTAATTCAAACATGAGAAATGAAAACCACATCAATTGTAGCATTTATTTTGAAAATAAAACTGCAATCAATACTCCAATCTCTAAGCTCTGCATTCCATAAATGATACTTTTTCAGGAGGTAGGATTCCTAAGGTTTATGGAAGTTCTTTCTAAATAGCAGGACATGAAATATGACACCTGCACCCAGGCTAACATGTGGGATAATAAAACGTATTACATCACCTACTACTATTAGGGTCAAATTCCTTCTAATTTGTTACACGTGAATTAACACAGATCCTCCTCTTTATCACATCTGGGGAAAATAATTTGAGGTGATCAATGCAGATAAAAGCCTTGCAAAGAGCTACTTTACAAGAGAAAAGAGCACTTTATAAAAACACAAGAATTCCAAAAGTCTTCGTGTAATTTTAAGCTTTGATACTTGTAGAAGTAACAATGCTACAAACATTTACAAAACATCATTGAAAAGCTTTTTGTATTTCTTTCACGTTTATTTAGTTTTGCCATTTTTTAAAGTGACAGTGTCTCATTATGTTGCCAAGGCTGGAGTGCAATAGCTATTTACAGGCACAATCACAGTGCACTGCAGCCTCCAAGGCTAGGCCTCACGTGATCCTCCATTTAAGCCTCATGAGTAGCTGGGACTACAAGCATGCCTAGCTCCTGAGTATTAAGCTTTTAATTTATTGTTTCAGTCCTTCTTGAAGATAGCAGATATTGACTGAAACAAAAGGTTAAAAGTTTAACATTCAAATTCTGCAAAATAAAGCCAGAGGCGGTGGTACACACCTATGGTCCCAGCTACTTGGTAGGCTGACATGGGAACATTGCTTGAGGCCAGGATTTTCAGACTGTGGTGCGTTATGATTGTGTCTCTGATTAATCATTGCACTATAGCTTGGGCAATATAGTGAGGCATCATCTATTAAAAATAAAAAGAAGAAATGCAATTACACTTTCAAATGACATTTTGTAAAGATTTACAGCATGTATACATATGCTGCAGTCCTCTGGAGGGCCTAGGCACACTATATTACAGCTAAAAACTGCCCTGGAACTTTCAGGACACCTCGTATTTTATTATTTTTGTATAATCACTGGATCACCATGTTGCTTGGCACTATGAAAACATCTTTGAATACATTTACTTAACAATAAGAAAATTTATCAGCAAATGAGAACCATTATAGTTCATAAGAAATATACCGTAGAGCTTCATAAAAGTAGATAATCAATAACCAATACTTTCTTTTTATGACCCAAAACATGCTAAACTGCTAATAAGAAGGGCTTACAAAGGATATGAATGGCAAATGTTACTTGGCAGCTTTTGCTTGATGATCGCCAGTAACTGTAGCTTCCATGGTAAAAGTAGGAAGGAAGAGCCCTTCCATACCTGACAATGCTGGGACTGCTCCTAGTGGCTTTAGGAGTTGTTAGACTCCCATGTTTTAACAGTGATACTGCACTGATTCCAAATGCATATGCAGGAATATTGGGGAAAAGAAAAAAACATAAAAGAAACAGAAAAGTTATCTTTAAAATCTAAAAAGTTAAACTATTGTTTTAAAAGCCTTACATAGTTCACAGCTATCAGCCCACACACTAAGCAAATATCTGTGCATGGGCAGGAGTCTTCACTTTGGAGTGGTTTTTATAACTCTGTTTACACTAAACAGGACAGAAGAGTGTAAGAGTGTGTTGTTGCCCTGACGAGGTCCCATTCTTTACTACAAAGTGCAATCTTAGTTGTCCTTGAGTTAACTTGAATTGAGGTGTTTCTTCTTTTGAAAATACTAACTTTTCTAGTTCTTTAGCAGGAGAGGTGATATTTTCCTGTCTTTTTTGATGAGGGGTTCAGATGTTACATTACTCCTCATTTCTTCCTTCAGAAGAGGATGGCATTAGCATGCTGAAGATGAATTAAATCATCAGCACTCGAAGACCCGTTCTTGGCAGCACTATAGAAAACTTTGTCTTGTTCCATCCTTGAAAAAGCCTAAGAATGTCAAATAGAAAAGAGGTACAATTTTAAAAAAGTTTCCAACCTTTTAACAATCACCACTGATGATAAGCCACACATGCAAACTCCTTTAGATGTTCAGTTACAGCTACTTTATTTATTTATTTATTTATTTATTTATTTATTTATTTTTGAGAAGGAGTCCCAGGCTGGAGTGCAATGGCACAATCTCGGCTCACTGCAACCTCCATCTCTCAGGTTCAAGCAATTCTCTGCCTCAGCATCCCAAGTAGCTGGGATTACAGGCGCCTGCTAACACGCCCAGCTAATTTTCATATTTTTAGTAGTGACGGGGTTTCATCATCTTGGCCAGGCTGATCTTGAACTCCTGACCTCGTGATCCACCCACCTTGGCCTCCCAAAGGGCTGGGATTACAGGCATGAGCCACCGTGCCCAGCCCAGTTATAGCTACTTTGGCTGAGGTTTACACTGCCAAGTTCTGTCAACTCATTAAGGTAATCTCAGGGCTAGAATTAGATTGCTGGAGCAAAGGGGAATTTATTTTATTAAGTTACTTAAAAATTGGGCTCCCAAAGATGCCACAGTATTGTGACAGGCTTCTAAGAGCAGTATCATGTTACCTGTGCACTTGTTCCTTAAACATAATGAATGTACACTTTTGCAAAAAGTTAGTTTATTAATCTATTCAAACCCTACTCAATGTACAGTAGTTATTACATACTCAAAGCAAATTTTAACGATGCAGGCATGTGCTAGATTGTATTGGAATATCAAAGAAGTCTAATGACTCAAGCATCAAAAGGCACTACTTCACTTGCACATTAATTATGATAGATAATGTATTATTTTAAAATACTTCTCAGGTACCACAGAATGTGCCTATTTTAAATGTTCATCCTTGTCAGCTGTAACTCTGCTGTGTACTTACCAAAAGTCACAAACCATAAATATTACTCTGTCTCATAAAAGTTATCATTTCCCGTAAAATTCCATGTACTTCCTGCATCCAGTATTTGAGACACACACACCTTATACAGTCTAAGTGCAGGTCTCTTGGCTTAGGCACTAATGCTTTGTCTAACAAACCCGTGGGACTGACTGCACTGTGGTATATACAGTAGAAAATGACATAAATTTGCAAACTGAGTAATAAAAAATAGTCAAGAGTGGTAAGTTCATTATGTATGTAGACATTGCTCAGAATACAATAACAAGAAATCATTTATATATGATTATTTGAAATGGTAAAGGTTCAAAAGGGAAAGATTACAAATGAATTAAATTTGATTAAAATATTCTGAATTATGCTCACAAAAGAGAATATCTGTAATTTTCAAATAATGTGGATCCTTGTAAAAACCATAAAAGATACAGGAAATAGAATGCCAAAAAGGTAATAAGCTCTTCAGTATGTTAGTTAATTTTGAAGCTTTCCATTTTTCTAATCACTACTTAATATGACCTAGTCACAGATGTTGGCATTGGTGTTTGACTGAAAACCCACCTTAGTAACTTTGTAGCCTTACCTCCAGATTCCATGCTCTTTCTCTGTCAAGAAGATAAACTGGCAAATACAGGCTGTTGTTGTGTGCCAAGGTGCGAAGATCGAAGTAGAATCTGCTATAAACACTGCTAGTAATGCTGATATTATAATTAATTAGCTTCAAGAATTGCCTTTCCAACTCATTCCTGGGGAAGGAGAAACACAACAAAACCAACACAGGATAATGTTAGTTCAAAAACATTATTCTAGTGTAAGAAATGTGGTAAAGCCATCATGTGCTCTAGTTTATTAGAACACATGAAAGAATTCACACTGCACAGAACCCTATCGATCTAAGAAATACAAGAAAGCATGCAACTTTCCCAGTTCTCTTTGAAAACTTAGAAAAACAAAAACAACATGAATGTAAAAACTGGGTTAATAACTTGATTTTCCCACATGCTTTCAAAGACATATTCCAATTTAATATGGAGAAAAACGACATAATCTTAATAAACGTGGTAAAGCCTTCAGCTTTTTCATTTCTTTGAAAACATGAAAGGATTCAAAACCCTTATAAATACAAACATCCGTGGTAAGGCCTTCAGTTGTTCCAGTTCCACATGAAGAACATAACTCATTTCTGAAATAAAAACTGTGAGTGTATAGAATGTGGAAATGCCTTCATTTACGTGATATTTGCTCCAAGACCCCGATAACACATACTGTAGATAGACTTTACAAATATAAGAAAGCACACTGGATTGGAACCCTAGTAGATTACCAAACACAGAAAAGTTTTCAGTTTTAACAATTTCTTCAACACTTATACGAAAATTTCCCCTACAGGGAAATCCTCTCAGTGTTTCGAAATTGGAGAGCCTGATGCAAACTGATTGTGGCATAATCTTTAAAAACGTGCATAAGTAAATGTTATACTACTTACAAATATTTTGTTTCTCAGTGATTCTTCATTTGAAAGGGTCTCTGTCCTTACTTCCACTTGTTTTGCAAGAGAACACTGAGGTCAGAATTTTGTAGATATTCCTTAAACAATATTAAATGAATTTAATAGGCAGTGTTTTTTGTTAAGTCAGTTAATAAAATTTTTCTGTTTATTTAAAAATATCACACTGAGCTACTAGAATAGCTCCAAATTCTTTTTTGAAACAAATACAGGCTATGCAGGTGGATTCCTACACTAATGTCCAAACAGGGCACAGCTGCTTGGAGTCCATTCTGCATCCAGCACCCTAAGTTTGGGATGAGGAGAAAGGGGACAGCCTTCTCTCTGCACTCATGCAGCTGACTCAGGGCTCATTCTTGAGGGTTCCATTGCACAACTCAGACTCCATGCTCACTCCCAAGGCACCGTGACAGTGATCAGATGACAGAAATGATGGATGCCACTTATTAGCTGTCACTATTACCGGGCAGGAATACTCTTTACACTTCAGACGGTAGAAAGATCAGAGAAACACCTTGGCTAGACTAAACCCATTTTATGACAAGCCTTTGGTAGGGCGCTGGGCTTACACAGTGTTTCTCCTAAGTTGGAAATGAAACCCCAAGGTGCTCAGCACCTGTCACCCCTGGCCAGAAAAGAATGTGGGAATGAGTTGAATGCAGTGAGAGGGGAACAGGCTGGGAGCAGCCCTCTGCCAAGTGATTATTCAGCTGTCCTGGCCGAAGATTTTTGTTTGTTTGTTTGTTTTGAGACAGGGTCTTGCTCTGTCGCTCAGGCTAAATTTCAGCGGCATGATCCCAGCCTTTCAAGTAGCTGGGACTACAGGTTCATGCCACTTAGCTGGGCTACTTTTTTTAAAATTCTTTTTGTAGAGACAGGGTCTCACTTGTTGCCCAAGCTGGTGTTAACCTCCTGTGATTAAGTGATACTCCCACCTTGGCCTCCCAAAGGCTGGTATTACAGACATGAGCCACTGTATCCAGCACTTTGTCAAATGTTTAAATAAATATAAAACTAGAGAAATATTACCACTTCCATAGTAATCCCTGTAAAGACTTAACTATATAAAAACAATTAATACCTCAACAACATATTTGGTTTCTTGGTTTTAAAGTTTTATCCATTGGCTAAGTCAACAAATGCTTGATGGTCTCTGGTATGGAAAGCAGTTAGGATATAAGTAGATACGTGGTTTTCTCATTTGTTTAACTGAAAACCCCACTGAAACTACTTCTAACATTAGTTTCCTATTCATATAACCATAAGACTATAGGAATGTAAATCAGATAATGCTTTAATAATCAGCTAATCAGGAGTTAATTTACTATAGGAATATATGCACTTCATAATCTCTTATGTTTTTCCACAAACATATTTTAAATGTGTAAAATACAGTATTTTATATAATTAACATGTTTATTAATAGAGGCTTAGTTATTGAAGAAAATCATTATGCCTGCAGGATATGTATCTTCTTAGTTTTTTGTTGTTTTTTAAATGGCTAATAGCATACCCTTTACAGGCACAGCAAATTTTCTGAATAGGAGCTGCTCAGTTTAACTTATATGTATGTATGTGTGTGTGTGTGTATATGTGTATATATATATATATATATATATATATACATATAAAATCCTCATAGCTTAGCTGCCACATATAAGTGAGAACATACAATATTTGATTTTCCATTCTTGTGTTACTTGACTTAGAATAATGGCATCCAGCTCCAACCAAGTTGCTGCAAAGGCCATTATTTCATTCTGTTTTATGGCTCAGCAGTATTCCATGGTGTATATATCCCACACTTTCTTTGTCTGCCCATTCATTGATGGGCATTCCATATTTTTGCAATTGTAAATTGTGCTGCTATCAACATGCATGTGCATGTGTCTTTTTCATACGACTTCTTTTGCTTTGGGTGAGATTGCTGGATTGAATGGCAGTACTGTTTTCCATAGTGGTTGTACTAGTTTACATTCCTATCAGCAGCGTAAGTGTACCTTTTTCACCAAATCCATACCAACATGTACGATTTTTTTATTTTTATTTTTATTTTTTGAGACAGAGTCTTGCTCTGTCGCCCAGGCTGGAGTGCAGTGGCGCAGTCTCGGCTCACTGCAAGCTCCGCCTCCCGGGTTCACGCCATTCTCCTGCCTCAGCCTCTCTGAGTAGCTGGGACTACAGGCGCCCGCCACCACGCCTGGCTAATTTTTTTGTATTTTTAGTAGAGACGGGGTTTCACCGTGGTCTCGATCTCCTGACCTCATGATCTGCCCGCCTCGGCCTCCCAAAGTGCTGGGATTACAAGCGTGAGCCACCGCGCCCGGCCGATTTTTTAATTTTTAAATTATGGCCATTCTTGCAGGAGTAAGGTGGTATCACACTGTGGTTTTCATTTGCATTTCCCTGATAATTAGTGATGTTTCTGAAGGAAAATATATTCTAACAAGACAAACAGGTGTTGAAAAGTTTTAAGAAAAATCTGATAAACACTAAATTTTAAATGGTTCAATTTACAGTCCAAAAGAGTTCTTTACAATCAACAGCAGAGGGACAAGATAAATGTACATTACACACTTTGTTGCAATGTTTTACATTTTCTAAAAATCGTGGGCATAGCTCCTGTTCAGAGCATAGATCAGGGTGCTTCTGCGTTCACAAACAGCTTTGTGTAGAACTGGAGCTGGCTTCTGCCACCACTGCTTCTGGAGCTCACATCTGTGGAAACCTGCACATATCTCTGTGTATTCTCTGACCTTGTAATTAGAACTAGAGCCTCACTGGATTAGCTGCAGGTTTTGAGAACAATTTAGCTGCCATTATAGTGGAGCTAAGTGTTCATAATTACAAATTTTGCTCCCTTCAAGAAACCAGTTTACAGACTGATGATAGTAGTGATTATGAGCACTTTAGCTTCTGCAACTTTCAAAGTACTTCTGTTTGTTTCAAATTCATTTTCTGTTACATCCTTTGCTAAAATGGCTACTAGCAATATCACCGTGACAACTCAGTTTCTACTATTAGCAAAGCAGTAATTTAGCAGCCATTTCAAAACCAACCGACCATCACTAGTGAGTCTCTTCTTAGTCACAAGAATCCTCAATTCACTTGTAAATATACAGTGTAGTAATTCTGAATGAAAGTCTTTAAAAATGTTTTTGGGGTATATTATAGGTATATATATTTATGTGGTATATAAAATATTTTGATGATTACAACATGTAATAGTCACATGAGGGTAAATGAAGTATCCATAAATCAAGCATACCTTTGTTTTACAAATAATTCAATTACACTCTTTTAGTTACTGTAAAATGTACAATTAAATAATTCTTGAGTGTGGTCACCCTGTTGTGCTATCAAATACTAGATCTTGTTTATTCTTTCTAACTATATGTGTGTACCTATTAACCATTACCCCATACTCCTCATCCCCCATACTACTTTTACCAGCCTCTGCTAACAGTTCTCCTACTCTATATCTTCATGAGTTAAATTGTTTGAGGCTGGGCACCATGGCTCACGCCTGTAATCCCAGCACTTTGGGAGGCCGAGGCGGGTGGATCACGAGGTCAGGAGTTCGAGACCAGCCTGGCCAGCATGGTGAAACCCCATCACTACTAAAAATACAAAAATTATCCAGACATGGTGGCACGAGCCTGTAATCCCAGCTACTCGGGAGGCAGAGGTAGATGAATCACTTGACCCCAGGAGGTGGAGGTTGCAGTGAGCCGACATAGCACCACTGCACTCCAGCCTGGGTGACAGAGCAAGACTCCATCTCAAAAAACAAACAAACAAAAAAAACTGTCTTAATTTTTAGTTCCCACAAATAAGTGAGAACATGTGAAATTTGTTTTTCCGTGCCTGGCTTATTTCATTCAACATTTCCATCCATGTTCTTGCAAATAATAGGATCTCATTCTCTTTTATGGTTGAATAGTACTCCATTGTGTATATGTACCACATTTTCTTTAGCCACTCATCTGTTGATGGACACTCGGAATGCTTCCAAATCTTGGCCTTTGTGAATAGTGCTGCAGTATACATGAGAGTGCAGGTATCTCTCTGATATACTGATTTCCTTTCTTTTGGGTATGTACCCAGCAGTAGGACTGCTGGATCATATGGTAGCTCTATTTTTAGTTTTGAGGAACTCCAAACATTTTTCCATAGTGGCTATACTTAAATTACATTCCCACTAACCGTGTATGAGGGCTACCTTTTCTCTGTATCCTCACTAGCATTTGTTATTGGCTGTCTTTAGAATAAAAGCCATTTTAAGTGGGGTGAGATGATCTCTCATTGTAATTTTGATTTGCATTTCTCTGAAGATCAATGATATTGATGTTGAGTATCTTTTCATATACCTATCTGCTATTTGTATGCCTTTCTTAGTTTTGAAACAGGGTCTCACTTTGTCACTCAGGTTGGAGTACAGTGGCACAGTCACAGCTCACTGCAGCCTCAACCTCCCAGGCTCAGGTAATTTTTGCACCTAAGCCTCCCCAACAGCTGAAACCACAGGCAAGTGTCATCATGCCTGGCTAATGTGTCCTCTTTTGAGAAATGCCTATTCAGATATTTTGCCCATTTTAAAAATCAGATTAGTTTTTTTTCTGTGGAGTTCTTTGAGCTTCTTAAATATTCTGGTAATTAATCCCTTGTCAGATAGTTTTCAAATATCTTCCCCCATTCTGTGTGTGTCTCTTCACTTAGTTGATTGTTTCATTTGCTGTGCAGAAGCTTTTTAACTTGAAGTGACCTAATTTGCCCATTTTTGCTTTGGCTGCCTGTGCTTATGAAATATTCAAGAAATATTTGCTGAGTCCAGTATCCCAGAGAGTTTTCCCAATATTTTATTTGTTTCATATTTCAGGTCTTAGATTTAAATTTTTTTTTAATTTTTAATGTTTTAAAAAATAGAGACAGAATCTCACTGGTTTCCCCAGGCTGGTATTGAACTACTGGGCTCAAGCAATTCTTCTATCTTGGCCTACCAAAGTGCTGGGATTACAGGTATGAGCCAAGGCACCCAGCTGAGATTTAAATCTTTAATCCATTTTGATTTGATTTTTGTATACGGTGAGAAATAGAGGTCTAGTTTCATTCCTCTGCATATGAATATCCAGTTTTCCCAGAACCACTTATTGACGAGACTATCATTTCCCCATTGTATGTGCTTGGCACCTTCGCTGACAATGAGTTCACTGTAGATGTATAAACTGGTTTCTGGGTTTTCTATTCTGTTCCATTGGTTTATGTGCGTGTTTTTATGCCAGCGCCATGCTGTTCTGTTTATTATAGCTATAGAGTATAATTTGAAATCAGATAATGTGATTCTTCCAGTTTTGTTTGTTTTTTGCTCTGGATAGCTTTGGATATTCTGTCTTTTGTAGTTACATATAAATTTTAGAATTCATTTTTTATTTCTATTTCCATAAAGAATGTCATTTTTTTTTTTTTTTTGCAGACTTGTGGAGGTACCACATTGGTGGTCTGAGATCAGACCTGAAGGAATTCTCTGGATTAGCAGACAGGGACTCACTTCTTCTCTTACTTTCCCACAAATGAGGTCTGTCTCTCTGTGCTAGGCTGTCTGGGGCTCAGAGAGGAGCAATACAAGCACCCCTGTGGCCACCACCTCTGGGACAGCACTAGGTCTGAAGCTGGCACAGCACTGTGGTGGGCCAAGGCCCACTGTAACACCTACCCGCTGCCACCTATTTCACTCAAGGCCCTGGGGCTCTACAGTTAGCAGGCAGTGAAGCCAGCCAGGCTTCTGTCCTTCCCTTAAGCACAGTAAGTTTCCCTGGTCCCTGGATGGGTTCAGAGGTGCTGTCTGGGAGCCAGGGCTGGAGTCATAAACCTTAGACATCTACCAGGTGTTCTGCTCTACCACGGCTAAGCTGGCACTGAATCCACCAGGCAAATCCATTCCCACACTTCCCTCCCCTTTCCCCAGGCAGAGTAGTCTGTCCCCACATATATCATCAACACAGTCCCATGGGGATTACTATCAGGTCACCACTGATTCTCACTCAATACCCAAGTGCTCTCTCTTGTGGTGAATGCTGCCTGGCCTGGAACTCACACTTCAGGGCAGTGGGCTCCCCTCTGGCCCAGGGTCGGTCCAGAGATGCCATCCAAGAGCCAAGGCCTGAATCAGGGACTCCAAGAGTCCACTTGGTGCTTTTCTCCACTGTAGCTGAGCTGGTATCTAAGCTCAAGAAAAATCCTCTTAACTCTTCCCTCAGCTTTTCTCAAGCAGAGGGAGTCTCTCCTCGCAGCCACCACAGCTGGGAATGTGCTGGGTCACACCTGCAGCCAGCACATCTCTGAGTCTCACTCGAGGCCCATGGCATGTACTACCTGGTCACCACTGATGATTCTTCAGGGCCCAAGGGCTCTTTCATCAGAAAGTGATGAATTCTGCCATTACTTTAATGGCAGTCCCTTTAAGGCAGCAAGTTCCCTTCTGGCCCAAGGTTTGTCTAGAGATGTTATCCTGAAGCTGGGACCTGAAATGGGGGTCCCATGACTCTGACCAGTGCCCTGTCCTACTGTGGCTGAGCTAGTATCCAACTTGCAAGACAAAGTCCCCTTTCCTCCCCTCAAGCGGAATAAAGAGGTCTCTGTCAGACCTGTGAGCTGCACTGTCTAGGGTTGGAGGTGGGGTGGGCAAGCACTCCCTAGCTGAGCCAGCTGCTGTCTCTGTAGGTCACATGCCCCTAAATACACTGGCTTCAAGGGCAGCACAGCAGTCCTTGTGGCCTAGACAGACTTTCAGGTTTATTAAGGACCCCAGAGTATTTTATCCCACAGTAGCCAGTAGCCTTTCACAACTCAAGTTCCAACCACCGGGATAAACAATTCCTCCCTGGCTAGGGCTAGTCCAAATGTTTCCTCCATGGGTGGGCATTGGATAAGTGCAGCCTTGTTTTGCTTTCTGCTATGACAAGGCAGCGCTGAATTTAGTGCAAAGTCCCACAGTTGCTGTGCTCTCCCTCCCCCAAGCAGGTAGCCCCTCTCCTCACCACAGGTCCACTGCTGGGACATAGGGGAGGAGTGGCATCAGCAATTCAAGACTGTCTTTTCTACACTATTCAGTGCTTCTTTCAGTGATATGAAGTTAAAACCAGGTACTATGAATGCTTACCTGATTTTTAGTTCCTATGCAGGTGCTTTTTTTATTTAGATAGTTGCTAAATTTGCTATTCCTGTGGGAAGCACAATTGGCAGAGACTGCTATTCAGCCATCAGGCTCCACCTCTGTGACTGCATACATTCTGAAAGACAGTCTTAACTGGAGTAACAGGCAAATGTAAAAAAAAAAGAAAAACAAAAACCCAAAACCTCTTGCCACTGTCTGTCATGACCTTGATCTTCATATGCTGCTCAATGTCATCAAGAGGTATTCCTTCAGGTTTCCCTAAGTGTCACCCACAAAGCCATTCTCATTGTCTAGTGGACACTGTGAGAGCCTCTGCTGGAAATGCCTCCCTGGCTCTGTCTACCTACTAGCTCCAAGGCCCTTCCCGTTACAGCAGTCATGAGGCTATACTGGAAGAAAGACCCCATGAGGCTTCTGCTTCAGCGTCATGTTGGGGCCATCTGTGAGCAACCCCATGACTCAGCAAGATTTCTTGCACTCTCACAGGTAACTCAGGGCCCCCAAAGTGCTGCTGTGATTGTATGAGTGCCCCAGGAACCTCTTGAGTGTGGTGAGCACTGGGTGATGCTCCAGCAATGTTTCTCAGACTGCCTGAGGGGAACACTGGAACTTCTAACTCATCAGCCCAATTTCTAAACACATGCAACACTCCTACTGGGATGGGACAGGGGCACAGGGATCTGTGGCTATTCTGTATCTCAAGGTTTCTATAAAACAGAACTTCAGATAAAAGCAGGGGGAACACCAGAAAAGGCAAATTCACAATGTGTAACTCAGGGTGAAACTACACAGTTTTCACAGTCCAGAGGCCCTAGATCTGTCACTGACCAAATAATTATTTCAAAGGCCACATATGTGCTCCTTACAAAGAGACTAGAACTTGCACACAGCTTTGAAAAAGCCATAAAGATATTTACTGTACTATTATGTTCTGGTAGTACACTGGTAAGGTAATGCCAAAAATATTCACCAGAAAAATACTTTTCAATTTATGAGCAGATTATTAAAACATCAATTTACCAAGACCTACCAGCAGACAATGAAAAATATGAACTATTGTTCTAAAGCTGGATGGAAAAAGTATGTGGTGTTTACGCCCATTTTCATTATCTGCACAACGTAAACTTTAAAAATATTTCTTAAAGTGTTTAAGTTTATGGGAGCACATAAAGTACTGACAAATGGTTAGAAAGTTCACAAAAACCATACAAACTCACATTTCTTCAACTGTAATGTTCTCAAAGAGCTTGCAGTAGTCCTCATTCCACACAGCCATATCACTCCAAACCTTGGAGGCAAGAAGAATGGCTCCCAAGACAATCCTCTTCCAGTTAGTTGGACAAATGTCGATATCAGCATAACTTACAAGTCTATGTAAATCTGCAAAACAGAGCACTGGCCTTTGATTTAGCTCAGTTTAAGTGCTGTGATAAGAATTCTTACGAATGACAGATTTCTTCTGGTTTTGACCAGAAAGTAAGTGCTTATGTTCTACAGAGATTTGCTTGAGCAGGCCAAACAAGGGGCCATATCACAATCATAGGTCAGATACTTCTGCTACCTACTCTGCCCATAGAAATTCACAGCCCAATTTTGGTCACAAGAATGACCGTATATCTCAGCCAAGGGCATCATGAAGACAGGCAGTGTTGTCACCTTCACACTCATAAAAGACAGCAGACATACAGGCCCAGTGTAGATTAAAGTCATTCAATAAATCCTTAAATGCCTACATATGTAATGTCTCACATGGAGCTGGTAGGTAGATGGGAATTTTACAAGTACGTCAAGCTTGAATATGTAAAACCCATGTAATAGTGAGCAAATGTGAACCTCCTTTTCACAAAAACTCACCCTTCTGTGGCACTAGCTTTAAAAACTGCTGGTCAAGAGAGCCTCCCGGCAGCTGCTGTGTAGAGCAGCATGGCAGGAGCAGGTCTGTGGGGTTGTAAAACATTCCCCATATTCAGTTGCTCACTTGGTAAGAAACACATGTGTATAAAGGTTGATCCTTCTCACAGCCCCTATTTTGCACATCTTCATGATCACTTCATAAAAATTTATTGTCTTACATCATCTGCAACTTAGACAATTCTGCTAGTTTTAAGGTGGAAACAGCTGCCAGTCTCTGTATCCCTGGGATTCCTCTACACCTGCCAGGCAGTTGGTGAGACAATCCCATGAATTACTTTACATCTATCAAACATCTGTCCTACAAAGAATTGGGCAAAGTGAATAGCTGAGTAAAGATTAAAGGTGAGCTGTGAGGTGTTGTTACCTCAGAGGGTGCTCTGCAGAACAGTATGTCTGTGAGCTACTTGAACTCTTTACATCGAAACAAAAGGAAACAACTTTATATAAATAAGCAAGTTTATTTCTTGTCTGAAGGGTATCAGATTGCAGAACACTGCCAGATCTGATATTGATCTGAACACTGCCAAACTCAAGTATGTTTTCAAAAACAAATGGCTATTGAACATGATGTTTTACAGATTCTGCTTCCTTTCTCCCAAATTCTGCACTTTCAAGTATTTCAAAAGTGAACCTCCCTCCCAGGGTTCAACTGCGTAGGAATCAGAGACCTCTGAAACAACATGGCAAGTCCTCTACTTCCTGTCCCCTTTCCCGCTAAGCTGCTGACCTGCTGACACTCATCCATGCCACGTGCCTTCCTGGGTGAGTTTGAGAATTCTTTATTCCCACTGATGCCAACTCCTCCCTCAGTGCAATTGATCCCATGTCACTTTTGCAGCACACTGTTCCCACAATCACCTCTTTCTGAAGATTTTCTTCCTCTCTACCGGAAATTTCCTCCAAATTGTGTTTCCTTTGTTCCCATCCCACTCCCCACTCCTCTCCAACTGTGTCCTCTCACTGGTGCTCACAGCACCATCCCCTCATACCAGCTCCTCATCTTCCATCTCTCCTTCAGCTACACTGCCTGCCCCTGCTGACACGACTCTCCCAAGCCTCCTCTTGCCAACAGGCACTTGTCTCTTGTGTCTTCACGCTGACAAACTAAAGCTCTGCATACATTGCCATTTACCTAGGTGTTGGGGCCAAATACCTGCATTTCAGTTCCCCTGCTCCAATCTGTGTGCAATGCCTCTTACGTCAACCTTCACTGGTGGTCTGCATGGTTTGATGGTGACCCATAGTCCGTCACTGCTCACCTGTATTACCCTAGTTGCTTCTTAACCCTCTTCGCTGCCTCCACTCTGCCTCCCAACTATGGCTTACTGTCCCCAAAGCAGCCAGCATAACCTCTTCATTTAGAGCATGGCACTCCCCTGCTCAAGATCTACCACGAGCTTCCCATCAAACTGGAGTAAAACCTTAACTTCTTCCTACGGCCTACAAGCCAAAAGGCCCTGTGAGCCATGGTACTGCCTGAGGGGCCTCATCTCCAGTGTTTCCCTCGTTCTTCACTCTGACTATGCTGGTCACCTTGCTGTTTGTTCCTCAAACACAGGAAACGCATTTCTGTCTGTCTTGGCAGTCATCCTGCTGCCTGTAATGTCAGCACTCTTTCCCGTCATTCCTTCAGTCAGGTCACAGTTCAAATGTCAGCTCTCTACAGGGGCTCTTCCTTATCTACCTAAAATAGCCCCCAATCACTCTGTATCCCTTTATCCTGCTTCCTCTTCCTGCTGTTTCATACTACCTGAGAAAATACTTAAGTTCCATCTTCCTAGAATATAAGCTCATAAAAGCAAGAACTGTGTTCCACCTGTCCTCTCCTCTACCCCAGCACTTAGAAGAGCGGCACAGGGTCAGCATCCAGTGAGTGTTCACGAATCAGTCACTGCTTGGCAGCATTCAGCACTGTGACTACAGCTTCTCCTATCTTGAACTCTTTCTCCTTTTATTATCCTCTTCTGCTTTTCCTCTTCCCACTCTAGTAGCCACTCCTCTAGGGTCTTGTCCCTTAAATGATAACAGTCTTTACCGACCTATTTTCTGTCCATTTTATCTGTTTTTGGGACACGATCTCACTCAGTTGCTCAGGCTAGAGTACAGCCTCCACTTCCTGGGCTCAAGTGATCTTCCTGCCTCAGCCTGCCATGTGCCTGGTGCCACAGACATGTGCCATCATGTCCAGCTAATTTCTTAATTTTTTTTTTTTTTTTTGTAGAAATGGGTCTCACTTTATTGTCCAGTCTGGTCTTGAACTCCTAAACTTGAGCAATCCTTTCAACTTGGCCTCCCAAAGTGCTGGCATTACAGGCATGAGATACCATACCTGGCTTTACTTTTTGTTTTCTCAAGATACAGGGTCTCGGCTGGGCGCAGTGGCTTACACCTGTAATCCCAGCATTTTGGGAGGCTGAGGTGGGCAGATCATGAGGTTAGGAGATTGAGACCATCCTGGCTAACACAGTGAAACCCCGTCTCTACTAAGAATACAAAAAATTAGCCGGGCGTTGTGGCGGGTGCCTGTAGTCCCAGCTACTCGGGAGGCTGAGGCAGGAGAATGGCGTAAACCTGGGAGGCAGAGCTTGTAGTGAGCCAAGATCGCGCCACTGCACTCCAGCCTGGGCGACAGAGCGCGGCTCCCTCTCAAAAAAAAAAAAAAAAAAAAAAAAAAAAAAATACAGGGTCTCATCATCTGGCCCAGGCTGGACTCAAACTGCTGGGCTCAAGTAATTCCCCCACCTCAGCCTCCCAAGTAGCTAGGACTAAAGGCATGAAACCACCATGCCCGGCTTGTCCAATTTCATTCTACACACTTTCTTGGTATTTAAACAGCTGCTGTTGCTCTTCATTCTGTAGCTCTACATCAGATTCATGCTCTAATCCTGTATATCAAAATGATGACTAGACTCTGCTACTCTGCTCTCTCAAAGGCACATCAAGCTTAGCCCACGTACAAAACTCTCCCTTTTCCAATCCAGCTTTCCCTCCTGCATCACCTATCTCTCTACATCTGGAAGCACCACTCCTGCTTCCCTGTAGCATGTGCTAAGAGTTCCAAATGACTTGCAGCTCCTCGAGAAGGCCTGTATCTGGTCCAGTGCCCTTTGAGGGCTTTGATTCAAGTGCACAGCAGGAGTCTTCTCCCCTAGACTCTAACTGGATGTTAAAGAAGTATTGACCTAAGTATTTTTTCATTCCTGGCCATGCAGTTGAGTTTCCTCTATAGGTTTGTTGTGGGGAGGAGTAAGACTAATTTTTAACAATTTGAACAGAATTTATTATTTAAAATATTAGGTTTACAAAAGGAATTTGTAGGGATAATGTAAATGTAATGACACAGCTATGGTTCGGTAGACCAACTGGAACCACATTCCTGGGCAACTTCATGAGCAGGCACAGATGACCAGCAGGGATAAACACACATCATCCAAGGAACAAAGAATTGAGGGCAGCAGCTGTCAATGACAACATGCATCAGAATTGCCTGGGAATATACCCTGGGACTCAGCTTAGACCTACACTGGCATCCCTTCCTGCCCATCGGCCAGATGGTTTTGTTACTGCTCCCCATTCCAAGCCCTCCACATACCCTGGATGTGTGTGCACTGTGTGTGCATGTATTTAGGGATGTGTTGGGGGAGAAATCAGAAATCCCTCCTGCTGCCTTTAATAGCAATTGTTCTGTGATGAGAAAAGCAATTGTGACATTTTAAGCCATAATGATGATTCAACTAAAATGTGTGTATTTGCTTTCAAAAGTTTCTCTTAAAATTCTGAGATAATTTCAGAAACCTACTGTATTAGAAAACAGGACCATATCACCCTGTTTACAAGAAGAATTTCTAAAGCTGCTTTATAAATAAAAAATATCTTACCAAACTTATGATTGCAAATTCAGCTGTTAGCCTCATGGCTTTAAACAGAGTATGAACAAATCTGAAAATCAATTTGTGTTCAGGACCATACTTAAAATATTCCTCCAAAACCTCTTTTCACTGAAAGAAGAAAGGATGCAATGTAAGTATCCATTGAAGGAAAAACCTGAGGTGCTCTTAAGACAGCAGTGTTCACATTTGTGCCCATGTGTCACTTATGATAATTTTGATTGGTGAGATGTCTTTTAGTTTTTTACAATATGAACAGTAGGATCCTGAAATACCATAATGATTTAATACTCATCAACATTCACTTAAAATACCTATTTATGGTATTTCTGAGCTTAAGCTCAGAAAATGTTTATATTCTTTTTTACCCTTTCCCTCACATAATTCCATCCAAATGTAAGCTACTAGTAGGCTTTAATGTCTTACTGACTGTATGTCATTGTTCTCTGCAATAAACTTTGAAAAAATATAGTTTCCTGTAACCAGGAGGCTCTAAGCCTGTGCTGATAAACACAATAGTCACTAGCCACATGTGTCTATTATGTACCTAAGGAAGTACATTTTTAAATTTTTACACCATGTAAGTTGATATAAACAAATTATTTATTTTTTGTTTGTTTGTTTGATTTTTTGAGACAGATTTTCGCTCTTGTTGCCCAGGCTGGAATGCAATGATGTGATCTTGGCACACTGCAAACTCCGCCTCCTGGGTTCAGGTGATTCTTCTATCTCAGCCTCCCGAGTAGCTGGGATTACAGGCACATACCACCATGCCCAGCTAATTTTTATATTTTTAGTAGAGACAGGGTTTCATCATATTGGCCAGGCTGGTCTCAAACTCCTGACCTCCGGTGATCCACCCACCTCAGCCCCCCAAAGTGCTGTGATTACAAAGTTGTGAGCCACCGCAACCAGTGAACTTAAATTATTTTTAACCCTCTTCATAAAAATCATGAAGTTTGTTAAAAGTATTTACATATATTGCTTGATACTATTAACAATTATCTTTTAAAAAGATATGTTTTCTGTTACTTGGATAGTATATTTACTCACATTAGCTCACTAATCAAACATACCTGCAGATCAGTTCTTATTCCAGCATGTTCTTTTTACAATACTTTTAAAATAAGATGACTAGATGCCACATGAAATGGGGAACAAGACTTAAAGAAAGATGCCTTTGACTGCGGGTATGAAACAGATACAAATCTATGATGAAAATACAGAATCAGGCCGGGCATGGTGGCTCACCCCTGTAATCTCAGCATTTTGGGGGGCCAAGGGGGGCAGATCATGAGGTCAGGAGATTGAGATCATCCTGGCTAACCCAATGAAACGCTGTCTCTACTAAAAATACAAAAAATTCACTGGGTGTTGTGGCAGGCACCTGTAGTCCCAGCTACTCAGGAGGCTGAGGCAGGAGAATGGCATGAACCCGGGAGGCAGAGCTTGCAGTGAGCCGAGATCGCACCACTGCACTCCAGCCTGGGCAACAAAGTGAGACTCTGTCTCAAAAACAAAAATGAAAGAAAATACAAACTCAATAAAAGTGACACTTACTGGGCCGGGTGCGGTGGCTCATGCCTGTAATCCCAGCACTTTGGGAGGCTGAGGTCAGGAATTCAAAACCAGCCTGGCTAACATGGTGAAACCCCATCTCTACTAAAAATACAAAATTAGCCAGGTGTGGTGGTGGGCACCTGTAATCCCAGCTACTTGGGAGGCTGAGGCAGGAGAATCGCTTCAACCTGGGAAGCAGAGGTTCCAGTGAGCCAAGATGGCACCATTGCACTCCAACCTGGGCAACAAGAGTGAAACTGCATCTCCGAAAAAAAAAAAAAGTGACACTTACTGTAAGTGGGCGTAACCATTCATCAAATATGCCCAAAGATCTATCTGCATCTCTATAAAATAAGAATGTGTATTACTTCAAAAACTGTTAATATCTTAGTATAATATCCATTTGGTAAAATAATGCCTCCTGTGTGCCTATGTGCTTTGGTGTTTACTTCACCAAAGCAAACAGCTTTTACAAATTCTCCATGATACTGACTTGCAGAGGGTTTCCTGACCTCTTCTTCCTCAGCACAGCATGCCCTGTACTGTAAAGTCTTTTATACCATAACCAGTCAGAACTGCCTGTAAGTATTGACCCTCCCTAACAGGCAATGGCAATAAACCAAACACATTTTCACTCCTCTAACCACACACTGAAACACAAGAGTGTTTTACAAAGCAGTAGTGGTGAGCAATAATCTCTTTAGAACTTTAATAAATGTAAATGTGATTCACTTTTGCTAGCTTCCTTTAATTTAAACTACTGAAAATAATAAATACATCATGAGAATATACTACAGAGAACTAAAGGGAAACATCAGTTTCATTTAAAAATACAACTGGGCCAGCGCAGTGGCTCACACCTGTAAAATCCCAGCACTTTGAGAGGCCAAAACAGGCAGATCACTTGAGCTCCTTTAGGAGTTCAAGACCAGCCTGGGCAACATGACAAAACCCTGTCTCTACCAAAAATACAAAAAAATTATCCAGGCATGCTGACACACATCTGTGGTCGCAGCTACTCAGCAGACTGAGGTGAGAGGACTGCTTGAGCTGAGATCATGCCAGTGGACTCTAGCCAAGCAACAGAGTGAAACTCGGTCTAAAAAAAAGGTACAACTATCATTCTCAAAAATAAATGAAGCAGTCACTCATTCACAAGGAAATGTGTCACTCATGTCACAAGGAAAATAAGTATTTGTTTCCAATGATAAAATTTAAGCTTTCCTGAGGACTTTGAAAAATTTGTTCCTTCTACTGTAAGCTTGACGGCTTCGCAATACTTAAAGACGTTTTAAAATAAGATTGGTGGTTAAATTAAAAAAATGATTTTTGACACAATAAAACATAAACCAATATTTTCCAAATAACTAATGCATAATATTATAAATGCAAGTATGTGGGGAAAGAACCATTTATTGTGCAAGAAAGATCGGTGAGTACTGAAAATACATTTGCTAATATGTAAAATGCCACTGTAACTAAGAAACTAGCACTTGTGAAGTTTTGATTTAGTATTAAAGAATACCCACAACTGTCTTAAAGCTTTAAAAATACACCTTTTACCAACTACATATTTGCATGAGGCTAGGTCATCTTATTGCTTCTTTAAAGCAAATTGCAAAGAAAGAGCTAGAGAATCCAGCTGTCTTCTATTAAGCTCAACACTACAGATTTTCAATAATATAAAGGCATGACACAATTTTTACTCAACTTTTTATCATAGAAGTTATATTTTCACCTAAAATTTTATGTTAACAACATTGTTCTTAAGGAATATTTTCTATTGTCACAACATGGGTCATGGGTTACTACTGACATCTAGTTGGTAAAGGCCATCAATGTGGCTAAATTTTCTGTAATGCACAGGAGAGTCTTCACAGCAAAGCATTATCTAGCTCATAATATCAATAGTGCTAAGACTGTGAAATCTAAACTAAAAATAGATTTTGAAAAAAATCTCAAGTTTATATTTCTATCAGAGTAAATATCAATATAATCAACATAAAATCATACTTATTGGGATACTCAATCACTTAAGAATTTAAAAAGTCGCAGGTGGAGCCAAGATGGCTGAATAGGAACAGCTCCAGTCTACAGCTCCCAGCCTGAGCGACACAGAAGATGGGTGAATTCTGCACTTCCGTTTGAGGTACCAGGTTCATCTCACTAGGGAGTGCCAAACAGTGGGTGCAGGACAGTCAGTGCAGCGCACTGTGCGTGAGCTGAAGCAGGATGGGGCATTGCCTCACTTTGGGAGCACAAGGGGTCAGGGAGTTCCCTTTCCTAGTCAAAGAAAGGGGTAACAGATGGCATCTGGAAAATTGGGTCAGTCCCACCCTAATACTGCGCTTTTCCAACGGGCCTGGAAAATGGCACACCAGGAGATTGTGTCCTGCACCTGGCTCGGAGGGTACTATGCCCATGGAGTCTTGCTGATTGCTAGCACAGCAGTCTGCGATCAAACTGCAAGGTGGCAGCGAGGCTGGGGGAGGGGCGCCCGCCATTGCCCAGGCTTGCTTAGGTAAACAAAGCAGCCAGGAAGCTCGAACTGGGTGGAGCCCACCACAGCTCACGGAAGCCTGCCTGCCTCTATAGGCTCCACCTCTGGGGGCAGAGCACAGACAAACAAAAATTCAGCAGGAACCTCTGCAGACTTAAATGTCCCTGTCTGACTGACAGCTTTGAAGAGAGTAGTGGTTCTCCCAGCACTCAGCTGGAGATCTGAGAACAGACAGACTGCCTCCTAAAGTGGGTCCCTCACCCCCGAGCAGCCTAACTGGGAGGCACCCCCCAGGAGGGGCAGACTGACACCTCACTCGGCCGGGTACTCCTCTGAGACAAAACTTCTGGAGCAACGATCAGACAGCAGCATTTGCGGTTCACGAAAATCCGCTGTTCTGCAGCCTCTGCTGCTGACACCCAGCCAAACAGGGTCTGGAGTGGACCTCTAGCAAACTCCAACAGACCTGCAGCTGAGGGTCCTGTCTGGTAGAAGGAAAACTAACAAACAGAAAGGACATCCACACCAAAGACCCATCCGTACATCACCATCATCAAAGACAAAAAGTAGATAAAACCACAAAGATGGGGAAAAAACAGAGCAGAAAAACTGGAAACTCTAAAAAGCAGAGCACCTCTCCTCCTCCAAAGGAACGCAGTTCCTCACCAGCAATGGAACAAAGCTGGATGGAGAATGACTTTGACGAGTTGAGAGAAGAAGGCTTGAGAAGATCAAACTACTCCGAGCTACGGGAGGAAATTCAAAACAATAGCAAAGAAGTTAAAAACTTTGAAAAAAAATCAGATGAATGGATAACTAGAATAACCAATGGAGAGAAGGGCTTAAAGGAGCTGATGGAGCTGAAAGCCAAGTATCGAGAACTACACGAAGATTGCAGAAGTCTCGGTAGCCAATGCGATCAACTGGAAGAAAGGGTATCAGTGATGGAAGATGAAATGAATGAAATGAAGCAAGAAGGGAAGTTTAGAGAAAAAAGAATAAAAAGAAACGAACAAAGCCTCCAAGAAATTTGGGACTATGTGAAAAGACCAAACCTACGTCTGATTGATGTACCTGAAAATGACGGGGAGAATGGAACCAAGTTGGAAAACACTCTGCAAGATACTATCCAGGAGAACTTCCCCAATCTAGCAAGGCAGGCCAACATTCAGATTCAGGAAATACAGAGAACACCAAAAAGATACTCCTCGAGAAGAGCAACTCCAAGACACATAATTGTCAGATTCACCAAAGTTGAAATGAAGGAAAAAATTTTAAGGGTGGCCAGAGAGAAAGGTCGGGTTACCCACAAAGGGAAGCCCATCAGACTAACAGCTGATCTCGCGGCAGAAACAATACAAGCCAGAACAGAGTGGGGGACGATATTCAACATTCTTAAAGAAAAGAATTTTCAACCCAGAATTTCATATCCAGCCAAACTAAGCTTCACAAGTGAAGGAGAAATAAAATACTTTACAGACAAGCAAATGCTGAGTGATTTTGTCACCACCAGTCCTGCCCTACAAGAGCTCCTGAAGGAAGCACTAAACATGGAAAGGAACAACCGGTACCAGCCCATATAAAAACACGTCAAATTGTAAAGCCCATCGAGGGTAGGAAGAAACTACATCAACTAATGAGCAAAATAACCAACTAAGATCATAATGACAGGATCAGATTCACACATAACAATATTAACTTTAAATGTAAATGGGCTAAATGCTCCAATTAAAAGACACAGACTGGCAAGTTGGATAAGGAGTCAAGACCCATCAGTGTGCTGTATTCAGGAAACCCATCTCATGTGCAGAGACACACATAGACTCAAAATAAAGGGATGGAGGAAGATCTACCAAGCAAATGGAAAACAAAAATAGGAAGGGGTTGCAATACTAGTATCTGATAAAAGAGACTTTAAACCATCAAAGATCAAAAGAGACAAAGAAGGCCATTACATAATGGTAAAGGGATCAATTCGACAAGAAGAGCTAACTATCCTAAATATATATGCACCCAACACAGGAGCACCCAGATTCATAAAGCAAGTCCGGAGTGACCTACAAAGGGACTTAAACTCCCACACAACAATAATGGGAGATTTTAACACCCCACTGTCAACATTAGACAGATCAACGAGACAGAAAGTTAAAAAGGATATCCAGGAATTGAACTCAGCTCTGCACAAAGTGGACCTAATAGACATCTACAGAACTCTCCACCCCAAATCAACAGAATATACATTTTTTTCAGCACCACACCACACCTATTCCAAAACTGACCACATAGTTGGAAGTACAGCTCTCCTCAGCAAATGTCAAAGAACAGAAATTGTAACAAACTGTCTCTCAGACCACAGTGCAATCAAAGTAGAACTCAGGATTAAGAAACTCACTCAAAACTGCTCAACTACATGGAAACTGAACAACCTGCTCCTGAATGACTGTTGGGTACATAATGAAATGAAGACAGAAATAAAGATGTTCTTTGAAACCAATGAGAACAAAGACACAACATACCAGAATCTCTGGGACACATTCAAAGCAGTGTGTAGAGGGAAATTTATAGCACTAAATTCCCACAAGAGAAAGCAGGAAAGATCAAAAATTGACACCCTAACATCACAATTAAAAGAACTAGAAAAGCAAGAGCAAACACATTCAAAAGCTAGCAGAAGGCTAGAAATAACTAAAATCAGAGCAGAACTGAAGGAAATAGAGACACAAAAAACCCTTCAAAAAATTAATGAATCCAGGAGCTCGTTTTTTGAAAAGATCAACAAAATTGATAGACTGCTAGCAAGACTAATAAAAAGGAAAAGAGAGAAGAATCAAATAGATGCAATAAAAAATGAAAAAGGGAATATCACCACCTATCCCACAGAAATACAATCTACCATCAGAGAATACTACAAACACCTCTATGCAAATAAACTAGAAAATCTAGAAGAAATGGATAAATTCCTCGACAAATACACCCTCCCAAGACTAAACCAGGAAGAAGTTGTATCACTGAATAGACCAATAAAAGGCTCTGAAATTGTGGCAATAATCAATAGCTTACCAACCAAAAAGAGTCCAGGACCTGATGGATTCACAGCCGAATTCTACCAGAGGTACAGGGAGGAACTGGTACCATTCCTTCTGAAACTATTCCCATCGATAGAAAAAGAAGGAATCCTCCCTAACACGTTTTATGAGGCCAGCATCGTCCTGATACCAAAGCCTGGCAGAGACATAACCAAAAAAGAGAATTTCAGACCAATATCCTTGATGAACATTGATGCAAAAATCCTCAATAAAATACTGGCAAACCGAATCCAGCAGCACATCAAAAAGCTTATACACCATGATCAAATGGGCTTCATCCCTGGGATGCAAGGCTGGTTCAACATACACAAATCAATAAATGTAATCCAGCATATAAACAGAACCAAAGACAAAAACCTCATGATTATCTCAATAGATGCAGAAAAGGCCTTTGACAAAATTCAACAACCCTTCATGCTAAAAACTCTCAATAAATTAGGTATTGATGGGATGTATCTCAAAATAATAAGAGCTATCTATGACAAGCCCATAGCCAATATCATACTGAATGGGCAAAAACTGGAAGCATTCCCTTTGAAAACTGGCACAAGACAGGGATGCCCTCTCTAACCACTCCTATGCAACATAGTGCAGGAAGTTCTGGCCAGGGCAATCAGGCAGGAGAAGGAAATAAAGGGTATTCAATTAGGAAAAGAAGAAGTCAAATTGTCCCTGTTTGCAGATGACATGATTGTATATCTAGAAAATCCCATTGTCTCATCCCAAAGTCTCCTTAAGCTGATTAGCAACTTCAGCAAAGTCTCAGGATACAAAATCAATGTACAAAAATCACAAGCATTCTTGTACACTAATCACAGACAAGCAGAGAGACAAATCATGAGTGAACTCCCATTCACAATTGCTTCAAAGAGAATAAAATACCTAGGAATCCAACTTACAAGGGATGTGAAGGACCTCTTCAAGGAGAACTACAAACCACTGCTCAATGAAATAAAAGAGGATACAAACAAATGGAAGAAAATTCCATGCTCTTGGGTAGGAAGAATCAATATCGTGAAAATGGCCATACTGCCCAAGGTAATTTATAGATTCAATGCCATTCCCATCAAGCTACCAATGACTTTCTTCATAGAATTGGAAAAAACTACTTTAAAGTTCATATGGAACCAAAAAAGAGCCCGCATTGCCAAGTCAATCCTAAGCCAAAAGAACAAAGCTGGAGGCATCATGCTACCTGACTTCAAACTATACTACAAGGCTACAGTAACCAAAACAGCATGGTACTGGTACCACAACAGAGACATAGATCAATGGAACAGAACAGAGCCCTCAGAAATGATGCCGCATATCTACAACTATCTGATCTTTGACAAACCTGACAAAAACAAGAAATGGGGAAAGGATTCCCTATTTAATAAATGGTGCTGGGAAAACTGGCTAGCCATATGGAGAAAGCTGAAACTGGATCCCTTCCTTACACCTTATACAAAAATTAATTCAAGATGGATTAAAGACTTAAATGTCAGACCTAAAACCATTAAAATCCTACAAGAAAACCTAGGCAATACCATTCAGGACATAGGCGTGGGCAAGGACTTCATGTCTAAAACACCAAAAGCAATGGCAACAAAAGCCAAAATTGACAAATGGTATCTAATTAAACTAAAGAGCTTCTGCACAGCAAAAGAAACTACCATCCGAGTGAACAGGCAACCTACAGAATGGGAGAAAATTTTTGCAACCTACTCATCTGACAAAGGGCTAATATCCATAATATGCAATGAACTCAAACAAATTTACAAGAAAAAAACAAACAATCACATCAAAAAGTGGGCAAAGGACATGAATAGACACTTCTCAAAAGAAGACATTTATGCAGCCAAAAAACACATGAAAAAATGCTCATCATCACTGGCCATCAGAGAAATGCAAATCAAAGCCACAGTGAGATACCATCTCACACCAGTTAGAATGGCGATCATTAAAAAGTCAGGAAACAACAGGTGCTGGAGAGGATGTGGAGAAATAGGAACACTTTTACACTGTTGGTGGGACTGTAAACTAGTTCAACCATTGTGGAAGTCAGTGTGGCGATTCCTCAGGGATCTAGAACTAGAAATACCATTTGACCCAGCCATCTCATTACTGGATATATACCCAAAGGATTATAAATCATGCTGCTATAAAGACACATGCACATGTATGTTTATTGCGGCACTATTCACAATAGCAAAGAGTTGGAACCAACCCAAATGTCCAACAACGATAGACTGGATTAAGAAAATGTGGCACATATACACCATGGAATACTATGCAGCCATAAAAAATGATGAGTTCATGTCCTTTGTAGGGACATGGATGAAACTGGAAAACATCATTCTCAGTAAACTATCGCAGGGACAATAAACCAAACACCGCATGTTCTCACTCATAGGTGGGAATTGAACAATGAGAACTCATGGACACAGGAAGGGGAACATCACACTCTGGGGACTGTTGTGGGGTGGGGGGAGGGGTGAGGGACAGCATTAGGAGATATACCTAATGCTAAATGACGAGTTAATGGGTGCAGCAAAACAACACGGCACATGGATACATATGTAACAAACCTGCACGTTGTGCACATGTACCCTAAAACCTAAAGTATAATAACAATAAAAAAAAGAATTAAAAAAGTCTCAAAGACCAAAGAAAACACAAATAATTTGCTTCGATATTTTAGTAGGCACAATACAGCTTATGATGTCTAGAGCTGTAACCTAACACTGAGCTTAATGTCATGCAAAGTAATTAGCTAGAATAACAAGACAGGTTTAAAAAAGCTCATCTTTGCTTGATATGATAATATATTGCCAAGGTCACACTGTGGAAGGAAAAAAATATTCATAACAATAAATGTTATCATTTGTTAGGCTTGAAGACATTTTTTAAGAGGTGGGCAGAGAAAACTCTCCTACCAGCTCTGAAATTCAAATCTTATAGTTCAGAACAGTATCATAAGGGCACTTTCTTATTTTTGTTTCTTGGCTTTCAGCAAAAATATGAGAACCAAAATGCAAGGCAGTATGCTTTTAGAAGACATGTTTCTGTTGATGATTATAATATATAAATAACAACATATTTCCCTGTTATAT
This sequence comes from Nomascus leucogenys, assembly GCF_006542625.1. Taxonomy (NCBI): domain Eukaryota; kingdom Metazoa; phylum Chordata; class Mammalia; order Primates; family Hylobatidae; genus Nomascus; species Nomascus leucogenys. The sequence continues at coordinate 39,855,979 of NC_044398.1, read as the reverse complement.
GCTCTTCTACCCACAAAATCTTTCATCCCATGCAATTTATTTTATGCATTTATCTATTTTTTGACCCAGAGTCTCACTCTGTCACCCAGACCGGAGTGCAGTGGTGTGATCTTGGCTCACCAAAACTTCCGCTTCCCAGGTACAAGGGATTCCCATGCCTCAGCCTCCCAAGTAGCTGGAACTACAGGTTTGCACCATTATGCCCAGCTAATTTTTCTATTTTTAGTAGGGACAGGGTCTTGCCATGATGGCCAGGTTGGTCTCAAACTCCTGGCCTCAAGTGATCTGCCTGCCTCGGAACTCCAAAAGTGCTGGGATTACTGGCATGAGTCACCGCACACAGCTTCATGCAGTTTACATCTATGTGTGCATATGTTTAAGCCACACAGTAGTGTTTTCTTGTTAAGATGTTAGGCCCTGCATTTTAGTTTAGTTCACTGTCTCCTACCACCCATTTTTAATTATTTCCCTAAAAATACATAATGAAAGTGCTTTATAACAAAATTATTTGAAATCACTTTTGCATAATTATTAAAAAATATATTAGTAAACATAAGGCACACAGGAAATCAATGATAGGTGCAGTGATCCTAAAATATGCAGTGCTGACAAGGCAGTATACCACAACACGGTGTAGTATGAATGGCAGCTACCTTCAATTAGTTTAACTGAAATATTTATCAACAGATACACCTCTTCAGATACGTGTAACTGTATTCCTAAGTTACTCACAGATGCTGTGTATCACAAAACAAGAGGTTCTCTTACATAAGTTATGTACTTCCATTTGCCCTCAGCATCTAGAATGAGACTCAAAATAACTGAGGGAAAGAAAATCTGAATTTTAATAATAGGTCTATACAGTATTACACTTTTTAAAAAGCCTGTAACATTAGCGTTTAAGATGGATATGTCTACAGTGCTTCGAGTAGTTTTCATCTCTAAAATCATTTTAAAATCACAGAATTTGAAGTACATGCTGGAGAGGACCAGTGACTTTACATGACATTTAATCCAATATTCATTTTACAGATCAGGGAAACAAACCTTAAAACTGACTTGCCCAAGGTCCCACCAAATAGGAGCAGTTTCTTGTCCTAAACTAAAATTAAGCAGTGTCTCTCAAACTTTGCTGCACATTAAAATCAACTGAGGAGCTTTAATAACTGCTTCATTTTCAACATGAGACGTTTTAATTTAATTAATTAGCATTGGGTAGGACTTTGGGCATCAGGGTTGTTGTTAAAAATTTCCCTGGTGACTTCAAAGTGCAGCAAAGTTTGGAGTGATTGAGTTGGCATGAAAATCAGAATCTTCTGGGATGCTTTTCTTCACAAGAAGATGCCTCACATCCATTCCTATTTTCCTAAAGGGCTTCTCAGTGCCTAGAGATAGAGGGAAGGTTGAGGTGGGAAGATACAAATGTTTGCAGACATGTATTTTTGAAAAAAAACCTTGCAAAAGTGATTGTAGTGAGTTCCATCTACCCCACTGACAACAGTGCACTACTAACCTGTAATAAACATTTTTCAAAATCTTTTCTTGAAGCCAATTTGCCCTATTAATTTGCTCAATAAACCTTTATTTCACTAATAGTGAATATACCAAATGATAATCTCTCAAACTTGTTGATGGGAAATTAAAACTTACTTTACTTTCAAAAGTAGACTTCTAAAAATTAGAATAATGAGGAAAAAAGCATGAAATTTGTTTGAGCAAGATTAATGTTTAAAACTACCTTTAAATTGTGTGCTAACACATCAAAACTTTGAATTCAAAAGAAGCCAGGGATACAAACCAGAGTGATTTTTTTTTTTTTTTTTTTGGTCAAGGATTTAGAGGTTTGGCTGAATACAGACATTTAGTGATTACTCAATAGATCCCAAAGCTCAGGACTTGAGACAGGGTTTGAATCCAGTTTTCACTGAAACACAATTTCATCTCTACTACTGTGATAAGGGAGAGAGGGAAGTGACATTATTATGAGCGTAAACTTGCCTCTTTGTTGTTGTAGTTATTGGTTTTAGAAACGGAGTTTCACTCTTGTTGCCCAGGCTGGAGTGCAATGGTGCGATCTCGGCTCACTGCAACCTCTGCCTCCTGGGTTCAAGCGATTCTCCTACCTCAGCCTCCCAAATAGCTGGAATTACAGGTGCCTGCCATCATGCCCAGCTAATTTTTGTATTCTTAGTAGAAACAGGGTTTTGCCATGTTAGCCAGGCTGGTCTCAAACTCCTGATCTCAGGTGATTGGCCTGCCTTGGCCTCCCGAAGTGCTGGGGTTATAGGCGTGAGCCACCATGCCTGGCAGCCATGTTTTTTTAAATTATACTTTAAGTTCTGGGATACATGTGCAGAACGTGAAGGTTTGTTACATATGTATACATGTGCCATGGTGGTTTGCTGCACCCATCAACCTGGTATTTCTCCTAATGTTATCCCTCCCCTTGCCTCCAACTCCCCGACAGGCCCTGGTGTTTGATATTCCTCTTCCTGTGTCCATGTGCTCTCATTTTTCAACACCCACTTATGAGCGAGAACATGCGGTGTTTGGTTTTCTGTTCCTGTGTTAGTCTGCTGCGAATGACAGTTTCCAGCTTCATCCATGTCCCTACAAAGGACATGAACTTATTCTTTCTTATGGCTGCATAGCATTCCATTGTGTATATGTGGCACATTTTCTTTATCCAGCCTATCATTGATGGGCATTTGGGTTGGTTCCAAGTCTTTGCTATTGTAAATAGTGCAGCAAAAAACATACATACAAAAAACATACATGCGTCTTTATAGTAGAATGCCTTATAATCCTTTGGTTATATACTCAGTAATGGGATTGCTGGGTCAAATGGTATTTCTGGTTCTAGATCCTTGAGGAATCACCACACTGTCTCCACAATGGTTGAACTAATTTACACTCTCACCAGCAGTGTAAAAGCATTTCTATTTCTCCACATCCTCTCCAGCATCTGTTGTTTCCTGACTTTTTAATGCTCGCCATTCTAACTGGCATGAGATGGTATGTCATCGTGGTTTTGATTTGCATTTCTCTAATGACCAGTGATAATGAGCTTTTTTTCATAAGTTTGTTGGCCACATAAATGCCTTCTTTTGAGAAGTGTCTGTTCATATCCTTCACCCACTTTTTGATGGGTTTGTTTTTTTCTTGTAAATTGGTTAAAGTTCCTTGCAGACTCTGGATACTAGGCCTTTGTCAGAAGACATTAAGATTCTAAATTAGCACTTTCTAAACTGTGTTCTAAAAATCAATACCCATAATCCAAGGAGGTGATAATGATGTACACTGGACAAACCCAATGGAGCTTGTGGTGGTGTTGGTTGTTGTTCCTTTTAAAATAAACTTCATCTCAGGGTGCTCTCAAAGTGCATCTTTGTGGCCCATGAGGTTCTCATGCACAATGGGAGAAAATCAAATGCAGATACACTGTGGTGCCAGAAGAGAAAAAGCTGTTCCTTCTTCCAAGACTAATGTCCAAAGTAGTACACATTAATTTAGTCCTGCAATGCACTGAAAAACTAATATTTCACAAAAATCATTCAATAAAGGGAACCTATCCTTCTCATTGTGTTCAACATTGTCTTAAGGCATAAAGGCATCAAATAAATAGCTACACTTTTTCAGGGATTGCTTATTTGCTGATTTTTCCTTCCACCATTGATGTCTAAGATTAAAAGAGAAATTGATACTTAATATTTAGAATCTAATATATAGTTGACTCCAATTTCTTAAAATGATTGCTGAAGAGGACAACCAAATGGCTGAAATAATTTTTGAATAAAGGAGTCTATCCCTTGGCATTATAGTCGTACTCACGATTTTAGTGTAATTGTAAGATGAGGCTGGCTGGCTGTGCTGTCATCAAGGAATATTGTTGAACATGAACTGTATTGTTGAGTAAAATGCTCAGTAGATACCTGAAGGGGAAGGGAAGTATAAGATAAACTTATCAAAGTATATTTTTTCATTGGTTAAAATGTCAAATTTTTCAAAGCACTAGGATATTTCTTACACTCCATGAACTGCCTGAGTGTGGTATCATGTGCACTCTATAGAAAACCCATCGGAGGCTCTTAACTTCCACAGAGGATGTTTGAGATACGGATTATAAAATGCTACCCTTAATATGTACCTATCATCAAATCTAACAAGGATTTTATGAATTCCCTTTATAAATAATGAGAAAAGTTTAAAATAAGATTTCTTTTTTTATAGTGACATAAAACTGCTGAGAATTTCTATTTCTGTTAATTATTTACTACAGTAAAATGTAATTTATTGAGTAATATTGGTATTAGACCATTTTACTGCAATGAATACAAGACTAAGACTAATGTGTTTACTAAGTTACTAATCCTAAATGTATTATTTCAGGCGATATTGTGACAAAACAAGTGTTTCAGATTCAGAGGCTCGTGTACCAGGGCTGCTAGGCCACCAACAAGTGGGGAAGACATAGGTTTCTCTAGTCCTGTTTTCTTATGTGGAGGATAAAAAGAGTATCACTTAAATATTCTCTCACACCCTGAAAACAAATGACGACTTAAAAAATTTAACTTTCACTTCATGTTTAAATAAGACTGCCATGACATGACTCAAATAAGACTCTCAGAGAATACTTTCCATTCATTTCAAAAACTTGATTAATTTTATTCTATATATCATTTGACCTGCACCTAGGCATTTTCCTGCTCTACCCCTGTTCTCTGTCTGGAATAATGCTTTTCTCCTTCCTTGTTTCAACAAGCTTGACTCCATCTACCCTCTTGGATCTCTTTGCCAGTAGCCTCACCAAAACATGCTTTTTTGTACACTAACTGATTACAAGATACTAATTCTAGCAGAGTATTCTCCTCATGAGAAAGTACGCCTCTCCATAAGAGTAAGGGAGAGCCCTAACTGTTCCTACCTCCATCTGCTCAGCATAAAATTTTGAATAAATCAAAAAGTTCAAGTGTTTGACAAATTAATTCAGTTATAATTTGGAAGGTAAGTCTTACTACATTTAATCACAGCAAGAACACTACTAATGGTTTACTGTTTATAGGTATTATTTAAGGTAGTCACAAAATAGAAACAAATCTAACTTCAGTCAGCATAAATCACAGAGTATGAAATTTCACAATCTTTAACAAGAAATGGAAGGGTTTACTTAGTGGTTTTAAGGTTTAATGACAAAAGCTAGAAAATAATCATACCTCATATTTTAGTAAGTCAAAACCAAAGCCTTACCATCAAAGGTCCAGTACCCTTTGGACGCCAACGCCCAACCACTGACTTTTTCCACTGTACCTGCTGCCTCTCATTTTAACCCATTAAAAACACTAAAGCTGTTTTCCTTGTAGAGGTCCTTCACCTCCTTGCTTAGTTATATTCCTAAGCTGGTTTATTTATTTATTTATTTATTTTGCAGCTGTTGTAAAGGGGTTGAGTTCTTGGTTTGATTCTCAGCTTGGTCGCTGTTGGGGTATAAGAGAGCTACTGATTTGTGTACATTAATTTTACATCCTGAAACTTTTCTGAAGTCATTTATCAGTTCTAGGAGTTTTTTGGAGGAGTCTTTGGGGTTTTCTAGGTATACGATCATATCATCAGCAAACAGTGACAGTTTAACTTCCTATTTACTGATCTGGATGCCCTTTATTTCTTTCTCTTGTGTGATTGCTCTGGCTAGGTCTTCCAGTACTATATTGAATAGGAGTGGTGAGAGTGGGCATCCTTGCCTTGTTCCAGTTCTCAGGGGGAATGCTTTCAACTTTTGCCATTCAATATTATGTTGGCTGTGGGTTTGAAATGGATGGCTTTTACTACATTGAGGTATGTCCCCTGTATGCTAATTTTGCTGAGGGTTTTAATAATAAAAGCATGCTGGATTTTGTCAAATGCTTTTTCTGCGTCTATTGAGATGATCATGTGATTTTTGCTTTGAATTTTGTTTCTGTGATGTATCACATTTATTGACTTGCATATGTTAAACAACCCCTGTATCCCTTGTATGAAACCCACTTGATCATGGCGGATTATCTTTTTGATATGCCATTGGGAACTACAAAACATTGCTGAATGAAATTATGGATGACACAAACAAATGGAAAGATATCCCATGCTCATGAATGGGTAGAATCAATATTGTGAAAATGACCATACTGCCAAAAGCAGTCTACAAATTCAATGCAATTCCTATCAAAATACCATCATCATTTTTCACAGAACTAGAAAAAACAATCCTAAAATATGGTACCAAACAAGACCCCATATAGCCAAAATGAAACTAAGCAAAGAAACAAAACTGGAGCCATCACATTATCTGACTTCGAACTATAAAATAAGACCATTGTCACCAAAACAGCATGGTACTGGTGTAAAAATAGTCACATACACCAATGGAACAGAATAGAAAACCCAGAAATAAACTCAAATACCTACAGCCAACTTATCTTCAACAAAGCCAACTAAAACATAAAGTGAAGAAGGTAAACCCTATTCAGCAAATGGTGCCAGGATAATAGGCAAAGCCATGTGCAGGAGAATGAAACTGGATCCTCAACTCTCACCTTATACAAAAATCAACTCAAGATGGATCAAGGACATAAATCTATGGCCTGAAACCATAAAAACTATAGAAGATAATATCAGAAAAACCTTCTAGACATTGGCTTAGGCAAAGACTTCATAACCAAGAACCCAAAAGCAAATGCAATGAAAACAAAGATAAACAGGTGAGACTTAACTAAAGAGCTTCTGCACAGGAAAAGGAACAATCAGCAGAGTAAACAGACAACCCACAGAATGGGAGAAAATCTTCAAAATCTATACATCTGACAAAGGACTAATATACAGAATCTACAAGGAACTCAAACAAATGGGCAAGAGAAAAAACAAACAATCCCATCAAAAAGTGGGCTAAGGAGATAAATACACAATTCTCAAAAGAAGATATGCCACTGGGCAACAAACATATGAAAAAAATGCTCAACATCACTAATGATCAGGAAAATGAAAATCAAAACCACAATGCCATACCACCTTACTCCTGCAAGAATGGCCATAATCAAAAAATCAAAAAATAATAGATGTTGGTGTGGATGTGGTGAAAACACTTCTCTACAATGCTGGTAAAAATTGAAACTAGTACAACCACTATGGAAAGCAGTGTGGAGATTCCTTAAAAAACTAAAAGGGGCCGGGCGCCGTGGCTCACGCTTGTAATCCCAGCACTTTGGGAGGCCGAGGCGGGCGGATCACGAGGTCAGGAGATCGAGACCATCCTGGCTAACACGGTGAAACCCCGTCTCTACTAAAAATACAAAAAATTAGCTGGGCGCTGTGGTGGGCACCTGTAGTCCCAGCTACTTGGGAGGCTGAGGCAGAAGAATGGCATGAACCCGGGAGGCGGAGCTTGCAGTGAGCCGAGATCGTGCCACTGCACTCTGGCCTGGGCGAAAGAGCAAGACTCCGTCTCAAAAAAAAAAAAAAAACAACAACAAAACTAAAAGTAGACCTATCATTCAATCCAGCAATCCCACTACTGGGTATCTACCCGGAGGAAAAGAAATCATTATACAAAAAAGATACTTGTACATGTATGTTTGCAGCAGCACAATTTGCAATTATAAAAATATGGAATCAGCCCAAATGCCCATCAATCAACAAGTGGATTAAGAAATACCATTCAGCCATAATAAGGAATAAATTAATGGCATCCCCAGCAAACTAGATGGAATTGGAGACTATTATTCTAAGTGAAGTATCTCAGGAATGGAAAACTAAAGATCATATGTTTTCATTCATATGTGGGAGCTAAGCTATGAGGATGCAAACGCATAGAATGATACAATGGCCTTTGGGGACACAAGGAAAAGGGTGGGATGGGGGTGAGGGATAAAAAACTACAAATTGGGTTCACTGGATACTGCTCAAGTGACAGGTACACCAAAATCTCACAAATCACCACTAAAGAATTTACTCATATAACCAAATACCACCTGTTTCCCCCAAAACCTATGGAAATAAAAATATATAAATAAATAAACTACAGCATTCTTCCCAGCAAATATAAAATAACATGAAAACTCAAGTTTACATTTTCCTCTCTCCTTTTTGGCAGGACAAATTTTAGATATGTTTTTAAATAATAACTTTTTTCTTTTTCTGAGACAGGGTCTCCCCTTGTTGCCTAGGCTGGAGTGCAGTGGTGCAGTTACAGTTAACTGCAGCCTCAAACTCCTGAGCTCAAGCGATCCTCTGCCTCAGCCTCATGAGTAGGCAAAACTAAAGGCACATACTACCAAGCCTGGCTAATTTGTTATTTAATGTTTTTGTAGAGATGAGCTCTTGCTATGTTGACCAGGCTAAAAATAAACAAATTTTAATTAACTTAAATATTTCTAACACTTTGGGCATTCATGAAAACAGCTCCGTCTATGTTGTGAGGTAATGGGATAATATGGCAGTGAAAGTTTGAATAAAAATATTAAACAAGGCCTTAGGAGAAAAGTATAATATGCTTATTACAGATACATCACTAAAAAGTTGTCTGGGTTAATACCATTAGTTATATTGAAACTAAACTTTGATTCACATGTAAATATAGGTCCTAAATTTGGATTAAATATAATAGATTGACCACAAATTTATTTCCTCTGCCTCTGGAAGTCTCGTTAGTCATACATAAAATACAGGTTACACACAGGATCAAGAGAGAAGGTTGACAGAGATGATTTTTAATAAATGCTGGGACATAAAAAGTACATAAAGGAGTGGTAAATAACACAGAAGCACAACTTAGGTCCCTATAGAAAGTGACTGGAAGAGAAGCAAGCCAGTTTGTCTTGCAGAACTAAAGGCAGGCTGTGAACTTACAGGCAAATGGAACTTTGGAAAATAGGGTAAAATGTAAAACAAAAGCCAGCGAGGTCAGAAAATCTGTGGTTAGAGCCCCAAGTCCACCTGTCCACCCATCCGATAAGAAACTTAGATGTGTGTTCTCTGGATATACCAAATCTGAGAATTTCTAGGTTCAGAAATACCACGGCTTAAACCTGAGATATAAAGAAAACTGTACACCAAAAATAGAACTCCAACCTGCTTCCCCAACTCTGCTTTTGGAAAGCAAGTAGCCATTCTTTTACTTCTCAGGCAGAAAATTGGGAGATTCTTTCTCAGAACAAACTGAACTGGCTCAAATAAAGATCCCCAGATAATACACTGAAGTCCCAAAAATGAAAAGCTAGTTTGGCTTCCAAAACCTCACACTGAGTGCCACCAGTTAACAGAAGTCCTGCTTCCAAATAAAGCCAGGGACCATCACACATTGGAGGGAAGCCTTCAACAAGAGACATCAAAACAACAGAATAAAGGGATTCATGGACCAGTCAAAATCAGGAGCAAAACTTGGATGAAACTGGAAAACATCATTCTCAGTAAACTATCACAAGGACATAAAACCAAACACCGCATGTTCTCACTCATAGGTGGGAATTGAACAATGAGAACTCCCGGACACAGGAAGGGCAACATCACACTCCGGGGACTGTTGTGGGGTCGGGGGAGGGGGGAGGGACAGCATTAGGAGATATACCTAATGCTAAATGACGAGTTAATGGGTGCAGCAAACCAACACGGCACATGGATACATATGTAACAAACCTGCACATTATGCACATGTACCCTAAAACCTAAAGTATAATAATAAAAAAATAAAAAATAAAAAAACTACAAAAAAAATCTAAAAACACTCTGAAAAAGATATAAAATTCAATAGAAATATTAGAGTAAAAAGTCACAGAAACTGAAAAATCGAAGGGGAAAAATTAAAAGCCAATGCAGGTATACTGGTCTAAGCAGCTGAGTGCCTGAATAACAAGGCTATCAGAAAAAAAGGAGCAGAGAAAATAAAAAAATTCTCAAGAAGAGATAGTCTTCAGACTTAGTAGCCTCAATAAAATGAAAAGATTCCCACCAAGCTATTATGAAATTTCAGAATCTCAGTGAGAGAGAATCTTCTAAAAAGCTTCCACAGAGACGTAAAACCTGGTTATAAATAATGTATCTCACAACGGCAATAGAGTCAAGAACAACACTGTAATGAGAGCACAATTGTGAAATATCTTCAGAACCATAAAGTTTAGATTCAACCTAGAAGTTTACTCTCTATCAAAATGGAGGGATTTTAAGACTGGCCAGATCCCTAAACATCTCTGCCCGGGAAAATGTGCTCAAGTACAACTAGTGAGCATAACAGGACAGAAGGAAACAGAATCTAGGACTCAGGTGATCCCACACAAGATGGCAGTTATGTGAGATCCCAAAAGACTTTAAGGCGCTAGCACAGAAAAGCAAACCTCAAGCATATCTAGGGAAAGCCACTCTATATTGAACTCGGATGACTAAATGCCAAAGAAAGTTACCCCCAACCCCCAACAAAAAAAAAAAAAAAAAAAGGAACATTTGTGTTTTAGCAGATGGAGAGTATCTTTGAAAAGCATGTGATAAATGCTGCAACACTTGGGGGAAAAACAGCTGTTAGAAAACAGGCAAATGAATATACTCAGAAAATTAGCTTCAGGCTAAAAAAAAAATGGATGTGAAAGCAAACAGACCAGCCAGGGGCTACTTAATGCATTTGGCTGGGTAAAGTAACATAAGCTAGGGAAAAAGATGATCCAGAAAAAGTGCCGAAATGCTCAGATTTCGGAACTGTTTCAGAGAAAGAATGAAGGACATATAATGCAGAGGCACAGTGAAAACATCATATGACTTAGCAGTGAATAGAATTTGCATAGTCATAATCATGTAAATATTACTGATTTAATTAAAAAGTGTGCTACAATTGGAAGAAACAGAGGGAGAAAAATAAGGTCATGGTGTAGTGAGGAAGGAATGCTTTCACCTGCTACGACAAAGTCAATAGACAGTGCTGATAGTTATTCTATTTTTGTTATTTGTTATTCTGTATTTGTTATTTTGTTATTTGTTAATTCTTAGCTATTCTATTTTTGTTATTTGATTAAGAATATGATTAAATATTTAAGGCAGATCTTTATACCACAACCAGACTATTGAAATTTAACTTAAATGTCAGAAATTCTTAAAAGGTGGACACACTAAGCTGAAGACTTCTCTGGATAAATTTGATACTTAGGAAAATACAAAAAGAGGTCCATGCTATCACAACTGTGTCCCCATTATAATTTAAAGGAATCACGAGAGACGTATTTTTATATCAAACTATCAATTTCTTAACTTTTTGACTGTTTACGTACATGCTTTGTATAGTTGCTTTTTCTTTTTTCTTGTACTAAGAATGAAAAAGAAAATGGTCACTTCTGATACAAATACCATAAAATAAGAGTAGTAGTTAATGTCTCACTAATTACTCCTAAATGATGAAAAATTCCATTTAAAAAATTACTTTCAACAATTTGTATTTAAATTATCTGGCATGGTAAATCTCATAAAGTAAAATCTAATAACTTAGTTTTACTTTTTGACCTAGTTTACTTTTTGTTTCTGTTACATACAAATGAAAGAATCCTTGTGCACAAAAGGGCAAAAAAAAAAAAAAAATGAGGCCAGATGAAAAAGTTAGCTAATAAAAAAGTTTAACTGTTGCATATATGAGCCATGAGTATTTTCTCATTCTGCATTTACACATAGCTTACTTTATTTGCCAGAATCAAAGCATTAACAGCTCTAAGAACTACTTTCTAGCCAGGCACCTATCTCTGGATGCACCAGAATAGCTGTAAGCATCTTGAACCACACTTAGTGATCATCTACTAATACGTCACTAAAAACAAAACAACTGGGAAGTAACTTATCTTAAATTTAAATTTTAAAATGACTATACAAACCTGATTGGACATGGTGTCTGCAGCACAAAGAATCATTTTTTTCTTAAAAAAAAAAAAAAGGCCAGCATAATAAAAGCTCCAAGGGGACTTGGGCCATGCTTTGTTTCCTACACCACCTCCACCTTTGATGCTGGAAGGGCCTTGCAGGCAAACATTCCTACCACTGAAGAGTAAGGGACATGGAATAGCTTTTGTTTTACCTCTTCCATGCTCTCTATGTGTGAGAAGCCCATAGCTCTGGAAGGAACTGGGAAAAACAACTCTGACATGGTTTGGGTATTTTCCCCCTTCCAAATCTCATGTTAAAATATGACCCTTAATGTTGGAGACAGGGCCTAGTGGGAGGTGTTTGGGTAATGGTGGTGAATTCCTTATGAATGGCTTGGTGCCATCCCCATGGTAGAAAGCAAATTCTCATTCTGGTAGTTTAAAAGAGTGTGACACCTTCCCTCTACCTGCCTCTCTCTTCTCACTGTGTGGAACCTCCTGCTTCCCCTTTGCCTTCCATCATGATTGTAAGCTTGCTGAGGCTGTCACCAGAAGCAGATGTTGAAGCCATGCTTGTACAGCCTGAAGATCTATGAGCCAATTAAACCTCTTTTTGTTATAAATTGCCCAGCCTTAGGTACCTCTTTATAGTAATGCAAAAACAAACACAAATTCTAAACAGAAACAACTTACTCAAGACAGGCAAAGTCTACTCAAAACTGCAAAAAGAAAGGTTACAAACTCCCATATTTTACTGTGCTGCATTACTTCTCATATTATTATAGATCCTCACTTGTATTCTTGCTGCTTAAGTCAACTGGAAAACTTGGCTGTGTATGGCTTTTTAGCAAACAAATGAGGATTTAACATAACATTAAGGAAAATAAGCAGAAGTAGGGCATGTTTAAATTTACATCAGATGAAAAGGTTAATAACTTAAAAGTTTCGAGAAGCATAAACTTGGATGTGATAAATGCATGTGATCAGAGGACTGTGCAAGAGGAGGCCAAAATCACAGATTCAATCTCTGTTGATGAACAACTATGTTTTTTTTTATTTGTTTAAATGGAAACCAAGCTGAAGCCTAAGTTCTATCTTTAAAATGTACTCTTAGGAGCAAGGGAAAAGGGGCAAAGAATTATAAATAAAGATAAATCTATGACTCCTCCATCACATGACAAATTCTGTTGATAAAAAGATGGCAAAATGTATAAATAAAAAGTTTACATGATTTCACTAACACAGTAACAACTAAAAAAAGTCTATCATGTATTAAAATAAGACAAGTGAATATGTGAAAAGTTGAAAAAATTAAACCAATATGAGTTTTTCTAAATACTTTGTATAATACACCTGATCAAACAACAAGAGTTTTCAATCTTTTTCTTGGCAGAAAAAACAATGTTGTCTCACCATCTGTTTGAGATTTTCTCAGGAATATTGTGCTTGCCTCTGGATGGTCAGAAGGGTTGGGCTCCAAAGGTGTATCTATAGAGGGAGAGAAGAAAAAAAGATGTGATCATTTATAAAAATTTATTAACTCATTTATTTGACTGCTGCATTTAGGCTATTTCAGTACCTCTACTTTTATTCTTATCCATTGAAATGAATGTATAGACATAAGATAGAGCCAGGCAAGATGGCACATGCTTGTAGTCCAAGCTACTCAGGAGGCTGAGATGGGAAAATCACTTGAGCCCAGGTCAGGAATTTGAGGCCAGCATGAGTAACATGGTGAGACCTTCCTTTATTTATTTATTTTTTTAAAAAAGGTAAATTTGCCTTTAAGGTGTGTAAAATCAACTGCATAGAATAAAACAAGATGGCAGTATGTTTTAAAAGACAGGTCTATTTTATAGGCAAAATATAAGATGTATTCTGGAGTTTTAAAAATTTTTAAAAAGTAAATTCAGCATATCTGTCTTTTCCATGTCATTCTGAGGACATGGAACCTTAGTTCTGTGGAGTAGCTGCCTTCCATAGTCACATGAGATCTCTAAGTCTTCTTCATTAGCAAAATGTAGGGAGAACATATATAGGCCTTATTTGTTATTGCAAAGAGCCAAATGAGACATACATAAACTGTGCAGTAATCCTAAAGAATGACAATAAAGAGCCTTTTTTGGGCTCTCATCCAACACTACCCATCTATTAACTGGTGTGTAAAATCACTCAGAGGCTTTCCTTACATCACCAAGTGGAGTATGTTTACACAAGTACTTACATGCTTTGTGTATAAAGGTATAATGAATTAATTCACATATTTGTTTATTCTAAATTCTTAAATATCTTGAAAAGTGAGTATAGTACTCCAAGTTACAAAGTCACACTCATCATGAGTCTTAATTATTCTACCTCTGAAAAAAATAAAAGCCCAACCAAAGTTTTTTTTTTTTTTTTCACTTTAAGTTCTGGGATACATGTGCAGAACATGCGGGTTTGTTACATAAGTATACATGTCCCATGGTGGTTTGCTGCAGCTATTAACCCATAATCGAGGTTTTAAGCCTCACACGCATGAGGTATTTGTCCTAATGCTCTCCTTCCCTTTGCCCCCCACCCCCTGATGGGCCTCAGTGTGTGATGTTCCTTTCCCTGTGTCCATGTGTTTTCATTGTTCTTTTTGCTTAGGATAGTCTTGGCTATACGAAGCCCAATGAAAGTTTAAATAGAAGAGCTATAAGACATTTCCTCTACAGTAATAGATCTCTGGCTTTAAATGAAACCAAAAAGCCAGTGGAATTAATATCTTTATGATACAATGTTTTCTATTTGGAAAAATTTAGTTTTTATTCAAGAACCATATTGTTACCCAGAATTCTTTTTACTTAGATTCACCACTTTGCAAAATTGTAGCGGCAAACCAACTAAGTGTTTTCTCTTTTCTACCCCCTCCCATCCCCCGCCTCTCCCAGCAGTGTAGAGACTGAAAAACTCTAACTTTCTTATCTTTGAACAAGATGCTAGTGTCAGGAGGGGGAAGGACAAAGGGGAAGCCATGGCAACAAACACTCTTACACAGGCAAGGTCTGACATTTTAACCTTCAATCTTTATATTACACATTCAAAGTCTACATTTACGTTTTATGTCTTTTGAAAGTTTTGACCACGAATCATCCCCACCTCTCTTTTAGAACGAGGAGGTAAATAATGTCTGTTAAGTTGCCAGAATAAATCTGGAGACACATTTTGTGTTAAAGTAAGAAATTTAAAGTAATCAGAGCCTCATAAGTCAACTCCTTTGGGGGAAGCCCCCACACCCATTTTTCTGCAGCCCTGGCCATGACATTTCACACCTTTCCCAATTACTTTAAGCACCCTGCATTTACTTTCCTTCTGTGTTCAAATTAGAAGAAACTAAGCAGCTTCTATCAAGGTGACTTAAAGCAACCCATATAGTCTCTCCTATGGCAACCTGCATTCTGATTTTAAATAAGAAATCCCCAAATATTTCAGAATGAATAGTCCTGAGACTTGGCTACTTTAACAAAGGAAACAATTAGGCACTTACCTGGTTCCTTCACTTAGGTACCATCTGGATAGGTATAAAGAGAATGGGATGGGTACTGGAAAGTTGGGATATTTGAGTTTTTATTGAGAAAAGGAAGAGAATATTCCAAAGAAGACCTCAACAAAGTCCCACAGGATACTAAATAGAGCTACATACAAGAACAGCCATAAATAAATGGTCCCATGCCAGAAGGGGAGAATGAGATGAGGGAGCAAGAACTGGGAGTTTTGGAGGGAAGGAAAAAATTAACTGGACTCTGTGGGAAAAGACTAAGGGGTGGGAACGCAAGGCAAATCCACGTTTCGTTCCTGGACAGCCCTAGGATAGCTGGCTACAGGCAGAAAGGAGCCTGAGGTGGAGGATGCCTCCGAGAGGAACCTGGGGACAGCAGCAGCCAGAAGTGTGCCGAGGGCAGACAGCACCTGTCACCTCCTTACCTTCAGGCATCTCCTGTTCACAGATGTGGTGCATGTGGAGGCCCTCACCAGCTTCAAAAGTCACCTCACCAGGCTTTACAGCAGCAGCCACAGGCACTCCTGCTATCAGGTCCCCAGCCGCTGCCTCATAGATCTCAGACTCACAGTGACACACCGACCCCTGGTGCTTGTGCAACTCGGGGCTGGCCCTGGGGCACACACAACAGGTCAGTATGTTCCCCATAGGGCACCTCTACTCCTGTCACCACCTGTGCCTCTGCTCACAGCTTTGGCCACACATTCCCGCTGCCCTAGGCCGAGGCTATGCTGCACTTGCAGAGATGGTCTTGCCCACTGCTCGCCTGCCCACCTCACAGCCTGGCCCCGGCCCCTGCTGGGGCTGTGGGCCAAGGCCTGTGCCCCGCCACCTCCCCTGAGCTGACTTGTCTGGGAGGGTGAAGACCAGCCGGCTTATTTAATAGGTTGTGAACCCAACAAGCACTGAAAGACACAACAATTGCCTGAAGAGAGAACAGATGGAGGTCCTCCTCCTTCTGCAGTCACCTACAGACTGAAGCCCACTGGCCCAGGTGGGAGCCCAGGCTTGTGGCTCACAATGTCCCACCCCACACTTCACAATGCCCTCCCCGACAGCTCACAATGCCCCACCCTGGCTGCCACCCCTCCCCCACAGCTCAGAATGCCCCTGCCTGGGCTGCCCCACCCTGTGACTTATGCTGCTGCTGCTCTCCTGGCCCCTCCTGCAGTGCCAGTGGGACTAAGATTTTCATTCATCACCACCTTCCTGAGCTTTCTAGTCCTAAGAAAAGCATAAGGTGGTTCCTTACTTGAAGCCATCTTCCTCTATGAATTCTATACAAACCCTCAGTTAGTAGAGTGGGTCCCATTAGCAATCAACTTGAGCAACTTTTATTTGCTGACTGAATGTAGATATGCCTCAATTGTTGACTGCTTTTGTAACGAAATACTCCTCTCCTGTCTTCCAATGAGTGCTAGTTTTTGTCTGCAACTTGACCATAGCAGTCCCTGGGGCCCTAGCTCTACTCTCAATAAAGAATTATGGCTGTGTGTCTTGAATCACGCCTTAGGACCCATCCTGCCTCCACCTCTTTCTCCATAGAATAGAAACCTAACTTGTCCCTCCAAGTTCTGAAATGCTGAAACTTACCAATTCCCTTTTCTCCCCTCTGTTTCTTCCTTCCATGGCAAGGACTTTCAGATTTTCTCTCTTTTACTGACAAAGCATTAAGCATGATTTTGTCATACAAAATAGCCATAAAGTGGGATACCACAGTCCTAATTCAATAAAGATGAATATTCAACATCTGGCAATCAGTATGTGCCTGACAGTGTTCTAACTACGCTATGCTCATTTAACCCTCAGAACAATCTCATTTTACAGGTTTTACAGAAGATATTGAAATGGAGAGGTAAGTTATCTCCCCAGGGTCACACGACTGCTCAGGCTGGGGCCACGATTTGATCCCAGGTAGTATGAATTCCCCAATTACTCAAGCGTGATTATCAGAAAGTGTATTGGTCCATTTTCACACTGCTATAAAGAAATACCTGAGGTTGAGTAATTTATAAAGGAAAGAGGCTTAATTGACTCATGTTCTACATGGCTGGGGAGGCCTCAGGAAACTTACAATCACAGTGGAAAAGGAAGCAGGCACTTCTTGGTGGCAAGCCAGAGAATGTGAGCATGTGAAGGAGCAACGGTCAAACGTGTAAAACCATCAGATCTCATGAGAACTCACTCATTATCATGAGAACAGCGTGGAGAAAACTGTCCCCATGATCCAGTTATCTCCCACTGGGTCCGTTCCTCAACAACAAGATGAGATTTGGGTGGGGACATACCCAAACCATATCAGAAAGTAAAGGTAGAAGTCAAGCTTGGAGGGAAAGTGACATAGTAGATTAGTACATTTTTAAAAGAAGAACATTTTTTTTTGATGTGGATTTTAAAATGCCTCCCCCTCATTCAACATTGATTAAGTCCCTTCTACATGCCAGGCACTGTATGTGTGAAACAGTCCTTTCATATCTTTTTTTTTTTTTTTAGATGGAGTCTTGCTCTGTTTCCCAGGCTGGAGTGCAGCGCAGTGGCGTGATCTAGGCTCACTGCAAGCTCTGCCTCCCAGGTTCACGCCATTCTCCTTTCTCAGCCTCCCAAGTAGCTGGGACTACAGGCACCCGCCACCACACTGGGCTATTTTTCTATTTTTAGTAGAGACGGAGTTTCACCGTGTTAGCCAGGATGGTCTCGATCTTCTGACCTCGTGATCCACCTGCCTCAGCCTCCCAAAGTGCTGGGATTACAGGCGTGAGCCACTGCATCAGGTCAAAACAGTCCTAACTTTTAATGCTCATAGGCAGATACAAAACCAAAGGCTTAAGGAGTCAGTTTTCTGAGACCACACTTCTGGACAGGGTATAAACCTGGGATACAGGCCCACCTCTGTTTGACCCCAAATTTGATGCTGGGATGGTTTTAATTTTATTCTGAAAATTTGAGTCATTGAGCCATACAAAGGTGAAGAGTCTCTGTCAGATGTGTGTATAGTGGTCTGTATAATAAGGAAGGACTGAAGGAAGTAACAAGACCAATTAAGAGACTTTATCTAAAAGAAGAGTAATAATAAAGGCAGTGGCAGTGACAAAAGTCGAGGAAAAAGTTTTCTGATCATTTCAGAGACGGAATAGGAATTGCATGGTCAAGAGATGTGAAAGAAGAGGGGAAGTAGAGAGAAAGCAGAGCTGCTCAGGCTTTGCTGGGGAAGACTGGGTATGTAGCGGTGCTTTCCTCCTGGCAGAGAATGTAGGAAGTGAAATAGGTAAGGAGGAAAAGATAGTTTTTTACTCTCAGTGTCACATAAAATGGAATTCTATGGTCAAAAGTTGAATATAAATCTCTGTAGGCTAAGTCCATTTGTGACATCCCAACATACGTTTTCAAAAATACACATACTAAATCAAATCATTAAGAGTAACTGGGGAAACTTTCTAAAATTTGCATACTAATAATGTCACCATTTTTCATTTATTACTTTCATGGGGCAATTCTGAATCTATGGTTATAGCAAATGAGGCATCTTGTATAAAATAAAGCTACTACATGAAACAAAACATTTAAAATTCTATTGTCCTCAGAGAATACATAATGCAACTGAAGCCATGGGCATGGAAGTGATTACCTTGAGAAGTTGTGTATAGTAAGAAGAATTGGGAAGAAAAAAAAAACCTGGAGAATAGGGTGATTTCCACGGCATTAAGTGAAGCTTGCCAGAGTGAGCACTGGGAGTCAAGAGACCTGCATATAAATCAGGAATGGCTGCCTCTGTAAGTCATTAGAAAGGAAATGATGTCTGCTTTTCATTTCTATAACAGCAGCACCTAACACAGTGCCTGGTCAATAGGTACTCAACATGTATTATCTCAATGCACAGAGTCAAATGTTGCCAGGAGGGCAGGAAAGCTACAAACTGGCTATGATAACTTAGTGATTGGGCTTGTGTGTGTGTGTGAGTGAGCTGGATGTCAGGTAATGGGTAAAGTATTGAACTGGAGGTGAGAAAACAATGACACAAACTGAGGGCTTCTCTTTCCAAGTATTTGGCTGAGAAGAGAGATGTAGATAGTAGTTAAAGGGTAAATATGGTAAAGAAAGCCTTTTATTCCAAGATTCAACAAAAAGAATGAGTATACTTCTATGTTAAAGGGAAAAAGCCAAAAGAGAAAATACATTTTTGAGTTTAAAAGAGAAGGGAGAACGAATGCACAAGGGCCCCCAAAAGGCACAAGTGCATGCAATCCGGATCAGGGCAGATTAGCTTTGGACTTCTACAAAAGCAAGATGGGAGAAAGGACCATGTCATTCCAGTGATATTTCTGGTAGAGGAAAGGTTTAGGAAGAGATCTTTTGATGACCTTTATTTTAATAGACTTTTCAAAAAACTGCTGTGGGAAAAAGGATACCATGTATAGAAAAGTCTACAGTTCTTGATACATCTAACAACAACAACAAAAAAGCTTGATACACTAAACAAAACCCAAATAATATCTTCCCTAAAAGTGGATAACTGGAAAAGCAATTTGAGCATAAACCAAGGAGTTCAATTACCAATAAGTATATCAAAAAAGTGAAACATGGGTTTAATTTTTCCCACAAGGAGTTAAAAGAAGAAACAACAACTTTCGGGGAAGAGGAAAAAAGAAGAAGAAAATTATGTGCAATTCCAAAATGTGTGAATATTTACAAACTCTAACATAAGTTCACTACAAAAAGGGCCAGAAGAATCATCATCGTAGGAAGCAATGGGTAATTTCAAAAATCAGGAAAGAAGGGATGATTCATATGTAATTCAATTTTGTTGAAAATATTTAAGTTCGAGGACAAAAATAGGTGATAAGTTGAAATGTGGGAAACCACAGTGGAAAAAAAAAAGAATTCAAGAAAGTTCAGTTTCAGTAACCAATATCTAGTAAAACCCTCAGGACCTAGTGGCTACAATCTGCATTAATAGCATCTGAAGACCTAGAAATATCATTAGATACCATTTTGGATAATTTTTGTAGACTTGAGATGATGTCTATTTAAAGTTACAAAATAGTGCCTGCACTTAACAACAGACACACTCAAAAACAGGTATCCATGACTTTACTTTTACATTTTATTTTTTTGAGACAGTCTCACTCTGTCCCCTAGGCTGGAGTGCAGTGGCACAATCTCAGCTCACTGCAACCTCTGCCTCCTGGGTTCAAGCGATTCTCCTGCCCTCAGCCTCCTGAGTAGCTGGGATTACAGGAGCATATCACCATGTCCAGCTAATCTTTGTATTTTTAGTAGAGATGGGGTTTCACCATGTTGGTCAGGCTGGTCTTGAACTCCTGACCTCGTGATCTGCCCTCCTCGACCTCCCAAAGTGCTGGGATTTCAGGTGTGAGCCACCGCACCTGGCCCACAGATATCCATGACTTTAAAAATGGAAGAATTTTAAACTCTCTAAACAGGAAAATATTGGGAAGCATGGTTATGAAAATAGATTTTAAAACATCTTGGTTGAAGACGATATTGAAGTACATTAAGAAAAATCCTATACTACCATGACATTGGCAAGTCTGAGAGAGCAAAGAGAAATAAGTTAGAGTACTGTGCTTTGAATTAATCAGGAGCTTGATTCTGTGAAATGAGCTGAGACCTTGTTTCTTTATGGCTCCAAAGTAAACTAATTAATTCATCCATTCATTCAATACCTATTTAGTACCTGAGCCCTTAGCAAACATGCAGCACACTGTATGTAAGTTCTGGGGATATTGCTTGGACCAACATAAACAAGGTTCTTATTCTTGTAAAACTTATCTTCCAGTAAGGGAGTTAACAGACCATGTTGCCTGCTTTACCTAGGATGACTACTGATCTTCAGCTATCGGATCTTCATTCCAGACAATAGGGTAGAGGGAGTAAAGAAGGAAGGTTTTTTAGAAGGTACTCATAGCACAGTGCTTACAAATTATTGGCTTAAAACTTAGTCACAAGACCATACCTAGCTGCAAGGGAGGTTCAAAAGACATAATCATACAGCTAGGGTAATGAATACAGAAGAAACAATTGGATATGGAAAGGAAACTAGCATGCTATTCCACATTCTCTAAAGAAAGATTAGGGAAGTTTTGGGTTAAAGCAAGAATAATCACAATAAAATTTTACAACTCTTTGCAAGCATATATGAAAACATACAAAAAAGGTTGTAATGATCTTTTCTTAAGCTGAGAGGACATAAAAAATGAGAAGAATTAAATTATAAAATGAAACTTTGGTTTAGAGGTAAGAAACATTTTATGACAGTCAAGAGATCAGGGTTGTATGGTATATTATGTGAATGTTGTGACTCATTGGTTTCATCTTGGATATAATAACTTGACATTTTGTAAAAGTCATTTTTCATGAGAATTTTTTCAGGTGCCCTATAAAGTCATGTCCCATCAGAAGTGAATAATAATCTTCCATATTCATGAGATATCTTAATGGCATCTTCTACAGTCATCCATTGTTTAGTTTAGGTAAACCTGGGAATCACTTTTGGGTATTGTCTCATCCAACTTCTGTTACCCACCCCCATCATAAGTCACGAAGGTCTTGGATATTTTGTGCTCTAGCAATTAATTCCTCATGAATCCTGTAGTTATTTGCTATTCCAGTCATTTGTCCTACTTTGCTTCCCTTAAGCATAATGAATTTGCCACCATTAACTTCTAAACCATATGGAATTTGTACATGTGATTTGACTTTGTGAGCAAAAATTCTATGGATGTCTTGAAATTTGTGCCTAGTATAAAACTTTATTTTCAGTAGAGATTATATTTCTGCACTCAGGCAGCTATGTAACTTTCACTGTTATTGCTGGTCAGGCTTTGCAGACGTGATGATAACCTCCTAGGTTCTCTGGAAGAGGGACATATTCTTCAGGATGACGTTGTAATATTTTGTTAGGTAAAATCTTTTATCTATCTAAGTCAATAGTTCATAATGTCTTGAGTAACAAGACTAGTACTTTTTATTTTTGTTAGCTCTGTGAGTTAATGTGACCAATGCCTGAGTTTGAGTAATCAGGCCAGTATCAGACTGGTCTTTGCCAGAACTTTTTGCCTAATACATTTCTCTATTGTTTTCTAGAGGTCACAGGATGTTAATACGGGTTCTCGAATGCTATTTTTTAAAATGTTTTGTGAATGACTAGCAACATGGTAATTTAATTTTCAAATATAATTTACAAGTGAAATGTGTAGGACTCCAATAAGGCACAATGACCTAGATCCTGAGTATGAGCCCGTCGGAAGAAGCAAATACTGCATTGAACAAGCTCACTCATGTCTGCTTACACCAGTCACTTTTGAACACTCAATGGCAGGCAGGGGGAATGACCTGTGGTTGGCAGATGTCCACTCAGTATGACCCTGGATTGGACATATAGTTACCTTGGGTCAGGCCAGCCATGTGTTGTTGGACTATTCCTTGGAGATACACTCTTAGTGACTTGTTAAAGTACCTGAGTCATTAGATGCCTGTAGACTATGCCCACTGATATTTGCATTAGGTGCAAGCTGCCTAGCTGTGCTGACACTGACTGAAGCTGTGAGGTTTCACAATGACATGGCAGCCAATTACATATGCTCAGATGTACCATGTATCAAGAGTTATTCACATAATCAATTAGGCAATATCATTCTACACACAGGCAGTAATAAAGGGAGTAAAAAACCACAACAATGACTCAGGAGACCAATGTACCTCTAGAAGAGTCCAGTGGGTCCAGAAGCCCTTTGGATACTGGTCAGAGGCTCCTTTTGGGCAGAGATCACAGCAGCAGCCACCACGTATGGAGAAGTCCTTAGAGTTCTCATGGACAAAGCTTCTGAAGGCATCTTGGACAAGACCTTGTCTTTGCTGGTTTTATGATCCTCTGCAGATGGGTCCATTCTCATTTTCTCAGCCACCTTTCACTTCCTATCAGTTCATTTCAGGTCTCTCATGATCCCAGGCAGCAGTATTTGTTATCATCTCAGTCCATTCATACATGTTTATCCCTTTGGGGATGAGGGGACAACTTCATTGTGGACTTAATTCTACTGGAGATGAGTGACCTCATTTTAAGATATTGGGGTCACAAATTATTATCACATATCATCAGGGCAGACAATAGCTACAACCTGGGGCTGAAAGCAGATAACTCCATTTATTCTGGAAACATTCTGTCATGATTATGGTGCCAGTTACCGTGAGGGACTTCATTTTTTCCACCTATTTTTTACAAGGTTTGAGTCTGAACTGCTAATATTCTACTGATTTATGGATGAAGGGACTGACTGCACCATTCCAGCCTTTCACAGCACTTGCACCAATACTTCCATTTTAAGAGTTTTCCACCTTGTCCAGAACTACAGTCCATTAATCCTCTCATTTTCTCTCTTAAGAGAATAAACAACACATCTCATGTACATACCCACACCCCTCTTCTCCCAAGTACCAAATACACAAAAATCCAATCTCTCTCCAGCTAAGCAATTTTAGATAGTCACTTTCTCATAATTACTTTAAGCTCCCTGACTCAATACTTGTCTTTTCTCTGGCTAAATCTCATCCCTGGATGAGCACCACTTTGTGTTGGCTCAATGACACCACTCAGCTGAACCAGAAAAATATCAAAAAGTGGTCAGAGGTGTCAACATAAATTCAAATTACTTACACAACAAATTGGCCCTAAATATTTCCAAAAATCAATAAAAGTTTTGTTTCTCCAATGACATTATTTCTTCAGAAACCCAACATGTATAACCAATCTTTTCTATGTTCCTCTAACTTTTATTCAACTTCTTTCACCTGAATATCTTGCCATATCACTCAAGGAGAAAATATATCCCATTAGGCAAGAGCCGATCATCTTCCCATCACCTAAGAAAATTATATGCACAGGATGCACCCACCTCCTCTTTCTCTGCCTTATCATGTCAGAAAAAGTACCTCTCCTTTTCTCACAAGGCAAATCTGAGATAAAAGATTTACATGGCCTGTAATTCCAGCACCTGGGGAGGCCAATGCAGGCAGACTACTTCAGCCCAGGATTTTGAAACAAGCCTAAGCAACTTAGGGAAACCCATCTCTAAAACAAATACAAACAAACAAGTAGCTGAGCATGGTGGTGTGGTGGCACATGCCTGTAGTCCCAGCCACTCAGTGTGGGGAGCACTGAGGTGGGAGGATCACCTGAGCCTGGAAGGTTGAGGCTGTAGTGAGCTGTGATCACACCACTGCACTCCAGGTGGGGCAACAGATATTTTTAAAAGGATCTTCTCTGTTAAAAATGATCAAATAAACGATGGCTATGAGGTTGAGGTGGCTCCAGTACGCTCAGTTCCTCCTTCAACAAGCCAAAACTTGACTCAATATAAATAATAAAAGGAAACTTAAGCTTAACCAATCAGAAACCACCAACTACCATCTGACCAGAGACTTTCCACTGTGATGTTCCAAATGAGGCCACTGCTCCACTTTACCCAATCAAGTATTTTCTTTTTCTTCCATATTCGCCATATAAAATCTTCCCCCACCCTCCCTAAGCCTCTCTGTTGGAGCTCTGGGATGCTTGCAGTCTCGGGCTGCCTGGTTTATACATTTCTGAATGCTCAAATATACTTCATAATGTTTCAAAGAACCTAGTTGTATCTTTTAACGGCTCTCATGGTTATGTCATTGTTTCTGGATTTTCAAGTTCTACTTCCTTCATGGGATTGATTCTCAGCATGTGAACACGTTCTCTTCTACCATCGTAAAGACTCTCCTAATATGGGCAGTTTCTTACAAAACTATACACACTCTTACTATGTGATCCAGCAGTTGCACTCCCTGGGTCTTTATCCAAATGACCAGAAAGCTTATGCCCACACAAAAACCTGCACACAGATG
The DNA here is from genome assembly GCF_006542625.1 of Nomascus leucogenys. Classification (NCBI taxonomy): domain Eukaryota; kingdom Metazoa; phylum Chordata; class Mammalia; order Primates; family Hylobatidae; genus Nomascus; species Nomascus leucogenys. The sequence continues at coordinate 39,830,707 of NC_044398.1, read as the reverse complement.
TTTATAGCAGCTATTAAAATAGCTGCCAAAAGTTAGGAGGAACCAAGATGTCTTTAAGTAGCTTAATGATAAATACAAATGTGATATATTTAGAAAATGAAATATTAATCACCTCTGAAAAGAAATGAGCTATTACTAACTGTGTATTACACACTAAATGCATATTACTAACCGAAAGAAGCCAATCTGGAAAGTTATCTACTCTATGATTCCAAGTATATAACATTCAGAAAAATGCAAAACTATGGAGAGTGAAAAGATTGGTGGTTAGGAAAAGAAAGGATAAATAAATAGAGCACAAGATTATTACAGTAATGAAAATACACTGCAGGATATCATAACAGCTATAATGATACATTCATTATACATTTCATTCTCATTATACATTTCTCCAAACCCTTAGAATGTGTGCCATGAAGAGTATCGCTCTGGGTGATGATGATGTGTCAATGTAAGTTCACTGACTGTAATAAATATTCTACTCTGGTGTAGGAGGTTGTTGGTGGAGTGACCCAAGAGTGTACAGGAATTGAGGGCATATGGGAACTCTGGATTCTGCACTCCATTTTTCTGTACACTCAAATCTACTCTAAAATAATAATGTATCTTCAAAAATCTATTACTATCACATAGCCCTTTTCAAGTCTCCAACTGTTCTGAGCCCGTTCTATTAAATCTCAGAAAACACTGGTTAATAAGCTAGCTCTGACCCAACTGGCAAGAAGAGGCAGAAAAGACCCAGGCCAGGTGAGTATATTGCACATGCATGCACCAGGAAACTGGAGGAAGCTTGGAGACCCTTTAGCCTGGTCCTGAGCCTGTTGAAACTGCAGTTACAGGCACAGATGCCTGGGGCCCCAATCTGAATTTGCCAACATCCAAGGCCACATGAACACAAATGCACAGTCTCCTCTGCGATTGGTAGCTAAGGATGCTAGGCCATGATTGGACTAGGATGGGAGATGATCTGGCGACAATAGCTTCTGTGGACTTTTGTTGCCTCTTCCCAGCCCTAAGCATTTCACTTTACTCTTGCCACAGGCAGCAGGGAGGCTCCCTATGTACATCATCCCCACAGCCTATAGCTTTGTCACCCTCAGTCTCATACCCTCCTATGGCACAGTCAGTCAGGACATCCAACCCTGCAAACTCAAGGGTGCACACATGGCCAAGATAATGGGGTGAGCAGAACCCTCACCTTTGATCTGCAGACAAATGCCCCCTACCTTCTGGGCCTCTATCAGCAACTGGAGGCTCTGGAAATTTCCAGACACATACCAGTGTTCTGGACTGCAGGCTGCTGCCCCATCCTATGGCAGAGTAGACCTTTTCTCCACCAGATTGCCCTGTTATCCAGTTGAATGAAATGTCTTTTTAACATAGAAACAGGGCACAGAAACTAGTGTTCTTTGGCCCTGAACCCCATCACACTGTCTGCAGGTATACACCCGTCCTTAGCAAATACCATAGATTTGAGGACTCAGTCCCTGGAGTGTGGTCATTGGCTCTGCTTTCAGAAAACATCAAGGTACTTTTGGCAAGCCTGCAGACTTCATGAAGAAAAACAAAAACATAAACAAAACCAAGTGATGAACACACACACACACACACACCAAAGTGACTAACAGGATGTCCTTCCAGGACATTTGCAGAGAGGGGAGCAGAAAACATCCCAGGGGCCTTTCACAGCTACTTCCTTGAGCCCGTTTTCAGACAGTGTTGTCTAGACCTGTCTCAGCTCAAGCACTGCCACCCTGATATGCTGGAGCTGGCTTGCTTACCTGAAATTCAACATCAAGAAACTATCTCTTGGCCAGGTGTGGTGGCTCATGCCTACAATCCCAGCACTTTGGGAGGCTGAGGCAGGTGGATTGCCTGAGGTCAGGAGTTTGAGACCAGCCTGACTGACATGGTGAAACCTTGTCTCTACTAAAAATAAAAAAACTAGCCAGGTGTGGGGGTGTGCCCCTGTAATCCCAGCTACTTAGGAGGCTGAGGCAGGAGAATCGCTTGAAACTGGGAGGCGGAGGTTGCAGTGAGCCGAGACCAGGCCATTGATCTGTAGCCTGGGCAACAAGAGCAAAATTTGTTCTCAAAAAAAAAAAAAGAAAAGAAAAGAAACCATCTCTTCTACTTAACATTAACAGGAATTTCCTCAAGCAGTGTCCTCATTGGCAGGGGTGGAGTGTGGGAGTTTCTTAAAAAGTGAGGTCTCTGCCCACCACCTAGAGAACCTGGAAATTTCCATCAATGCCACAAAGTCCAAATCACTGGATAGTGCTCCAATGTATGGCAGATTAGATAATCTCTCCATTAGATCTGGGTTTCTATTCCATCAAATGAAATGGCTTTTCTATTACAGGGTCAGGATAAGGGATCAAAAGGGTCTTATAACTGAACTCCAGTGTACAGTCTGCACAGACACTAGGCTTGTGCAAATATGACACAGCTAGGCCCCAGGACACTTGAGCCAGCTGAATGCACTGAGTTTCAGGAAACAATGAGATACATTCAGCAAAACAGTGGGCCTCATGCTTAAAGAAATCAAGCCAAGAACACACACATCACTCTGACACACCCATACAAAGACACACACACACACATGCAAACACATATGCAGACACCCTAGTGGCCAATAGGTCCTTTTACCAGGAACCTACAGACAGGAGAGCAGAAAGCCTCCCAGGGGTCCATCACTGCACTTTCTGGAGCCCCTTATCAGATGGCCAGCCCCGGGACAGCACTGTTTTATCCTGGTCCAGCCCAAAGTGCCATCACCCTCTGATGTGGGAGCTGGCCTCCTCACCAGAACTTCTCTGTCAGACAAATTTCTCTTCTTTTTAAAATGGTGAGAGAGAACCTTCAGACAGTGTTCTGATCAGGGTGGGTGGAGAGGGGGGATTCCTAGGAAGTCAGGCAGGGCAGGGCTGAAGCCCTCTGGGTTAGCTGTGGGCTTTTGATATAAAGGCAGATGAGACTGGACAGGTGGGATGTTAGTGAGGGGATGGACTGGGGTGTGCTGAAGAACTCCAGTTGGGAGTGTTCTGTTGCTCTAACTGAGTTCCTGAACCTAGGTAACTCATAAAGAACAGAAATTTATTCTCTCACAGTTCTGCAGGCTGGGAAGTCCAAAATCAAGAGGCCTCTGGAGAGGGCATTCCTACTACATCCTCACATGGAGGCAGGTGAAAGGGAGAGAGGAGAGATGTGATGTGCTCACATGACAGAAGAGTGACAAAAAGTAAACTGAATCCTTCAAGCTCTTTTTATACTTATATAAGACATAACTATTTTGTATGTATATAAAAAGTAACATCCTCCTCATCTACTACAGGGTAGTAGATACCACCCACATATGGGAAATACAGAATAGATAAATAATTTATTCTCTCCTTTATCAGTTTTCCAAATAATACGTAGCTTTTTTACCTAAACACCTCCATTAGGCTGCAGCTCCCAACACTGCTGTCTTAGGGATTAGAGTTCTAACAGATACATTTTGAGGGATACATTAAGACCACAGCAATTCTAAAACCAAAGAGTATCTGAGCCAGGTCTCAATCAATGTAGGAGTTTATTTTGCCAAGGTTAAGAACATGCCCAGAAGAAATAAACACAGAATCACAGACACAGTCTGTGGTCTGTGATTTTCTCCAAAGATGATTTTGAGGGCTTCAATATTTAAAAAGGAAAAGTGACCTAGAGAGGAAACAGGAAGTGTGTGGTGATCCTCATGTTGCAAGAGAAAAGGAGCAGGTAGGGAAATAGTCAATTATGTACTGATCTTATGCTCAATAAGTCAGCACTTGATTAGATAAGATGAACAGGGTAGCTACCTGTGGAAATGTTTAAACTTTTATCTGTAACTGCTTACAAAGCCAAGGAAAGGCGGCTTCTTGCATGACTCAGCTTTCAGGTTAACTTTTTTTCTTTTGGCATAGTAAATTGGGTCCCCAATTTTTATTGTCCTTTCATACAATGATCAATCCCTAGATCTATTATTTCACCAGGAGTTGCAAAATAGTAATACTCTAATGCTATCATTACACCTTCATTTATTAGCTGAAATACTTACATAAAAAGTAACTTCCCCTTGATCTGTTAGTTATCCAGTGACACCACCCACATAGGAAATGCAGAATAGATGAATTATTCCCTTCTCAGCTTTCCAAATAATAAATTGGATCACTGGCAGCCTTTTTCTTGCTCGTAAACTTATTTATTATAATTACAAATCCATGCATTTATTGCTGTTACTATACTAATTGAAGCTCCAATTGTCCTGTTTTTGGACAGTAGGAGCATCGTGTCATCTCCTAGGCCCTCTGATATACCCTAGTTATGTTTCATAGCATCCTTATTTTATGATATGTCAGGGTGATCCAGAATCATCTCATACATCTTCTGTCCAGATCTAAATTCAGGGCATTTCTCCAAGGAACTCTGATTCTTTTATAAAAAATTGTTATTTCCAGAATATAGCCTGGGTATGAGAAATGCTGCCTTACTAAGTTGGTCCTTGATTCGTGCCTTTTTCTGTGAATACATACAGGAGTTCTCCTTCCTTCTGGGTTCTCTTTTTTTTGAGAGTTAAAACATATCATGACACGAATCAAGTTAAATTATGCCTCTGAGTTTCAGTTTCCTTTTCAGACTATTTATTTTGATGATTACATGAGTTAGTACACAGAAAATGTATAGAGGTTTTTGCAATATACTTTAGGTGATCAGTTAATTCTCAGTGCAAAATGTGCAAAGGGTGAAGGGGGGAGCTCCCATCAGTCCTACCTAACTGGATAGCAAGCTCCTTAAAACCAGGATCATAGTTCTAAACCTCTGTGTATCCACCATAACTCCTAGCACAATGCTTTGCATCAATCATGAGCTCAAGAAATTATTACTCATGACCAATAACCATCATATTAGTTGCATGAAAGTGCAATAACATATGTACTTTCAAACCAAATAACAAGAAGAAAATCTATAAATAGCAACCTGTAAGTATCAAATATTTCTGTGTATTGTTGTAGGTCTGTGAAACCACAACACACTGATATATTGAAAGACATGGACTAAATCCGGTTCTAAAGCAATTTGAAATTTCCACAATATAACTTAAATTCATTAAATTTTCAGATTTCCGAATTCATTCAAGTTCTAAAGTTATCATTCTAGGACAGTTCAATGTCTTTAAGTTTTTAATCTTCTCCATTCTAATTTCCTGCTATAAAATCAATAAAGTGTAGGTTGTAAAGAAAAAAATGACTTGTCCTATCCAAATTGAGGACTATAAAGTAGTTGTTTATTACTTTGTAACTTCTATCTGTATCCCCTTTCTCCTATACTAAGAATCCTAGGTCCTCAATGACACCAGGAATGGAAGAATTAAAGTATTATTCCTCCTCATCTCCTTCATCCTATAATACCGATCTACAAATTGAAGATGAACAATGCCAACAACAAACAGTTTTAGGGTCCTTGTTTGGCAATTCATTTTTTCCCTTAGGATGTATTTCCTTTTGGTTGTACAAATTGCAATGCTTTAAAGCAACTTGAAACAGTTACTCTTGGTATGTTTAGAACCCTCAACTAGTGTTTTAAGACACATTTATGTTTAGGTATTTTATATTCATTTTTTATTTACTGAACTTTCATTTATTAAGATTTTATTATGAATAATATTAATATTGGCTAGGTGTGGTAGAATGGTTCATTCATATTGGTTGGGACTTGGGTGCTCACTTCAGCAGCACATATACTAAAACTGGTTGGGACTTGGGCCATACCATTGCTTAAATATTTCTCTATCCCCCTGCCTTGATGGACCCTGCCCTGCCATGAAAAGTTGACTAAAGTAAGTTTAATTCATTAAAATGTGATTTTAATGTGCCTACTTCTCTTGCAAGACATTTGCCAAGGTTCTAAACTGAATTCTGGATAAAAACAGATAATGAATTCTATTATCTGTTCAAGAAATGAATTCCTTGCATTTACAGAAGCAAGAATGGATGACAAACCTTCAAATGAAGATGAAGTAGCCAGGTGTGGTGGCTCACACCTGTAATCTCAACACTTTGGGAGGCCGAGGCAGGCAGATCATCTGAGGTCAGGAGTTTGAGACCAGCCTGCCCAACATGGCGAAACCCTGTCTCTACTAAAAATACCCAAAAAATAGCTGGGCATGGCGGCAGCTGCCCAGCAACTCAGGAGGCTGTAGCAGGGAGAATTGCTTGAACCTGGGAGGCAGAGGTGGCAGTGAGCCGAGGTCGCACCACTACACTCCAGTCTGGGCAACAGAGCAAGACTCAGTCTCAAAAAAAAAAAAAAAAGATGAAGTATGCAGAGAAGAAAGAGCTTTCACTTATTTCCATGTACTGAAGATGTAACCTCAATTTCACTTGCTGCTTGATCAGACTGAAAGGCTGAGACATTGTTGGTGCCAAGCTCACTAGCACTAGTAAATCTCTCTGGGCTCTGGGTATGCATGGAGCTGGCACTGGTGTCATCACCTCCATGATGTAGATCTTGCTCATCAAACACTGCAACCAGCTAGAAATGAAACATAAGTGTGCATGTATAAAGACATTTAAATCACTACCAAAAATTTATAGTACTTTGACCTAAGTCTACAGTGGGAAAATACCTGAGTGACCCCAGAATGTTAAGTTTTAAGAAGCAAAACCTCAGCCGGGAGTGGTGGCTCATGCCTGTAATCCCAGCACTTTGGGAGGGCAACGTGGGCAGATCACCTGAGGTCAGAAGTTCGAGACCAGCCTGGCCAACATGGTGAAATTGTCTCTACTAAAAATACAAAAATTAGCCTGGTGCCTGTAGTCCCAGCTACTCAGGGAAGCTGAGGCAGGAGAATTGCTTGAACCCAGGAGGCAGAGTGGAGATTGTGCCAATGCACTCCAGTCTGGGAGACAGCATGAGACTCTGTCTCAAAAAAAAAAAAAAAAAAAGGAAAATAAAGAAAAGAAAAACCTTAAAAAGACAATGTTTCCGTTAATGTTGATGCTTTACTTTTACATTTCTGAAGTGAATATTTTATAGACAAAATTCTATGGCTGGAAAATAATGAAATTGTTTGCTATCACAGCATGCTAAGATGAAAGTAAGTTTAAATATGTTCTAAAATATAGGCTACATTGTTAAGTGGAAAGAAAAAATGCAAAACACAGAGTGAGAATGTATATATATATATACACACACACGTGGTATAAGCTACACTTCATATAATGAGAAGGGGATATTAAAAATTATACATGTTATCTGCTCATCTGTGCATAAGATATCTAGAAAGGATAAAAAGGAATCTAATGAAATGGGAATCTAATAAAAGGAAATCTAATAATATGAGCACGCAGTAAGAGGTGGGGAAGAACATAACTGCCAAAGTAACTTTGGAAAACTCTATTTTCATTGTTGAAAGCTAAAGACAAAAAAAAGTCCCACAAATACTATTTTCTAATTAGTAAATTTATTTCTCAACAAGCATACGGTTTCAGAATTCTCAATCTACTATACACACACATACATACACACACACACACACCAGGAACAAACAAACAAACAAGTGAACATATTTTGGAAAATAAAAGCCAATTTTCTCACTGTTAGAAGTTACAAAGAAGGAAAAGCTAGAATAAACTCAGTGGTGTTAGAGTGGAATCAAAGGCAACAGTAAGAAATCATGGTTTTTATAAGTAGGCAGGTAGGTACACAGTCAGATAGGTATAGACAAATGTTAATTCATGTGTGAGTACACCAACATAGAGTTCCTAGCTCCGTCAATGGAGAGATCCTAGAGTAAATGACATTCCACTGCTAATGAGCACACCTAGTACTCAGATTATGGTTTCCAGTACCATTCTCCAGTTAATGATGAACCATGGCTCCCTAGAAATAGGGTTAATTTCAGGGCTGAGGTCAGGGAAGACACATGATAAGCCTGGAACACTTTGTGATGCCAAAAATAAAGAAGAACTCAAAAATGATGAAGGCACATCAAAAGGAAACAGGTGCCAACCTGAAGGGGCTTTCAATGGCCAATGTTGAGTGTTGGGAGAAAAGCTGAGTGTTGGGAGAGAAGCTGAGGCAGGGCTTGGAACATGTCTAGGGTCCAGGATTAAAACCCCTGGAATGTGTCTAGGGGTTTTGAAATGTGTCTAGACTTGCTGGCTCCTTGCTTCTAGCACTCCCTTTATCTCAAGTAGCCACGTTTCAAAGAAAATGCTAAACCATCACAGCTGTAGCTCATTCATTTGATACACTGCTTCCTTTCAACCCCCACATCCTCACTACCTGTTTCTTTGTTTGATCATCAGTAAATAGCGTGGGTTCCCAGAGCTTAGGGTCTTTGCAGCCTCCACACTAACATTGGCCCCATGGTCCCACTTTCTCTCTTAACTTGTCTTTTCTCACTCCTTTGACTCTGCCAGACTTAGTAGCCCCCGTGGCCTGGTGTTGGGTCTGATCACCCCAACAGTTGAGACAACCTGAAAACAAAATAAATAATATTAGCATTGGATCATAATCCAAAGAATACACTAAACAGCCATGAGTCCATAATAATATAAATAATTGAATAAATAAGTGGTGTAGAAGCAACAGCTGTTTCCTACTAGAACATTCCAAATAAGTGCAGAAGGAATGATGGAAAGAAATCATTAGGCAACCACCACTGTAATAACTGCTGTGGGTAAAAATCTACTCATGGGTCCTAGGATTAATGGGGGAGAATATGATATCAAACAGGATATTTGTATATCTCTAAATGTCTCCCCATAAGATACATTTCAACTAAAACGGGAAAAATACTTGGCAGCCACCACTGTACCAAGATTAACATCACCAGTAATGGCAACATCACATACCATCCGATAAAATGCACTAAGTATGTAACGTTACTTCTGTGACATTCCTGCCACATGAATGGTATTTATTTCATAGACTGTATCTCCATTTGGGTTTTTCTGATGTTTCCTCATGATTAGATGGAAGGTTACTTCATGACGAAACATTCCACAAACCCAAATGGAGGTGCAGTCTACAAAATATTTACAAAATAAATATAATTCTTAAAAAGTATCAAGGCCATGAATGCAAAAGAAATGATGAGAAAATTATGCAAACTGGAGGAGGCTGATGAAAAATGACAACTACATGCAATGAGGACAGAAAATGGGTACTGGAGGGAGAATTCAGATGCACTCTGAAGATTAGTTGACTGTGCTGACTCAGTATGAGTTTTTCACCTTTAATAATTATTCTACGATTATGCTAAACATTAACATTAGGGATAGATGAAGGGTATGCAGAAACACTGTTAATATTATTTCAATTTTTCTCAAGTATATAATTATTTCAAATTGAAACATTTTAAAATAAAAATTCATTCTATTTCTTCTTATAACTAATACAGCTCTTAAAATATTAATACACTTATTAAAAATCCCAACGAGAATAAGGTCTAAGGATCAACAATGACTGTCACCTTGGGATATTCATCCTACAGCCCCATGCCTAGAGCAACTAACCTTAGGATTCAGGAAAGAACCATGCCTGAAGCCAAAATCCACCCCTTTTCTGCCTCCAATCCAAGGACAGAAATATACATGTACAGAATTCAAATAGCACACATAATTACAATCCTCATTTTATAAATAGTTTTGTCACTTGGAACAAATGCTATTTCCATGAATATGTACATTTTACATATTATCAATCCATTTATGAAACAACAGAGAGGGTCATAGAGAGATGAAAACAAACAAGAAGCTCAGAACCCTGCTGAGGAATAATATAAAATCACCTGATTAAATAATCTGGAAGGAGGGTAAATGGTATGAAGAAACCAAAACAGGATGAATAGTTGAGCCACTCAAAGTTACAGGGAGCAAACTAAGTGGGAAAATAAATCGTTAATAGTTAAGAAAACTGGAAATGTGCTTGTATGTATATGACAAATTGTCCATAAAATCAACTTATCTGACATTGGCTGGCAAGCATCTCCCTGTACTAGCAATACAGACATTCAACTAGATTAGGAGTCATCCAGCAAACTTTTCCTGAAAATGGCAAAATAGTAAACATGTTTGGAGCTGTGGTCCACATCATCTGTTCCATACTCTACTCGACCTCTGCAGCATGAGAGCAGCCATAGACAACACATAGACAAGTAAACAGGGTTACGTTTAAACAAAACTTTAAGTATAAAAGCAGTACTGATAGGGTTTTTGCATATGTTACTTTAATTATGACTTTAATTGCTTAAAGTATTTCCTGGAAACACCAAGTTGTTAACAAGTGTTCGTTATTTTTGTTTGAGAGAATTTCAAGAAATTGAAATTATCAACAGAGGAATGTGAAAGTCGTTGGGCATTAAGCTAAGCCATACAAACTTTATCCTGAAAATCGTGGGGTGTCCTTGAATGTCCACGAGTTTAATTGCCATTTATTCTGCCTGAGGTTTTAAGGAGTATGCAGGACTAGGCGGGTAAACACTCACAGCTCATTAGTCCAACAATGAAAAAATCACGAGGGCCTAGAGTAACGGAAAGGCAGTGAAGTGAAAGGACAGTTAAAATGTGTAATTTTCCAAATACAGAACTGAGACATTTAAAAGAACTGTATGTGGTGGTTGGGTACCATTACAAAGGAGGTGGATGAATTTTAGGCGTCTAGGTTTGTGGTGCTGGTGGTTGGGCAGGGGACAAGCACACAGGGAAACAAGGAAAAAAGAAGATGTATTCAGGCTTAGGGAAAAATATCACATCCTCAGTATTCAATTCCTGTTAAACACCTGGAGATGGGAGGCTGTGGTGCAAAGGGAGTTCGAGATTAACTATACATGATTGGGTGATGCTGGCATGCAAGGAGAGTTGAAGCCATGGATTTCATTAAGGACCCCAATCTGAATGTGAACCGCACACAGGAATCAGAACCAAAACCTGGACAAAGCCAAGACTGCAGGTTTCTCTTCGCTTCCTCCAAATCCACTTTCAGAAGAATTTGAGAAGAATTGACTAAAGAATGTAAGTAAACTCCAGGAAACGGTGTTCCACAGAGGCTGGGGAAAGGTCAGTACGTGGAAGAGAGAGATTAGTAGTACCTGCTCACTACAAGGAGGCGCCTCCAAATGTCAATGCCTATTTTCAACAAGTGGGATCCAAACTGATTCACTCCAGTGCTCTAAAATACACCTGACCCTTGAACAATGTGGGCGATATAGATGCTAACCCCCCACAGTCAAAAATCCAAGTTTAACTCTCAACTCCCCCAAAACATAACTCCTAGCGGCCTGCAGTTGACCGGAAGTCTTTGTCACTAATAACACAAAAAATTAAGACCTATTTTGCCTGTTATTCACATTACACACTGAATATGCTGCTCCCAGTGGAGGCTGAGACTCCTGCCCAGGCGCCCCTCACAGACCCCACTCCAGCCTCCCCAGACTCACCCTCGGCAGGGCCATCTTCTCCTCATTTTAGTCTGGGGCCACATTCTCCGGGCCTGCGGGGCATGGCAGGAGGCAAAGCCGAAGGCGAAGCAGCCACAAAGCCATCTCTTGTGTGCGCCCACAGCTTCCGATTCCGGTGGGGGCGCTGGCTCCTGCCCCTACCCCAGCATCTATACCCTGGTTCTGATAGGACGAGAAGGAACCTTTCAGCCAGCCCTGATTGGGTCATATTATCCAATCAGAGTTGTTTTGCACAGTGGCTCTCATCCGATCCGAACATGCCTTACAGGATATCTAGTTAAATAAGAGTCATTATAAATAGTTGCTCCGTGGGCTTTCGTCATTTCACCCTGCTCCAGGCAGCGTGGTCTGTACTGCTCCGCCCTGGGCAGGAGGAGAAGGAAGAGGGCCAGGCACCACATGCCCGCACTCTCCCTGGATGCTGGAGGCTGCTCCACTCCCTGGATGCTGGAGGCTGCTCCACCGTGGGCAGGAGGAGAAGGAAGAGAACAGGGCGCAGCCTGCCTGCACTCTCCCCGCATGCTGGAGGCTGGAGGCAGTGAGGCAGCAACAGCGCGAGGCGACTTTGGAGCTGCATCATATAGCGACCTCGCCTTCCGCTTCCTCTCCTCCCAGAGCCCAAGAAGCCTGGAACCTGTGGCGTCCAGCGCTGAAAGGAGGAGACGGCAACCCAGCCGCTCGTGAGTCCGGGAGTCTGGGATACCGGCGGCAGAGGAAAGACAGGCAGGAGTCTCCGCCTCCCGGGGAGCGACGTGCAGGGAAAGGCAGGAGGGCCCCAGCGGCGGTGGCGGGAGTTGCGCGCCGGGGAGGGCGGCCTTAGGCTGGGAGCCTGGCAGACCGTCTGACCCTTCCCGTGCCCCATCCCAAGCCGAGCCAGGACCCCTCTGATGCACAGGCGTCTCAGGAGCCCGTTTCCTTCTTGAATCCTGGGCCTAGTGCGGCTTGAACCTAGCCCCCGACCTCCTCCTCGCCCTCTCAGAGCCCGTTGGGGTGGGCGCTGGAGGAGCCCGGGTCGGAGAGGAGCCCGGGTCGTAGAGGAGACCTCCCCTTCTCTCCTCCGTGGAAGCCCTGAAGCCTCCGTTTCCTTTGGGACTGGGATCCGGGGCCTTCTGCCTGACCCGGGATGAGAAAGGGAGCCCTGATCAGGACCCGGTGAGAGGGCGCTGGAGCCCGGGAGTGGCAGGAGCCTTGAGCGGCAGCCCGGGAAGAGGATGGGGTCCCCTTCGGCCCCAGATCCCCCACTGCCAGGGCCTCTGTCACCTCCCTGGGGTCCTGTCCCCTGGGGTCCCACCCTCCGGGCTGCCTGTGGGTATCTCTCATCTGGAACTGGAAATAACCCTTTTCAAAGTATGGCTTAGCAAATATTTATTCGCCCATGCACCCCCCTTTTTTTTCCTACATAGTGTTCTTTTTGTCTTGGATCATTTGTGTTTTTCCTATATTGATGTGAAGCATTTTTAAAGACACTTTAGAGATCAGTCCTTTATTGGTTCATTTCTATTGTAGGTTGTTGTTTCCTACTCTGGTCTTTGTTGTTTAATTTCATTTTTAATTTCTTGCTTGGTTTAGTTCATGTAACAATGTTTTTCTTAGAATATTTGTATCTGTGTTTGTGAAACAGAACATCTATTATTTCTGGGTTTTTTATTGTCTGATCAGATTGTGTATTAATGTAATGCTGGCTTCACGAAACAAATTGAAAAACCATCCCTTTCTTTTTGAGAGAGAGTGAGCAGTGTCAATATTTTTTTCTTCCTTAAATATTTGGAACATTTTCAAAGTCTGATCCTGGTGTTTTCCTTGTGGAGCGTTATTGTTGATTTGTTGGGTTTTTAAAAATAGTTAATTAATTTTGTTTAATATATATAGGAGTGTTCTTATTTTATGCTATTTTTGTGCCAGTTTTAGTAAGTTGGGTTTTCAGCATCTATTGCGATCTCTGTTGTCAGACTTTTGATCATATGTATTTCACAAAGTTCTCTGATTATCTTGTTATAATACTGTTATGTAGAGTTGTTGTTTTGATTCTGATACTGGTCACTTGTGTTCTTTAATCTTTTTTCCTTAATCAGTTTTGCTAGTGGTTTATTAACTATGTTATTTATGAAAACAACTTTTAGCCCTGGTTTATTTCTGTTGTTTTTTTTTCCATTTCACTGATGTTTGTTATCTTTATTATTGCCTTCATCCTGTATTCTTTGCACTTGATTTTTCTTTCTTGATTCTTGAGAAAGAAGTTGAGGTGCCGGGCACATTGGCTTATGCCTGTAATCCCAGCACTTTGGGATGCCAAGGCCGGTGGATCACCTGAAGGTCAGGAGTTCCAGACCAGCCTGGCCAACGTAGTGAAACCCCCATCTATACTAAAAATACAAAAATCTGCTGGGCGTGGGGCAGACACCTGTAATCCCAGCTACTCGGGAGGCTGAGGCAGGAGAATCGCTTGAACCCAGGAGGTGGAGGTTGCAGTGAGCCGAGATCGCCCCATTGTACTCCAACCTGGGCAACCAGAACGAAACTTCTTCTCAAAAAAAAAAGAAGAAAGAAGTTGAGGTGATTGATTTTCAGTGTTTCTGGACTCCTGCCCTGCAGAGATCCTCTTGCTGTAACCTGTTTCATGTGAGGTAGGGTTTAGAAAATGTTTATTGGCCTCTGTGCCTTACTCTTCTTCATGTACTCTTCTTATTTTGTTAATTTTTCTTTAGGGCTTTTTTTCCTTATATTAAATTGAAGGGCTTATTTTTAAAATCTGTAAGTTAGCCCTTTATTGGCTTATTTTTGTCATAGGTTCTTGTTCTCTAGTTTGATTTTTGTTGTTTCATTTCTTTGTGTTCATAGTTGTATATAGTAATCTGGTTGATAATGATCTTGTATGCAGTAGCTTTGCTTAATTTATTTATTAATTGTAACACTTTATGTCATGTTAGGCTGTGCTGAGTGCTTCTGGGAGCAGCCAGGTTTCCATGAACTCCCAGTTTACTCTCAATACTCTAGCAACCTACATGTGTGCACACTGGATAATGTCATGCATGTAGGGCAATGATGCTGGGGAGGCACCGACTGTGTCATTCTGTGAATCCACTGCACAATTACAAACATTAGCATTAAAATAAAATGGACTGTTAGGCAACTGCAAAGGACTAATGCACCTATGTGGCACAAATGTGTCTTTCCATATTCAAAGTACTTGTAAGAGCTTCAAGTTCCTCACACTCAGCCACTGACCTCAGGGTTCTTGGTACACAGGCACACATGCACACACATACAGGCACACATATACACACGAATGCACACATGCACACACATATTCACAGGCACATGCAGATGCTCACACACAGACCTGGGTAAGAAAGTCAGATGTACATGGAACAGTCCCTGCTTTGTAAGCTGTCTGGCTTTGTAGGGAGAAAGAGGTGAAACAACACACTTGTTATCTTGGAAGAGGAGATGAAGGGAGGAGAGCTGGATATGTTCAGTGGGGAGAAAGCCAGGAGCCACTCCACCGAAGATCGAGGTCTCCGCGTGGATGATACCCACAAAACATCAGCAGGAAGGACACAGCCAGCACCAGGTCAGTGGTGAGTTTCATGAGTGTCACCTGTGGCCATCCAAATTAAAGAACTGGCAATGGGATAAGTTAGCAACTGAGCTTTCTGTATGTTACCTTATTAACTTTCTGTATATTAGCTTATTAACTTTCTGTAATCAAATGGTGATTAAGCATTTTCTGAGCCAAAAGCTTTGTATAATTTGAATGTAGTGAAAAAATGCTATGCCTTTAACACTATAACTTGAGATCTAAAAACAAAAAAACAATTGCATAAGAATTGGTCAGATACCTTGTCTTTGAAACATATTGAAGTCTTCAAAATTAATCTGATAGCTCTGCGGTTGGTATGTGGCATAAGAAAATATTTGGCATGAACAGGAGTAACACACCACATGTATGTAAGTAACAATGGAAAAAATGTTAACTCTAGAGTTTGAATAATTACTCTGGAATTCATGTGTAGAGAAATTCATTATGAATAAATGTGGGCAAATTATTAACAACCCTCCCAAAAGCAGAAAGCTCAGACTCAGGAAGATCCATTTAAATGGAATGATTTGGGAGATGATTTCAAGCACATCTCTGCATTGACTCAGCATTTATTAAGTCATACAGCAGGCTGCTGGAGGCCTCACTGCAGCCTGGGCTGGCATTCAGTGTCCTCCTTCTTCCTTCTCAGTAGACTTCCTTGGCTTTGATAATAATACATGTTAACGAACACAAATCTCAAAATACACATAACTTTTCTCCCCCACAAGCCAGGGTGTCAGCTCTGCAAATCAGATGACCCCAAGGTCAGTGGGGGTGACCAGGGACACCGCCCTGCATTCGTCCTTAGCTTCCAGATCCTGAGGAGCTCTGGGGCCTTCCTTCTGGAAAGGGAACATGTCTGCCTGCCTTCCCCAGCCAGGTATGGGAGGCTTTGGGGACCTGTGTCTGTCTCTGGGAAGGAGGAAGGAGCCTGTGGCATCTTCCCTAAGAAAAAGCACATCCAGCCCATGGTCAAACTTCAGAGTGGGGCGAGGAGCCCAGCACAGCTCCTCCATTCTTGCAGCAGAGCCCAGAAAACACATCTGATGTTGTGGCTGCCTCAAACCTCCAAACACCATGGGCTTGAGGTGTCCTTATTGACATGGCCATGGCCACTTTCCCCGTGGACCATGGCAAGTTTTTGTTTTTGGTTTTTGTTGTTTGTCTGAGACAAGGTCTCACTTTGTGGCCCAGGCTAGAGTGCAGTAGTGCAAACTCGGCTCATTGCAGCCTCCACCTCCTGGGCTCAAGCAATCCTCCTACCTCGGCCTCCCAAAGTGCTAGAATTCCAGGCTTGAGCCACCGTGCTAGGCCTTGTGTAGAAGTATTATACATTATTTTAAAACATAGTTTAGTGCTAATAATCTAAAATTGTGTTGCCATTTACTATTAATATGCCCTTTGTGGTGCATCTAATAAAATGCTTTGCTTCATAACCTGAAACAAAAAAAGTTTCACTAGATTTACTTGATCAGATCAACAACTATGGAAGTCTTAGAATAATGATATTCTCACTCAAAAGAAAAGCAACAACCCAACTTTAATGAAACTGTTTCTGTGTTTTATTAGTGGTTGAGAAATAACACATTCCTTCAGCAGTGGCAGCAGTCAGATAGCATATGAATTTTTTATTTTTTTTTACTTTGATAAATCCTGAGGTTCTATTGAGGAAGAAGCTTCCACAGTAGGCCCTAGGAGAGCTGCAGCCACCATGTCCAAACTGTGTTACACACAAATGGGAATGTAGTTTCCCAGAGAAAACAACTTCCATGGGTAGATTGGTGATCGAAGTTTGTGAATAGCTTTAAAAATCCTTATGAAGGCTGGGCACAGTGGCTCATGCCTGTATTCCCAGCACTTTGGGAGGCTGAGGCAGGCAGATCACCTGAGGTTGGGAGTTTGAGACCAGCTTGACCAACATGGAGAAACCCCATCTCTACTAAAAATACAAAAATTAACCAGGCATGGTGGTGCATACCTGGAATCCCAGCTACCTGGGAGGCAGAGGCAGGAGAATTGCTTGAACCTGGGAGGCAGAGGTTGCAGTGAACTGAGATCGCACCATTGCACACAAACCTGGGCAACAAGAGCAAAACCGTATCTTAAAAAAAAAAAAAGTCTAGGCATGATGACTCATGCCTGTAATCCCAGCACTTTGGGAGGCCAAGGTGGGCGGATCACCTGAGGTTGGGAGTTCAAGACCAGCCTGATCAACGTGGAGAAACCCCATCTCTACTAAAAATGCAAACAATTAGCTGGGCGTGGTGGCACATGCCTGTAATCCCAGCTACTCAGGAGGCTGAGGCAGGAGAATCACTTGAATCCAGGAGGCAGAGGTTGCAGTGAGCCAAGATCGTGTTACCACACTCCAGCATGGGCAACAAAAGTGAAACTCCATCTCGAAAAAAATAAAAAATCCTCAGGAAGATTATTTACTTATAATCTCCTCCTTCCTTAATAAGCAGTCTCAGCATTTCTGCAATAACGAAGTCTCAGCATCCAGTGGAGCAGCCTGCAACATTTAGGAGCTCAAGGCATTGCCACTGCACATGGGGTGCTTGGTGGGACTTTGGCAAGGATTTTGTCATTAACACTGGGCAAAACTCTATGAAGACAGAGGCATTCTTTTAGATTAAAAACTAACAATAAGGCGGGGCATGGTGACTCACACTTGTAATCCCAACACTTTGGGAGGTCAAGGGGGACAGATCACTTGAGCTGAGGAGCTCAACACCATCCTGGGCAACATGGCGAAACCCATCTCTATGAAAAATACAAAAATTAGCTGAGTGTCATGGTGCACACCTGTAATCCCAGCTATTCAGGAGGCTGAGGTGGGAGAATCTCTTGAACCCAAGAGCAGAGGTAGTAGTGAGCTGAGATTGTGCCACTACACTCCAGCCTGGGCAACAGAGTGAGATGCCATCTAAAAAAAAAAAAAGTTTTCTACAGAAGATCTTTAATTTCTATAGAGAATCTTCAGTCTTCTATAGAAGAAAATTAAATATTACAAAATTGAAGATTAGAAAATTACATAGAGAGCTGGGCATGGTGGCTCACACCTGTATTCCCAGCACTTTGGGAGGCCAGGGTGGGTGATCACCTGAGGTCAGGCGTTAGAGTCTAGCCTGGCCAACATGGTGAAGCGCCATCTCTATTAAAAATACAAAAAATTAGCCAGATGTGGTGGTGGGTGCCTGTAATCCCAGCTACTCAGGAGGCTGAGGCAGGAGAATCACTTGAACCCAGGAGGCAGAGGTTGCACACAGCAGAGATTGTGCCACTGAACTCCAGCCTGGGTGACAACAGCTAAACTCTATCTCAAAATTAAAAAGAAAGAGAGAGAGAGAGAGAGAAAGAGAGAGAAAAAGAAGAAGAAAGAAAGAGAAAGAAAAAAAGAAAGAGAAAGAAAGAAAGAAAGAAAAGAAAGAAAGAAAGAAAGAAAGAAAAAAGAAAAGAAAAGAAAGATTGATTGATTCCATAGAGTAACAGGTATTTATCAATCTTCTTGATTCTGTTGCTCATGACAAGGCTGCAAGTTACTCATTTCCACTGTCTTTTGCATCTGCGGTTGTGGTTGAAAGGAATGGGCTGAATCATGCACCTCATAACTCAGAGTGGCCCCATGCATTCCAGTTTTCTTTTTTTCACTTAGGTTCTGAATTACCCATGTAGTTTAAGGTGTTTTGTTGTTCTTCATAATTCTGTCTGTGGCTAATCTTATGTCTATGGGATTCATTTGAGTCTGGAACATGTCCCAGATGGCAAGATGCAGCATGCCATGATATTTTCAAAATCCATGAACACGGTTGTTTGGCAGTTCCACAGTAAATAAGTATTTGGAGTCTTAAGCTATTTCTTTCATGATATATGCTCAGGTACTGATGGTGACACTGTTGAATTCTACTCGAGCCCTGAGGCACTGGGAAACTGTGATAGTTAAAGAAATCCCCACCTTGTGTTCCTGCCTTACTGCAAAGAATTCCCCTTCCCCATTGACTTAGCTAAGACTCACGGATCCCCCTCAAAGGATGTCCCACCTATGACAAGGTCAGACACAGACCCCACAAATGCTGTCTTTGTTTCATGAAAATTTAGCTGAAGTGCTTGTCCCCATGGATTCATCAGGATAAAATGCTAATTAACTCAGCTTTGATATGGGCTTTACCATGTCCTTCAGGACCTGCTCATTAGTTAGAGACCCCTTGGACTGCATAACTTATTGAAAGACATTTTATTTTATGCTTAATCATATAGAAATGTAATGATTTGATAGATTAAACAATGTGGTTTTCCTCCCTTGTTCTCCAGTTTCCCACTATTTCTCTCCCGTTTAGTCTAAACCTTGGCATCTCCTCTTTCAAAAGGGAAGTTAACAAAGGACAAAGAAAGAAAAGAGTAGACACTCACATTTTGAATTTTAATAAACTTGGAAGAATGATGACACAAGAGTGAGTTTGTCCCATCCCAGAGGAGATGAGGAGCTTCTGAATGAGAGTGGGGGAAGGGATTGCGCTGTTGACACTTGATGGCAATTACACTCATGCAGACAGGGACCTTGAGTGGTGGGAGGCTGAGGGTGCTGAGTGCACCTCCCCAGGCAGACAAGAAGAAACTTGCAAGTGCAGGCACAAGATGAGGAATCACAGTGAAACTTACCACAACATTCAGCCTCTATTCAGGAAATACTTCACAACACTTGCCAGGTACTTTTCTAGGCACTGGACATACCGCAAATAATAAAGCCATAAAAAAAATTATGTCCCTGTGGAACTTGCAATTTCATGCAGAAGAGCAAATAGTTCACTAAAGAAATAAGCACAACCAGCCATGTGTGGTGGCTCATACCTGTAATCCCAGCACTTTGGGAGGCCGAGGTGGGTGGATCATGAGGTCAGGAGATCAAGACCATCCTGGCTAACATGGTGAAACCCCGTCGCTACTAAAAAATACAAAAAAATTAGCTGGGCATGGTGGTGGGCCCATGTAGTCCCAGCTACTCAGGAGGCTGAGGCAGGAGAATGGCGTGAACCTGGGAGGCAGAGCTTGCAGTGCGCCAAGATCACGACACTGCACTCCAGCCTGGGCAACAGAGCAAGACTTTGTCCAAAAAAAAAAAAAAAGGAAAGCACAACCATAGAATGTTGGAAGGTGTCAAAAGTTATGGAACAAAATGAAGGACAAGGGATAGGGACTGCTGAGGGGTGGGCTACAATCTGAATTAGGGGTTAGGAGGGGCTGGAGAATGTCTCATTTGATCACAGCCTTGATGCATGTGAGAGAGCCTGGAGGAGAGAGTGGGCAGGAGCCGCCCAAGTGGCTGTGGCAGGCTGGGTGCTGCATTACATAGGGCACATTAAGTGCAATGTGATGGCTATTTTGTGTAATCCTTTAAAATCCCAATAGAAATAGGACTGTGTGGGAGGACTACATTTTGAAATAATTATTTTCAAAAATAATTATTTCCAAAAAAGCACAGCAGTTGCATCCTATTGAGAAGTGGGAACATTGGATGATAAAGTATCATTTTGTGTTAGAATATTGAAGCAAATATGGCTTGGTGTGGTGGCTCACACCTGTAATCCCAGCACTTTGGGAGGCCAAGGAGGGTGGATCACTTGAGGTCGGGAGTTCAAGATCAGCCTGGCCAACATGGTGGAATCTTGTCTCTACTAAAAGTACAAAAATTAGCCAGTTGTGTTGGTGAGTGCCTGTAATCCAAGCTACTGAGGAGGCTAAGGCAAGAGAATTGCTTGAACCCAGGAGGCAGAGGCTGCAGTGAGCCAGGATTGTGCCATTACGCTCCAGCCTGGGTGACAGAGCAAGACTCCATAAAAAAAAAAAAAAGAATATTAAAGCAAACCATTAAAAAAATTCCAAAGTCCCAGAAATGTGGCACGACAAGCAACCCTATTGATGGCCCTAACGAAGCCCTATAGATTTCTCAGAGGAGCCTCCATGTGTTAGAACCATACCTAGGGCTGCAGCTGTCTAAGACGTTCTCCTTCAGCCTCTGGGATCAAAGGCAGAGTGTGGAGGCTGTCTGGATGGGGCCATGAGCCTCCCTTTCAGTAAAACACAAGAACAAGGGCTACATCCCTCTTGGTTTTTCGTAATGTAGGAACACAGACAGAGCTTAGTGTTCTCAGAGCCTCCGAGATCCCTGGCAAAGCGTTTGGTAAGATGCTGCAGATATTTCCTTCTAAAGAAAACTCCTCTGGTAAATGCTCAGGCATCTCAATGGCCACACCAGCCCTCGTGTGTGTACCCAAATCCCTTCATTTGCCTCTGTTCCCACTGAAATTTTCCATGTGAAATCTGAGAGGGGATTGGACAGCTTGCATAACTTAGTTGATGACTCTCCCACAATTTTATAGACTTCAGTAATCTTTAAGGCTCTTCACTGACTCATGTGACAAAGTCATTTAATTCTGTAAATTTGGGCCAGTTCATTTTTCTAGCTTTCAGTTTGCTTATCTGTATGCAAGAAGTTTAGTGTAGGTAAACCAAGGATGCCAATATGCCTGTCTCTCCAGAAGGTCAATAACAGAAGAGAATCTGAGCTGGGGGTTGCAGCTCCAAGTCCCAATTCCATGCTTCCAAGATCAGCTGTTTGTCTTTATTCATCACCAGGCACGCATCTCCTTGATACCCTCAATATCTAGACATAAAATGTGACAAGACAGATTATCTATGTGTTATTTTTGTCTCCATTCCTCATGACTTGAATTTCCTTAACTCATTGAAATCAATTTTCCACATTTTTTGAAGGAGAGTCTTTTGACAAAGATGTGAATTATCTACAAGCAGCTGAGAGAAATGGCTACTGCCCTCAGTGTGCTGGTGATAAATTTCCAAATGATGAATAAAACATTTCCTAAGGCATCAGTTTCCATGATGGTGTCTTTCTTTTTTTCTCTTGGGCACAAGGGAATGAGCACAGCAGGTACGCTTCTGGGTTTGTTTTGTTTGTTTTTAGCTTATGTACAAAATCGATCTCTGTTTTTCATTGAAATATCTTTTCTCTTGTATCAGAGATGGGTTGTAAAAGAGTCATTGTGGGTTCAGGGAAGAATGTTTTAACATGCAAGGAAATGTTGCAAAATTGGAAAGAGGACATAATTCCACAAAACTAAATAAAACTGGGGGAATTTTTAGGATACTCTGAGTAAATCTTACTATATGCATCCCGCTAACCCCAATCAAATAATAATTTAGATTTGTTTAATTTACTAAACTGCACATTCAATTGACTGAACTGTAGAGGATGAGCAAGTGTCAACCAATAATTACCCTCCTTATGGGCTAACACAACAGGCTCCAGTGAATCATAATACACACATTCAGAGGTGGTCCAGTGCAGTCCCACCATAGAAATCCTTCCCATGCTTAGCCACTGTTGTCATTAATCTCTCCAAACTCAAACCATGGTTTGAACACAGTTGTCCCTTGGTGTCCAGAGGATTGGTTCAAGGACCCACTTTGGACACCCAAATCTGCTGGGAACAAGCCCTAAGCCTGTCATAAACAGGCCTTAAAGAAACTGGCCATAAACAGGATTTCTGCAGTAATGTCACGTGCTCATGATGGCTATGACGCACACTGCTAGAAGTTGTTGGTTTACTGGAGCAGGGCAAGGAACACCTGGCCCACCCAGAGTGGAAAACTGCTCAAACCACAAACAACAGCATGAGCGGCCTGTGCCATAACAACATGTTTTTGCTGCAGATAATCAGCCAGAGACTGTTTCTCTGCCCCTCAGTAAGAATGGTTTGTTTCCCATAAGGAATGCTTTTAGCTAATCTATAACCTATAGAAACAATGCTTATCACTGGCTCGTTGTCAATAAATATGTGGGTCAAACTCTCTTCATGGCTCTCAGCTCTGAAGGCTGTTATCCCCCGATTCCCACTTTGCACTTTATTTCTGTGTGTTTGTCTTCATTCCTCTAGCACCACTGGGTTGGGGTCTCCATGACCAAGCTGGTCTCGGCAAGTGGTGCCCAACATGGGACTCAAACCTGGGTTGAGGGGTCGCTGGAGCAACGGAGAACATGGAACTATGCTGGAGGACACCAGAGTACTCTTAAGCAATCCCGTGGTAAGTAAGAGGGGGAGCTTGGAAGCATCAGGGTAACAACAGGACAAGGGTCGAGCAGGCACAAGGCTTATTTGAGTATGCTTTGGCAGCTCCTCAGAAAAGGGGGAATGGAGGTTAGCCCTAGCCGACTTGTGCAGCTTTGTAGTGCAGTAGAGAAATATTGCCCCTGGTTTCTGGACCAAGGAACTATGAATATAGAGGTCTGGGAAAAGGTAGCCAGTGCACTGAAAAAGGCATATATGGAAGGTGCTGAGGATATTCCTATAACTATCTGGTCAGTGTGGGCTCTGGTTCGTCCCACCTTGGAGCCTTTCCACACAGATGAGGAGGAGGAATCAGAGGAAGAAGGAGAGTATAATGAAGTAACAGAAGAGGTGACAGAGCAGTTTTGCTTGCCAGCTAAAGCGGCAAAGAAGGGAGAGGTTTGTCCCTCCCCCTCTGTACCCCCTCATCATTTTGAAGTAAAAGAGTGGCCTGACCCTCCAAATCTTTCTTTTCTGGAGGACACTGGGCAAAAAGTAGTTGCCTCAGTGACTGTTCGAGCAGCACCTCAAGTGACCGCTCTAGTTCTATTCAGGCATGGATCCAGCAAGCTAGATGAAAGGGTGATATGGATGCTTGGCAGTTCCTTGTTAGAATACACCCACCTGATCAACAGGGGAATATTATAGCTATGTTTGGGGCTTTTCCTTTTAAAATACTTAAGGAATTTAAACATGCTATTAATCAATATGAACCAGGTTCTCCTTTTGTAATGGGACTGTTAAGGAATGTTGCTGTCTCTAGTCAGATGATTCCTACTGAGTGGGATGCTTTTACTGGAGCTAGTCTGACTCCTGCTCAGGTCTTACAATTTAAAACTCGGTGGGCAGATGAAGCTTCCATTCAGGCTGCTTGCAATGCCAAGGCCCAACCTCAAATTAATGTAACTGCAGACCAACTTTTGGGGGTTTGCTGATGGGCTGGTTTAGATAGATGCACAAGCGGTCATGCAGGATGATGCCATAGAGCAACTTAGAGGAGTGTGCATAAGAGGTTGGGAAAAAATATCACTTCAGGAGGAGAACAATACCCTTCCTTTAGTGCTGTCAAGCAGGGGCCCAAAGAACCTTATAGAGATTTTATAGCCAGGTTACAGGAGTCTCTTAAAAAGGTAATTGCAGATTCGCCTGCTAAGGATATAGTGTTGTGGTTATTAGCTTTCGACAATGCCAATCCTGAGTGCCAAGCCGCTCTGTGACCTATTAGAGGAAAAGCACATTTGGTTGACTATATTAAAGCTTGTGATGGTATCAGAGGTAATCTGCATAAAGCTACCCTGCTGGCCCAGGCAATGGCAGGAATGAGAGTGGGTAAAGGAAATACTCCATTTCCTGGAGCTTGTTGTGGGAAGCATGGTCATACTAAGAAAGAATGTAGAAAAAAATCAGTGAGTCAGACTGCCAGTTGGGGGAAAATAGAAAAATGCTGAGCCTGAAATATGTCCAAAATGCAAGAAAGGAAAACACTGGGCTAATCAGTGTCAGTCTAAGTTTGAGAAAGATGGGAACCTGATTTTGGGAAATGCCATGAGGGGCCTGTCCCGGGCCCCATCCCAAACCAGGGAATTTCTGGCTCAGGCCACTCCCTCACCCCTGTACAATGCCTGTCCCCTGCCACAGCCAGTAGTGCCACAGTAGATTTATGCTGCACAAAAGCTGTGAGCCTTCTGCCTGGGGAACCCCCACAAAAAGTGCCAACAGGAGTCTGTGGACCCTTGCCAGCAGGGACGGTAGGATTACTTCTAGGTAGTTCTAGTTTAGATTTAAAAGGATTGCAAGTACATACAGGAGCCATTGATTCACATTACAATGGGGAAATACAAATTGTTATATCTACTTCTGTTCTCTGGAAAGCAGAGCCAGCAGAGCATATAGCACAGCTCCTGATTGTGCTGTATGTGGAAATGGGGAAAAGTGAAACTAAATGTACAGGAGGATTTTGAAGCACAAATAAATAAAGCAAAGCAGCTTATTGGGTGAATCAAATTACTGATAAACATCCTACCTGTGAAATAACTATTCAGGGGAAAAAATTTAAAGGATTGTTAGATACAGGAGCAGACATTTCAATCATTTCTCTACAGCACTGGCCGTCTACATGGCCAATTCAACCCACTCAATTTAACACAGTTGGAGTCGGTAAAGCCTCTGAAGTATATCAAAGCAGTTATATTTTGCATTGCGAAGGACTCGATGGACAATCTGGTACTATTCAACCAATTGTAACTTCTGTACCTGTAAATTTATGGGGAAGAGATTTATTACAGCAATGGGGAGCGCAAGTGTTAATTCCAGAACAATTATATAGCTCTCAGAGTCAGCATATGATGCAAGAGATGGTGTATGTGCCTGGCATGGGATTAAGAAAAAATTTACAAGGGTTAAAGAAACCACTTCAAGTGAAAGGACAGAATTCTTATCAGGGTTAGGATATCATTTTTGATGGTGGCCATTGTTAAGCTTCCAGAACCTATACCTTTAAAATGGTTAACAGATAAGCCAATTTGGTTAGAAAAATGGCTGCTGAGTAAAGAGAAACTGGAGGCTTTAGAGGACTTAGTTACTGAACAGTTAGAAAAAGCACACATAGTTCCAACATTTTCCCCCTGGAATTCTCCAGTCTTTGTTATTAAGAAAACACGTAAATGGAGAATGTTGACAGATCTTAGAGCCATTAATTCAGTTATAAAACCTACTGGGGCATTGCAGCCAGGGTTGCCTTCTCCTGCTATGATTCCAAAAAATTGGCCTTTAATAGTCATAGATTTAAAAGACTGTTTCATTACTATCTCCTTAGCTGAGCAAGAGTGTGAATGGTTTGCATTTACAATTCCTGCAGTAAACAACATGCAGCCTGCTAAGCATTTTCACTGGAAAGTGTTGCTACAAGGCATGTTAAACAGTCCAACAATTTGTCAGACTTATGTAGGACAAGCAATTGAACCTACTCATAAAAAATTTGTCACAGTGTTAAATTATTCATTATACGGACGATATTCTTTGCACAGCCCCCACTCGGAAAATATTACTCCAATGTTATGATCACTTGCAAAACCCGATTTCTCATGCCAGTTTAATTATAGCTCCTGACAAAATTCAGACTACTACTCCTTACTTCTACTTAGGGACCTTAGTAAATGACACTACCATTGTGCCACAGAAAGTAACCATATGTAGGCATCAATTGAAAACATTGAGTGACTTTCAAAAATTACTAGGGGACATTAATTGGACATGACCTGCTCTAGGCATTCCTATCTATGCCGTGAGTAATCTATTTTCTATCCTTACAGGAGATCATAGTCTCACTAGCCCTCAGCAATTAACAACAGAGACTGAGGCAGAGATACAGCTGATTGAGAAGCAAGTGCATAAGGCTCAAATAAATAGAATAGATCCTGAAAAGACTTTAGACTTATTGATTTTTCCAACTCAGCATTCACCTACTGGTGGTGTTGTCCAACAGCAGGACTTGGTAGAATGGCTTTTTCTTCCACATACTAATTAATGGACTCTAATTCCTTATTTAGGTCAAATTGCTACTCTGATAGGAAATGGGAGAACTTGAATTGTTAAATTGCATGGCTATGACCCTGGAAAAATTATTGTCCCTCTTACAAAGCCACAAATACAACAGGCCTTTATAAATACTCTTACTTGGCAAACCCATTTAGCTGATTTCATGGGTGTTCTTGATAATCACTTTCCAAAAACAAAGTAATTTCAATTTTTGAAATTAACTAATTGGATTCTCCCTAGAATAACTAAATTTAAACCAACTGAAAGTGCTGAAAATGTTTTCACAGATAGGTCTAGTAATGGTTAAGCTTCTTATTCCGGATCAAAAAATAAAGTTTTCCAGACATCCTATAGTTGAGCTCAAAGAGCAGAGCTTGTAGCTGTAATTGAGGTACTGACTGCTTTTGAGATGCCTGTCAATGTAATTTCTGATTCAGCATACGTGGTTCATTCTACACAATTGATTGAAAATGCTCAGTTATGTTTTCATACAGATGAACAACTGATGACTTTATTTACCCAGTTACAAACTGCAGTTAGGAATAGAATGCACCCTTTTTACATTACTCATATTAGAGCTCATACACCCCTTCCAGGACCTTTAACTACAGGGAATCCAGTGGCTGACCACTTAGTTGCCACGGCATTATCTAATGCTAAACACTTTCACACTTTGACTCATGTAAATGCCTCTGGTCCTTCACAAAGATATAATATTACTTGGAAAGAGGCTAAAGCCATTATTCAACAATGCCCAACCTGTCAAATGATTCATTCTCCGTCCTTTACTGGGGGCGTTACCCCCTGTGGATTGAAACCAAACTGTCTTTGACAAATGGATGTCACTCGTGTTCCTTCTTTTAGTAAATTGGCCTATGTGCATGTAGATAACATTTTCTCACTTTGTTTGGCCTACCTGTCAAATGGGAATCTTCTGCCCATGTTAAATGGCATCTTCTGCAATGCTTCACAGTCATAGGCATTCCAGCTTTGGTTAAAATGGACAATGACCCAGGATATACTAGTCAAACTATGGTTACATTTTTCTCTCAATGGAATATTAAACATATCACTGGCATCCCATATAATTCACAAGGACAAGCCATTGTGGAATGAATGAATAGCTCCCTAAAATGACAACTGAATAAACAGAAAGAGGGAGACAATGACTACGGGACTCCACATATGCAATTGAATCTAGCATTATTGTCTTTAAATTTTTTGAGCCTGCCTAAAGGCCAGATGCTATCAGCAGCTAAACAGCATCTACAGAAACCAGCTGCAAAGACAGAAGCAGAACAACTGGTTTGGTGGAGAGATCCGATAACAGAAAGTTGGGAAATAGGTAAAAATAACATGGGTAGAGGTTATCCTTGTGTTTCTCCAGGCCAAAACCAGCAGCTGATTTGGATACCATCAAGACACCTGAAACCTTGTCATGAGCCAGATGCTGAGGAAGAGATTTTGGGAGGAACCCAAGGACCCCCCAGTTGCAGCCATGTCAAGACTGACAATAAGGAAGACACCAGTTCCGGCAAGCAACACTCACTGGGCACAGCCACCCATGTGGAGCCAGATCAAGAAGTTGACACAGATGGCAGAAGCGGGACGACCAGTTACAATGAGTAATCTAATGGCAGCTATGATGGCTGTGCTCACCATTGCCGTGAGTATTCCCCCAGTACCTGCTGAAACAGAATCAGTTATACTTGTTGGGCATATATTCCTTTTCCACCACTTCCATGGCCAGTAACCCCAGTGGAGGTATACACTAATGACAGCTTTTGGATACTTGGTTCTACAGATGATAGAGGCCCGTCTCACCCCCAAGAGGAGGGAACAGTTATGAATATTTCATTGGGATTTGAGCATTTAACTGTTTGCTTGGGAAAAGCCAATGGGTGTTTACCTGCCAGTTATCAATCTTGGCTGGCAATAGTGCCTGAATGTAACATCTCTGTGGCACAATTACATATGCTTTCTGAACTGAGTATTTATTACAATGATTATGCTCCTGTAACCAAAGTTTACCACCCTCAAAAACCTATCTGTATAGTGGATTGGACATGGTCAGAAAAAATGAAGGTATTTGCTTGGGAAGATTGTATTGCAGGACAAGCAAAGGTGTTGTGTAATGATTCATATGGAGTCATTATTGATTGGTCCCCTAAAGGGGCATTTATAAGACTCAACTCTCAATCTGTAGGTAATGGTCACCATGCATCTAAAGAAAATGATCAGATGGTAGACACTATAAAAAGTACAACAAAAGTTCCTATTATTTGGACATATGGTGGTATGATGGAACCTCAACCCCAAATGATATGACCTGCTGTAGGAGCTAAACATAAGGAGTTGTGGATAATATTAATGGCACTGAAAAAGATAAAGATTTGGGAAGGGAAATACATTAAGCCAACCCAATATAATCCTAATTACATGTTAGAATTGGCTCACAATGATTCAGTCTGGATACAGAGTTGTGTCTGTCCTCCCTTTCTGCTTGTAGTGAGTGATTTAAAACTTGATCTCCCTAATCATCATGTGACTGTCAAGAATGTGATTGTTTTCTTGTGTGAATTCTTCCTTGTATAATACTGATCATTCTGTCTCAGTGGTAAGAGCCTGAGAAGGAGTATGGATACCTGTAAACATTTCCCATCCTTGAGAAGCCTCTCCTTCTGTGCATATTATTACTGAAATTCTTCAAAAGATTTTGAGGCACTCTCGGGGTTTCATTGCTACTTTAATTTTAATTATTATGGGACTGATTGCTGTCACAGCTACTGCCATGGTAGCTGGAGTTGCTTTATCAACACAGTACAAACAGCAGACTATGTAAATAATTGGCAGAAAAATTCTATTTTGCTGTGGAATTCCCAAACTAATATATACCAGAAATTAGCTAACCAGATTAATGATCTCCGACAAACTATCATATGGTTAGGAGATTGTGTAGTTAGTTTAAAATATAGAATGCAGTTACAATGTGATTGGAATACTTCTGATTTTTGCATTACTCCTCACCTCTATAATGAAACAGAGCATGAGTGGGAAAGAGTTAAGAGACACTTAAAGGGTCATACTGGAAATTTATCTTTGGATATTGCAAAACTGAAGGAACATGTATTTCAAGCCTCTCAGGCACATCTGACGTTAATGCCAGGAACTGAAGTGCTTGAAGGAGCTGCAGATAGATTAGCAGCTATTAACCCATTAAAATGGATCAAGACACTTTGAGGCTCTGTGATTTCAATGATGACTGTGCCTTTAATCTGTATTGTTTGTCTTTGTGTAGTCTGCAGATGTGGATCCCGAATCCTGCGAGAAGTAGCCCACCATGACAAAGCTGCCTTTGCTTTTATCGCTTTGCAAAAACAGAAAGGGAGACATGCTGGGAACAGACCCTAAGCCTGTCATAAACAGGCCTTAAACTGGCCATGAACAGGATTTCTGCACCAATGTGACATGCTTGTGATGGCTATGATGCACACTGCTAGAAGTTGTTAGTTTACTGGAGCAGGGTAGGGAACACCTGGCACGCCTGGAGCGGAAAATTGCTCAAACCACAAACAATAGCATGAGTGGCCTGTACCTTAACAACATGTTTTTGCTGCAGATAATCAGCCAGAGACTGTTTCTCTACTCCTCTCTAAGAATGCTTTGGTTTTCATAAGGAATGCTTTCAGCTAATCTATAATCTATAGAAACGATACTTATCACTGGCTTGCTGTCAATAAACCTGTGAGTCAAACTCTGTTTGTGGCTTTCAGCTCGGAAGGCTGTTATCCCCCTGATTCCCACTTTGCACTTTATTTCTGTGTGTTTGTCTTCATTCCTCTAGCACCATTGGGTTGGGGTCTCCATGACCAAGCTGGTCTTGGCACATATCCATGCATGCCCAGGTCCTGAAATCAGCCTTGTTGAGCCTGTGGGTAGGAAAATTCGACCCTCTGTGCATGTAGGCCT
This sequence comes from Nomascus leucogenys, assembly GCF_006542625.1. NCBI lineage: Eukaryota > Metazoa > Chordata > Mammalia > Primates > Hylobatidae > Nomascus > Nomascus leucogenys. The sequence goes on along the minus strand of NC_044398.1, from coordinate 39,800,016 downwards.
GTAACCTGGCCAATACTGTATTTTCCTGCCACATTTGGTTTCAAATGTGGAAACTGCCCATACGGACCAACTGCATTTGTTTTTAAAAATCCTCTGTAAGTGGACTTGCAGAGTTCAGACCCAGATTGTTCCAGGATCAACCCTACAGTAGAAATCAAGTATCTTTTTTATTGTCTCTTGGGATCCATCTTTTCACCAATAAAATATGAGGGCTGTTGGGAGCAGGCCCCCACAAATCTGGCCATAAACTGGCCCCAAAACTGGCCATAAACAAAATCTCTGTAGCACTGTAACATGTTCATGATGGCCCTAACGCCCAAGCTAGAAGGTTGTGGGTTTACCGGAATGAGGGCAAGGAACACCTGGCCTGCCCAGGGTGGAAAACTGCTTAAAGGCATTCTTAAGCCACAAACAATAGCATGAGCGATCTGTGCCTTAAGGACATGCTCTTGCTGCAGTTAACTAGCCCAACCTATTCCTTTAATTCAGCCCATCCCTTCATTTCCCATAAGGGATACTTTTAGTTAGTATCTATAGAAACAATGCTAATGACTGGTTTGCTGTTAATAAATAAGTGGGTAAATCTCTGTTCAGGGCTCTCAGCTCTGAAGGCTGTGAGACCCCTGATTTCTCACTTGACACCTCTATATTTCTGTGTGTGTGCCTTTAATTCCTCTAGCGCTGCTGGGTTAGGGTCTCCCTGACCGAGCTGGTCTCGGCAAGTGGAGTCCATCGTGGGGGCTCGAATCCAGGTTGAAGGGTCACCAAGTGACATTTGGAAAGGAAAACTAGTGGAGGACACACTAGTACCCTTAAAGCAATCTCCATGGTGAGTAAGAAGGGGAGCTCAGAAGCATCAGGGTAACAATGGGACAAGTTTGGGGTCTGGTTCGTTTCACCTTGGAACTTTTTCGCACAGATGATGAGGAGGAAGGAGGATATAACGAAGTAACAGAAGAGGTTACAGAGCATGTTTACCAGCTAAAGCTAAAGTGGCAAAGGAGGGAGAGGTTCATCCCTACCCTTCTGCACCCCCTCATTATTATTTTGAAGAAAATGACTCTCAAGATCTTTCTTTTCTGGAGGACACTGGGCAAAAAGTAGTTGCCCCAGTGACTGTTTGAGCAGCGCCTCAAGCGACTGCTCTTAGTTCTATTCAGGCAGGAATTCAGCAAGCTAGATGAGAGGGTGGTTTAGAGGCTTGGCAGTTCCCTGTTAGAATACACCCCCCCACCAGATAAACAGGGAAATATTATAGCTACATTTGAGCCTTTTACTTTTAAATTACTCAAAGAATTTAAACAAGCTATAAATCAGTATGGCAGTATCTCCTTTCGTAATGGGACTGTTAAAGAATGTTGCTGTTTCCAGTCGGATGATTCCTACTGACTGGGATGCTTTTACTTGAGCTTGTCCAACTCCTGCTCAGTTCTTACAATTTAAAACTTGGTGGGCAGATGAAGCTTCCATTCAGTCTGCTCACAATGCCCAGGCCCAACCTCAAATTAGTATAACTGCAGACCAACTTTTGGGGGTTGGCAACTGGGCTAGTTTAGATGCGCAAGTGGTCATGTAGGATGATGCCACAGAACAGCTTAGCAGAGCGTGCATTAAAGCTTGGGAAAAAATCACCACAGGTGGAGAATAATACCCTTCCTTTAGTGCTATAAAACAAGGACCAAGAGAACCATACCTTGATTTTATAACTCGGTTACAGGAGTCTCTTAAAAAGATGATTGCAGATTCAGCTGCTCACGATATAGTGTTGCAGTTATTAGCTTTCAACAATGCTAATCCCAATTGCCAGGCTGCTCTGCGACCTATCAGAGGGAAAGCACGTTTAGTTGATTGTATCAAGGCCTGTGATGGTATCGGAGGTAATCTGCATAAAGCTGCTTTGTTGGCAAGGCAATGGCAGGACTGAGAGTGAATAAAGGAAGTACTCCATTTCCTGGATCTTGTTTTAACTACGGGAAGCATGGGCATACTAAAAAAGAATGTAGAAAAAATCAGCAAGTCAGGCTGCCAGATAGGGGAAAAAAGAAAACTGCTGAGTCTGAAATATGTCCAAAATGTAAAAAAGGAAAACATTGGGTTAATCAGTGTCACTCTAAGTTTGATAAAGTAGGGAACCCGATTTTGGGAAACGCCATGAGGGGCCCATCCCGGGCCTCATTCTAAAACGGGGCATTTCCAGCTCAGGCCATTCCCTCACCCCTGTACAATGTCTGTCACCCACCACAGCTGGTAGTGCTGCAATAGATTTATATTGCACAAAACGGTGAGCCTTCTGCCTGGGGAACCCCCGCAAAAGATCCCAACAGGAGTCTGTGGACCCTTGCCAGCGGGGACAATAGGATTACTTTTAGGAAAGTCTAGTTTAAGTTTAAAATGGGCACAAATACATAAAGGAGTCATTGATTCAGATTACAATGGGGAAATTCACATTGTTATATCTACTTTTGTTCCCTGGAAAGCAGAGCCAGGAGAGTGCATAGCACAGCTCCTGATTGTGCTGTATGTGGGAATGGGAAAAAGCGAAATTAAATGAAGAGGAGGATTTGGAAGCACAAATAAACAAGGCAAAGCAGCTTATTGGGTAAATCAAATTACTGATAAACGTCCTACCTGTGACATAACTATTCAGGGAAAGAAATTTAAAGGTTTGGCAGATACAGGAGCAGACATTTCAATCATTTCTCTACAGCACTGGCCATCCATGTGGCCAATTCAACCCACTAAATTTAACATAGTTGGAGTTGGTAAAGCCCCTGAAGTATATCAAAGTAGTTATATTTTGCATTGTGAAGGGCCTGATGGACAACCTGGGACTATTCAACCAATTATAACTTCTGTACCTATAAATTTATGGGGAAGAGATTTATTACAACAATGGGGAGCACAAGTTCTACTTCCAGAACAGTTATATAGCCTTCAAAGTCAACATATGATGCATGAAATGGGGTATGTCCCTGGTACGGGACTAGAAAAAAATTTGCAAGGTTTGAAAAGTTCCTACCAAAGATTAGGGTATCATTTTTGCTGGTGGCCATTGTTAAGCCTCCAGAACCTATACCTTTAAAATGGTTAACAGATAAGCCAATTTGGATAGAACAATGGCTGCTAAGTAAAGAGAAACTAGAGGCTTTAGAGAAATTAGTTACTGAACAATTAGAAAATGGGCACATAGCTCCAGCATTTTCCCATTGGAATTCACCAGTTTTCGTAATTAAGAAAAAATCAGGTAAATGGAGAATATTAATTGACTTAACAGCCATCATTTCAGTTATACAACCTATGGGAGCATTACAGCCAGGATTGCCTTCTTCTGCTATAATTCCAAAAAATTGGCCTTTAATAGTCATAGATTTAAAAGACTGTTTCTTTACTATCCCTTTAGCTGAGCAAGACTGTGAATGCTTTGCATTTACAATTCCTGCAGTAAACAACCTGCAGCCTGCTAAGTGTGACCATTGCAAAGTGTTGCCACAGGGCATGTTAAACAGTCCCACAATTTGCCTGACGTATGTGGGGCAAGCAATTGAACCTACTCATAAAAAATTTTCACAGTGTTACATTATTCACTATATGGATGGTATATTTTGTGCTGCCCCCACTGGAGAAATATTACTCCAATGTTATGATCACTTGCAAAATTCAATTTATTGCACTGGTTTAATTATAGCTCCTGACAAAATTCAGACTACTACTCCTTAATCCTACTTGGGGACCTTAGTAAATGACACTACCACTGTGCCACAGAAAGTAACCATTCATAGGGATCAACTAAAAACATTAAATGACTTTCAAAAATTACTAGGGGACATTAATTTGATACGACCTGCTCTAAGAATTCCTACCTATGCCATGAATAATCTGTTTTCTATCCTTAAAGGAAATCCTAGTCTCACTAGCCCTCGGCAATTAACGAAGGCGGCTAAGGCAGAGTTAACAACTGATTGAGAAGCAAGTCCATAAAGCTCAAATAAATAGAATAGATCCAGAGAAGGCTCTAGATTTGCTAACTTTTTCAACTCTGCATTCACCTACTGGTGTTATTGTCCAAGAAAAGGACTTAGTAGAGTGGCTTTTTCTTCCACATACTAATTCGTGGACTCTGAATCCTTATTTAGATCAAATCACTACTATGATAGGGATTGGGAGAACTCAGATTGTTAAATTACATGGATATGATCCTGGAAAAATTATTGTCCCTCTCACAAAGGTACAAATACAGCAAGCTTTTGTAAATATTCTTACTTGGCAAACCCATTTAGCTGACTTTGTGGGTATTCTCAATAATCATTTTCCTAAAACGAAGCTGTTTCAGTTTTTGAAATTAACTAATTGGATTCTCCCCAAAATAACTAAATTTAAACCAATTAAAGGTGCTGAGAATGTTTTTAAAGATGGGTCTAATAATGGTAAAGTTTCTTATTTTGGATCAAAATATAAAGTTTTTCAGACGCCCTATACTTCAGCTCAAAAAGCGGAGCTTGTAGCTGTAATTGAGGTATTGACTGCCTTTGATATGCCTATTAATGTGATTTCTGATTCTTCATACGTGGTTCATGCCACACAGTTAATTGAAAATGCTCAGTTACGATTTCATACAGATGAACAACTGATGATTTTATTTACCCAATTGGAAACAGCAGTTAGAAGTAGAATGCACCCTTTTTACATCACTCACATAAGGGCTTATACACATCTTCCAGGACCTTTGACTGAAGGGAATCAAATGGCTGATCGCCTAGTTGCTACTGCAATATCTAAAGGTAGACGCTTTCACAATTTAACCCATGTTAATGCCTCTGGTCTCAAATGCAGATACAGCATTACCTGGAAAGAAGCTAAAGCTATTATCCAGCAATGCCCAACTTGCCAAATGGTACATTCCTCATCTTTTACAGGAGGAGGTAATCCTTGAGGACTGGAACCTAACTCTTTTGGCAAATGAATGTCACATATGTTCCCTCGTTTGGGAGACTAGCTTATGTACATGTATGTGTAGACACCTTTTCTCACTTTGTCTGGGCTACATGCCAAAGAGGAGAGTCTTCTACCTGTGTTAAACATCATCTTTTGCGGTGATGGACATTCCAGATTCTATTAAAACAGATAATGCCCCAGGCTGTACTAGCCAAATTCTAGTTACATTTTTCTCTATGTGGAATATTAAACATATTACTGGTATCCCATACAATTCTCAAGGACAAGCCATAGTGGAAATAATGAATCTCTCCCTAAAACAGCAGTTGCAAACGCAGAAAGGGGGAGACAGACAACATAGAACCCCACAGATGCAACTGAACCTAACATTATTAACTTTAAATTTGTTGAGCCTGCCCAGAGGCCAGATGTTATCAGCAGCTGAACAGCATCTACAGAAACTAGCTGCAAACACAGAAACAGAACAACTGATTTGGTGGAGAGATCCAATAATAAAAAGTTGGGAAATAGGTAAAATAATAACTTGGGGTAGAGATTACGCTTGTATTTCTCCAGGACAAAATCAACAGCCGATTCGGATACCATCAAAATACCTGAAACCTTGTCATGAGCCAGATGCCAAGGAAGAGATTCCAGGAGGATCCCGAGGACCCCCCCATTGCAGCCATGTCAAGGCTGATGCTAAGGAGGACCCCAACTGTCACAAGCAACATCTGTCGAAGAAAACCACCCACCTGGGGACAGATCAAGCAGCTGTCACAGATGGCAGAAGGAAACCTGAGGAAAGTGGAACACCAGTCACAACGAGTAATTTAATGGTAGCTATGATAGTGATGATCACCACTGCCATAAGTATTCCTTCAATAAGGGCTGACAAAGAGAACAGTTATACTTATTGGGCATATTTATCAATCTTGGCTGTCAATAATGCCTGGATGCAATCACTCTGACACAGTTACACATGCTTTCTGATCTCAGTATTTACCATAATAAATATGCTCCTATAAATGAGGCATACCACCTTCAAAAACCTATTGGTAAACAAAATTGAACCTCACCAGAAATAATGAACGTATTTGTTAAGGAAGATAGCATTGCAGAACAGGCAGAGGTGCTGCACAATGATTCCTATGGAATCATTATTGATTTGTCCCCTAAGGGGATGTTTAGCTTGAATTGCACATCTGAGTCTGCGTGCCACTGCCACACTATGCTCAGATGATTGGGAAAAACGGTCAGATGGTAGAAATGATAAGAAGTATGGCAAAAGTTCCTATTATCTGGAACCATGGTGGGATAGTGGCATCTCAACCTCAAATGATATGGCCCACTCTAGGAGCTAAACATAAGGAATTGTGGAAACTATTAATAGCTCTTAATAAGATCAAAATTTGGGAAAGAATAAAAAAGCATCTAGAAAGACACTCCACAAACTTGTCTTTGGATATTGCAAAATTAAAGACAAATATTTAAAGCATCCCAGGCACACTTGACCTTAATGACAGGAACTGGAGTGCTTGAAGGAGTTACAGACAAATTAGCAGCAAGTAACCCATTAGAATGGATAAAAACACTTAGAAGTGCTGTGATTTCAATGATGATTGTGCTTTTAATCTGTGTTGTTGGTCTTTGTATAGTCTGCAGATGTGGATCCTGACTCCTGCTAGAAGTAGCTCACTGTGACAAAGCTGCCCTTGCTTTTATCGATTTGCAAATCAGAGAAGGGGGACATGTTGGGAGTAGGCCCCCCAAAATCTGGCCATAAACTGGTCCCAAAACTGGCCATAAACAAAATCTCTGCAGCATTGTAACATGTTCATGATGGCCATAATTCCCACATTGGAAGGTTGTGGGTTTACCGGAATGAGGGCAAGGAACACCTGGCTCTCCCAGGGCAGAAAACTGCTTAAAGGCATTCTTAAGCCACTAACAGTAGCATGAGCGATCTGTGCCTTAAGGACATGCTCCTGCTGCAGTTAACTAGCCCAATATAATCCTTTAATTTGGCCCATCTCTTCGTTTCCCATAAGGGATACTTTTAGTTAATTTAATATCTATAGAAACAATGCTAATGACTGGTTTGCTGTTAATAAATACGTGGGTAAATCTCTGTTTGGGGTTCTCAGCTCTGAAGGCTGTGAGACCCCTGATTTCCCACTTGGCACCGCTATATTTCTGCGTGTGTGTCTTTAATTCCTCTAGTGCCACTGGGTTAGGGTCTCCCCGCCCGACTGAGCTGGTCTTGGCAAGGGCTTAATTTATCCCTAAGTCCAATCTAGCTGTTTATCTATATCTTCATAAACTACTAAAACACCTGTTGTGGGTTGCACATGGTGGTCATGCCTGTAATCCCAGCATTTTGGGAGGCTGAGGTGGTTAGTTGAGATTGTGCCATTGCACTCCAGCCTGGGCAACAAGAGTGAACTCTGTCTCAAATAAATAAATAAATAAATAAACATCTGTTGTGAAGTCTTAGGGAAATGTGCCTGGCTCTGGCTTCTCCCTGCTTGGGTTGTTCAAATTATGCCAAGATAAGAGGCAGTGATTTCAATGAAAGAAAAGTATCGCACAGTCTATTTTGTTTCTTCCTTTTTGTTTTTGAGACAGAATCTCACTCTGTCACCCACGCTGGGGTGCAATGGTATGATCTTTGCTCACTGCAACCTCTGCTTCCCAGGTTCAAGTGATTCTCCTGCCTCAGCCTCCTGAGTAGCTGGGATCACAGGTGCCCGCCACCATGCCTGGCTAATTTTGGTACTTTTAGTAGAGACAAGCTTTCATCATAGTTGGCCAGGCTGGTCTCGAGCTCCTGAATTAAGGAGATCTGCCTGCCTCAGCCTCCCAAATGGCTGAGATTACAGGCATGAGCCACCATGCTCCCAGCTCACAGTCTTTAGTCTCCCCTTGAGAAAAACAGTTTTACAGATATATTCTCACTCAGCTGATCCTTTCTCTTTTCTTGAGGAACATTGCTGGTGTTAGTTTTTACCACAGTAAATCTGCCACAGTGACTGAGCCCCCAGCCAATATGAACTGCATAGGCACATCCACTGTTTTCCACTGTGCAGTGACCCATGAACCAAAGGGTGAAAATTGTTTCTGACTGACAAATTTGAAAGCCTAATCTAGTACCCCAGAAGTTTCTTTATACTCCATTCATGTGATAGAAAAGATCCCTAGTGAGAATGTAGAGATAATATGAAAAATGTAGAGATAATGTTAAAAAATAATAACAGGTCCATTGTTAAAAATTTCCCACACAAATTTTAAAGTATAAAATGCCTGGCAAGAAAACGTTTAAAGGGAAATGACACATGTGGAATTCAAATTACTCTTGGAGCACTTACAGCCTCTCTTAGTAGGTACGGTGAGCTAGATACCCTAACAAGACAATTTGTTTCCTTCCTAAATTTCAAATTTTATTAGTGACTGATTTTATTATAATAGTCACAGGCAGTGTGAGCCAGAACTATTTCCATACCTTCTGTAAAATTTGTGGCATTCTGATCCATTTTTCCCCTGGATCTGCTTTTATTGTTGTTCTTTTTGTTTTGGAAAATGGGGAGTGTGTGAAAGTCAATAAAGCTGTTGAATTTGTCTCCTGTACGTTTAGCATCCAAGCTGCTCAAAACGGCCCCAGGTGTGAAGGAGTGAGAAGGGATTTGCATTTCTGCCTCTCTTTTTAACTTCCCATGTATCTGCTGTCAAATATCCATATGCTATTTCCCACACCTCCCATTTGGAAAATTCCTGTATAAATCCATCATTTTACTAAATGCATTGTTTTAGAACTGAACTGACCCAGCACTACATATGTTGTAGAACCTGGACAACTTCCAGCCACCTTCTTACCTTCTTACCTCTGATTCTTGAGTCTTGTATGCAGCTGGGTGGTGCTGCATACAAGACTTGGTTTAAACCATGGGGGGTGCTTTAAACCACACCATGGCATTGGGTTCACTGCTGGAAACATTAAAGAATTTAAGATTCTATTATGAGATTATTGAATTTTTTCAACTTCATCCAAGCAAACATAGGTAATTGATGTGCAGAAACATTTCAGAAATTAGGTCAGCAGACATTCAGTTGTCTAGGGGTGCCACCCATGTGGGCTGTGCTGGACACTCAAGCCATGTGTATTCATTAGGTCCTTTGGGGCTTGACCCCTTGTTGAGAAGCTGACATAGCATTAGACAACCATAATAAAAAAGAATTAATGCATAGTATATTGTGTCATGAATCTGTGGGTCACATTATTTCAAAATATATATTTTATAATTGTATTTGACTGTGAGAGAAATTAATGTACACATGGATGAGTACATACTGATTAAAACAAAAAGAAACAGACTATAAGTTTATTTTTTTGATTATGTGATTTTTTAAAACAGGAAAGTCACTGGTTACATTATATAATTTTAAACTTTATATCACAGAAGGTAGTAAGTATGTTTTGTTTCTCACAGACACTGAGTTCTGGCTAAATACATTACGATACAACTTTTAACAAAAACATTACTGCAAATACATAGTAATGTAAATCTCAGTTAAAAAATAAATCCTTGAATGCTATGATCAAAACACTTCGACAATTTCAGAGCTGATTCTACACCTTGAAGAGGTTTGATGACTAGAAAACTTAATTGCAATAAAAGACACTTCCATATCCCTGTTGACCTCTGTGTCTCCTCTTTCCCCCATCTCTGCTCACAGGTGCCATGCGGACCATGGCTCTCACGGCAGCCCTAAGGCAGTCACAGGTAGAGGCTACCTCTAGGGCACTACAATTCCCATCCCTGGAGCATGTGGCCAGTCTTGGGCAGCTCCAGACCCCAGCTGACCTCACTTACTGTTGCCAGGGAAAGGTCCTGTTTGTGGACTTCTTGCTGCAAGGGGTGGCTTGCAGTGCATGTGATTCCTCCCATCAGGCAAACTGGCCACACTCTACAGATGGTAAACTGCATGTCCAGGGAGCATAGGCCAAGGTTATTCACATGGAGCTTAAGTTGAAGCCCTGGCCAAGCTCTTAGTGTCTCCCATTCTTGACTGGACAACAGAGCAATGAAGGACTCCTTCCAGACAGTTCATCAATGCTCATTCAAACCACAGTGAGATTTTGCCACTAACACCATGTCTTCATTTTCTGAAAATGATTTGTGTGTTTCTTTTCATAGACTTCACAGTCAGGAGAGAACAGGTAATTAGGGGGGGTTGGGTCAGTTGCAGTTCTTTCCAGAGACGAGACTGGGGACCAGATATTCCCCTTTACTCTTTGAAATCAACCTCATATAAAACATCAATTTCCTGTCTTTAGATGATCTCAATATGTAGCATGGAGCTGTTTCTCCCTGGTCCTACCAGCCTCATCTTGGTTTAGCCTTTAAATATTTATTGAAATTATTACTGGGGGGGGTGGAGCCAAGATGGCTGAATAGGAAAAGCTCCAGTCTACAGCTCCCAGTGTGAGTGACACAGAAGATGGTTGATTTCTGCATTTCCACATGAGGTACTGGGTTCATCTCACTAGGGAGTGCCAAACAGTGGGTGCAGGACAGTCGGTTCAGTGCACCATGCGCAAGCTGAGCTGAAGTAGGGCGAGGCATTGTCTCACTCAGGAAGCGCAAGGGTTCAGGGAGTTCCCTTTCCTAGTCAAAGAAAGGGGTAACAGACGGCACCTGGAAAATCAGGTCCCTCCCACACTAATACTGCGCTTTTCCAATGGGCTTGGAAAATGGCACACCAGGAGATTGTGTCCGGCACCTGGCTTGGAGGGTCCTACACCCACGGAGTCTCGCCGATTGCTAGCACAGCAGTCTGAGATCAAACTGCAAGGCAGCAGCGAGGTTGGAGGAGGGGCACCCGCCATTGCCCAGGCTTGCTTAGGTAAACAAAGCAGCCAGGAAGCTCGAACAGGGTGGAGCCCACCACAGCTCAAGGAGGCCTGCCTGCCTCTGTAGGCTCCACCTCTGGGGGCAGGGCACAGACAAATAAAAAGTCAGCAGTAACCTCTGCAGACTTAAATGTCCCTGTCTGACAGCATTGAAGAGAGTAGTGGTTCTCCCAGCACAGAGCTGGAGATCTGAGAATGGGCAGACTGCCTCCTCAAGTGGGTCCCTCACCCCCGAGCAGTCTAACTGGGAGGCACCCCCCAGTAGGGACAGACTGACACCTCACTCGGCTGGGTACTCCTCTGAGACAAAACTTCCAGAGGAATGATCAGACAGCTGAATTTGTGGTTCACGAAAATCCACTGTTCTGCAGCCACCGCAGCTGACATCCAGGCAAACACGGTCTGGGGTGGACCTCTAGTAAACTCCAACAGACCTGCAGCTGAGGGTCCTGTCTGTTAGAAAGAAAACTAACAAACAGAAAGGACACCCACACCAAAAACCGATCTGTACATCACCATCATCAAAGACGAAAAGTAGTAAAAACTACAAAGATGGGGAGAAAACAGAGCAAAAAAACTGGAAACTCTAAAAAGCAGAGCACCTCTCCTCTTCCAAAGGAACGCAGTTCCTCACCAGCAATGGAACAAAGCTGGATGGAGAATGACTTTGATGAGTTGAGAGAAGAAGGCTTCAGATGATCAAACTACTCTGAGCTACAGGTGGAAATTCAAACCAATGGCAAAGAAGTTAAAAACTTTGAAAAAAAATTAGACGAGTGTATAACTAAAATGACCAATGCAGAGAAGTGCTTAAAGGAGCTGATGGAGCTGAAAGCCAAGTTTCGAGAACTACGTGAAGAATACAGAAGCCTCAGTAGCCAATGTGAACAACTGGAAGAAAGGGTAACAGTGATGGAAGATGAAATGAATGAAATGAAGCGAGAAGGGAAGTTTAGAGAAAAAAGAATAAAAAGAAATGAACAAAGCCTCCAAGAAATATGGGACTATGTGAAAAGACCAAACCTACATCTGATTCGTGTACCTGAAAATGATGGGGAGAATGGAACCAAGTTGGAAAACACTCTGCAAGATATTATCCAGGAGAACTTCCCCAATCTAGCAAGGCAGGCCAACATTCAGATTCAGGAAATACAGAGAATGCCACAAAGATACTCCTCGAGAATAGCAACCCAAAGACACATAATTGTCAGATTCACCAAAGTTGAAATGAAGGAAAACATGTTAAGGGTGGCCAGAAAGGGAAGCCCATCAGACTAACAGCGGATCTCTCGGCAGAAACTCTACAAGCCAGAAGAGAGTCAGGGCCAATATTCAGCATTCTGAAAGAAAATAATTTTCAACTCAGAATTTTACACCCAGCCAAACTAAGCTTCATAAGTGAAGGAGAAAAAAAATACTTTAAAGACAAGCAAATGCTGAGAGATTTTGTCACCACCAGGCCTGCCCTAAAAGAGCTGCAGAAGGAAGCACTAAAAATGGAAAGGAACAACCGGTACCAGCCACTGCAAAAACATGCCAAATTGTAAAGACCGTCGAGGCTAGGAAGAAACTGCATCAACTAACGAGCAAAATAACCAACTAACATCATAATGACAGGATCAAATTCACACATAGCAATATTAACTTTAAATGTAAATGGGCTAAATGCTCCAATTAAAAGGCACAGACTGGCAAATTGGATAAGGAGTCAAGACCCATCAGTGTGCTGTATTCAGGAAACCCATCTCACGTGGAGAGACACACATAGGCTCAGAATAAAGGGATGGAGGAAGATCTACCAAGCAAATGGAAAACAAAAAAAGGCAGGGGTTGCAATCCTAGTCTCTGATAAAACAGACTTTAAACCAACAAAGATCAAAAGAGACAAGGCCATTACATAATGGTAAAGGGATCAATTCAACAAGAAGAGCTAAGTATCCTAAATATATATGCACCCAATATGGGAGCACCCAGATTCATAAAGCAAGTCCTGAATGACCTACAAAGAGACTTAGACTCCCACACAATACTAGTGGGAGATTTTAACACCCCATTGTCAACATTAAACAGATCAGTGAGACAGAAAGTTAACAAGGATACCCAGGAATTGAACTCAGCTCTGCACCAAGCGGACCTAATAGATATCTACAGAACTCTCCACCACAAAACAACAGAATATACATTTTTCTCAGCACCACAGCACACCTATTCCAAAACTGACCACATAGTTGGAAGTAAAGCTCTCCTCAGCAAATGTAAAAGAACAGAAATTATAACAAAATGCCTCTCAGACCACAGTGCAATCAAACTAGAACTCAGGATTAAGAAACTCACTCAAAACTGCTCAACTACATGGAAACTGAACAACCTGCCCCTGAATGACTACTGGGTACATAACAAAATGAAGACAGAAATAAAGATGTTCTTTGAAACCAGCGAGAACAAAGACACAACGTACCAGAATCTCTGGGACACATTCAAAGCAGTGTGTAGAGGGAAATTTATAGCACTAAATGCCCACAAGAGAAAGCAGGAAAGATCAAAAATTGACACCCTAACATCACAACTAAAAGAACTAGAAAAGCAAGAGCAAACACATTCGAAAGGTAGCAGAAGGCCAGAAATAACTAAAATCAGAGCAGAACTGAAGGAAATAGATACACAAAAAAACCCTTCAAAAAAATCAATGAATCCAGGAGCTGGTTTTTTGAAAAGATCAACAAAATTGATAGAGTGCTAGCAAGACTAATAAAGAAGAAAAGAGAGAAGAATCAAATAGACGCAATAGAAAGTGATAAAGGGGATATCACCACCGATCCCACAGAAATACAATCTACCATCAGAGAATACTACAAACACCTCTACGCAAATAAACTAGAAAATCTAGAAGAAACGGATAAATTTCTCGACAAATACACCCCACCAAGACTAAACCAGGAAGAAGTTGAATTTCTGAATAGACCAATAACAGGCTCTGAAATTGTGGCAATAATCAATAGCTTACCAACCAAAAAGAGTCCAGGACCTGATGGATTCACAGCCGAATTCTACCAGAGGTACAAGGAGGAACTGGTACCATTCCTTCTGAAACTATTCCAATCAATAGAAAAAGAGGGAATCCTCCCTATCTCATTTTATGAGGCCAGCATCATCCTGATACCAAAGCCTGGCAGAGACACAGCCAAAAAAGAGAATTTCAGACCAATATCCTTGATGAACATTGATGCAAAAATCCTCAATAAAATACTGGCAAACCGAATCCAGTGGCACATCAAAAAGCTTATCCACCATAATCAAGTGGGCTTCATCCCTGGGATGCAAGGCTGGTTCAACATACGCAAATCAATAAATGTAATCCAGCATATAAGCAGAACCAAAGACAAAAACCTCATGATTATCTCAACAGACGCAGAAAAGGCCTTTGACAAAATTCAACAACCTTCATGCTAAAAACTCTCAATAAATTAGGTATTGATGGGATGTATCTCAAAATAATAAGAGCTATCTATGACAAATCCACAGCCAATATCATACTGAATGGGCAAAAACTGGAAGCAATCCCTTTGAAAACTGGCACAGGACAGGGATGCCCTCTCTCACCACTCCTATTCAACATAGTGCTGGAAGTTCTGGCCAGGGCAATCAGGCAGGAGAAGGAAATAAAGGGTATTCAATTAGGAAAAGAGGAAGTCAAATTGTCCCTGTTTGCAGATGACATGATTGTATATCTAGAAAACCCCATTGTCTCGGCCCAAAATCTCCTTAAGCTGATAAGCAACTTCAGCAAAGTCTCATGATACAAAATCAATGTACAAAAATCACAAGCATTCTTGTACACCAATCACAGACAAACAGAGAGCCAAATCATGAGTGAACTCCCATTCACAATTTCTTCAAAGAGAATAAAATACCTAGGAATCCAACTTACAAGGGATGTGAAGGACCTCTTCAAGGAGAACTACAAACCACTGCTTAATGAAATAAAAGAGGATACAAATAAATGGAAGAACATTCCATGCTCATGGGTTGGAAGAATCAATATCGTGAAAATGGCCATAGTACCCAAGGTAATTGATAGATTCAATGCCATCCCCATCAAGCTACCAACGACTTTCTTCACAGAATTGGAAAAAACTACTTTAAAGTTCATATGGAACCAAAAAACAGCCCGCATCGCCAAGTGAATCCTAAGCCAAAAGAACAAAGCTGGAGGCATCATGCTACCTGACTTCAAACTATACTACAAGGCTACAGTAACCGAAACAGCATGGTACTCATACCACAACAGAGACATAAATCAGTGGAACAGAACAGAGCCCTCAGAAATAATGCCATATATCTACAACTATCTGATCTTTGACAAACCTGACAAAAACAAGAAATGGGGTAAGGATTCCCTATTTAATAAATGGTGCTGGGAAAACTGGTTAGCCATATGTAGAAAGTTGAAACTGGATTCCTTCCTTACACCTTATAAGAAAATTAATTCAAGATGGATAAAGACTTACATGTTAGAACTAAAACCATAAAAACCCTAGGAGAAAACCTAGGCATTACCATTCAGGACATAGGTATGGGCAAGGACTTCATGTCTAAAACACCAAAAGCAATGGCAACAGAAGCCAAAATTGACAAATGGGATCTAATTAAACTAACGAGCTTCTGCACAGCAAAAGAAACTACCATCAGAGTGAACAGGCAACCTACCAAATGGGAGAAAATTTTCTCAACCTACTCATCTGACAAAGGGCTAATATCCAGAATCTACAAAGAACTCAAAGAAATTTACAAGAAAAAAACAAACAACCCCATTAAAGTGGGTGAAGGACATGAACAGACACTTCTCAAAAGAAGATATTTATGCAGTCAAAAAACACATGATAAAATGCTCATCATCACTGGCCATCAGAGAAATGCAAATCAAAACCACATCATCTCACACCAGTTAGAATAGCGATCATTAAAAAGTCAGGAAACAACAGGTGCTGGAGAGGATGTGGAGAAATAGGAACACTTTTACACTGTTGATGGGACTGTAAACTAGTTCAACCATGGTGGAAGTCAGTGTGGCGATTCCTCAGGGATCTAGAACTAGAAATACCATTTGACCCAGCCATCCCATTACTGGGTATATACCCAAAGGACTATAAATCATTCTGCTATAAAGACACATGCACACGTATGTTTTTTGCGGCAGTATTCACAATAGCAAAGAGTTGGAACCAACCCAAATGTCCAACAACGATAGACTGGATTAAGAAAATGTGGCACATATACACCATGGAATACTATGGAGCCACAAAAAATGATGAGTTCATGTCCTTTGTAGGGACATGGATGAACTGGAAACCATCATTTTTAGTAAACTATCGCAAGGACAAAAAAGGAAACACTGCACGTTCTCACTCATAGGTGGGAATTGAACAATGAGAACACATGGACACAGGAAGGGGAGCATCACACTCCGGGGAGTGTTGTGGGGTGGGGGGAGGGGGGAGGGACAGCTTTAGGAAGATATACCTAATGCTAAATGACGAGTTAATGGGTGCAGCACACCAACATGGCACGTGGATACATATGTAACAAACCTGCACATTGTGCACATGTACCGTAAAACTTAAAGTATAATAATAATAATAATAATAAAAGAAATTATTACCATATCTTCCCAGTGAGCCCTCCATGTCTTCCAGATTATCCAAAAAATTAATCCTCATAAATACAGACAATCACCTTGAATTAATGGCTTCCATCCAATTCTGTCTGGTTTCAGAAGTGCTGGTGCCTTATTTTTAGGTCAAGTGCAGACCCCCTGCACTTGTAGCAGACCCCCTGCCACAATTTCAAGACCTCCTACAGCCCATGCCCACCCTGTGTATCCTAGATCCACAATGTGGGCTGCCAGGGGGACCCTGGGACTCAAGGAAGGACACAGCAAACTTTTTAAAGATGTGGCTAAAGGAAATTCCTGATTCAGAAACAAAATGATAAAAGAAGGAAACATCAGGGATGAAGAAAAATAGAAATAATAAAAGCATGGATAAACATGATAGGCTAGCCTTCTTGAGTTTTTCTAAACTGTGTTTGATGATTGAAGTAAAAATTACCCCATGGTCTGATATAGTTCTTCATGCATGTAAATTATGTTGTAAAAGTGAGAAGGAGAAATGGGCCTACATGGAGGTGAGGATCCTGCACATCACATGGCAGAATGTGGACACCAGTGGGCTGCAACAAGTGACATGCATAAAATGTCACCTGAAGTAATGGAGGGCCTAGAGAAACCCATACATTCTAAAACAGTATAGATAAACCAAACTGGAATTTAAAAAAATACTACCTTGCCGAGACCAGCGGTTGGGGAGACCCTAACCCAGAGGCACTAGAGGAATTAAAGACACACACACAGAAATATAGAGGTGCCAAGTGGGAAATCACGGGTCTCACAGCCTTCAGAGCTGAGAGCCCCAAACAGAGATTTACTCATGTATTTATTAACAGCAAGCCAGTTATTAGCATTGTTTCTATAGATATTAAATCAACTAAAAGTATCCCTTATGGGAAATGAAGGGATGGGCCAAATTAAAGGAATATGTTGAGCTAGTTAACTGCAGCAGGAGCATGTCCTTAAGGCACAGATCACTCATGCTATTGTTTGTGACTTAAGAATGACTTTAGGTAGTTTTCTGCCCTGGGAGTGCCAGGTGTTCCTTGCCCTCATTCCGGTAAACCCACAACCTTCCAACGTGGGAATTATGGCCATCATGAACATGTCACATTGCTGCAGAGATTTTGTTTATGGCCAGTTTTGGGGCCAGTTTATGGTGAGATTTTGGGGAGGGCCTGTTCCCATAATGTCCCCCTTCTTTGATTTGCAAATCGATAAAAGCAAAGGCAGCTTTGTTATAGTGAGCTACTTCTCGCAGGAGTCAGGATCTATATCTGCAGACTATACAAAGCAAACGACACAGATTAAAAGCACAATCATCATAAATTACAGAGCTTCCAAGTGTTTTTATCCATTTTAATGGGTTACTAGTTGCTAATCTGTCTGCAGCCCCTTTCAGCACTCCAGTTCTTGGCATTAAGGTCAGGTGTGCCTGGGATGCTTTAAATATTTGTTCTTTTAATTTTGCAATATCCAAAAACAAGTTTGTAGAGTGTCCTTTTAGATGCTTTTTTATTCTTTCCCAAATTTTGATCTTATTAAGAGCTATTAATAGTTTCCACAAATCCTTAATGTTTAGCTCCTACAGCAGGCCATACAATTTGAGGTTGAGGTACCACTATACTGCCATGGTTCCAGATAATAAGAAATCTTGCTGTACTTCTTATTATATCCACCATCTTTCCATTTTGTTCAGATCAGCTGAACATAGTGTGGTTGTGTCACACAGACTGAGATGTGCAATGTAAGCTAAACATCCCCTTAGGGGACCAATCAATGTTTCCATAGGCTTCGTTGTGCAGCACCTCTGCCTGTTCTACAAATGCAATCTTCCTAAACAAGTATATTCATTTTTTCTGGCCAGGTTCAATTTTGTTTACAAATGGGTTTTTAGGGCAGTATGCCTCAATTATAGGAGCAGATTTATTATGGTAAATACAGAGATCAGAAAGCACGTGTAACTGTGTCATAGAGTGATTATATCCAGGCATTATTGCCAGACAAGATTGATAAATATGCCAATAAGTATGATTGTTTCCTGTGTCAGCACTTATTGAGGGAATACTCATGGCAGTGGTGATCATCACTATCATAGCTACCATTGAATTACTCATTGTGACTGGTTGTTCCACTTTTCTCAGGTTTGCTTCTATCATCTGTGACAGCTTCTTGATCTGTCCCCAGGTGGGTGGCTGTCCTGGAATATCTTCCTTGGCATCTGGCTCATGATAAGGTTTCAGGTATTTTGATGGTATCCAAATCAGCTGTTGATTTTGTCCTGGAGAAACACAAGCATAACCTCTACCCCAAGTTATTATTTTACCTGTTTCCCAACTTTTTGTTATTGGATCTCTCCACCAAATCTTGTTCTGCTACTGTCTTTGCAGCTGGTTTCTGTAGATGCTGTTCAGCTGCTGATAACATCTGGCCTCTGGGCAGGCTCAACAAATTTAAAGTTAATAATGCTAGATTCAATTGTGTATGGACTGTCCTGTAATCCCTATTTCTCCCCCTTTTTTGTTTTTATCATCAGTTGTTTATCTGTATGGTATCATAACTGAGCATTTTCAATTAACTGTGTGGAATGAACCACATATAAAGAATCAGAAATCACAATAATAGGCATATGAAAAACAGTCAATACCTCAATTACAGCTACAAGCTTTGCTTTTTATAGGCATCTGAATAACTTTACTTTTCGAGCCAGAATAAGAAGCTTTACCATTACTAGACCCAACTGTGAAACAATGAAAACACTTAGCAGGCTGCAGGTTGTTTACTGCAGGAATTATAAATGCAAACCATTTACAGTCTTGCTCAGCTAAAGGGATAGTAAAGAACTGAATTTATGGCTGTTCAGTCAGTAAACATTCTCCATTTACCTAATTTTGTCTTACTTACAAAAACTGGAGAATTCCAAGGGGAAAATTTTGGAGCTATGTGCCCATTTTCTAATTGTTCAGTAACTAATTTCTCTGAAGCCTCCAGTTTCTCTATACTTAGTGGCCATTGTTCTATCCAAATTGGCTTATCTGTTAACCATTTTAAAGGTATAGGTTCTGGAGGCTTAACAATGGCCACCAGCAAAAATGATACCCTAATCTTTGGTGGGAACTTTGTCTTTCCACTTGAAGTAGTTCTTTCAAATCTTGCAAGTTTTTTTCTAGTCCCATACCAGGGACATACCCCATTTCATGCATTGTATGTTGACTTTGAGGGCTATATAATTGTTCTGGAATTAGAACTTGTGCTCCCCATTGTTGTAATAAATCTCTTCCCCATAAATTTATAGGTACAGAAGTTATAATTGGTTGAATAGTCCCAGGTTGTCCATCGGGCCCTTCACAGTGCAAAATATAAATTACTTTGATATACTTCAGGGGCTTTACCAACTCCAACTATGTTAAATTTAGTGGGTTGAATTGGCCACGGGGACAGCCAGTGCTGTAGAGAAATGATTGAAATGTCCACTCCTGTATCTACCAAACCTTTAAATTTCTTTCCCTGAATAGTTATTTCACAGTTAGTTCGTTTATCAGTAATTTGATTTACCCAATAAGCTGCTTTGCCTTGTTTATTTGTGCTTCCAAATCCTCCTCTTCATTTAATTTCACTTTTTCCCATTCCCACATATGGCACAATCAGGAGCTGTGCTATGCACTCTCCTGGCTCTGCTTTCCAGGGAACAAAAGTAGATATAACAATGTGAATTTCCCCATTGTAATCTGAATCAATGACTGCTGTATGTATTTGTATCCCTTTTAAACTTAGACCTTCCTAAAAGTAATCCTATTGTCCCTGCTGGCAAGGGTTCACAGACTCCTGTTGGGACCTTTTGTGGGGGTTCCCCAGGCAGAAGGCTCACAGTTTTTGTGCAGCATAAATCTACTGCGGCACTACCAGCTGTGGTGGGGTACAGTCATTGTACAGGGGTGAGGGAATGGCCTGAGCTGGAAATGCCCCAGTTTAGAACGGGGCCCGGGATGGGCCCCTCATGGCGTTTCCCAAAATTGGGTTCCCATCTTCATCAAACTTGGAGTGACACTAATTAGCCCAATGTTTTCCTTTTTTACATTTTGGACATATTTCAGACTCAGCAGTTTTCTTTTTTCCCCTATCTGGCGGCCTGACTCGCTGATTATTTCTACATTCTTTTTTAGTATGAATAGCTTGTTTAAATTCTTTGAGTAATTTAAAAAGAAAAAGCTCAAATGTAGCTATATTTCCCTGTTGATCTAGGGGGTGTATTCTAACAGGGAACTGCCAAGCCTCTAAATCACCCTCTCATCTAGCTTGCTGAATTCCTGCCTGAATAGAACTAAGAGCAGTCGCTTGAGGCGCTGCTCGAACAGTCACTGGGGAAACTACTTTTTGCCCAGTGTCCTCCGGAAAAGAAAGATCTGGAGGGTCATTTTCTTCAAAGTAATAATGAGGGGGTGCTGAAGGGTAGGGATGAACCTCTCCCTCCTTTGCCGTTTTAGCTTTAGCTGGTAAATAAACATGCTCTGTAACCTCTTCTGTTACTTTGTTATACTCTCCTTCCTCCTCATCATCAGTGTGAAAAAGTTTCAAGGTGGAATGAACCAGACCCCACACTTGTCCCATTGGTGCCCTGATGCTTCCAAGCTCCCCTTCTTACCCACCACAGGGATTGCTTAATTCCACATTCTCCAACCATCGCTCCGGCGACCCTTCGACCTGGATTCAAGCCCCCACGATGGACACCACTTGCCGAGACCAGCTCAGTCAGGGAGACCCTAACCCAGCAGCACTAGAGGAATTAAAGACACACACACACAAATATAGAGGTGTCAAGTGGGAAATCAGGGGTTTCTCAGCCTTCGGAGCTGAGAGCCCTGAACAGAGATTTACCCACATATTTATTAACAGCAAACCAGTCAGTAGCATTGTTTCTGTAGATATTAAATTAACTAAAAGTATCCCTTATGGGAATGGAAGGGATAGGCGGAATTAAAGGAATAGGTTGGGCTAGTTAACTACAGCAGGAGCATGTCCTTAAGGCACAGATCACTCATGGTATTGTTTGTGGCTTAAGACTGCCTTTAAGCAGTTTTCCACCCTGGGCCGGCCAGGTGTCCCTTGCCCTCATTCCGGTAAACCCACAATCTTCCAGCGTGGGCATTATGGCCATCAAAAACATGTCACAGTGCTGCAGAGATTTTGTTTATGGCCAGTTTTGGGGCCAGCTTATGGCCAGATTTTGGGGGGCCTGTTCCCAACACCCATCATATACCAGCAGTGCACTTAGAGAAATGCACCACCTGAATGAGCTGTGTAACATTAGGAAAGCACATCTTTAGTTGGAACATTACTGGTTTCACTTAAAACCAAGTATCACACACATTATATACACCCTTTGTTTTCTATTTTTCATTTCTAACAGTCGTATATTAGTATTAAAGAGGGAAATACAATTTGAGTGCTTGTCATCAGTTTAGAAAGTGACTGGCATAATTGAAAAGATGAAAGGAGCAGACATTCTGAGGGTCTTCAATCGATCTTACTGATTTTTAAAGGATTCCAGGGCTTGAACGTCTCAAACTAGTCCAAAAAAAGCCAACGGTAAGACCCATACAACTATAAATCTCACTAGGTACATCTCCTATTCCATGAACATGGGAGGAGATGAACATATCAGCCTTGCCCAATTTCTCAGCTTACATTTATTTGGGGGTCAATCCAATACCATTATATGAATTATTTGGAAATTGGAATATTTGAGCAAAAATGTTTACTTTTTGCACTTGAAAATACAAAAAGATATGGACATAGAGTGCATATTTATTAGAGAATACCGAAAGTCCCTTCAAGTCCAAGTTTTCAAATCCCCAGTTGACTGTTTGGCAGAATGGCTCATTGTCAGGTAGAACTCTTTTCTAGGGCCCAAACTACATTGCTTAGATACAAAGCACAGAGAAACGGGCCAATCCCACCTTTCCAGCTCACTCACTATTAGCAAAAAGCTTCGGCCTGGGCTCCAGTTATGGCTATAGTTGGCTTTACAGGTGTGCCAACTGTCATCTGGGTGATCACAAGGTGATGATGACAGGGCTGCTGCATGTTGCTCTGGAGGCTTTTCACTGCACAGTGAACTGCCCGATCACAGCAGCCTTAGACAAAACTGGATAAAACAGTTCTTAATGGTTTCTTCCTCACTGAGCATCCCCTGATCTGAGAGGCTGTGAGGCAAGTTTTTACAAGAGAAAGATATTAGCTCAGAGGATCAAGTAGAACAAATGTATTGTTGCTGAACACCAAGGGTTTGGCCTAGGTGTGGTTGCTCTCCGCACAGAAAGCCAGTCACTAAGAAGAGTATTGCCAGGGAAGAAGAGATTTATTGTGGATGCTGTCAGTCTGTCAAATCTGTCTCTCTCTCAACTAAAGTTAGGCATTTATATAGACAGGAATTAAGGGGAGTAAGGAATATGATCAACAGGCAGCATGTGGTTAGATGAGAGGTCTAGCATCTCATTGTAACCACCTGTGGGAAAACAGGAACGAGAGAGAAGTCAACTGGCAACAGGTCTCATTGTCCAGTTGTTGTGATCTGTAAAGTTTCAGTTCCATGCAACTATGAGGGAGTCCTAATGATCAGTTTATTGAGAAAGAAACTCAGATGACAAATGTTAAATTTCTCAACCTGTAAGACTGGGAGGTCAATCCTATACTTTGGATATTTTTACCTGCCTAAATATGATGTTGAATTGTAATTCCCAGTGCTGGGGGTAGGTCCTGGTGGGAGGTGATCATGGGGATGGAACCTTCATATGGCTTAGTGCTGTCTTTCTGATACTGAATTCTCCCAAGATCTGGTCATCTAAAAGAATGTGGCACTTCCCCCAACTCCCTCTCTCTTGCTCCTGCTTTGCCTTCTGCTATGACTGAAAGCTGAGGCTTCACCAGAAGCCGAGTAGATGCCAGCACCATGCTTCCTGTAAAGCCTGCAGAACCTGAGCCAATTAAACCTCTTTCCTTTATAACCTCTTTTCTTTATATTACCCAGTCTCAGGTATTTCTTTATAGCAATGCAAGAATGGTTTGACAGTCAATTTCTATGTTTATTCTCCCCAAAAAAGGCCCCCATAAACATCAATTGTATAGGAAAATTGAGCTGGTTTCAAGATCAGAAATTTGGCCCATATTAATAGTGGGATTATTGTATTGTGCTCTTACTGAGTGGTGTTGTAAATTGACAACTATACATTTTATTCTGTTCCGTGAAAAATTATGACTCCTTAAGACTTTATGTTTACAATTATTACTGTTCATTTTACCATCTCCTCTTCCTCCATGCAGCAGGAGCATGTTGCAAATCACACACTCCAAAAAATTAAACACAGGGCATTTCAAAAATTAGCATTGGTATTGAACATGCTCCCCCACATCAGGCTTATTTGCCATTCGTATTTTTTCTGTAGTGAACTTTTCACACCAATCTTTCACCAATTTTCTTATTGGGATTTTTCTTCTATTCTTATCCAAAGCTGTTTTACAAGTATTTTTTTCAGTCCATAACTCATCTTTCCATTTCCTTAATTGTGTGCTTTCAGAACACAAGCTTTTGAATTTAACAAAATCTAATTTGTCAAAGTTTAGAGTACATCGTTTTTATTAAGTGTATTAATTTTTGTATATTCCATATTTTTATTGTCCTATATAGAAATCATCACCTAACTCAAACCTATAAAATTTTCTGTTTTTCTTCTGTAAGTTTTAAGTTTGAGCTCTTATACTTAGACCTATGATGAGTTGAGGCTTTATATATGCTTTGGGGAGACAAAGTTAACACCACTTTTTGAAGATGTGTCTTTCCCCTTGGATTTCATTGGCACATTTGCTGAAAATGTCCCAAGCACCTCATGATGTATGGCTGTGATTCTGGACTCATGTATTCACAATTGTTTTGAATATTCACATAAATTTATAATCCACTGTCAAATTTTAATTCAGGTGGTGTTTAATTAATAGAACAATTTGAGGAAAACTGACATCTCAAAAATAGTTTTCTTGCCTATTTTGGCCCTATTTCTGCCACACACATTTTGGAAAACTTTTTCCAGTACTAAGAATAAATATTGGAAGCTTTATTGAAATTGTATTAAATTTACAGAAACATTTAAAGAAAAGTGATATTAATGGTCTTCCTAATCATTGAAATTTTTACTTTTTTTTTTGGGTACATACTAGGTGTGTACATCTATGGGGTACATGATATATTGATACAGGCATGCAATGTCTAATAATCACATCAGGGTAAATGGGGTCTCCATAACCTCAAACATTTATCCTTTGTGTTACAAACAATTCAATTATACCTTAAAAATGTACAATTATTATTGACTGTAGTAACCTTGTTGTTCCATCAAATACTAGGTCTTAGTCATTCTACTTTTTGTGCCCATTAACATTCCCCACTTCCCCCTCATCATGCCCCCACTACCTTTCCCAGCCTCTGGTAAACATCCTCCTACTCTCTATCTCTATAAGTTCAGTTGTTTTCAGCTTTAGCTCCAACAAATAAATCAGAACATGTGATGTCTGTCTTGCTGTACCTGGCTTATTTCACTTAATGATCTCTAGTTCCACCTATAGTGTTGCAAATGACAGGATCTCATTCTTTTTTATGGCTGAATAGTACTCCATTGTGTATACGTATCATATTTATACATTCATCTGCTGATGGACACTTAGGTTGCTTCCAAATCTTGGCTATTGTGAGTAGTGCTACAGGAAACATGGTGCAGAAATATCTTCAATATACTGATTTCCTTTCTTTGGGGTATATACCTACCAGTGGAATTGCTGGATTGTATAGTAGCTCTATTTTTAGTTTTTGAGGTACCTGCAAACTGTTCTCCATAGTGGTTGTACTAATATACATTTCCACAGTGCATGAGGGTTTCCTTTTCTCCACATCCTCTTCAGCATTTCTTATTACCTGTCTTTTGGACAAAAGACATTTTAACTGGCGTGAGATGACATCTCACTGGAGTTTTGATTTGCATTTCTCTAATGGATCAATGATGTTGAGTACCTTTTCATA
Organism: Nomascus leucogenys; assembly: GCF_006542625.1. NCBI lineage: Eukaryota > Metazoa > Chordata > Mammalia > Primates > Hylobatidae > Nomascus > Nomascus leucogenys. Next base: position 39,774,441 of record NC_044398.1, on the reverse strand, counting down.
TGCCTGTTTGCCATTTGTATGTCTTCTTTTGAGAAATGTCTATTCAGACTTTTGTCCAGTTTTCAGACTAGATTTTTTTCTATAGAATTTTTATAACTCCTGATATAATTATAGTTATAGCTCCTGATATAGCTAGTGATATAGTTTGGATATTTGTCCCCACCCAAATGTCATTTTGAGATGTAATCCTCAGCGTTAAAGGTGGATCTTGGTGGAAGGTATTTTGGTCAAGGGGGAGGATCCCTCATTAATTGATGCTGTCCTCGCATCAAAGCCCATATTTCTGTCATATGCATTTTGGAAAAGTTTTTCCAGTGTTAAGAATAAATATTGAGAGTTTTATTGAAATATTAAATTTATAGAAACAGCTATTATTTTAATAATGAGTCTTTAAACATTGAAATTAACTTTATTTTTAAATTTTTGTGGGTACAAATAGGTGTATATGTTTATGGGGTACATGAGATATTTTGATATAGTCATGAAATGTGTATAAACACATCAGGGTAAATGGGGTATCCATGACCTCAAGCAACCCTCACAAGACCTGAGTACTCAAAAGATCTAGTTAAGTGTGTGGCACCTCCCTTCCCCTCTCTCTTTGCCCCTGCTCCTGCCATGTGAGATACTTATGCTCCTTTTGCCTTCCACCATGGTTGGAAGCTTCCTGATGCCTCCCTACAAGCTGATCAGATGTTAGCACCATGCTTCTCATACAGCCTGCAAAACCATGAGCCAATTAAACCTCTTCTTTATAAATTACCCAGTCTCAAGTATTTCTGTATAGTACTTCAAGAATGGCCTAATATAGACGGATAGTTTGCAAATATTCTTTCCCATTCTTCACTGGGTTGTCTCTTCACTTTGCTGTTTCCTTTGCAGTGCAGAAGGTTTTTAACTTGATGTGATCCCACTTGTCCACTTTTGCTTTGGTTGCCTGTTTGTCAAGTATTACAGAAGAAATCTTTGCCCACTCCATGTCCAGGAGAGATTCCCCAATGTTTTCTTTTAGCTGTTTCATAGTTTGAGGTCTTAAGATTTAACTTTTTAATTAATTTTGATTTTCGTATATGCTAAGAGATAGGGGTCTAGTTTCATTATTCTGCATATGGATATCCAGTTTTCCCAGCACCATTTATTAAAGACACTATCTTTACCCCAATGTATGTTCTTCATACCTTTGTCAAAAGTGAGTTCACTGTAGATGTATGAATTTGTTTCTGGGTTGTCTATTCTGTTCCTATGTGTCTGTTTTTATGCCAGTATCATGCTGTTTTGGTTACTGTAGCTCTGTAGAATAACTTGAAGTCAGGTAATATGATTCCTCCAGTTTGATTCCTTTTGCTCAGGATAGCTCTGACTATTCTAGGTCTTTTGTGGTTCCCACATAAATTTTAGGATTGTGTTTTCTATTTCTTTGAAGAATGTTAAAGTTTTCTGGATGTTCCACAGTTTGTCCATTAACTTGCTGAGTGACATTTTTTTTTTTTTTTTCCCTGAGGCAGGGTCTCACTCTGTCTTCCAGGCTAGAGTGCAGTGGTACGATCACAGCTCAATGCAGTCTCAATCTCCCAGGCTCAAGTGATCCTCCCAGCTCTCTGCCTCCTGAGTATCTTGGATGACAGGTGCATGCCACCATGCCTGGCTAATTTTTATATTTTTTGTAGAGACAGTTTTGCCATGTTGCCCAGGCTGGTCTCAAACTCCTGGGCTCAAGCAACCTACCCACCCCGACCTTCTAAAATGCTAGAATTACAGGCATGAGCCACTGAGCCCAGCCAGAGTATTTTCTTAGTTAGGTACATGAGATGATTCAGGCTCATCTTTTTCTCCCAGTCTCTGACTAGGAATCATCCCTGGTCTCCTTTTTTTGTGGATAGCATTTAGGAACTAATAACTTGGCAGTTGGTGTACTTATTGTTACTGAGGTGTCACTGCGTTTATGTCCTCTCAGTAGAATGAATCACAAAATATATGTATATGGGCACACACAACAATTTCTCTATTGTTCCTATATATTTAAAAGATAGGAGTTCTATTCTAATCCCACACTCCAGGTTTTCTAGCTCTCCTCATTTCTATAAATACCTTCTCTAACAGGGAGAAACCTTGCTGTCATCATTCTCAACATATTTATTTGCTCAATGGTACCAAGCTCTCAACAATGCTGCCCATCTCCTCCCCCTGTCCCTTCCACACCTCACCCTCGGCCCTCTTGGTGCCAGCAGACACATAGCCACAACTCCTCTCATCCCACAATACAGGTCTAACTCCTCCACTCTGGGGAGGGAAGGCAAAAGAGACACATAAAAAGTCAAAGAGGGGAATCAAAAGAAAGAGGAACGGAAGGCCATATTGATTTTTTTTAAATGATAAATCATCTTTTGATTGCCCTAATAAACATCTCTTGGTGATGATATAATTTATGGATATGGCTAGACTTTCTTTTTTTCAATTTTAGGATTTTGCATCTACAGTTATGAGACTTTGGTCTATAGCTTTATTTTTTATTTATTTATTTATTTTTTTGGTTTTGGTATCAAGGTTGCACTGGCCTCAAAAACTGAATTGGAAAAGTTCCAACTATTTTCTCCTAGAAGAGTTTATAAAAGCCCAGTATTCTTTATTAAATATTTGGAATAACTTCAGTGAAGCCATCTGTCCTAGAGTTTTCTTTCTAAGCAGGTTTTTGAATATTCCACTCAGGTATTGTCTGCAGTTGTGACAAGGCACAATCAATCTCTGGTACGACCTTGTTTCCAGGGCTTTTACTGATGGCATGTTCATGAAAGGACCAACCTGCTGGCACTTCCTAAGTGCCAAATAATAAATTCTGATCATTTCTCCTCCATATTGCAAAATGCAAAACAAAACAAAAATCCTACTAGTTTTCTTCTCAAATTAGCTTTTCAGCCTCCTGCCCTATGCAGCATGAGACATCTGGAAATTTCTTGAAAAATTATATGTGTTTGAAGCCCCCAATGTATCTATTTTTTTTTTCATTGCAGTCTTGATTGTTCTCCTGGCTTCTGGTCCCCCCATGCCTTCCCCTGACCCCCAGGGTATGGCTCTCTGCCTGAACCAAGTTCAGTATTCAGGTTCTTCTCTATAGCCAGAAGTGGAAAGGGTCCCCAGAGCAAACAGCTGCATTCTATGCATGTGCTTTCTGGGATTTACCACTCTCTAGAATTTTGCCCCTTTAGTTCTCTTTGCTTCTATAGCAATAAGTTGCATTTAAATATTTTTTTGTAATTTTATAGTTGTCCTCAATCGGTCCATTCTGCTGCCGACTACTATACCTTACCCAATAGCAAAATCTATTTTTTTTTTTTTTGAATCAGTGTCTGTCGCTCAGGCTGGAGTGCAGTGGCATGATCTCAGCTCACTGAAACCTCCACCTCCCAGGTTCAAGTGATCCTCCCACCTCAGCCTCTCTAGTAGCCAGGACTACAGGTGTGTGCCACCATGCCTGGCTAATTTTTGTATTTTTAGTAGAGATAGGGTTTCATCATGTTGGCCAGGCTGGTCTGGAACTCCTGACCTCAGGTCTTGCCCACCTCAGCCTCCCAAAGTACTGGGATTACAGGCACGAGCCACCATGCCCAGACTATTTGTGCTTTTTCAAAGCCCCATATTTAAGTTGTATCTCTATACACATTTTAAAAAGTTATATCACCTATGAAAGACGTGTTTCAGTTTGGAGAGAAATAGACTTGGATACAATAAGTCACTCACAGCAGAATGTCCTGGCTTATGTATTGGACATCTGCTAGGGCAGAAACCACCAGAAATCTGGACCCACTCTCTTCTACTAATTCTCATACAAGTTGCATACAAGGCAAGTTGACTTGCCCCTTTGATCCACCATTCTGAGATGGGTCGCCCAAAATTAGTCTGCCCCAGGATTATTCAAAAATCCTGCTGGTGGGCTCCTGTCCTATGGTCCCAGATTAAGGGTCTTTCTCTTTCTTCCTGGACATACAAGAGCACTCTTGCTTATGGCTCCTTTTGCTAAAAAATCTTCCCTTATTTTACATATGGCTAAGCAATAAACCTTTGAACTAGTTATAGTCATTGGCTCCAGCGTGGCATCTTTTCAAGTCTCAGAAAGCAGCAGTCTTGACAATGAACTGAACTGGATATTAACAAAGTAAAATGCTATTTCTCAGTAAAAACCTTTTTTTGCGTGGTGGCTCATGCCTGTAATCCCAGCATTTTGGGAGGCTGAGGCGGGTGGATCATGAGGTCAGGAGATCAAGACCATGGTGAAACCCCATCTCTACTAAAAATACAAAAAATTAGCCAGGTGTGGTGGCAGGCACCTGTAGTCCCAGCTACTCAGGAGGCTGAGGCAGGAGAATGGTGTGAACCCAGGAGGCGGAGCTTGCAGTGAGCCGAGATCATGCCACTGCATTCCAGCCTGGGTGACAGAGCAAGACTCCATCTCAAAAAAAAAAAATTTTTGTCTCTACATTTTCTTAAATTGCTAGATATCCTGCAATTCAACACCTCTGGTCTATATTAAATTTAGATTTTAACCTAAAACGTCCACACATTGGATACAGTTAAAAATACTTTCTCTACTATCTGATGTTCACTGAGAAGGTACTTCTTATTACATATACTCTGTAAAATATAACCTCATAGTAAATGCGTTCCTATAGTTTCCTATAGTTTGTGCATTTTCTCTGGCCTCTTGACTTCACACAGAATGATTTTCCACATTCATTACATCCATAGGGTTTCTGTCTTATATGAGTTCTGTGGTGAACAATTAGGGCTGACTTCTGATGAAAGGTTTTTCCACATTCATTACACCCAAAAGGTTTCTCCCCTGTGTGTCTTCTCAGATATTCTGTGAAACTGTAGTAGTATCAGAAAAATGCATCCCCTCTCAACCTAGGGATGCTGAGCCAGGTTTCACCCTGTGTGAACTCTCTGATGTTTACTGAGGTGTGGCATTGAGCAAAATGTTTCCTATGTTCATTCACCAATAAGTGTTCTCCACTTTTAGTTTTTAAACATAATGTATGGCCCAAATTTCAGAATAATGTTTTCCTGCATTCCATATCATCATATTGTTTTTTCCTGCTTTAAGTTCTCTTCCATACTGTGAGAACTGACTTCAGGGCAAAGGTATTCTCATTATCATATTAACAGATTTCTCTCACCCTTTATGTTCTCTGTTCTACAAAGTTCTGACTTCACCCAGAGTAATTTCCCTCATTTACTACATTTATAGGGTTTCACCCCAAGTGTGTTCTCTGATGTGCAGTTAGTTTTGACTTAATAATGATTTTCCACAAACATTACATTCATAGGGTTTCTCTCATGTGTGTTCTATGATGTGCAATGAGTTTTGACTTCACACAGAATGATTTTCCACATTCATTACATCCATAGGGTTTCTGTCTTATATGAGTTCTCTGGTGAACAATTAGGGCTGACTTCTGATGGAAGGTTTTCCCACATTCATTACATCCAAAAGGTTTCTCCCGTGTGTCTTCTCAGATGTTCTGTGAAACTGGAGTGGTAGCAGAAAAATTTTCCACATTGAATATATTCATAAGATTTCTCACCTGTGTGAGTTCTTAGATGTTTAGTAAGGGTTGACTTCTCAGAGAATGACTTCTCACATTCATTACATTCATAAGGTTTTTCTCCTGTGTGAATTCTTTGATGTTCAATGGGGTCTGATTTTCCGAGAAAGGCATTCCCACATGCATAGCATTCGTAGGGCTTCTCCCCTGTGTGTGTTTTCTGATGCACAGTAAGAACCGACTTAAACGAGGTTTTCCCACATTCATGACATTCATATGGTTTCTCCCTGTGTGTGTTCTCTGATGTTGAGTAAGGGTTGACTTTTCACTGAAGGATTTCTCCATTCATGACATCCATAAGGTCTCCCCTCTGTGTGAATTCTTTGATTTCTAATGAGGTCTGAATTCTTATAGAAGATCTTCCCACATCTGTTGACATTCATAGGGTTTTCCCTGTGTGTGTTCTCTGATGTCTTGTGTGGGCTGACTTCTGGGTGAAGGTTTTTCCACATTCATGACATTCATATGGTTTTTCTCCTGGATGTGCTCTCTGTTGTAAATGAAGGACTAATTTTTCACTGAAAAAGGTTCCACATTCATTATATTCAATAATATTGTTAATTGAGTGGGTTCTCTGAATTGGAGTGGGATTTAACTTCTGGCTGAATGGGTAAACACTCTGATGTTCAAGGAGAATGGATTCCTCAAAGATACTTTCTCCACATTCATTACATTCATAGTGGTTCTCTCTTGGATGTGTTTGCTGATGAGTAATGAAAAATGACACATCACAGGTTTTCCCATGTTCAGTATATTTGCAGGTTTTCTGTCCTGTGAAGCTCTCTTATGTACAAGGAAGAGTGAATTCTCAGGGAAAGCTTTCCCACATTCATTGTATTCAAAAGGTTGCTCCCAATTTTTAATCTTCTGATGCCAAACGAGGTCTTCATTCAGCCAGAAGCCGTTCCCATTTTTATTATATTCAGAAGGTTCCTCTTCAAAATGAATTATTTCATGCTTTCATCACAGAAACATTTTCCACCTTTGTTAAACTCATTGAACTTCATTCTTGAATAGTTTCTACTGGTATTAACTAATTCTGAAATACAGAGTGACAAGAAAGATTAGTTGACAATGATATGTAAGAGAAATAAAGTTAGCATTACATTTGAAGGCTCAGTTTAGGCCATTATCTCCTCATACCTACATTATGACAACAATGTGCACACTTCCAGTCTTATGCCTCTTTTCAACTCAACACAGCAGCAACAAATCAAATTTCTAAAAGTTCTAATTCATAGATAGTCCTATAATCCAGGCTCCAATTCTGTGTGTTGTTGTTGTTTTTGAGACAGAGTCTTCCTCTGTCACCCAGGCTGGAGTGTAGTGACGTGATCTCGGCTGACTGCAACCTCCGCTTCCTGGGTTCAAGCAATTCTCATGCCTCAACCTCCCAAGTAGCTGGGACTACGGGCATACACAACCATGCTCGGCTAGTTTTTATGTTTTTAGTAGAGACAGGATTTTGCCATGTTACTCAGGCTGGTCTCGAACTCCTGGCCTAAGGCAATTCACCCACATTGGCCTTCAAAAGTGCTGGGATTACAGACATGAGCCACTGCACCTGGCTTAATTGTTTTTCTAGCTCTGATTTACTAGGAATAAAAGTATGCAACAATAAGAGTGAAATCAATGACTGAACAAGCCATCGTTGCCACAGGATCAGGCTTATGGTTCTATTCCGGCTATGGGATTTGCCCTTTATTCCATCTACTGTACTATATTATACTGAGTCCAATGTTCCAAGAACAAACACTTTTTTTTAACAAGGTATCACTGAAGTAGACATATCTTTACGTTTAGATTCAGATTAGAACCAAGCCATTCTTTTACAAGTCTAGAATGAATATATTTCACTCTAGGTAAGTTCAGCTGTTTGTCCCTTATAAATTGCTCATTCGCATCATAATTTTATACTGATTGTTTTTTCATTGTCAGCTTACAGTCTAACAATGTTTTTAAAAAGTTGCCTTCCCAAATTTTCCCACCACTTCCAGGTTCATTTACTAAAAAATGTGAAAGGACCATTTGTATAATTCATTTAAGCACAAACATCAGCTGGATTGCTATAACAATATTCTTTGTTAAACACTGAATTTTAAAATATTTCATGCAGTTCTGTTTTCGTTCACCAGCTATGTTCCTGGCAGCCATTACTTTACCTATGATTTTCTCTCAGTGTCATACATAGATATTTATATCAATGGTACTTAATAAATAATGTTTATCAGAATTACCCAGAGAGCTTTTTCAAACACAATTTTTTTCAGGCTTCATGCTGAAATCATTACTGCTTGAATGTTTAACTTTAATTTTAATTGCTTTTTATATTTTAGAGACAGAATCTTGCTCTGTCACCCAGGCTGCAGTGCAATGGTAAAAACACAGCTCACTGCAGCCTCTTTCAAGGCTAAAGCAAGACTCTCACCTCAGTAGCTGAGATTACAAAAATTAGCCAGGCATGGGATCGCAGGTGTGTGCCACCATGCCTGGCTAATTTTTTAAGTTTTCATAGAGATAGGGTCTTCCTGTGTTGCCCCAGCTGGTCTCAAATTCCTGGGCTCAAGTGATCCCCCCACCTCAGCCTCCCAAAGTGCTGGGATTACAGGCATGAACCACTGGGCCCAGGCTGTTTTAAAATAATTCTGTAAAAAAATGTGAATATGGTAGAATGCTAACGAATGAGCAACTCAAAAAAGCATGTATAGAAAAATATACTTAATATTTTATAGAAGGAGGGATGCTCTTTAATGGGAAGACTACACCAGAGAGCTTTCCAGGGGTGCTGAAAAACACTCTATATATTCATCTCAATGATGGATACATGAATGTCTCTCATATATATATACATACATGTATATATATACACGTGTATATATGTGTATATATATATATACATGTATATACATATACACACACATATATAATTTTATTAAGCTGTGACTTAACTATATAATTTATACCACAATTTAAAAAAAAACAAGATGTGTGTATGGAAGTGATACTGGGAGATGCTGGGTGATTCAGAGTCACTGGATATTTGGGTCATGTCAATATGTTATTTCCAAAGGTCTAGAGCCTCTAAAATATGATTCCTGAAGAACAATGGTCTTATTATCTGAACTTACCCTTTGTGATCTTTAAATTCCATCTGGCACTTACTAACTCACCCTGATGACTCTGGCTTCCAAATTTTTCCTCTAATATCCATGGCTCCTTGCCTTTCTCCAACTTGAGGATCACTTCTGGTTTAGGAATGAGAATTATATTACTTCCAACAAACTGGGTGGGTTTCCCTGAAGGAGGAAGACAGTATACCCCAAACTGTACACACATACACATACACACACACACACACACACACACACACACACACCTCATTTAATCCTGTCATGGGGCAGAGGAAAATATTCTTTCTGGTATCCAAAAGGGATACATTGTCCTTGATCTCTAAATCTCAACCTAAACATTATTATATTTTACAAAATTTCCACAAGTTTCTATTGATAAGAAAGGACATGCATTCTGGCCTTCTACATGGGAAACAATTCCTACTTACCTACTGAGACAAGGTGGCTGTAGTTGTCCAGCATCACATTCCTGTACAGGGTCCTCTGAGCAGGGTCCAGATGCTGCCACTCCTCTTGAGTGAAGCCCATAGTCACATCCCTAAATGACACTGATCCCTGGAAAATCACACTTCTGCTCAGTCTGAAGCGATAAGAATCAGCTGATGTGAAAAAAGATGTTTAAGGACTAATTCTTAGCATTTTTGTTGTTGAAAATTAAATAGAAAATGTTATAAAGGGCCTCCATGATACATGTTGTTTTATGTAACACATTGTGGGTAAAAAATCATAGCAGAAATATCCTGTTGGTGCATTAATTTATTACTTAATGCAAAAATATTCAGTACCTACATGTGCCTAGAGCTTTCTTAGTTTCTGAGTATTCTGATTTGAATACAAGAGTCTTCCTTACAAGAGAGGAACATATCTTCTCATGAGGAAACATACATACAGAGACATATCTACCACAGGACTTAAAGGACTAACACCACAGATATGTGCGACACAGATGGATCATAAAAGAGTTCTGTGCAAATTCATGTGAGAGTGTGTCCACATATTAGACTTCACCAAAGTGATAAAACTTTAGTTCCTTTGCAAACATGTAACAAAAACTTAAGGTTAAAAACCTGAAAAAATATGTGGCAAGTCAATAGAATTGCTTAACAGGATAAGAGCATGTCTTACCTGTGATGATGTAAAGGTTGCAGAGGCATGGGAGATGAGGGAGACTAGGAAATACTTTTGGCTTTAATCCTGTTAGTGTTCTCCAAATATTTATCACTCATCTAATCCATAAAAATGTTTAGCAACTACTAGTTTTGTTTATATTTATTTATAAAGTAAATAAAATACAATCCACATATAAGGAAAGCTTAATTTTGTTCTTATTTTTTAGATAAAAATATAAATAGGCATGCTGATAGTTTCCTCCCATGTCCTAAAGGACTGGCAGTATATGGCATAAACAATTATCTTGCACACTTCCTTTAGGCCATAGGTTCCCTGCTCCCCCGACTCCAAGTCATTGTTGCGAATAGCAGAAGTTGATGGTGAACTGAAAATACACACCTGAATCCCTGTAACGTAATTCAGTTTTCACTGAGGAAGCAATGCCACCAAAGTAGAGTGGAGACTGTGCTGGAGAGCAGTGTTAGAGGTAGATTGTCTACATTAAGGGGCAGCAGTGGAGATGTGGAAGAGGGAATTCACTAAGCAAAGGAAGAGAGGAAGGGCTACTTCCAGAGGGCCTGTATAGGGGCCTTAGAAGGTCTAGAAATTAGAACCAGGAGGTCGGGTGTTGGGGGAGGGGAGAGTGCAGAGTGACAATAAGACACATGCAGGCCATGCAGCTCTTGGAATGTCTTCATGTCATGGAAGTGAGCATGTCCACTGGAAGGCTACAGAGATGATTCTGAAGCTTGGGAGAGACCTAAGGTCTGGAGTTCATGACCAGCCTGGCCAACATGGTGAAACCCCGTCTCTACTAAAAATACAAAAAATAGCCATGCGTGGCAGTGGATGCCTGTAATCCCAGTTACTCGGAAGGCTAAGGCAGGACAATCTCTTGAATCCAGGAGGTGGAGGTTGCAGTGAGCCAAGATTGTGCCACTGAACTCCAGCCTGGGTGACAGGGTGAGACTCCATCTCAAAAAAATATACATGTCAGAGAAGAGAAAAACAGCATCCCAAAATTAAATGTTAATATTTGCCTAACTGTGAAAACAAAACAAATACTCTGTGAACACTACTAGAAAACAAAATAGGCCAGGTGTGGTGGCTCATGCCTGTAATCCCAGCACTTTGGTAGGCCAAGGCGGGAGGATCGTGAGGTCAGGAGTTCAAGACCAGCCTGGTCAACATGGTGAAACCCCTTCTTTACTAAAAATACAAAAATTAGCTAGGCTTGGTGGCAGGTGCCTGTAATCCCAGCTACTCGGGAGGCTGAGACAGGAGAATCACTTGAAAATCCAGGAGGCAGATGTTGCAGTGAGCCAAGATCGCACCACTGTACTCCAGCCTGGGCAAAAAGAGTGAAATTCTGTCAAAAAAAAAAAAAAGAAAGAAAGAAAGAAAGAAAGAAAACAAAATGGATGTAAAATGCATAATTGCACAAATATAAATGTATAAAATTGCACAAATTATCACAAAATAAAAACTGGAAGAAGAGATAATAAAAGAATAATTTGTAAAATATAAATAAACCTAGGAGATAAATTCCATTCTAAAATGAATTCCAGAAGAAAAAAAAGCTAAAGAGAGACTTTTTGGAGGGGAAATGAGGGCAATCAAGAGCACTATGTACATTATAGTCCATTTATGCCTGAGGTTACAATTTTTAAAATTTTTGCAATCAGACCTTGAAATGACCTTAAGTAGTAGGATATAAATAACTCCCACATGCTTAGCGTTCCAATAATGGAACACTAGGCATAAATGGGTTAGGGAATTCAGAACACCAAGCACATACCCAGGACAGAAAAAGCTTGGCAAAGACCTGAAAAGACCCTAAGGTTTTACTTCTGGCTAATTTCTATGCTCAGTTCAAGCAAGCAGTAAAGACTAAGATGAAGTTCTAAGTGGACCAGTCTAAGTGCTTAAAAGTGCCCCAGGACAGAGCCAATTTGCAAATAATAAGAAAGGGGTTTTGTTGTTTTTTTTTAGTTTTTTGTTTTTTCTTTTTCTTTTTTGTTTGGTGGTGGTTGTTTGAAACCTGGCCTTCCAGGAAAAATGCCTGTTAAAACACTACCTGAACACAAGCTAAAGAGAGAGAATTCAGTGACCACACATAAGACTGCAAAAAAAAGTTTGAAAAATTCATAAAAACAAATGGATACTGAAGACTTCAGTAATTAAGAACAGCAAAGTCTAGAGAAGAATGAGAAAGTGATTTCTAAAGTTACCAAATTATAATATTAAAATACCCAGTTTCAACAGGAACAAGAAAATCACAAAGCATACAAATAAACTGGAAGTGTTGTCCAATCAAAGGAAAAATACAAATTGACAGATATATCCTGGATGGATATAACACTTCTTAAACAAGGACTTTAAATCAACTGTCTTAAATATGCTCAAAAGCTAAAAGAAAACATACGAGCACCAGAGAGAACCACAAAACAACTTACAAACCAAATACCAATAGATTGAAATTATTAAAAAGCACCAAACAGACACTCTAAAACTAAAAAGTACCATAATTGAAATAATGAATTCACCAGAGGAGTTCAACAGCAGATTTGGGAATGCCAAAAAGAATCTGTGAATTTAAGTATAAGACTATTGAAATTATCAAGTTTGAGAAGCAAAGCAAAAAAGAATTAACAAAAATAAACGGAACCCAAAGGACCTATGAGACAGCATCAAGCTGACCAGCACAAACATTATGAGAAATGTAGAAGAATACAAGAGAGACAAGGAAATAGAGTATTTGCAGAAAAGCCAAAACTTAAACTTCCTAAATTTGGTGAAAGACACAAATCTACACATCCAGGAAGCACAATAAACTCAAAATAAACTCAAATACATCCACCAAGACATGTTATAAGCAAACAGTCAGAAAAAAAAAAAAATGACAGAGAATCAAATGCAAAGGGGGAGCAATTTGTCATATACAAAAGAACCTCAAAAAGATCATCAGCAGAAACTTTGGAGATTAGAAGGCACTGGATTGATATATTCAAAGTGCTGAAAGAAAAAGCTGTCAGCTGAGAATTCTATGCCTGGCAAACATGCCTGTCAATAATGAGGACATTCCCAGATGAACACAAGCTAAGGGAGTACGTTTTTACTAGATCTACTCTGCAAGGAATGCTAAAGGGAATCCTTTGGGTTGAAATGTGATTCACGACAAACAAGGGAACTGTTAAAAGATTATAAGCCAAGTTTTCATCTGGATTTGGTCTTAAAAGAGAAATTAGGATTAAATAAATAAGAAAAATGGCAGAGATTGGCAGAGTGGATAAATTTCTTCAAATAATGCATACAAAAATGTAATTAGAATGAATAAGATCGAGTATTTGATGTACAACAGGGTGACTATAGTCGACAATTTTTTTTTATTATACTTTAAGTTCTGGGGTACACTTACAGAACATGCAGGTTTGTTACATAGGTATACATGTGCCATGGTGGTTTGCTGCACCCTTCAACCCATCATCTACATAAGGTATTTCTCCTAATGCTATCTCTCCCCTACTCCACCACCCTATGACAGGCCCTGGTGTGAGATGTTCCCCTCCCTGTGTCCATGTGTTCTCATTGTCCAACTCCCACTTATGAGTGAGAACATGCAATGTTTGGTTTTCTGTTCTTGTGTTAGTTTGCTGAGAATGATGGTTTCCAGCTTCATCCACGTCCCGGCAAAGGACGTGAACTCATCCTTTTTTATGGCTGCATAGTATTCCATGGTGCATATGTATCACATTTTCTTTATCCAGTCTATCATTGATGGGCATTTACGTTCATTCCAAGTCTTTGCTATTGTGAATAGTGCCACAAAAAACACACATATGCAAGTGTCCGTATAGTAGAATGATTTATAATCCTTTGGGTATATACCTAGTAATGGGATTGCTAGGTCAAATGGTATTTCTGGTTCTAGATCCTTGAGGAATCACCACACTGTCTTCCACGATGGTTGAACTAATTTACACTCCCAACAACAGTATAAAATCATTCCTATTTCTCCACATCCTCTCCAGGATCTGTTGTTTCCTGATTTTTAATGCTCGCCATTCTAAATGGTATGAGGTGGTATCTCATTGTGGTTTTGATTTGCATTTCTCTAATCACCAGCGATGATGAGCTTTTTTTCATGTTTGTTGGCTGCATAAATGTCTTCTTTTGAGAAGTGTCTGTTCATATCCTTCACCCACTTTTTGATGGGGTTGTTTTTTTCTTGTAAATCTGTTTAAGTCCTTTGTAGATTCTGGATATTAACCCTACGTCAGATGGATAGATTGCAAAAATTTTCTCTCATTCTGTAGGTTGCCTGTTCACTCTGATGATAGTTTCTTTTGCTGTGCAGAAGCTCTTTAATTAGATCCCATTTGTCAATTTTGGCTCTTGTTGCCATTGCTTTTGGTGTTTTAGTCATGAAGTCTTTGCCCACGGCTATGTCCTGAATGGCATTGCCTAGGTTTTCTTCTAGAGTTTTTACAGTTTTAGGTCTTACATTTAAGTCTTTAATCCATCTTGAGTTAATTTTTGTATAAGGTGTAAGGAAAGGGTCCAGTTTCAGTTTTCTGCATGTGGCTAGCCAGTTTTCCCAACATCATTTATTAAATAGGGAATCCATTTCCCATTGCTTGTTTTTGTCAGGTCTGTCAAAGATCAGATGGTTGTAGACATGTGGTGTTATTTCTGAGGCCTCTGTTCTGTTCCATTGATCTATATATCTGTTTTGGTACCAGTACCATGCTGTTTTGGTTACTGTAGCATTGTAGTTTGAAGTCAGGTAGTGTGATGCCTCCAGCTTTGTTCTTTTTGCTTAGAATTGTCTTGGCTATCTGGGCTCTTTTTTGGTTCCATATGAAATTTAAAGTAGTTTTTTTCTAATTCTGTGAAGATTGTTAATGGTAACTTGATGGGGATAGCATTGAACCTATAAATTACTCTGCAGTATGCCCATTTTCACAATACCGATTCTTCCTATCCATAAGCATGGAATGTTTTTCTATTTGTTTGTGTCCTCTCTTATTTCCTTGAGCAGTGGTTTGTAGTTCTCCTTGAAGAGGTCCTTCACATCCCATGTAGGTTGTATTCCTAGGTATTTAATTTTGTTTGTAGAAATTGTGAATGGGAGTTCACTCATGATTTGGCTCTCTGTTTGTCTATTATTGGTGTATAGGAATGGTTGTGATTTTTGCACAATGATTTTGTATCCTGAGACATTTCTGAAGTTGCTTATCAGCTTTAGGAGATTTTGGGCTGACACGATGGAGTTTTCTAAATATACAATCATGTCATCTGCAAACAGAGACAATTTGACTTCCTCTTTTCCCATCTGAATACCCTTTATTTCTTTCTCTTGCCTGAATGCCTTGGCCAGAACTTCCAATATTATGTTGAATAGGAGTAGTAAGAGAGGGCATCCTTGTCTTGTGCTGGTTTTCAAAGGGAATGCTTCCAGTTTTTGCCCATTCAGTATATTGGCTGTGGGTTTGTCATAAATAGCTCTTATTATTTTGAGATACATTCCATCAATACCTAGTTTATTGAGAGTTTTTAGCATGAAGAGGTGTTTAATTTTGTCAAAGGCGTTTTCTGCACCTATTGAGATAATCATGTGGTTTTTTTAATTGGTTCTGTGTATGTGATGGATTATGTTTATTGATTTGCCTATATTGAACCAGCCCTGCATCCCAGGGATGAAGCCGACTTGATTGTGGTGGATAAGCTTTTTGATGTGCTGCTGGATTTGGTTTGACAGTATTTTATTGAGGATTTTTGCATAGATGTTCATCAGGGATATTGGCCTGAAATTTTCTTTTTTTGTTGTGTCCCTCCAAGGTTTTGGTATCAGGATGATGTTGGCCTCATAAAATGAGTTAGAGTGGATTCTCTCTTTTTCTATTACTTGCAATAGTTTCAGAGGAATGGTATCTTCTCCTCTTTGTACCTCTGGTAGTATCTGGCTGTGAATCCGTCTGGTCCTAGACCTTTTTTTGGTTGGTAGGCTATTATTTCTTCAATTTCAGAACTTGTTATTGGTCTATTCAGGGATTTGACTTCTTTGTGCTTTAGACTTGGGAGGGTGTATGTGTCCAGGAATCTATCCATTTCTTCAGATTTTCCAGTTTATTTGCATAGAGGTGTTTATAGTATTATCTGATGGTAGTTTGTATTTCTGTGGGATCAGTAGTCACAGTCCCTTTATCATTTTTTATTGCATCTATTTGATTCTTCTCTCTTTTCTTCTTTATTCTTCTGGCTATTCTATTTTGTTGATCTTTTCAAAAAAACAGCTCCTGGATTCATTGATTTTTTGAAGGGTTTTTTGTATCTCTATCTCCATCAGTTCTGCTCTGATCTTAGTTATTTCTTATCTTCTGCCAGCTTTTGAATTTGTTTGCTCTTGCTTCTCTAGTTCTTTTAATTGTGATGTTAGGGTGTCTATTTTACGTCTTTCCTCCTTTCTGTTGTGGACATTTAGTGCTACAAATTTCCCTCTAGACACTACTTTAAATGTGTCCCAGAGATTCTGGTATGTTATGTCTTTGTTCTCATTGGTTTTAAATAACTTCTTTATTTCTGCCTTAACTTCATTATTTACCCAACAGTCATTCAGGAGCAGGTTGTTCAGTTTTCATGTAATTGTGCAGTTTTGAGTGAGTTTCCTAATCCTGATATCTAATTTCATTGCACTGTGTTCTGAGAGATTATGATTTCCATTCTTTTGCATTTGCTGAGGAGTGTTTTACTTCCAATTATGTGGTCAATTTTAGAATAAATGTGTTGTGGTGCTGAGAAGAATACATATTCTGTTGATTTGGGTGGGAGAGTTCTTTAGATGTCTATTAGGTCTGCTTGGTCCAGAGCTGAGTTAAAGTTCTGAATAACCTTGTTAATTTTCTGTCTTGTTGAACTAATATTGACAGTGGGGTGTTAAAGTCTCCCACTATTATTGTGTGGGAGTCTAAGTGTCTTTGTAGGTCTCTAAGAACTTGCTTTATGAATCTGGGTGCTCCTGTATCGAGTGCATATATATTTAGGATAGTTAGCTCTTCTTGTTGCATTGATCTCTTTACCATTATGTAATGCTCTTCTTTGTCTCTTTTGATCTTCATTGGTTTAAAGCCTGTTTTATCAGAGACTAAGATTGTAACCCCTGCTTTTTTAGCTTTCCATTTGCTTGGTAAATATTCCTCCATCCCTTTTTTTTGATGTGTGTCTTTGCACATGAGATGGGTCTCCTGAATACAGCACACTGATGGGTGTTGACTCTTTATCCAATTTGCCAGTCTGTGTCTTTTAATTGGGGCATTTAGCCCATTTACATTTAAGGTTAATATTGTTATATGTGAATTTGATCCCGTCATTATGATGCTAGCTGGTTATTCTGTCCATTAGTTGATGCAGTGTTTTCATAGTGTCAATGGTCTTTATAATTTGGTATGTTGTTGCAGTGGCTGCTACTGGTTGTTCCTTTCCATGTTTAGTGCTTCCTTCAGGAACTCTTGTAAGGCAGGCCTGGTGGTGACAAAATCTCTCAGAATTTGCTTGTCTGTAAAGGATTTTATTTCCCCTTCACTTATGAAGCTTAGTTTGGCTGGATATGAAATTCTGGCTTGAAAATTCTTTTCTTTAAGAATGTTGAATATTGGCACCCACTCTCTTCTGGCTTGTAGGGTTTCTGCAGGGAGATCTGCTGTTAGTCTGATGGGCTTCCCTTTTTTGTGGGTGAACTGACCTTACTCTCTCGCTGCTCTTAAAATTTTTTCCTTCATTTCAACTTTGCTGAGTCTGATGATTATGTGTCTTGGGGTTGCTCTTTTTAAGGAGTATCTTTGTGGTATTCTCTGTATTTCCTGAATTTGAATGTTGGCCTCTCTTGCTAGGTTGGGAAAGTTCTCCTGGATAATATCCTTCAGAGTGTTTTTCAACTTGTTTCCATTCTCCTCGTCACTTTCAGGTACACCAATCAAACATAGATTTGGTCTTTTCACATAGCCCTGTATTTCTTGGAAGCTTTGTTCATTCCTTTTCGTTCTTTCTTCTGTAATCTTGTCTTCTCACTTTATTTCATTAATCTGATCTTAAATCTCTTATATCCTTTCTTCCGCTTGATCGAGTCAGCTATTGATACTTGTGTATGCTTCATGAAGTTCTCGTGCTGTGTTTTTCAGCTCCATCAGGTGATTTATGTTCTTCTCTAAACAAGTTATTCTAGTTAGCAATACATCTAACCTTTTTTCAATGTTCTTAGCTTCCTTGCATTGGGATAGAACACGCTCCTTTAGCGTGGAGTAGTTAGTTATTATTACCCACCTTCTGAAGCCTACTTCTGTCAATTTGTCAAACTCATTCTCCATCAAGTTTTGTTCCCTTGCTGGCAAGGAGTTGTGATCCTTTGGAGGAGAAGAGGCATTCTGGTTTTTGGAATTTTCAGTCTTTTGCACTGGTTTCTCCCCATCTTCATGGATTTATTTACCTTTGGTGTTTGATGTTGGTGACCTTCAGATGGGGTCTCTGAGTGGATGTCCTTTTTGTTGATGTTGATGTTATTCCTTTTTGTTTGTTAGTTTTCCTTCTAACAGTCAGGCCCCTCTGCTGCAGGTCTGCTGGAGTTTGCTGGAGGTCCACTCCAGACCCTGTTTGCCTGGGTATCACCAGTGGAGGCTGCCGAACAGCAAAGATTGCTGCCTGTTCCTTCCTCTAGAAGCTTTGTCCCAGAGGGGCACCTGCCAGAGGCCAGCTAGAGCTCTCCTGTATGAGGTGTCTGTCGGCCCCTACTGGAAGGTGTCTCCCAGTCAGGAGACATGGGGGTCAGTGACCCACTTGAGGAGGCAGTCTGACCTTTAGCAGAGCTGAACGCTGTGCTGGGAGATCTGCTGCTCTCTTCAGAGCCGTCAGGAAGGAACCTTTAAGTCTGCTGAAACTGTGCCCCCAGCTGCCCCTTCCCCCAGGTGCTCTATCCCAGGGAGATGGGGGTTTTATCTATAAGCCCCTGACTGGGGATGCTGCCTTTTTTGTCAGAGATGCCCTGCCCAGAGAGGAAGAATCTAGAGAGGCAGTCTCAGCCTTGCTGAGCTGTGGTGCGTTCCACCCAGTTCGATCTTCCAGGCAGCTTTTTTTACACTGTGAGGGTAAAACTGCCTACTCAAGCCTCAGCAATGGCAGACGCCCCTCCTCCCATCAGGTTTGAGTATCCCAGGTTGAGCTCAGACTGCTAGGCTGGCAGTGAGAATTTCAAGCCAGTGGATCTTAGCTTGCTGGGCTCCGTGGGGGTAGGACCTGCCGAGCCAGGCCACTGGCTCCCTGGCTTCAGCCCCCTTTCCAGGGGAGCGAATGGTTCTGTCTCACTGGTGTTCCAGGCACCACTAGGGTATGAAAAAAAAAACTACTGCAGCTAGCTTGGTGTCTGCCCAAATGGCTGCCCAGTTTTGTGCCTGAAACCCAGGCCCTGGTGGCATAGGCACCAGAAGGAATCTCCTGGTCTGCAGGTTGTGAAGACTGTGTGAAAGTGCAGTATCTGGGCCAGAGTGCACCATTTCTCACGGCTCAGTCTCTAATGTCTTTCCTTGGCTAGGAGAGGGAGTTCCCAGACCCGTTGCACTTCCTGGGTGAGACGACGCCCCATCCTGCTTCGGCTCAGTGTCAATCTCTCTGGGAGCTGCAGACCAGAGCTGTTCCTATTCAGCCATCTTGCCAGCAAATCCCAACAATAATTTATTGTACATTTTAAAATAATTAAGAGTATAATTTGATTGTAACACAAAGAAAGGATAAGTGCTAGAGGTGATGGACACCCTGCTCACTCTGATGTGATTTTACAAATTGTAGGCCTATATCGAGATATTTTATCTCATGTATATAAATCACATAAATATATATACTCACTATGTATCCATAAAAATTAAAAACAGAAAATAAGGGGAACAAAATAAAAAGATCTAACCATAAGCTGTCTCCAAGAAACTCATTGTAGATCCAAAGCCAGTAAGCTGAATGTGAAAGGACGAAGAAAGATATTTATGCAAATAATAACCAAAAGAGTGCTGGGTAGCTACACTGATACCACAAAAACAAAAAACAACAACAACAAAAAAAGCAGACTTTAAGTAAAAAACTGTTACAAGAGACAAAGGACATTATACAACTGGAAAAGTGTTAATAAAAAAAATCAATTGCAAACATATGTGGATCAAAGAAAATAGAACCAAATACATAAAGCAAACATTGACAGATTTAAATGAAGAAATGCAGAGTTTGGTAATAATAGTTGGACACTTCATTACTCTGCTTTCATTAATGGATAGAATATCCAGACAGAAGATCAGTAAGAAAACAGAGTATTTGAATAATGGTATAAACCAAGTAGGCCTAAGAGAAGTATGTGGAATACTCCACCTACCAATAGCAGAATATACATTATTCTCAAGTGCACAAGAAACAGTCTACAGGGAAGCCCACAGATTAGGGCACAAAATAAATCTCAGTAAATTTTAAAAGACTGAAATAATAAAAAAAAATATTTTCTGACCATAATAGGATAAAGCTAGAAATCAGTAACAGAAAAATTTTTTTAACGTGGATATTAACGTTTAATGGATCAAATAGGAAACCACAAAGGAAATTTAAAAATACTTAGAAATGGGTGAAAAGGTAAAGAGACTGTATCACAACTTATGAGTGCAGCCAAGAGTATGCCTATAGGGAGATTTATAGCAATAAATGCCTATTTTCAAAAAGAAAGAAATCAATAACATTACACCTTCAGCAACTAGCAAAGAAGGATCAAACTAAACCCAAAGCTAGCAGAAGGAAGGATATAATACATATTAGAGCAAAGATAAGTGAACAGAAAATAGAAAACTACAGAGAACCAAAAAATCCAAAATCTGATTCCTTAAATAGAACAAAATTCATAAGCTTTTAGCTAGATTGACTAAAGAAAAAAAATGCAAAGAACTAAAATCAGAAATGAAAGTGACATTACAAAAAAAATGGGTTATAAGAGAATACTATGAACAACGGTACACTAATAAATTAAGTAACTCAATGAAATAGACACATTTCCTAGAAGGACACACATTCCTAAAACTGACTCAAGAAGAAATAGAAAATCTCAACGTACTTATAACAAGTAAAGAGATGTATCAGTAATTTTTTTAAAAACTGCCCAAGGGAAAAAAATCCAGGGTAAGATGGCTTCACTGGTCAATTCTATCAAATTAAAGAAATAATACTAATCTTCCTCAAACATTTCCAAAAATTAGAAGGGAATACTTCCTAACTAATTCTCGTGAGTTTTATAATGCTGGCCAGCATTATCTTGATACCAAAGCCAAAAAAAGACTTCACAGGAAAATAAAATTACAGGCTAATATCTCTTATGAATACAGATGCAAAAAATTATCAATAAAATACTAGCAAACCAAATTTGGCAGCATATTAAAAACATTACATACTATGACCAAGTTGGATCTATCCCAGGAATGCAAGAGTGCTTCGATATAAGAAAATTAATCCGTGTAAGACAGCACATTAATAAAACAAATGAATAAACACGTGATCATATTAATGATGCAGAAAAAAATACAAAACCCAATACCATTCAAGGATAACAAAACTCAGAAAACAGAGGAATGGAGGCAAAGTTCCTCAACATAATAAAGTGCATATATAAAAAACTCACAGGTAACATACTCCATAGTGAAAGACTGAAACATCCCCCACTAAGATCATGAACAGGCAAAGGACAGTGCTTTCACCACTGCAATTCAACACTGTATTAAAATTTCTAACCAGAGCAAATAGGCAAGAAAAAGAAATAAAAGACACTCAAATTGAAAGGCAGAAGTAAAACTACTCTATTTGCAGATAACATTATTTAGCAAATAATCCACAAAAAATCTACGAGCTAACAAATGGTTTCGGCGAAGTTGCAGAGTACAAAATCAACACATAACAATTAGGTTTTTTTAAAAAAATACTCCAACAATGAACCATCCAAAAGGAACTTCAGAAAATAATCCCATTTATGATAGTATCCAGTAGAATAAAATACTTAGTGTTATGGTCTGAATGTCTGTGCCCTTCACAACTTCATATGTTGAAATCTAATACCATTGCAATAGTATGAAGAGGCATGGCCTTTAGGAGGTGATTAGGAAGCTCTGCCTTCCTTCATGAATTAGATAAGTGTCTTTATAACTTAATGGACAAAGTAGTGGCTTGACAACCTGGAGAGACAGGTTTAGATACTGTGCTGCCAATAAGCAGAAATTTTATTTTTGACAAGCTTACATAAAGTAATAATGTTTTTCCAAAAATGAGACTTAGTCAAATGGCCCCTTTTAACTTCTAAAATGTTTTAATACATCAAATCTGATTTGAATATTTAATATAGCAAGTATGGCTAATTCCAGAAAGATGGTGATCTAAGGGATCAAATCAGAGCTCAGGAGACAGGTAGCACTGGCAGGTTTAAGAGATTAGATACAGGCCAGGCGCAGTGGCTCACGCCTGTAATCCCAACAATTTGGGAGGCCAAGGAGGGCAGATCACCTAAGGTTGGGGGTTCGAGACCAGCCTGATCAACATGGAGAAACCCCGTCTCTACTAAAAATACAAAATTATCCAGGTGTGGTGGCACATGCCTCTAATCCCAGCTACTTCGGAGGCTGAGGTAGGAGAATCACTTGAACCCAGAAGGCAGAGGTTGCAGTGAGCCGAGATCATGCCATTGCACTCTGGCCTGGGAACCTGGAGAAACTCCAGATGGAATGAAACTCCATCTCAAAAAAAAAAAAAAAAAAAAAAAAAAAGATTGGATACAAACGGGGAGAAGGAGCAAATAAATATTGTGGATAATGGTATAGCCTGGTTTCTCACTGTTGGAGAAAGAAGTCACAAAGATGGAAAACAGAAAGGCTATGGGGTTAAGGTTGAAACTGGGAAATGTCTATGTAAACTCATTGTTTAAAAAATATGTATAGACAGACCAATACAAAAATAAGTGTACACATGTGTATTTCTGTGCGTGTGTATGTATACATACCTACATTTATTTCCTAACTCTGTCAATTGAGAGGGTCTGAGGCAGTGACAACCTCTAGCAATGAGCACCCAGATCTTGGTTTTTAAATTCCATCCTCCACTAGAAAGAACAATATCCTTTGGAGAAATGGCTGATGGCAGAGGTAGTGCAGGAAAAGGACAAGATGGGCTAGGCACATCTGTTGTGCCACAGAGTAATTACTCAAAAACTGATGTGGGAAGCAGACTGAAAATGGAATAGGTAACTCCAAAACTCCATCCCAAACTAAAGCAACAATTAAGCTGGAAAAGCAAAAAAACCCCTCTCAGCATCAAGCTTTTCAGAATTCTCCAATCTAATTAAAAACCTAGTACACCCAGAACATTCCTGATGTGGCCTGCTGATGCCTGTGCCAAAGTGGACAGTATGCACCTTGTTTTCAGAGAACTGTAGTTGTGTATTTTGATCTGTCTATGCGGGCTCTCTGAAGAAGTGGCTCACAGGCTTGTCTTTGTTTTGCCTGCCTTGGAACTTTCTCAGGGCTAGTCTTCCAGAAAGTGCTAGTTGAAAGCATTTAAAGGCAATTATCTGACCTCAGCAGCCAGATGAGAAAAGCAGCAGATGGACTGATAAAACTGGGAATGGAAAAACTGGGAAGGAAATACATGGGGGCCAGGGGTGGGGATAAGTGGTTTGAAAAGCTCCTGCATAAACCAGGGAATTGAGGTCATGTGCAAGGTCAGGGCAATATGCATGCTCATAAAAAACCTGAGAGGAACCTAAGCTTTCAGTCTGGTTGACCTTCAGGCTCAGTGTGAGCAGGAAGTAAAATTTTACACAGAGATGTAAATGGCCTGGCAAACCATTACAGGAGCGCCCTAAAACAGGGCCAATATGCAAAGACCAGAAGAGTTTTTTGTTTTGTTTTGGCTTTGGGCATTTAAAGAAATCTCTGTCGGATCACAAACTGACCACTAAACTAACAGAACAGAGGTTTCAGTGACCATGTACAACAAAGAACTTTACAAAAATAGTTTAGAAAAGTCACAAAATAAACAAATGATGTAAAATAAACAGCAACAACAAATTCAGGGGAAAAGAATCTGATTTCTAGAATTAACACATTTTAATATTCAAAATGTTCAGTTTTCAATAAAAAATTATGAGGAATGCAAAGAAGATAATACGACCCACAGACACACAGAAAAAAGAAATGAATAAAGCCTGTCTTCAAAGACACCTTTGTTATTGGTCTTACTAGATAAAGAATTTAAATCAACTGTTCTAAATGTGCGCAAAGAGCTAAATGAAACCAGATAAGGAACTAACAGAAACCAGGTGAACGATGCCATGCCAAATACAAAATATTAATATACAGAACAAAATTACAAAAATGTAATTAGGACTGTCTGGAGCTGACAAGTATAACAACTAATTTTTTTTTAAATCAGCGAAAGGATTTAATAACAGATTGGAGCTCAAAGAGAACAAAGAATCAGCAAAATTGAAGACACTGATGGAGATTACTCATTCTGTGGAGCAGAGGAAAAGAATGGTGAAAAATGGACAGTGCCTAAGAGATCCATGAGACAACATCAAGCATACCAACAAGTTAATAATAAGAGCTGCTGACGAAGAAGAGAAAAGGGAACCAAAAAATATCTGAAGAAATAATGTCTGAAGACCTTCCAAACTGATGAAAAACATGAATCTCTATGTCCAAGACTCTCAAGAAACTATAATTAGGATAAGCTCAAAGAATTTCAAACTGAGAGAAATAATAAATTGTCACAAGACAAAGAATCTTATCAAGAGATAAGGGACTAACCGTGTACAAAGGATCTGAAATAAGAGTAACAGCCAGCCTTTTATTAGAAATCATGAAGGCCAGAGGCAGTAGAATAATGGCACCTTTCAAGTGCCAAAAATAAAATAAAATAAAATATAAAATAAATAAATAATTAATTAAAATAAAATAAAAAATTCTACATTTGGCAAAACTGCCTTTCAAAAATGAAGGAGAAATTAAAACATTCCTAGATCAACAGAATCTGAGAGAATTTATTAGTACTAGATCTCCTACAAGAAATGCAAAAGGAAGTCCTTAAGGTTGAAACAAAAGGACATTAGACAGTAACTCCAATCCAAACAAAAAATTCAAATGGTAAA
The DNA here is from genome assembly GCF_006542625.1 of Nomascus leucogenys. NCBI lineage: Eukaryota > Metazoa > Chordata > Mammalia > Primates > Hylobatidae > Nomascus > Nomascus leucogenys. Next base: position 39,749,398 of record NC_044398.1, on the reverse strand, counting down.
AGTAACTACTGTAAGTAAATGCAAAAGTCAGTCTTATTGTATTCTTGGCTTTTATGTTCTCTCTTTTTTCTATATGATTTAAAAGACAAATACATAAAACAATTATAAATCTACAGTAATGTGCACACAATTTATGAAGGCATAAAATGTGACAATAAGAAGACAAAGGACAGGGACAAAGCTGTATAGGAGCAGAGTTTTTATATAATATTAAGGCTTAGTTAGTATTAATGCAAGCTAGATTGTTATAAATTCAAGATGTTAATTGCAATTCCAAGTATTAACACTAGGTAAATAATGACTACAAAGAAATACAAAAGGAATTAAAATGGCACATTAGAAAAAAACAAACACAAAAGAAGAACTGAAAACAAAACACAAAACTGAAAAACACAGAAAAACAAAACAAAAAAGATGTAATACGTATGGAAAACAAATAGCAAAATGGCATAAGTCCTTTATCAATTTATCATTTACTCTAAATGTAAATAAACTAAACTCCCACCTAAAAGACAGAAATTGGCAAAATAGGCTGGGCATGGTGGCTCACACCTGTAATCCCAGCACTTTGGGAGGCCGTGGCGGGTGGGTCACGAGGTCAGGAGTTTGAGACCAGCCTGACCAATACGGTGAAACCCTGTCACTACTAAAAAAAAAAAAAAAAATTAGCCAGGTGTAGTGGTGTGCACCTGTAATCCCAGCTACTCGGGAGGCTGAGGCAGAAGAACTGCTTGAACTCTGGAGGCGGAGGGTGCAGAGAGTAAAGATCGCACCACTGCACTCCAGCCTGGGCAACACAGTAAGACTCTGTCTCAAAAAAAATAAAATAAAATAAAATAAAAAGAAATAGGCAAAATAAATACAAATATATGATCCAGGTATATATTGTCTACAAGACACTCTCTTTAGATACAAACACACAACACAATAGGTTGAAACTGAAATGACAGAAGAGGATAGTAACCTAAAGAATACCAGCGTGGCTATATTGAAATAAAAAAGACTTTAAATTAAAAATTGTTACAAGAGGAAAACACTACATATTGATAAAAAAAAAAAAAAAAGGTCAGTTTACAAAGGAGACATAGTACCAGAAATAGAAATAGATCATCCTGAAGTTTACATGGAATTTCAAGGGATCTCAACTAGCCAAAATAATCTTGAAAACCCATGCATGTGTGGTAAAATGATTTTCAACACAGTTTTCAAGAACAGTCAATAAGGAAAGGACAATTTTTCTAACAAATAGTGTTGATAAAACTGGATAGCCACATGCAAAACAAAACTACAAAAAAAAATTAACTCAAAATGAATCAAAGACCTAAATCTAAGAACTAAAGTTACAAAACTCACGGCAGAACACATAGGAGAATGGATTCGTGTGGCAATGTTTTCTCGGATATAATACCAAAAACCACAGGCAACAGAAGTAAAAATAAATTGGACTACATCAAACTTAAAAATTGTGCATCAAAGGACACAGTTAACTGAATGAAAAGACAACCAACACAACAAGAGGAAACATTTGCAATTCATGTATCTGATAACAAATTACTATAAAAAATATATAAAGAACCCCTACAACTCAAAACAAACAAAATAACCTGATTCAAAGATGGACAAGGGACTTGAACAGACATGTCTCCATAAAAGATACATAAATGGTCAGCAAGCTTGTGAAAATATGCTCAACATCACTAATCATTAGGGAAATATAAATCAAAACCACAATGAAAAATTACCATACACCCATTACAATGGCTGCTATCAAAACAACAAAAGAAAATAACGAGTGTTGGCAAGGATATGGAGGAATCAGAATCCTGTACACTGAGGATGGGACTGTAAAATGGTGCACCTCCTGTAGAAAACAGGTCGGTGTTTCCTCAAGAAATTAAAAATAGAATTACCATAGGTTCCAGCCATACCACTTCTGAGTATATAACCAAAAGAACTGAAAGAAGGATCTCAAAGAATAGTTGTACCCCATGTTCACAGTAGCATTATTCACAACAGTTAAAAGGAGAAAGGAACCCAAATGTCCACTGACAGATGAATGAATAAACAAAACATCGGTACAATGAAATATCATTCAACATTAGAAAGGAGATAAATTCTGACACATGCTACAACACTGAGGAAGCTTGAGGACACTATGCTAGGTGAAATAAGCCAGTCACAATAAGACAAATACTGTATGATTTCACTTATATGAGATATAGGAAAAACAGTGAAACTCATAGAAACAGAAAGTAGGATGGTGGTCGCCAGGGGCAAGGAGGAGGGGAAAATAGGGAGTTATTGTTTAATGGGTAGAGAATTTCATGTTCCCAAGATGAAAAAGTTGTGGTGATCAGATGTACAATATGAATATACTTAACACTGCTTCTGAACTGTACATCCAAAAATGGTTAAGACTGCTAAAACAAAAAACTAACAATAAATAAAGATGCCTGCTTTGGCCACATATATTCAACATTGTACTAAAAATTCCAGCCAGAGCAATTAGGCTAAGTAAATAAATAAATAAACCCAAACTGGAAAGAAAGAAATAAAATAGTTTTGTTTGCAGATGACATGATCTTATATGCAGAAAATACTAAAGAATCCACAAAGAAACTACTAGAAGTAGGAAATAAATTCAGCAAAATTACAAGATACAAGATCAACACTCAAAAATTAGTTGTGTACTCATTACAATGAGCAGTCAAAAAGCAAATTAACAATTCCACTTACAATAGCATTTAAACAAAAGAAATTTTAGGCTTGTGGGACGTTACAGTCTCTACTGCAACTAGTCAACTCTGCCCTCATAGTGTGAAAGTACCCACAGACTATACATAAATACATGAGTATGGCTGAGTCCCGATAAAACTTTATAGAAAGTTTTATCTTCAGACACTGAAGTCTGAATTTCATATAATTTACAATAGCATTTAAATGAAAAACTATTTAATAAATTTAAGCAAGGATATGCAACACTTGTACACTGAAAACTACAAAACATTAATGAAGGAAAGAAGACCTAGGAGAAAAAAAATCTTATGTTCATTGATTTTAAGATTTAATATTAAGATAACACTCCCCAAAGTGTTATCACTCACTCTAATACCTACCCAGTGCAATACTTATCAAAAACTCAACATACTCTTTTGCAGAAATAGCAAAGCTAACTAAAAATTCCTATGGATTGCAAAGCACCCTGCTGTGGAAAACTGTCAGTTTCACAATAAATTAAATGTAAAATTACCATATCACCCAGCAATTTCACTCCTAGGTATATACCCAAAACAACTGAAAGCATGTATTCAAACAAATATTTGTACGTGAATGTTCACAGGAGCACTATCCACAATAGTGAAACACAGGATGACCCTCAATGTCCATCAACAGATGAATGGATAAACAAAAGATGGTATATCCACATAATAGAATATTGTTCAGTCATAAAAAGGGACAAAGTACTGATATACAACTACAACATAAATGGGTCTTGAAAACATTATTCTAAGTGAGAGATCAGACACAAATTGTATGATTCCATTCATATGCCATATCCAAAATAGGCAAATCTATAAAGACAGAAAGGAGATTATTGGTTGCTAGGGGCTGGGAGCAGAGGGGGGAGAAGGGAGCAACTGCTTATTAAGTTACAATACTGCTTATTAAGGGTGCCGTGTTTCCTTTTGGTGTGATGAAAATATTCCAGAAATAAATGGTGGTTATGGTTGTACAACATTGTGAAGGTACTAAAGTCATTGAATTCTATACTTTAAAATGGCTTATGAATTTCATGTGATGTGTATTTTACCGTAATTTTTTTTTTAGGTAGAATCCCTCGAAAGTTGTTGCAAATATTCCAGTTCTGCCCAGTTTCTAAGGCTGTCACAAAGCCTGCCACATCCTAACAACCCATGATCACCCTAGCCTACCAGGGCTGCTTCTTTAAACAACCATGAGTCCTAACGCTACACAATTCATTGGAATTTTTTTTTCTTTTTTTTTTTTTGAGATGGAGTCTCACTCTATTGCCCAGGCTGGAGCGCAGTGGTGCAATTTCGGCTCACTGCAACCTCTGCCTCCCGGGTTCAAGTGATTCTCCTGCCTTAGCCTCCTGACTAGCTGGGATTACAGGCACACGCCACCACGCCCAGCTAATTTTTGTATTTTTAGTAGAGATAGGGTTTCACCATGTTGGTCAGGCTGGTCTCGAACTCCTGACCTCATGATCCACTCGCCTCAGCCTTCCAAAGTGCTGGGATTACAGGCGTGAGCCAATGTGCCTGGCCTATTTGAATTTTTTAGTCATATACTTTCTTTTGCTATCTCTTAAGTTTTCCCCTGGACTGCACATGAATTATTCACTTTGTTGTACTACTTTCTTATGTAACTGCAAGACTGTCATAGGAAGTTTCACGTTACCTAATAAAGCCCACTGACAAACTGTTTTATGTTCCAGTTTCACAACTGTTAGATCACAAGATCTGCATTCACCTATATGACATTTTTGTCTTGCTCTTCATGAACTCTTTATCAGAAATCAGCAAACATTTTCTGTAAAGGGTCACACAGTAAATATTTTAGGCTTGTGGGCCATTACAGTCTCTGCTGCAACCAGTCAACTCTGCCTTTGTAGTGTGAAAGTACCAACAGACAATACATAAATACGTGAGTATAGCTGAGTCCCAATAAAACTTTATAGACAATGAAGTCTGAATTTCATATAATTTCCAAGCAAAATAATACTCTTGGTTTTTTTCTGCCAGCCACCTAAAAATATAAAAACCATCCTTCATTTGTGGACCGTAAAAAAACAGACAGCAGGCTGCATTTGACCCATGAACTGTAATGTGACCTCTCCTCTATATCTTCTGGGATGTTATTTCTACTTTCATATGGATGTATAGACATTTTTTAAACCTCAATAATTACTTTTAAGCAAAACTGTGAAAAAATAAACAACTTACCTGGGATGTGATCATCTTCCACTAGTGTTGGCAGAGCAGAGAAAACTGAGAGGGTGTAGCTGAGAAATAAGAAAAGATCATGAGAAATGTCACTTGCCTAAAAAGGTCCACTTCCCAGCTGGCAAAACATCTCTAAAAGGGAAATACTCACACGTCCATGCATGACTCTGGCATGGTTATGTACTGCTTGGACACATTAGTTTTCAAATGTAAAAACGTTTGGTTTTCTACTGACTTATAAACAACTTATGCTGTACTCTAACAGAGTATGCAAACCAATATATTAAACTAATTAAGCAAGTTAGGAAAAGCCAAAGAATGGAACATAATACTTTCATTAAAACTAATGCTAAACAAAAATACTCAGGTTTTAATCTTTATTATAAACCAGAGAATCCCAACAAGGTTTTGAAAAAAGTGATGCGGTATTTTTCAGCCCAGTTTTTTTTGTTTGCTTTTTTGAGACAGAGTCTTGCCCTGTCACCCAGGCTGGAGTGCAATGGCATGATCTTGGCTCACTGCAACCTCTGCTTCCTTGGTTCAGGTGATTCTCCTGCCTCAGCCTCCCAAGTAGCTGGGACTACAGATGCGCACCACCACGTCTGGCTAATTTTTTGTATTTTTAGTAAAGACGGGGTTTCACCATGTTGGCCAGGCTGGTCTCGAACTCCTAACCTCGTGATCTGCCGGCCTCAGCCTCCCAAAGTGCTGGGATTCCAGGCGTGAGCCACTGCGCCCGGCACAGCCCAGTTTTTTGGAAGGAAAATGAACTTGCTCTAACTTGGTTTCAGGTTCTCAAAACCATCTTTGGATTTTAAAAAGCAAACGGATTTTTACTAACTCTGTTGTCAATGCAGCAAACACCCGCCTGAGTCCTCAAGCGACTCAGTGTCTGTTCTTGACTCTGCCACAACAAAATGTGTCAATGTCATCAGTCACTTAACATGTTAAGCTCGTTTCCTGTCCACCCCACCCCATCCCATCTTTTAAATAATGCCGAAATAGATAACTTACAGACCTTTCTTGCGGCTGCACCTCTGATTCTGTAAGATCAAGATAGGGGCATCCGTACGTCTCTAGTTGTGCTGCAGTGAGCCAGCAGTTCAGCATCTAGAAGGAGCGAGTAACGAATCCAGGCATGGAAGGTGCTGTCCTCTACTTGGCTGCTAAGCTCGTCCCTCCGCATGATGCCTTCACAACTCCCCAAGAAGCGGTGCTGTCTGCTCCTTCGGCCTTGCCCTCCTCTGCCGCCACATATGAATGGGCACAAAGCTCCCACCATCACCCAGCCTGTGGGAGTCTGGACAGGACACAAATCGAGCCTCTGCTCCCACCCGTGCTCCAGATCTCTAATGAGGTCTCGGCCCAACTGGTCGGGTGTCCTCCTAGGAGGGCCCCTGCACCCTCAACCCCCCTTCCCTGCTCACCCCACAACAGATGTTTTGCTCCAAGACAGCTGGGCCTAAGCCCTTCAGTTCGAATCCTCATCCAAGACTGAAAGCTCCTACATCTTCCTGTCACTTGAGCCACATGCTGGACCGTCTGGAAATGCCCACTGCTACTAGGGACACAGGCGAAGCTGGACAGTGCCGGAGGGCCCCGGGTGCCTCCCTCCACGTGCGCTGCCTCACAGGTCAGTGGAAACAAGAAATCCCCCAATCCACAGCCACGATGACTTCGAAATACTTCCTGAAGGCGTCAGGCCATGAAGCTGCGACCTGCGAGGACACAGCAAGCGGGGTGACGCTGGGCAGAGGCTGGGTGTGGACTCCGCGCCCGCAGGGTCCCTCCCCGCCCCGCAGGTGCTTCCCGCCACCCCGCTCGCCTCGGCGTCGCAGTGACAACGCGGCGATGCCGACCACAGGTGGTTGGAAGGAGACAGCGAGATTCTGAGGGGAAAGAATAAGGAGAGAAGCACGCATCTTTTGGGCAAAAGGCCCATTTCCGCGCGGTCCTGCCGAGGCCTCCGGGCATCCTTCACCTCAGGGAGGAGAAAATCCAATCTCACTTGTCACAGGCGCGGGACCGCGCGTTCCCTTCGGGAGCAGAAGAACCAGGCCAGGCGACAAAGCCGCTCCCTCTCTCACCTCCAGGCCAAGCGGAACCTCCAGTCCACTCTCGCTCCAGCCCTCCCGTACTCTACCCTCCGCGTCCTCCGCCCCGACGCAGGGAGATGCCGGGAGCCCTCCCTACCAGGCTGCACCGGAGAAAAACCTGGAGCCACACCGCGCACATGCGCAGAAGGCCCCAAACGGCTCCCGCGACCGGCGCCAGAAAGTGCACACTACATTTCCCACAAGTCCTCGCGCCGCTCCCTTAGAAAGTGCACGCTACATTTCCCACAAGCCCTTGCGCCGCTCCCTGAGAAAGTGCAGACTACATTTCCCAGAAGCCGCCGCGCCGCTCGTTTCGAAATGGCCTGACGTTTCAGCTACATTGGGTAGTTAGTTCCCAGATGCACCCAGTGCAGTGCTGCAGTTTTATTCGTTAGCTGAAATAAATTATGAGTACTTAAATTACACAGGTTTCTTATGAATTACATCTCCCTGATAATTTGGCTGTCCTCAGCACTTCCTCCTTTGACAGAATTCAGGAGTGGAATTTCTCCAGACATGGTGGCTTCCTGTGGTGCCGCTGCGCTGCTGCTGGGCTGCCGCAGCACTACCTCCACTTGCACCTGTGGCTCCACTTGCTTGGTTCTGGTCCACTGGACGCTCACCGTGAGAAAACACTCTGGACATGAGCATTACCAGCCTGTACACTGTTGTAAAGATAACTCGGAATTGCTCTTCGAATTTTATTTGTTAAACCACGTAATACTATCTTTCATGGCAAACCTGCATTTTCCATTCTTCAGGAATGTGTTGGATCTCTTGATCACAATAACTTTTTAAAATGTTCACTGACAGAGGTAACACAGGAGTGGAAAACCAAAAACCGTAGGTTCTCACTTATAAGTGGGAGCTAAGCTATGAGTACGCAGAGGCATACAGAGTGACACAATGGACTTCAGAGACTCAGAAGGGGGCTGGTGGGAAGGAGGCCGGAGATCTAAAAAACTACACATGGCCAGGCGCGGTGGCTCACGCCTGTAATCTCAGCACTTTGGGAGGCGGAGGCGGGAGTCAGGAGTTCGAGACCAGCCTAGCCAACACGGTGAAACCCCGTCTCTACTAAAAATACAAAATTAGCTGGGCGTGGTGGCACACACCTGCAGTCCCAGCTATTTGGGATGCTGAGGCAGGGGAATTACTTGAATCCGAGAGGTGGAGGTTGCAGTGAGCCGAAATCGCGTCATTGCACTCCAGCCTGGGCAACAAGAGCAAAACTCAGTCTCAAAAAACAAAACAAAAAACTACACATTAGGTACCGTGTACACTACTCGGGTGACAGGTGCACTAAGATCTCAAAATTCACCATTTTATAATTCATCCATAACCAAAAACCACTTGTACTCCAACAGCTATTGATGTTTAAGTTAAAAATAAAAAATAAATGTCCACTGACCAAAAAAGAAGCATTTTTCTCCATTTCTATTCAGTTTTTTTTTTTTTTTTTTGAGACGGAGTCTCACTCTGTCACCCAGGCTGGAGTGCAGTGGCGCAATCTCAACTCACTGCCACCTCTGCCTCCTGGGTTCAAGCAAATCTCCTGCCTCAGTCTCCCGAGTAGCTGGGACTACAGATGTGCACCACCAAGCCTGGCTAATTTTTTTGTATTTTTAGCAGAGACAGGGTTTCACCATGTTGGCCAGGATGGTCTCGATCTCTTGACCTCATGATCCGCCTGCCTCGGCCTCCCAAAGTGCTGGAATTACAGGCGTGGGCCACTGCGTCCAGCTTCTATTCCCTTCTTTACCACCACTGATGATAATACCACTTGTTCCCATGCTGGAAAAGCATTTAATACCATCCACGTAAAAGAATCAGATTATTCAAGGGATGAGATGTATTTCAGAAGACATCATGGCAAGTACAGTAATGATTATCACTTCAAGTCACAATTTATTTTCCTGCTCATAATTTTTTTTCTTTCTTTTTCTTTTCTTTTTTTTTTTTTGAGGGAGTCTCACTGTCACCTAGGCTGGAGTGCAGTAGCATGATCTTGGCTCACTGCAACCTCTGCCTCCTGGGTTCAAGTGATTCTCCTGCCTCAGAGTCCCAAGTAGCTGGTACTACAGGCTTGTACCACCACACCCGGCTAATTTTTGTAATTCTAGTAGAGACGCGGCTTCACTATGTTGGCCAGGCTGGTTTCGAACTCCTGACCTTGTGATCTGCCTGACTCGGCCTGCCAAAGTGCTGGGGTTACAGGCATGAGCCAAGGCACCCGGCCTAATGTTTTTCCATTTTAAGAACAGTCTTGACACTTGTGAATATTCCATTTTTTTTTTTCAGATCGGGTCTCATTCTGTCTGCCAGGCTGGAGCGCAGTGGCATGATCTCGGGTCACTGCAACCTCCGCCTCCTAGATTCAAGTGATTCTCCTGCCTCAGCCTCCCCAGTAGCTGGGATTACAGGCACATGCCACCACGTCTGGCTAATTTTTCATATTTTAGTAGAGACAAGGTTTCCCCATATTGACCAGGCTGGTCTTGAATTCCTGACGTCAAGTGATCCACCCGCCTCAGCCTCCCAAAGTGCTGGGATTACAGGTGTGAGCCACCTCACCCAGTCTCCATTATTTCTTTAAAGAAATGATTCAGGTTCCATTATGCCATGGATTATTTCAGTAACATTGTTTGCTCTTTCAATTTGCATAATCCTATCTCTAAAGAGATTGAAAACTATGAACATGCCACTCCCAGGCTCCTTGGGACTTGACACATTCTCCTGGGATCATCTCAGAGGGGACTGACTGTGTGGGCACCATGGAGGTAGTGCTGGTCTTTCTATGCAGCCTGTTGGCCCACATTATCCTGGCCGGCGCAGTTGAGAGGGAGAAGGAAATTGACCCTTTTCATTATGACTACCAGATCCTGAGGATTAGGGGGTTGGTATGTGCTGTGTTCCTCTTCTCCACTGGGATCCTCCTTATCCTAGGTTGCAGATGCAAGTGCAGTTTCAATCAGAAGCCCGGGACCCCCAGGAGAGGAGGAAGCCCAGGTGGAGAACCTCATCACTGCAAATGCAACAAAGCTCCAGAAAGCAGAGAGCTGAATGAAGTGCAGCCTTCCAGTGGGAAGCCTCTGGAACCTGAAGGCAGCTGCTTGAACTTTTAGATGCAAATGTTGGTGCTTAAGAAAACAGCCACTTCAGCAACAAATCTTTCCCCAAGAGAAGCCAATAACTTGTGTGTCCTCCCATGCCCTTCCCTGTCCCTTCTAACACCATTCCTCCACCTGATAATCCAACTAATCTCTTGACTCACCACTGCAGCCTGCAGGCTCCTCCAACTCCTGTGATGTGTCTGTGTGTGTGTTTGCTGACTGCAGTGTTCATGGCTACTTGTTCATGGTTATTACTGTTAGTGAACTGTGGACTCGCTTTCCTAGGCAGAGGCTGAGCCATGTGGCCATTTGCTCCTCTCTGCCCCCCATCACCTCTCACTCCTGGGAGTCTGCTTTTTTCCCTGGAGAGTCTAGCTCCTTCCCTTTAGAGCATGGGCAGGAGTCTCCAGTTGTCTTGGGACCTGGGAAGGTTTTCACCACTTTCGTCATCTTTCTTCATGGAGTCTCTTCACTCCTCTTACAAGAACCTCACTTCCTTATACCACTCCAACCCCAGTCTGTTCTGAAGATCAGCAATTAGAGATACAAAGCAAAGCAAGGAGTTTGTGAGCCCAGCATTGCCTTCAGGAGGCTACTATACACTTCCATGGTTATTTTTCTCCCTGGGGAAGCCCCAGGGAGCACCATCTGCCCTGCCTTTCACATAGCACCCAGAGATTCCAGGCCCAGGGCTGCTGCTTTTTTTCTTTTCTTTTCAGAGTCCCACTCTGTCACCCAAACCGGAATGCAGTAGCATGATCTCAGCTCACTGCAACCTGGGTTCAAGGGATTCTCGTGCCTGGGCCTCTCGAGTAGCTGGGATTATAGGCACACAGCACCACACCCAACTAATTTTTGTATTTTTAATAGAGATGGGGTTTTCCCTGGCCTCAAGCAATCCACCTGCCTTGGCCTCCCAAAATTCTGGGATTACAGGTGTCAGCCACCATGCCCAGCCCAGGCCCAGGGCTTCTAATCTGCCCTTGGGGAATGTAGCCCTTACATATCTTATGAGCAATAACCACAGGGGCTCTGGTACCCCACCCGTCTCCAACCTTCCTGCTTCTGAGACTTCAATCTACAGCCCAGTTTTTGTGGACACAGGCTCCCATCCCTGAAGCTGAGTCTCCAGCAGGTGATGACTGAAGGATTCCCATTCTGTTGTGGCCAGCACACTGGAATAGACAGAGGGAGAGTAAGGGGCCTTTGCTTCTCTGTCCATGTCCCCTTGGTCAGCAGAGAACTCCTGCATCCTTTGTGCTGCCTGTCAGTGGTCAGAGAGGTGAGGTAGGTAGGTTAGAGACCCAGTAGGCTCCATGCAGCACTGCTGCAGGTGGTACAGGAAGAGGTCAAAGGTCATAATGACAGCAGGAGCTCAAATGAGATCCTGCCTTTCCTGTCCTCCATGTGCCTGTGGAAATCAACCAACCGAGCCTCTGTGGCCAGACTGCTGTTTTCTGTATCACAATCTGTCTGAACAACAGAAAAAAAAGGAATAAAATATTTGTTTCCTAGTGAAAAAAAAAACTTTGAACAAAAAACAAGTAAACTTCAATCAATGGATTATTTTTAAAGTAAACAAAAATTTTGGAATCTTTTCTTGAGAATTAAAATATTATTTCAAGACTTTACATAAACTAACAACTTTCTCAACTGTGTTAGCTACAGGAGCCAATGAGTTTCCAACTACAAAGGAAACGAAGAATATCGAATGCCAAAAAAAATCAAACAATCCTTTAATCACTCAATTCTAATAGTGTAAATGCTGAAGTAAGAGAACAATTTTATGACAGTTACTTCAATGAAAATGGAAAGAACATCAGATGCTATTTGGACCTCATGATGTGGAATGTGGGCAGGATGGCCCACAACTTGGAATCATCCATGCTTTACTTCAGCTTGGACCAAGCATGTCTGTGCCTTTATGCAAACATCAACCACAATTTGTATTTGTGTTATCGCCACCAAAAGCAGTTCAGAAACAAAGGGAAAATATCTTCTGCCTTGTGATTACTTGTATCCATGGCTCTGCTGAAAATAGGTGAGGCATTTAGATCATTGATCATCTCTGTGATCATAGTGAAGCTATTACTTTTGTTGTTGTTGCAGTAGATTTCATCCTGGCTCTTCAAAATTTGATTGCATCTTTGGAATCAGAAAATACTTCTAGCAGTAGTACTTTCAAATTGTCATTTGAGCTGAAAGACTGCTGCTGTTATATAGTGTGGCAGATGTTTACAACTTCCACTGCAATTACTATATCTCAATCTGAATTCTTTTTATTTTTTATTTCTTTTGAGACAGTCTTGCCCTGTCGCCCAGGTGACACTGTTGTACAGTTGTGCAATCTCAGCTCACTGCAACCTCCACCTCCCAGGTTCAAGCAATTCTTTTGCCTCAGCCTCCCGAGTAGCTGGAATTACAGGTGCTCACCACCACGCCCTGCTAATTTTTTGTAATTTTAGTAGAGACAAGGTTTCACCATGTTGCCTAGGCTGGTCTTGAACCACTGAGCTCAGGCAATCCGCCCACCTAGGCCTCCCAAAGTGCAGGGATTACAAGTGTGAGTCACTGCACTCGGCTTGAATTCTTTTTAATAAAAAAATTTGTTTACCACTTTATACAGTATTAGTTGAGGAAATCATACATCTTCCATGTTTAGCTGTTACTATGTGCTGGTGCCTTCCTCTATTTTTGCATACTGCACGAAAAGCTTCAAAAGGAATCTTTTCTCATGTAATAAATCTCCGCTTTTCAAACAATTCATCACAGAGTTTATGCTTGAATTTTGGTATTTGGCATTCAAATATTCACAAATAAAAATAGATAATAGCAACCATCACAAAAATTGAGCTGAGTGAATTTGATAATCTCGCAGCTGCCTTAGTGTGTCTGTCACTCACAAGTCTGAACTCAGAACTAACATCAAACAGGGGTTGAACCATTGAAAGCATTACAAACTTGCAAACTAATAATCAATTGAAGTGGCTGGGCATGGTGGCTCATGCCTGTAATCCCAGCACTTTGGAAGGCTGAGGCTGGCAGATCACAAGGTCAGGAGATTGAGACCATCCTGGCCAACATGGTGACACTCTGTCTGTACTAAAAAAAATACAAAAATTAGCCAGAAGTGGTGGCACGTGCTTGTAACCCCAGCTACTCCGGAGGCTGAGGCAGGATAATCACTTGAACCCGAGAGTTGGAGGTTGTAGTGAGCCAAAATTGCACCACTGCACTCCAGCCTGGCTACAGAGTGAGATTCCATCTCAAAAAAAAAAAAGAAAAAATCAATTGAAGTAGAGCTGCCATTGAAGTGGCCTGAGATGGCTATCCTATCCTTGGCTGGTATCTGGGAATGTGAATTTTGGGAAGGTTTGGGAACCTGGATTTCAGAAGGGTTCCCTCCACCCTCACTGATCAAATGGCTCACTGTACCTAAACAATATGGTTTCTGTGGAACACCTGCTTTTTTTCTGGGAATCTGGAATTTTGATTTGTGCACAATAGACAATGTCTACATGAGCAGCCCCCCAATAAAAAGCTCAGGCACCGAGTCTCTAAGGAGCTTCTGTGAAAACATTTTGCATTTGTTATCACAGCGTGTTGCTGCAGGAATTCAGCACATCCTATGTGACTCCACTAGGAGAGGATGCCTGGAAGCTGGTGCCAGGTTTCCTCTGCACATGGCCCTGTGACCTCTCCCCTTTGCTGACCTTGCTGTAATAAGTCATAGCTATAGTGTGACTATATGCCAAGTCCTGTCAGTCCTCCTAGCAATTTGTTTAGCCCAGAAGTGTTCTTGGGAATTCGCAATACAGTTGGCATCAGAAGCAAATTTTTTTTACTTCTGACTCTGTCACCCAGGCTGGAGTGCTGTGGCACAATCATAGCTCACTGCAGCCTTGAGCTCCTGGGCACAAGTAATCCTCCTGCCTCAGCTGGGACTACAGGTATGTATCCTCCCGAATAGCTGGGACTACAAGCACTTGCCACCATCCTGGGCTCTTTTTTTTTTTCTATAAAGATAGGGTCTTGCTATGTTGCCCAGGTTTATCTTGAACTCCTGGCCTCAAGTGATCCTCCTGCCTCAGCTTCTCTAAGTGCTGAGATTACAGGTATGAGTCATTGCACCTGGCCCAGAAGTGGAATTTGCTAGAACAACCCTGACTCACTAAGATTTGGCTCCATCACTGTTTGGGAAAAGGAAGAATGAAAGGGAACGGTGATAAGCCTTTGATAACTGGGTGTCTATGGAGCCCTCCATGGTTTGAGAGCAGCAGCTGAACTGCCACCTGCTGTTAGAAGCCACACTGACCTTTGGGGTTAGAAATGGATCCAACCCTGGCTTCTTTGAGCTGTGCTGGATGAAGTGAGGGGGAAAATATACATCTGGGGATTGGCTTTGTTTTTTGTTCTCTTCTCCAGGTGGGAGGAAAAAAAAAAACAACGTGACAAATTATAACGGTGAGTCTTAGGTGGCCCCAAAAATGTTAGTTCTCAGGGCTGGAGCAAAGCTGGGGTGGGAGGGTGTGGAGGGCGCCAAGACTCCATCCAGCCTCTTCTTCAGCCCAGCTGCTGCCGTGTTGCAAGAGCTGCCTCCTTTTTTGCCACCCCCTGTACCCTCCCCCATCTGCTTTCCAATCTGAATCTTTCCCACAGCAGTAATGCTAACCTAACTGCAAATGCTGGATTTACTGCTATGGGTTTAGTTTGCAACAGAAAAAAAAATGTTTAATGGCTTTGTGTTTTGTGGCTATTACATCTAGATGTATTAATATGATAAAATTGATATAAAATGTTAAATGCTTTCAATTTCATAAATTCTAGAGGGAACACACTTATCAGGAAAAGCTGCAGAGGAAAGTGAGTGTGACACAACTTCCTTGCTTTTTGCAGCTAGTGGGCAGCTTGGAATTTAAATTCTCAATACTGGAAACAGAACAAGTCTCCAAAATTAACAATTTTTGCTATAGTTTTTGCCTATTGGAGCCACTGGAGAAAAGGAGACAATATTAAGAGAGGCAATCTTGAGCTAGAGATATGCTTTGGAATTTACAAAGCAGTTTTTCATCTCTAATGAGCTCTTGTAAGATCATATAGCTGACCCTCAGAGGCTGATGATTTTCTGGCCCCATGTGTATAGTTTTGAGTTGGTCAGCTTGGACTCTAAGGTGAATAATGTAAAAAGAGCCCAACAAAGCCTTGCTTGTCATTCGGCTAAGAACACAACTGTGTGACCCTGCAGCATCTCAGTCTCCAGTTACTGGAAGAACATATATTAGATGTTGGGGAAACTATAAGGCTACAGGGTGATGCTGAATGTTGGCAGGGAGAATTGTTCAAGGTAGAAACTGTGGGGAACAAAGAGAGAGATTCTCATCTGTGTAGCTGCTGCTACATACTTTTTTGGGGGTAAGAAAACTGTTAAGGAATAAAAAAGCCAAGACCTCTGTCCTCACAGGGCTTTCAGGCTAGAAGGGAAACTGGCCACCATACAAATTGCATACAACTCCATTAGTACTTAAGAGGTCCGATTTATTGCTTTGAAACACAAGTGCAGGATGTTTAAGGTTTATCAGCAGCCTTTCCCTTTGCGGAAATTGTAAACTAAAAATGAAATTCTAAGCCCCCACCAACTGAAGGACACTCCCCTTAGCAAAGGGGACCCCAGAAAAATCTTACAACGGAGTTCCTGGCCATGATGAGATGGGAGGTCAGACATGTCTCATTATACCCTCTCATGTTTGTGGTTTAGACACAGCAACTGACCAGCATTAATGTTAAAATAGAGATCATAAGATTGGCAGAAGGGACTTTTTGTGGCAATGAGATACCAAATTATAAACAAGACCTAAGACCATGCCAGGCAAGGGTTAGGTTAAGCACTCTAAACTTAAAGATTAACAATGGTCTAACCACCACAAGGTTTTTCTTTTTTCTCTAGCAGCTAAATAAACACTTGCCTTGACATAAGCAAAATAAAAACAATTGTAGCTCATCACCAGACACTAATTGGCTCCCAACTCCTGTCCCAATCACCGTAACTACAGCTTTAATTAGACAAGAGACTGATTTCAGTAACTTTCTCCTGATAAGAAGACCACTCACCATGAATTGGTTCTGGCTGGGTTTACAGAGGTTGCACACTTGAGTGCCTTCGTGTCCTGTAAAGACATTTTGACTGATGGGGTCTAATTATAATACATTCAAATGTTAGGTCTCCATTCCAAAGTGAACATGGGTCATATGTTACATGTATATTGGTTCAATACACATGTGTCAGGATCACCTTCATGCATATTCATAGCCCCTCTTGTAACCTGTTGAAGATGTATGTTTAGCTAACTTGTCCAGCATAATGCTCCTACCCCAACCTATCTCCTTCAAAGTGCCTGTCTCTGGTCCCTGGTCTTAGCCAGAGGCATTCTTCTCAGCCTGTTGCTGGCCGTAACCACTTATAAAAAATAAAGCCTTCTCTCCATTCCAAATAGTTAAATCTTGTGAATTTTTTTTTTTGTTGTTGTTTTGTTTTTTTTTGAGATGGAGTTTCACTCGTCATCCAGGCTAGAATGCAATGGCACGATCTTGTGTCACTGCAACCCGTGCCTCCCAGGTTCAAGCGATTCTCTTGCCTCAGCCTCCTGAGTAGCTGGGACTACAGGCACCTGCCACTACGCCCAGCTAATTTTTATATTTTTAGTAGAGGTGGGGTTTCACCATGTTGGCCAGGCTGGTCTCGAAATCCTGACTTTGGGTGATCCACCTGTCTCCGCCTCCCAAAGTGCTGGGATTACAGCTGTGAGCCACTGCATCTGACCTAAATCTTCTGATTTTTAAATCCAACAGAGTCAATTAAATGGTTCCTTGACAGAGAAACATTTAAGGCAGACATTAGCTTTTATTGTCCCATAACGCTTCAGTAAGTTTCCCTGAATATTTGCATTTACTTATCAATCAACTCACAGGGACTGAGGCAGAAGTAAAACCCACAATTACCTTACCCCTGGCCTATGTGATAAAGTAACAAATCTTTTATCACATATTTGAGAGGCATCTCTGCTACTGAGAACTTTTTTTTTAACCTTTTATTTTAGGTTCAGGGGGATATGTGCAGGTTTGTTATGTAGGTAAACTTGTATCACAGGGGTTTGTTGTACAGATTATTTCATCACCCAGGTACTAGGCCTAGTACCCAATAATTATTTTTTCTGATCCTCTCCCTCCTCCTACCCCACCCTCATGTAGGCCCAGTGTCTGCTGTTCCCCTTTGTGTCCATGAGTTCTCATTATTTAGCTCCCACTTATAAGTGAGACTGGGCGATTGCTGACCTGCATCTCTCTTGGGTGGATCTCCCAGGACATAAGCAAAAGACCCTTGGCCACAACCACTACCAAAGTCCCTTTTTCTGCTGCCTCCAAGTTGGGGAGGAAACATAAGCCCTAAGATCACCCCAGAGCTGTGGTGGGAAGCCCAAAAGAGAAAAAAAACCTGAGTAGTTTTAAACTAGAATATGCATGTGGCTTTTTAAAAATGTTTGCAATTTTTTTGCTATTCTCCCCTTGAGATTTGGGGGTCTATGCCCACCCTTACCAGACTGGACACTAGTGCTTACTTGTCACTGACACATGACATGAAAATGATGCTGTGTGACTTCCAAAGTTATGTTTAAAAAGGCCATGAGCATCTGCCTGGTTCACTCAGGTCACTCACCTACGGTGCCCTTGATCATCAAGTCAAAGCTCTGAATGTCCTGAGACTGCTCTGCTACCTGGAATCCCAGGGTACCTGGGGGGTCCTGCAGCCAAGCCCCATGTACTCTGCAGACATGTGAGTGAAGTCACCTACAGATGATGCCAACCCTTTGCTGTGGATTCAACTCCAGCCGATGAGTCTTCTCTGCAGTCCCCAAACACCAATAAGCAGCAATAAGCCATCTTTTCTGTTTCTTCCTAGCCCTGTGAACCATGAACAAAATAAAATGGTTGTTTTATGCATTATTTTATGGTGGTGGTTCTTTCTTTTAAAAAAATTCACAGTAAAAGCACCAAGAATAACACACTTGTGGGACATTCACAAGGTACAAAATAACATACATTGAAATCTAGGTTTCCTTCTTTCTCTCTTCCACAGCCTATCAGGTTCTGCCTCTGGAAGTAACAATGGTTAAGTTTCTGCACATCTTTCCAGATTTATTAATTAACAATCATATAGCACTGACACTGTGAGGAAGCTTTTTTTTTTTTTTGAGACAGAGTCTCCCTGTCGCCCAGGCTGGAGTGCAGTGGCACGATCTCGGCTCACTGCAGGCTCCACCCCGTGGGGTTCACGCCATTCTCCTGCCTCAGCCTCTCGAGTAGCTGGGACTACAGGCGCCCACCACCTCGCCCGGCTAATTTTTTGTATTTTTAGTAGAGACGGCGTTTCACTGTGTTAGCCAGGATGGTCTCGATCTCCTGACCTCGTGATCCGCCCATCTCAGCCTCCCAAAGTGCTGGGATTACAGGCGTGAGCCACCACGCCCAGCCTTGTGAGGAAGATTTTTAAGGGCTTTGCTTATATTTATTCATTTACTCTTCATTCACTGTGGACACTCAGGTGACAGCAGGAAGTAAAGTATTTTGCTCAACGAAATGAAAGTCTGATCTGCTCTTTGAATGCTGTTCCTTTAATCAGATAATTCTATTTTCTTCATATATTACCAAATCTTTTTTATTTTCTCCCCTAATTGGGCATTCAGAGATGTGACTCTGTTTTCTAGTTTTTCTTACGTTTCACCACTAAATCTTAAATTTCATATGAGACAGGCAGTGATGAAATTCCTGTCACTGGACATATATATGTATGTTTATGATGGTGCCTTACACATACACATTTTTCTATCTAGCGATTAACCATTAAAATTCTATACTCAGAGTGAGGAAACATTACACATTCCTTTCCCAACCTTGTCAACTACCCCGTCAATTAAATAATCCCTGAAAAAATGGCAACATCTATATTAACGCAGTTTTTATATCTCATCAATGACCCATTTGATAAAATAGTTCTAGAAACTTGTAATGAATCAGCAGTAATGGAAATTTGTACTGAACTATTTCATATCTAAAATGGGTATCTACTTTGTTTTAGACATGACAACTCTCTCATGTTTATTTTAGAATTTTCCATTGTTGCATGTTTAAAGGGCTTGTCAATTCCCTTCCCTTTCCTAATTCTCATGACCAGATCATAAGAATGTGTGTGATCAGGCTGATTGATGTGCCACAACACATATTTAATCCTGGAATTTAGGGTTATCAGAAGTTTCCATTAAAAAAAGTATCATATGCTTTCAAACAACCCACTGTTGAACATATAGTGCTTCATTTTTCTTAATGTCTCAGTGAATAGCCAGCCTTTTATGCATACATGAATAGAGGATCTCTCAATAAATTCAAAGAGATTCAGAAATAAGAATTCAGAAATAAGAAATAAGAAATACATAAACTTAGTTGCATAGAGAGAAAAAGTAGGTAATATACATAAGTGATAAAAGAAGGTTTTATATAATTACTTTTTCAAACTAAATTTATAACATTGCTTTTTAAACTAAATCTGGAACAAATGTTAAATTATTTAATCTAGAAATGTCCAGTGATTCAGGAACAGTAGAAATGGTTGAGGAGGGCATTTCAACTCAAGCATGGAACTCCTTTTATTCTCAACATGTTAGCTTTTTCCCTCTTCACTCTAAAATGTTCACTATCAAATATATTTGAGAGGTCTTTTTTCCTCATTTAACATTTATTTCATACACAGAGAATAATACTTTGGGTCTGAGATTCAGTTTTTGAAATGCAACATATACTCTAAGTGACCCTTTTACCCATGTCAAAATAGCAGCAGTTGGACCCCATAGTGTGGCATGTATTCATTTGAAAATTCTACAGTGACCTATCACTGTGATCATGTGATGAGGCATATCTTGCCTTCCATTCTAACCATCACTCTGTGAGCTTCAAGCTTCAAGTTTGACAGTATTTGTCAATTTCGGAATGTCATACAAAGAACGCTCAAATATGGGGAATTTTATGTACTGTTGCTGAGGCATGTTCACTTTCATCTTCTGATCGTGGTTTCTTCAAATAGGCCAGTTCACTTGTACTCAAAATGTCTTCCTCATTTTTTTGTTTCCCCCACTCCAATTTGTCTATGGATTTATGAACATGTTTTATAGTATTATTACTGATTTGTACTTTTGATTCATCCACCAAGCTTTTTGTCTTAAATATTTTCCTATTTTTAGAAAAATATACTGTTTCCCCACACCACTTTTGTACGCAATGTTTCATGGGATACAGAAAAAACACAACCACACTGCCTTCATCAGCTGAGGAGAATATTGATACCAAATACAGTATGAGACATTCCATGAAAGGGAAATTATAGATCAAAATCTTCTGAGTATTAAAGTCAAAATCTGAAACCAAATATTAGAGTGGTCTAAATCTGGAGATTTTTAGGAAAAGAAACTGAAATTTCATGGTGGGAAATATAATTTTGCTTAGTTTAGAGGTTTTGAGGGATTGTTTTAAAGAAAAATTTAAACGATAAATAACATTAAATGGATACAAAAATTATAAAATAAAAATATAGTTATAAAAATTAAAATAAAAATATATTAATATAAATTGTAGAAATATAATAAAAGGTTACAAAAGTATTATAAAAGGTTACAAAATTCTTTTGCTGTCAAGATTGATTGGGATTAGATTTGTTTATAAAGTCTTATTAAAATTAGCCATAATATTAAAAATACAGCCGTGTGCGGTGGCTCATGCCTGTAATCCCAGCACTTTGGGAGGCCGAGGCGGGTGGATCACAAGGTCAGGAGAAGGAGACCATCCTGGCTAACAAAGTGAAACCCCGTCTCTACTAAAAATACAAACATTAGCCGGGCATGGTGGCAGGCACCTGTAGTCTGAGCTACTCGGGAGGCTGAGGCAGGAGAATGGCGTGAACCTGGGAGGCGGAGCTTGCAGTGAGCCGAGATTGCGCTACTGCATTCCAGCCTGGGCAACAGAGGAAGACTCTGTTTCAAAAAAATAAATAACTAAATATATATATAAATAAATAAATAAATGAAAATAAATAAATAAATATTAAAAATACATTAATATCCAACTAAATTTTTTTTAAATAAGCCTAAGATTTGTTCCCCATGGAACTTAACAAAAAGAGTACGTATTCCCGTGTGCCAGAGTGCCAGGTCACCATATACTATTATGTTGGGTTTGCATATTTGATGATGTGTCGCTACCAGGATGCCATCCAGGTCTTCGCCAACATCCTCCTCTACATCCAGGGGACCAAGAGCATGTTCCAGAGGACCACATACAAGTATGAGATGATTAACAAGCAGAATGAGCAGATGCATGCACTGCTGGCCATTGCCCTCATGATGTACCCCACGAGTATCGATGAGAGCATTCACCTCCAGCTGCAGGAGAAATACAGGGACAAGATGCTGCACATGCAGAAAGGTGACCCACAAGTCTATGAAGAACTTTTCAGTTACTCCTGCCCCAAGTTCCTGACACCTGTAGTGCCCAACTATGATAATGTGCACCCAAACTACCACAAAGAGCCCTTCCTGCAGCAGCTGAAGGTGTTTTCTGATGAAGTACAGGAGCAGGCCCACCTTTCAACCATCCGCAGCTTCCTCAAGCTCTACACCACCATGCCTGTGGCCAAGCTGGCTGCCTTCCTGGACCTCACAGAGCAGGAGTTCGGGATCCAGCTTCTTGTCTTCAAACACAAGATGAAGAACCTGGTGTGGACCAGCGGTATCTCAATCTTGGATGGTGAATTTCAGTCAGCCTCAGAGGTTGACTTCTGCATTGATAAGGACATGATCCACATCGCGGACACCAAGGTCTCCAGGCGCTATGGGGATTTCTTCATCCGTCGGATCCACAAATTCAAGGAGCTTAATCGAACCCTGAAGAAGATGGGACAGAGACCCTGACGACATTCACACACATTATTCAGGAACCTGTTTTGATATATTATAGGCAGGAAGTGTTTTTGCTATCATGAAACCTTCACCTAGATCAGCCATCAGCCTGTCAACTCAGTTAACAAGTTAAGGACCGAAGTGTTTCAAGTGGATATCAGTAAAAGATCTTTGGAGCCAGAAAAAAAACAAAAATATTTGCTCTCAATGAGATTACACGTAGTAATAATTTTTAATTCTCAAATCTGTTTCTTTTTAAAACTTTAAAACTGAGATTTGTATCTCAGAAGTTCAACCTTTACTATATTTTTTTACACATTATTTACAGATCACACATCATTACCCTTTGTTTCTTTTCCCCTTCAAAAGGTATATCTTTTTACTTGGCTAGAATGGTAACTTTGTACTTCAACTTTTCCCTCAGCTCTTTTAACTCTTCCCTCATATTCTATTTCTGCTGTTATAATACCAAAATATTGATCTCAAAGGTAAAAAATTTTTTTCTCAGATGTAACATGATTTTGTACTCTTAACTTTTTGATATGTCTAATTGTTGCATGTAATCAGGAAACTTCCCATGCTATTAGGTTGGTGCACAAGTAATTGTGGTTTTTGCCATTACTTTCAATGGCAAAAACCGCAATTACTGCACCAACCTCATACTAGGAGCCATATATCCACCTGCTTAATGTGCTAGTTTTCATGTTTACATTCCTCTATAATACAATGTCCACTCATGACCTTGAATACATTGTGCCTATGTCTAATTAAATTCAAGTATCTTTTTCATCAGGTTTGACTTCCAAGTTATTTAAACAGACTTTATCTAGACACTTCCCATTCTCAAGTATGCCTTAGTCCAGATTGTTCAGATAGTTGCTTGATTAAGCCAGTGAGACGGTTGGGGTCATAGATTTAATTCATTAAGCCACTAAAGCATCAGCCCAGATAGCTATATTTTCAGTTAATTTCAATTAGCTGCTCATGAAGGGTTGGTCAATTGAATGGAAGTTGATTCTTGGCACAACCTTCAAGTGGCAATTGGTTTAAAAGGTCCTGAGTTCTGAGCCAGCTTGGGGGCTGATACAGGTTGGATATGTGTCCCTGACCAAATCTTATGGTGAATTGTAATCCTCAATATTGGAGATGACTGGATGAGACGGTGACTGGGTCATGAAAGTGTATGTCTCATAAATGGTTTAGCATCATCCCCTTGTTGCTGCTCTTGCAACAGTGAGATTTGGTTGTTTAAAAGTGTGTGACACCTCCTCCTACCTTGCTCCTGCTCTGGCCTTGTGATGTGCATGCTCCCACTTAGCCTTCTGTTATGATTCTAAGTTTCCTGAGGCCTCCCCAGAAGCCATGCAGATGTCAGTATCATGCTTCCTGTAAAGCTTTCAGAACCCTGAGCCAATTAAATCTCTTTTCTATATAAATTACCCAGTCTCAGGAATTTTTTGTTGTTGTTGTTGTTTTGTTTTGGGGGTTTTTTTGTTTTGAGACAGAGTCTCACTCTGTCACCCAGGCTGGAGTGCAGTGGCATGATCTTGGCTCACTGCAACCTCCACCTCCTGGGTTCAAGTGATTCTCCTGCCTTGGCTTCCTGAGTAGCTGGGATTACAGATGCATGCCACCATGCCCAGCTAATTTTTGTATTTTTAGTAGAGACAGGGTTTCACCATGTTGGTCA
Source organism: Nomascus leucogenys (assembly GCF_006542625.1). Lineage (NCBI taxonomy): Eukaryota > Metazoa > Chordata > Mammalia > Primates > Hylobatidae > Nomascus > Nomascus leucogenys. The sequence continues at coordinate 39,725,536 of NC_044398.1, read as the reverse complement.
GGCTGGTCTCGAACTTTTGACCTCGTGATCTGCCCACCTTGGCTTCCCAAAGTGCTGGGATTACAGGCGTGAGCCACCGTGCCCGGCCAGGAATTTCTTTACAGCAATGTGAGAACGGCTGAGTACAGAAAATTGGTATGGAGGAGTGGGGCATTACTATAAAGGTACCTGAAAATGTGGAAGCACCTTTGGAACTGGGTAATGGGCAGAGGTTGAAAGAGTTTGGAGAACTTGGAAGAAGACAGGAAGATGAGGGAAAGTTTAGAACTTCTTAGAAACTGGTTAAATGGTTGTGACCAAAATGTTGAGAATGATATGGAAAGTGAAGTCCAGGCTGATGAGGTCTTGGATGGAAATGAGGAACTTATTGGAAACTAGAGCAAAGGTCACACATGTTATGCCTTAGCAAGAGCTTGGCTGGATTCCATCCAAGTCCTAGGGATCTATGGAAGTTTGAACTTGAGAGTGATGTCCTAGAATATGTGGCAAAAAAAAATTTCTAAGCAACACAGTGTTCAAGAAGTGGCATGGGCCAAGCATGGTGGCTCACACCAGTAATCCTAGCACTTGAGAGGCCAAGGCAGGCAGATTGCTTGAGTCCAAGAGTTCAAGACCAGCCTGGAAAACATGGCAAAATCCCATCTCTGAGCAAAAATACATAAAAAAATACCTGGTGTGGTGGCATGAGCCCATAGTCCCAGCTACTCAGGAGGCTGAGATGGGACAATTAGCTAAGCCTGGGAAGTCTAGGGTGCAGTGAGCCATGATTATGCCATGCCACTTCAGCCTGGGTGACAGAGTGAGACTTTGTCTCAAAAACAAAACAAAACAAAATGAAACAAAGCAAAAAAACTGGTGTGACTGCTTCTAACAGCCTATGCTTGGATGTGGAAGCAAAGAAGTAAGTTGGAACTTCTATTTAAAAGGTGACCAGCACATAAAAGTTTGGAAAATTTGCATCCTGCAGCCTGGCCACGTGGTAGAAAAAAAAACAAAAAAAACAAATCCCATCTTCAGAAGAATTCAAGTGGGCTGCTGAGTAACCACCTGCTAGAGAAATTTGTATAACTAAAAAGAAGGCAAGTGCTGATAGCCCAGACAATAAAAAGCCTTGAAGGCATTTTAGAGATCTGAGGCAGCCCATCCAAACACAGGATCAGAGGCCCAGGGAAGAATTGTTTTGGAGGCCAGGCCCAGGCCTGCACTGTCCTGCACATCCTCAGGACACTGCTCCCTGCCTCTTGGCAACCCCAGATCCAGCTGTGGCTTAAAGGGGCCCAGGGGTAGCTTGGGTTGCTGCTCTGACAAGTGTAAGTCATAAGCCTTGGTGGCTTCCACGTGGTGTTAAGTCTGCTGGTGCACAAAATGCAAGAGTGAATGAGGCTTGGCACCTCTACCTAGATTTCAGAGGATGTGTGGAAAAGCTTGGGTGTCCAGGCAGAAGCTTGCTGCAGGGGTGGAGCCCTCACAGAGAACCTCTACTAGGGTAGTGTAGAGGAAAAATAGGCGGTTGGAGCCCCCACACAGAGTCTGTACTGGGGCATTTGCTAGTGGACCCACCATCCTCCAGACCCCAGAATGGTAGATCTACTGGCAGTTTGCACCCTGCACATGGAAAAACTGCAAGCACTAAACTCCAGCCCATGAGAACAGCTTTGGGGGCTGAACCTTGCAAAGCCACAGAGGCAGAGCTGCCCAAGACCTCAGGAGCCCATTGCTTGCACCAATGCCCTGGATGTGGGACATGGAGTCAAAGGAAATTATTATGGAGCTTTAAGATTTAATCATTGCACTGCTGGGTTTTGAATATGCATGGAGCCTGTAGCCCCTTTCTTTTGGACTATTTATCCCTTTTGGAATGGGGTTTGTAACCCAATGCTTGTACCCCTACTGTATTTTGGAAGTAACTCTAACTTGTTTTTTATTTTACAAGTGGAAGAGATTTACCTTGTCTCAGATGAGACTTTGGACTTCAGACTTTTGAGACAATGCTGGAATGGGCTAAGATTTTGGGAGACTGTTGGGAAGGCATAACTGTATTCTGAAATCTGAGAAGGACATGAGATTTGGGAGTGGCAAGGGGTGGAATAATATAGTTTGGATATGTGTCCCTTCCCAAATCTCATGTTAAATTGTCATCCCCAGTATTGGAGGTGGGGTCTGATGGGAGGTGATTCGCTCATGGGGGTAGTTTTCTCACGAATGGTTTAGCACCAGCCCCGTGGTGTTGTCCTTGCAAAACTGAGTTCTCATGAGATCTGGTTGCATGAAAGTGTGGGGCATCTTGCTCTCACTCTCCCTTGCTTCTGCTGCGGCTACATGGGATGCCTATTTCCCCTTCACGTTCCACCATGATTGAAAGATCCTGGAAGTCTCCCAAGAAGCAGATGCCACTATGCTTCCTCTACAACCTGCAGAACCATGAACCAATTAAACCTCTTTTCTCTATGAATTACTCAGTCTCAAGAATTTATTTATATCAATGCAAGGATGGACTAATATGGGGCCAAGCAGACCATGGTCCCTTAGGATGGTCAACTAATTATAAGGTGGCTTATACTGCAAGGTGAGGTCAGGGATTAAAACCTAGAGGTTGAAAGATTCTTTTTTCATTATTGTTTCAGCTCTTCTTTTGACTTAGCCACCTCTTCCAGGGCATCAGATTCCTGAAGCAACTTTGGGGTAGGAGCAATTGAGAAGGCAAGTGAAAATAGCTCTTTGTTCAGGGCTCAGGGAATTATTTCAAGGTCTCAGGTCTTCAGACACCTCAGTCCCCAGAAAACCAATTACCTTCTTATGCCAGATCCATCACTTATCAGTGCTGTGACTCTGGGCAGAGCACTTCAAATCTCTCCATTTCACTTTCCTGAGCTGTCAAATATGGGTTGTAGCCCCTACTCTGTGCATTCCTCCAGGCTGATGTAAGCATCACAAGAAATAACAGATATTCTCCATGAGCTGTAAAGCATCATACCCGTGGAAAGAAAGAAGAAAATCCCATCCTCCACTCCCCTGGAGCCACCCACGTTTCTTCTCTGTATTCAACCACTACCAAGGTTCTGGCATATTCTTCTAGACATATAATGATCGAACACTTTAGGGCACTTATGAATCGCCAGTCTTCTAAAGGCTTTACCTCCGTTTCAACATTTGTAGCCTTGTAACATAACATAGGCCATATTAACATTTCAATACCTCAGAACGGGAATTGAGGCACAGAGAGGTCTCTAACTTTGTCAGGTTTGTGCATCTTCTAAGCAGGACTTGAACCCACACCTTTATGCACCAGGCCCAGTGTTCTTGGTCACTCCAATATTTCTATATTGTCTCATCTCAATATAGGTATTTGCCTACACAGTCAGTCTGTTGGTTATGAGTGCAACTCACACTGCAGGTTCTTGTTAAAATCCAACTGAGATTCAGGGGGTTTCGCTATGCAGATGGTGAACAATGGGTCAAACATTTAAACTGTCAATAAATGATTACTCATTTCTCTATGGTCTTTGGCAGGAAGATGTCAAAAGCTGTCTTTTTTATAGTACATTTCCCAGCATCTTGCCTCCAGGATATGACAGTAGATCTTGAGGGATCAAGAGAATCTACTGTCCACACAAAGCTGAGGAAGAGAGTAATCTGCCACTGGCCTCATAACTGGGTGCATCCTGGAAAGCAGTCAATTGAAAGTACTGTGGAAATTTAATTGTTAAGTTCATTCAAGCATAACAATTCTAGATTATTCAGTGTCTCATATTTCAGACAACTCTAAAATTGCTATGCTATATTCTTTATTTCATATTTTATTTATTAAGCCAAACACTAGTGCTACAACTACATCAGATATATTTACAACTTCAAAATTGTTTCAGCTTTAATAGCATAGAATATCTCAATGTAGTATTTATATATTTAGCTGCTTGTTAAACATTAGCTAAAATGAAACACTTCCTGAACAATGCTGCCACATTTTTAAAATTAATGGACATTATATGAAACTGTTTTGAATTAACATAAAAACTGCAGTAGTAGTACAGGAAGTTCTCATATACCCTTCCCCCACCTCAGCATCCTTTTGGAATCACATCTTACCTGAGTGTGGTAAATGTTACAATGACTGAACCAATATTGATACATTCTTATTAATGAAAGTCTACAGTTTGGCACAGAGGTAGAGATGGACAATCTTGATGTCCAGTTTTTTCATAGCTGTATGTATCCAGTGATTAATTTCCCATTTGGTAGGAGGGCAACAGTTTTGTCTTCATCAATATTTGTACCGTATGTTAGTGTAGGTGACATTTCTTCTCCATTAGATGCTGGCTTCATTTCTCCTTGTACTTGAAATTAGACTTCTCACAGACCAGCAAGGGGCCTGCAACCATTCACAGACTACTCAGGGTTGCCATGGTTATGTTGGCCCTACAGGAGCTTGACAAACTGTAGGTGGTCTTCCTATCAGGAGAAAGTTACTGAAGTCAGTCTCTTGTCCAATCAAAGCTGCAGTTATGGTTTGTGGAACAGGGGTTGGAGGTTAGTCAGTGTCTGGTGTTGAGCTACAATTATTTTAATATTGCTTATCTTGAGGGCCAGTGCTTGTTTAGCTGCTAGAGAAAAATTAACTTGTGGCAGTTAGAACACAGTTTATTCTTTAAGTTTAGGGTGCGTGACTTAACCCTTACCTGTTGTGGTCTTCAGTCCTGTTTATAATTCGGTATCTCATTGCCACAAAGAGTCCATTATATCAGTCTTACGACCTCTAATTTCACAGTAATGCTGGGCAGTTGTGTCTAAACCATAAACATGAGGCAGTATAATGAGATGTGTCTGAACCTCCTCCCATCTCATCATGGCCAGAAACTCAGTTTTAAGGTTTTTCTGGGGTCTCTTTGACCAAGGGAGGGCCTGTTCAGTCAGTGGGGGGTTATAATTTCATTTTTAGTTTACAACTCCCACAAAGGCAAAGGCTGCTGATAAACATCTGCACCTGTGTTTCAAAGCAACACACACAATTTTTTTTTTTTTTGAGACAGAGTCAAAAGACGGGCACACAGAAAAGTCATGCAACATGGTGGTCCTACCACCATCTACAGCCTCTCCTCCTCATTAAAGTGGCCTGTGGAGGGCTTAGCCCAGCAGGCTTAGAGCTTCTACAGAATGGGTATCTACTCCCTGGGAGGATGTTCTCAGGACATCCTTCATTTGCCTGCAGGGATTTTGGGGGTTGTTTTCAAAGCAAAAGTGTGGTCCCTATCAGCTAAGAGCAGCCTATCAGCACTCTCCTCAGATGTGTTGGTCTCCTTGATGGGCCAAAAGAAAGTGAGAAGCCACTGAAAACACATACACTTATTTGCCTTCCCTTTTTTATGTTACCCACGCCACCATCACATTTCCTCTTCCTCTTTGTCTCCATCCTTCATATCTTCCATATCTTCTCCGAGATGGAGGACAAGAAGTCAGAACGTTTGTGTCTCAGTGAGTTATTTCAAGGTACATACCAGTCTCCCCTGAGGCTGATGACATCTGCAATCATATTTTAAAAGCACTGTGAGGATTACATTATGCTGTGCACTTCACACAGGTCTGTTTTTTCTCTTGACTTTAGAAACCTAGAAGGGGTACAGTGGTTACAGCAAAAATCAAGGTTCCCCCAAACTAGCACAGAGGATACCTGTGGAAAAGATAAGACCTTTTCCTGCCACATTTATCTTTCAAATTGATTTAGATGAGCAGTGGCACAGTCCTTAATTCAAAGGGGAAAACTGGTGCTGAGGGAAATGCCTCTATATTACAGTTTATCATGGAAACTGTCAGTTGGTAAGAGATGCCCACCTAATACCACCTCAACCAAGGGTATTTCATGTCTCCCATAATGTATATTTTCAGATTTTTATCTCTAAATTTCACTGGTAAAGAAATAAACCAGGAGAGCAAAATTTCTGTATAAGAAAGAAGCATGGTCTTACATTGACAATGTCTTCTTCATTTGGAGATGACTTGTCCAAAAGTTTCTCCAAAAGCTGGGAGGACACAGAGTGACTGTCAGTGCCCTGGAGGTTGGTGATTATGGATCACTCAGGGAGCTGTGCTTAATGTGGTGCGTGGAGGTGGTGGGTTCACATGCATGGACTGAGTTGACACAAGGCCATCCTCCTGGGTAGAGGAAGGATGGCAAAGAGGAGCATCAGGAAAGAAATAGAAACCGCCAGGAGCCTGGAAGGAGGACAGGTTTCCCCTAGAAGCGTCAGAGGGGACCTGGCCCTGCCTATGGATTTTGCACTACTAGCTCTGAGAACTGCGACATTTCTGTTGTTTTAACCCCTCCCAGTTTATGGTCCATGTGATTTCAAGCCTATGAAGCTAATACACCAAGACAAATCAATATACCTATATTTTGAATTTGCATGCATTTCTTTCATGTATGCCCCTAGTATTTCCACAATTATGATTATTTTTGTGTTTATCTGTCTATATTTTATATACCACTAGTGTCGTTTTAGGTTAATTTAATTTCCCTGGTCGTGAAGACATTATAAGTATATAATGACTGCATAATAATAATAATATATATATATATATATATATATATAGAGAGAGAGAGAGAGAGAGAGAGAGAGACGGAGTCTCACTGTGTAGCCCAGGCTGGAGTGCAGTAGCACAATCTCAGCTCACTGCGACATCTGCCTCCAGGGCTCAAGCGATTTTTGTGCCTCAGCCTCCCCAGTAGCTGGGACTACAAACACGTGCCACCACGCCTGGCTAATTTTGTTTTTTTTTTTGAGATGAAGTCTCGCTCTTGTCCCCCAGGCTGGAGTGCAATGATGCAATCTCAGCTCATGCAACCTCCACCTATGGATTCAAGCGATTCTCCTGTCTCAGCCTTCTGAGTAGCTGGAATTACAAGTGCCTGCCACCACGCCCAGTTAATTTTTGTATTTTTAGTAGAGACAGGGTTTCACCATGTTGGCCAGGCTGGTCTCGAATTCCTGACCTCAGGTGATCCGCCCGCCTTGGCCTCTCAATAATTTTTTGTATTTTAGTAGAGACAGGGTTTCACCATGGTTCCCTGGGTGGTCTCGAACTCCTGAGCTCAGGCGATCTCCCCGCCTCGGCCTCCCAAAATGCTGAGGTTACAGGTGTGAGCCATTGTGCCCGGCCACAATATTATTTTTATCATAGGTACTAATACATATTGATTTTTAGCTAATTCTAATTGCTTATTAATATCAATAATAAAAATATGAGGATCATCTTGTTATTGAAGCTCTATGGATCTATGAGCTCAGGGGAGATGCCTCCGTGTGCAGTGGGAAGCCTCAAGTGCAGGATGCCTGGCATCTCCTGCTCAACACAGAGTGCAGGCAGGGAGCTTGCTGGGCATGTTTGCAGGAGGGAGACTAGGCTGAGGCATGAGAAACAATCTGTCTCCCACACCCACCAGTGCTTTCACGCGAGTCAGACCAGAGCTTTTCAGATGTTACTGTGCACACATGTCATCTGAGATCGTGTAAAGTGTGAATTCTGATTCCGTGGGTCTGGAATAGGACCTGACTTTGCATTTCTAAGGGGTCCTTTCCCCCAAATTTTCCCATACATATTTTAATATCCTCAAATTCATAAGAATGTTGGAAAACAAGAAAGGAAGCCATGAGAAGACAGAAACCAAAGAGTAATCTCTTGCAGAGAGAACTAAAGACTTTTGACTCAAAAATTTCCCAGTCCAGGGCCAGGCACCATGGCTCATGCCTATAATCCCAGCACTTTGGGAGGCCGAGGTGGCTGGATCACCTGAGGTTAGGAGTTTGAGACCAGCCTTACCAACAAGGTGAAACCCTGTCTCTACTAAGAATACAAAAACTAGCCAGCTGTGGTGGCAGGCGCCTGTAGTCCCAGCTACTCAGGAGGCTGAGACAGGAGAATTGCTTGAACGTGGGAGACGGAGGTTGCAGTGAGCTGAGATTGTGCCATTGCACTCCAGTCTGGGTGACGGAGCAAGACTCCATCTCAAAAAAAAAAAAAAAAATTCCCAGTCCAGGCCGGAAGATGGCTAGAGAGGACAGCTGAGATGCTGACAGAGGTTCCACTTTAAGAAACAAACCAGAAATGAAAGTAGACACACCCCAAACCTTGACCTCCCCTTTGACTCCTGTTCAATCTCCCCACTGGTGCCTCCTCCAGTCTTTGATAAAGTGTGGAACATCCTCACCCTCTCCCAATCCTTATCTCTGATTCACAATTTCCCATCTTGATTCTCCAGTCTCTCTTTCCTACCATCTCCTTCTCCCCTGTGACCTCCTCACTTAGTCAGCAAGTTCTCTATGTCCTAAAAGCCAAGGGAAGTTTTTCAGATCTTGGAAGTTGTCACTCACATCCCCTTCCTTTAGTGAATCTTTCTAATCCCTCACTTCAGGAAAAGCCCCAAGGCTTCTGATTCTCCAGTACTTTCTCCTTATACTCTCGGGTTCTCCTCACTTGACAGAGAATTCAGTGGATCTATCAATCAGGTGAACTTATCCTCCCCAGCACTCACCAGACTGCTCACTACGTGTTGATCTCTTGAGCAATCAAGTGGGGAGAGAGAAACCTGGCTTCATGAGTACCCTGGCAATTGGATTCAGGGCTGAATCGCCCCTGCTTGTAGATAATGTATGCTTATTTCAGCTGCAATTTGTATATGAGATAACCCTTCCCTTAAGAACTCCTTATAAAGTGAGAATTGTGCACCCTGTTCCCACTGAGGAGGCCTACATAGAAAACTAAAGACTGAGACATCAGGAGGCTGCCCTGAGGAAGAATCTCACTCTGTCATTAGGTAGTGAGTGGGCAGGGGTCCTGGCCTAGGTGGAAGCAGGAGCCTCTGTGAAAACCACCCCTCCTCTAGATACAGAGAGGATAGCCTGTGGGCCTGCCCTGAGGGGTCCTGTGGGGCTCTCAGCTGGGGAAATGAGGAAACAGACACTGATCCTGGCCTCCACTCAGGACTCATTGGGCTAGCAGCTGAGTCCTCCCTGGGCCCCTGCAGAGCCTCAAGCCAGGCTGAGCACAGGCCCACGCCTCCCAGAAATGACACCCAGCCACAGGGCAGCAGGAAAGACCCAGCGAGGGTTTGGTTGGCTAAGGATTTGCACGAAGGGCCCCTGTTTCTCCACGGTCTGGAGGGTGGATAAGAGGCCTGCAGCATAGCTGCCTCGGCAGAGCACTGGGGTATCTGGACAGTGGCATACACCCTACTCCTCCTCTTCATCCTCCTCCTTCATGGGACAGGCCAAGATGGCCCTCAGCATCCTGATCCCTGGCTCACTCATGACGGGATTGTCCCCTCTTCTCCTTCATCCAGGATGTAATGAGTTTGTTTTCAGGTTCCCTCTCCCAGCCAGGGAGTCTCAGCCAAGCTCACCTGCACACTGAGCAGTAAGCGTAGCACCTACACCACTGCATGGTAGCATGGCCAGGGAAGCCCCTTGGTGTGTGATGTGGCTTAAGAGTGATGGAAACCACAGAAAGAGGGATGGGATCCCTGATCACTACTCAGGCTCCAGGTCTGAGGCTGACCACTCCTTAACCATCTCTAACATCCAGTCCCAGGACAAAGCTGACTGTATCTGTTGTGTATCTCACAGCACTGCAATGTCATGTGAATGATGCACGGTGACCCAGATGAATGGAGATGTGGGACAAAAACTGTTTTCTCCACTAGGAAGGCTGCCACACAGCTCTCAGAAAATGTCTGGTGTCATAAATTCTAGGAAATGTTGGTGGATTTTTTGTTGTTCCTATTGTTTCCTTTTCAATTTTACAAGGAGTGACATAGATGCATTCTGATTCCTGCCAAGAGTTCCCTGGGAACCAGTTTGCTACACGGATCTTCAGTAATGCTGCAAATATTACAACAGATCTTGACACCCTGCTGGTCATTGTCTCTGCATGGGGGATGCCAGGCCATTCACTCTCCTCTTCAGATATAAACACTGGGACTCAGCTACATGCCTCCCTCCTACTACATCATGGTTCATCCTAATGACCCCCCTTCGAAGATAACATCTTTATCTTTTTTTGACAATTTTAAAAATAATTTCTATTTTTATCTTAAGATTCAGGGAGTACATGTGCAGTTTTGTTACATGAGTATACTGTGTGATGCTGACGTTTGGGGAATGACTGATTCTGTTATTCATGTAGTGAGCATAGAGTGCAACAGGTAGTTTTTCAACCCTTGCCCTATGTATGTTTAACCCAGGAAGTCTAAATTTGGTTTTCACAGTTTGAAACTAAACGTTTCATTCAATGTCCCCTTTTTCAACTGGTTTCTGAGTTGTTTGTGTGTAATGTTATGAATGGCATGAGATTCAGTTTTTGGTGTGGATCTCTGGATGAAGGCTATCACCCTTTCTAATCTGTGTAATGCCCTGTGCCCAGTTAATCATGGAGTGTGTATCCAAAAAGTACAAACACAGAGTGACCACTGGGACTCAACACCTTCAACCTGGTATCAGGTATCTGCAACACAGATGTGAATCCACAACAAATCCTTCCCATGGCTTTGACCCATTTCTCTAAACCAGGCTGTCTCCCAAGAGAATTTCCACAAAGAATTGTTTTGAACTCGAGTCAAAAGGATGCCCTTCAAGCATTGTTTAAGCAGAACTCCTACCCTGGCATACCAACCAGAGAACAACTGGCCAAAGAAATCAGCAGTCTGGAGTCTAGGTTACAGGTGGGCTTCTATTTCCATTTCATTTCCTTGGAGTCAAAGAAAAAAGACAAGCTGGGCTAAGCAGTCTCCAAGCATACCATGTTAAGAATGAACTGAAAGTAAGACCCCTATCTCTGCCTTTTACCTGTCGTGGAACATGTGGTCTGGTGTATTCACTGATGAGGGAAGGAAGTTAAATTGGGCCTTTCTCCTGGTAGGAAGAAATTAAATCATATTTGCATGCTCTAGTGAATATAGGTAATATGGTCACCATGATCATGATAGGTTGTCATTGATACCTGGCACCAATATTACAGAATGCTCAGAATGCTTGTTCTTTAATAGGTAATATTGAGGACAGTGAGGTCAGGGCTGCCATAAAGTCCCATTTCTCATCCCATGGTTTTTGTTTCTTTTCTACTGTTTTGTTTTGAGACAGAGTCTCACTCTGTCACCCAGGCTGGAGTGCAGTGATGCAATCTCAGCTCACTGCAACCTCCACCTCCCAGGTTCAAGCCATTCTCATCCCCTACCCTCCCAAGTAGCTGGGATTACAGGCATGTGCCACACTTGGCTAATTTTTGTATTTTTAGTAGAGATGGGGTTTTGCCATGTTGGCCAGGCTGGTCTTGAACTCCTGGCCTCAAGTGATCCACCCACCTTGGCCTCCCAAAGTGCTGGGGTTACAGGAGTGAACCACTGTGCCTGGCCTCTACTAAATGTTTTTATGTGGGCTTTACACACTGGAGAGTTTAATGCCTGATCCCGTTTTGGAATATTTTGAGTGGAATAATGGATATAAAAATAAAACCAGCTGGGAGCGGTGGCTCGTGCCTGTAATCCCAGCACTTTGGGAGGTTGAGGCAGGTGGATCACGAGGTCAGGAGTTCAAGACCAGACTGGCCAAGATGGTGAGACCCCATCTCTACTAAAAATACAAAAATTAGCCAGGTATGGTAGCGGGCCCCTGTGGCAGAGAATTGCTTGAACTCAGGAGGCAGAGGTTGCAGTGAGCTAAGATCGCGCCACTGCACTCCAGCCTGGGTAACAGAGCGAGACTATCTCAATAAATAAATAAATAAATAAATAAATAAATAAAACCATTCTGTTTCTCCAGTTAAGAAATAGCTGGAAAGATCACAATCACACCAGGAGAAGTGTGTCCAGACTGTCAACAACTAAGTAAAAGGGACTCTGTTGAAGAAAAGCCTATGGTCAGGGTTTTATATCAAATGCTATAATCCTGAGTAAGCCCTGGGATACAGGGATCTGAGTTTCAGGCAGGCCAAGTGAAGATGTATTTCCTTCTCTTTATGCACCCAGTCCAGGTGTCAGAGTGCTACATCAAATCCCAGAATGAAAGTGTGGCCCAGGCTGGGGTCAGTGGTTCATGTTGGTAATCCCAGCGCTTTTGGAGGCCAAGGCAGGAGTTCGAGAACAGCCTGGCCAACATGGTGAAACCTTGTTACTAAAAATATAAAAATTAGCCAGGCGTGGTGGCATTTGCCTGTAATCCCAGCTACTCGGGAGGCTGAGACAGGAGAATCGCTTGAACCCAGGAGGCGGAGGTTGCAGTGAGCCCAGATCACACCATTGCACTCCAGCCTGGGCAATAAGAGCAAAAATCTGCCTCAAAAAAAAAAAAAAAAGTGTGTCCATGGGAAGACATGGAGATTGGCTGGAGCATTGGCAACCAGTCCACTGGAATTGATGGTGCTTAAGGAAAGCACAAGAAACCATGTGGAATGAGGCTGGATCCGCCAGGGTGTTCACTGATGTATTTGTTGCCCCCACATTTCCAGCCGTGTTTAAGACTTCTTTCCTGATAATATTTGAAGTGACATATTGAGAGAATAGATGAAACAGTTTTACAAACTGCCTGGGACATAAGAGCAGGTCAACAGGTATTGCTTGTCTTTTAGGATAGAATCCTTATCGTGAGTTATCAAGTCCCCACATGAAACACTAAGGAATGATTAAAAGCACATATCTGGCTGAGCATGGCAGCTCATGCCTGTAATCTCAGCACTTTGGGAGGCCGAGGTGGGTGGATCACCCAAGGTCAGGAGTTCAAGACCAGCCTGGCCAACATGGTGAAACCCCGTCTCTACACAAAATACAAAAATTAGCCAGGGCATGATGGTGTGTGCCTGTAATCCCAGCTACTCGGGAGGCTAAGGCAGGAGAATTGCTTGAACCCGGGAGGTGGAGGTTGCAGTGAGCCAAGATCACACCATTGTACTCCAGCCTGGGCATTGCAGTGAGACTCTGTCTCAAAACAAATAAACAAACAAAAAACTGCATTCCTCTATGCCCTCCAGTAAGGAGGAGGCAGCCACAGGGTTTGATTATGACAGTCACAGTCTATTCAGAGTTAGGTTTTTGGCTCACAGGAGTCTCCTTATCTAGTACTGCATCTGGAACGAATGAACTCTGGGGTATATATGAATGATTCCAGGCTCAGCAGTAAGTATTGGTAATTAGTGAGCTCCTCTTTAAATGAATTTTCATCAGAGGTCCCTTCACATGGATTGTGTGTTACGAAATGCCTTTGATTACGGGGAGATGACAGAGAGCCAGGGAAAGTCAGTCAGTCCTTGACCAAAGCCTTTGTGACACCTAAAGAGTGAGAGGGAGGCAGAGAGAGCAAGTGAGCATGAGACAAAAACAAGTGTGGGGTGGGGAAGAGGTGAAGGAAGAGTGGATACACACCGGTCGGCCAGCTCTGGCTTTAGGATGCCAGCCAGTGTCTCCTAACCCAGGGACCTTTCCTTTGGAGACCACAGATGGGACAGAGAAGGAAATGATTCTTGGTGTTGAGCTCAAATAGATACTTAAAATTATGTAGACTAAATCGGATAAAACTTGAATCTTCTTTTCCCACTTAGATTTCGTTTCAAAACCAGAGAAGACACCTGAGGCTGAACTGGCTGCAGTGTGCACACTCCTCGGGAGGACAGCAGCTCCAAGGACACGAGAAGCCTCAGCCTTGGGCCCCAGGTGAGTCCCCAGCAGTGCCAGTGCACTTCCTCAGCACAACTCTTTGAAGTAGAAACGTCTCTTTAGGCTGTTTCCAAATTTGTTGCAGAGAATGCTGATGTCTCTTCCACAGCACGCTAGTGTTGGAGATGTGACCACCATCCCCACCTCGTGGGAAGGTACTTTGGAAGAAGGGAAGGCCATGGAACTTCCAGTTCTGGTGTGGCAGGCAGTACAGAGTCTTCTTCTTCCAGCACTGCAGGGGTTTAATCCAAGGGCCAGGATCAGTGCATGAACACCTCAGGGGCCTGGGAGGGAGTAAGGGTGGTGAGAACAGTATTTGAAAATGTCTGTCTTAGGGTTGATGTGAAGATGGCCTGATAGCCCTCTTTTCTTCTTGTGTTTTCCTACAGAATGCTTAACCAAAGGAGGGAGACAAAAGTGATGCCATCAGTAAACCACAGCCAGGTGTCCTCCTTCAAGCTTTTCAGAGGAACCGATTCCCTGGAACTGCCATCAAGGAAGAGCTGGCAAAACAAACAGGCATTCCAGAATCCAGAATCTAGGTAAGTTTTCTGTCTGTGGTGCACAATTTGTCCCATAATTTTGGAAGTGGTATTGCCTGCTGAGATGGTACTAGATAAATGTGAGCTGGTATCTTCAAAAAAGTTGAGAGTTCTTTGTTATGAGGGTGCTGTCTTATGTGTCTTGTCCGTCTTATGTCATATGTGTCTTATGTCTTATGTGACCTTTATCTCCATCTCAGGCTTCTAGGCACTAGACACCAGTATAGACCTTGCCCTCCACTAACCCCCAGGTGTGATAATCTAATAGTTTAGGGTCTTCGCTTTTGTGGGAAAATCTTGCCATTCTAACAAATCAATGTGGGATCCATTCATGGGCCAGTGCAATAATTCCCTTAACTCGTCCATATTTTGCAGACTAAATGCTATGTACAGACAGAATCACCGAGATAAAGCCCAACAGATGTCACTTCTGCCTCACAGATGAGAGAATGAAGCTGGAACCTCTTATGTCTTCTGACATCCTTGTTTCCCTTTCTCTTAGATGTAGGATCAGAACTGAAGAGCTCGGCCCCCAGGCCAGAGCAGAGGCAGCCCCATGAATTCCCTGGCAGCCCCAGTCACAGACTTCACCCTACTGCTCAGCTGCAGCACAGCAACCTGTGCATTGCCCGAGCAGCTCTGCGCACAGGCCTCCCTCCAACTCCCCCAGCAGTCATTGGTCATCTGTACGAGCCCTTCCTCCACTAAGCAGGTCTGTGGAGGCTGTGTGAGCCAGGCACCAAGGGCCATCCTGCACCAGTCCACCTGGGTTGTGCCAGGAGATCTCTCCTCTTAGGACCCATGTGTCAACAGGACCAACTCTTGGAGGGGTACTCTCACCCACTTAGTCTCCTTTCTGGAACATGTACCAAAGAAATTGCCAGAATGACAAGGACAGGGACAGCACTAGCCTGGGAGTTCTGCCCTTCAAGGACACTACTCAGCCTCCGTCTGGTCATCCTGAGCAAGGATCACAACAACAAGGTCTCCAAGACACAGCCCACCTTAGGCAATGGTGGCCGTGAGCAGCCCCAGGGTGTGGTGATCAAACTGCCACCTGGGGACAGGGTGCTGTTCCACAACGTGCTCACATAGACACACCTGCAGCAGCCTAGGGCATGGCCAAGCAAGGGGCCATCCCGTTCCTTTGACTTTTTTTTTTTTTTTGAGACTCTTTTTTTTTCACTCTTGTTACCCAGGCTGAAGTGCAATGGCACCATCTCGGCTCACTGCAACCTCCGCCTCCCAGGTTCAATCGATTCTCCTGCCTCAGCCTCCTGAGTAGCTGGGATTACAAGCACCCACCACCATGCCCTGCTAAATTTTGTATTTTTAGTAGAGACGCGGTTTTACCATGTTGGCCAGGCTGGTCTCGAACTCCTGACCTCAGGTGATCCACCCACCTTGGCCTCCCAAAGTACAGGGACTACAGGCGTGAGCCATTGTGCCTGGCCTCACCTCATGCCTTTTAGATGAACTCCTGACAACCTCAGAGTTTCAGAAATCAGCATCACCAGTTAGGATTAGGACAAGAGAACCCTCCACGGACTGCAGCCAGGAAGAGTTTCAGGCTCTGATGGATGCCCTGCAGAGCTCACTAGGGCTTCAGGTTTAGGAGGGAGAAGGCGTTTTTCTCACCCCACATCCGGCTCCTCCTCAGGATGAAGAAGTAGTGTGACCCACAGGAGGATAAACAAGGGGACACACCATGTCCTGGAACAAGACTAATGCAAGAGGAAACTGACCACTTGGAAACCCAAAAGGAGTGTCTTTTCTCTGCCTTGTGGACACCACTTTAGTCTCTGGCCTCACTTCATGGCCTACGTGATTGTTTCTAAGCTCCACACTGTCCTGCAGACACCACAGACACCAGGCAGTGGATACCTTTGCTGAATCCTAAGGAGCCAAAGTGTTTTTATAATGAACACGACCTCTTCCCTGAGATTGTCACATCCTGGGCAGTCTGGACAATGCACAAATTAGAACTGAACCAAGGTGAAAATAGGTAAAAGAGACACATCCACACTTCACTCCCTTTGGTGAGTTCACAGGGTAAGTCTGAAGTGAGGCTGATGCAGAGAAAACGGGGGTGCTATATTTCGTCTTGATGTCAGTTCATCACAAAGGGTTTGCATCTTAGCTCTTACCGGAGGAGATGGGAACTAGAAGTTATCTCACTATCTATCTACCAGTGATTGATAACACAAGCTTAGATGCACAATACTGAATAGTGTTCACATGTAATCCTCCTTTTAAACATGTAGACAGAGAACATGACAAGGAAATGCAAAACAGCAACTCCATGAAATCACTGAACAAAGCAGGATGTTCATCTTCTGACACTGTTAGCATTTTGTATATATTTACATGCACCTTGCTGCCCTTTTTGTTATAAATAAATTTTTCGGCAAGTTTAAGTCTCTTGGTTGTCTTTGTCTGTGTCTCCTCTCTTCCATTCAAGTGGTACCTTGTGAGAATACACCACGGATTACCAAGCTATGTCTGCTTCCACTGGTGCCTTAAAAATATCCTTAAAAAGGAAATGTGATTTATCAAGATGCCTGTTTTTCCCACAATTATTTCATTCATTTGTGCTCTTTCCATGTGAACCTGTGGGACCAGAGTCAGGATGCCTTGCTCTAGTTCATAGCTTGAATCTGCAGATGCCAGTCTGTTATTACTACACACAGACACAGATGCATTTTGCTTTAGGATTTCTCTAGGGTGTGCATACTCCAAACCCACTGTTTACTTCCAGATGATCTGCACAGGATAATTTTCCTCAGAATTTTTTTTTTTTTGAGACGGAATCTCCCTGTGTCATCCAGGCTGGAGTGCAGTGGCACCATCTTAGCTCACTGCAAGCTCTGCTTCCTGGGTTCACGCCATTCTCCTGCCTCAGCCTCCCGAGTAGCTCAGACTACAGGTGCCTGCCACCACGCCTGGCTTTTTGTATTTTTAGTAGAGACAGGGTTTCACCATGTTAGCCAGAATGGTCTCGATCTCCTGACCTCGTGATCTGCCTGCCTCGTCCTCCCAGAGTGCTGGGATTACAGGCGTGAGCCACCGCACCCGGCCTTTTGTTTTTCAAAGAGACAGAGTCTCACTCTGTCACCCAGGCTGGAGTGCAGTGGCACCACCGTAGCTCACTGTAGCTTTGAATTCCCCAGCTCAAGCAATCCTTCAGATTAACTATTAACTGGGGTATTATAAATCTCTCTCCCAGCCCCACCTCACATACACATAGGCTGCACACACACACACACACACACACACACACACAGTCATAACAGTCTCACAGTTTCCCCTGAAAATAATCTGACAAATGTCTTAGGCAGCATTGGGACCATGCCATTAGGTGTTGAGTTTGATTTTTTCAGCAGTGTCCCAACATATTCCTCATGTGCAGAGATGAGAGTGTAGCATGGCCAAATGCCAAATTTCCAAGAGACTTTTTGTCTTCGTCCATTTGTGCAAACCATGGACTATAACAAACCACCTCAGACTAGGTCATTTATAAACAATAGAAATTTACCTCTCACATCTCTGGAGGCAGGGAAGTCCAAGATGAAAGCACCAAGATGAAAGGTGAGTATCCGGTGGGGACCAGGTCTCAGCTTCCAAGGCAGCCCCTCCTTGCTGTTTCCTCTTGAGGGGAGTGACACTGGGCCCTCACATGTCAGAAAGGCGAGGAGCAAAAAGGGGCCTAGTGTGTTCTCTCCAGCTGGCTCCTAAGATCACTAATTGTTCATGAGGTGGAGTTCTCATGACCTTACCACCTCTCAAAGGCCAAACCTTTGCAAGCTGTTGCACTGAGGATTCAGTTTCAACATGACTTGTTTTTGTTTTGTTTTGAGACAGAGTCTTTCTCTCTTGCCCAAGCTGGAGTGCAATGGTGCCAACTCGGCTCACTACAACATCCGCCTCCCGGATTCAAGCGATTCTGCTGCCTCAGCCTCCCGGGTAACTGGGATTACAGGCGCCCACCACACCCAGCTAATTTTTGTATTTTTAGTAGAGATGGGGTTTCACCATGTTGGCCAGGCTGATCTTGAACTCCTGATCTCAAGTGATCCTGGCCTCCCAAAATGCTGGGACTTGTGCTCAGCCTCCCAAAGTGCTGGGATTTGTTCTTGGCCTCTCAAAGTGCTGCGATTTGTTGAGCCACTGCACCTGGCCTCAACATGACTTTTGGAGGGGACACAAACACTCAAAGCACAGTGGATGTCACAGTTGCTCTCCCTATGCTCAGGGTAAGGTCATATGGTCTGTGGTCCAGGTGCAGGCCATCAGGCCCCATGATTCCAAGGTTCACCCTGTGGCATGTTGGCAAGTAGCAGTGCCAGGCCATGCTCAGGCACACTGCCGAGAGGTTTTGCATTGGGAGAGCAGGAGAGTTACTTCCTCTGGTAATCTGGGGAGAACTGGTACCTTTTTCTCTTCTCATCAGCACCTGGACCATGGGTCACCATGCATGTGCATCTTGACATTCTTAGGGGTCAGGAAAACGTGTGGTGGCAGCAAGTGAAGGAGCAGCACACGGTGCAGGTACTACCCTTCCTGAATGCCTCCTTAGGCAACTGGAGTGCCACACTCACCTCCCTCAATTGTCTCCTGCCTTTCCACAAACCTCACAATAGGCCATCTGCATGCACAACCCAGGGGTATGCAATAACAAACAATAGTCTATAGGGATGTTCCGTGCAGCCAGTGATGATAATCAGAGAGCTCCAGCCAGTCCTTTGGAAAGTGGGGCTCAAGTGCTGATCAGTTCGTGTGCAGTGTGGTCACTACCTTTAGAGGTGGTAGCCTCAGAGACCACCTGCCAAACAGGCTGAGCCCAAGTCAAGTCATGCAGGGATACAGCCAATGGGAGAGAACTCTTGTCCTGCACACAAGAGCATTTTAGGATGGGAAGACATGTGACACTCACCTCCCCTAAGAAAAGTGCATTACAGCACAGGCCAAGTGCAAACCTGCCAGCAACTGGTGTTTCTGTCCAAGAAGCCTTTGCCATAATATGGAACCTTTCAGTTAGCCAAGAGCAGTTAGTTAAAATTGGACTAGATGACCCTGGCTTTGGATGGGCCATCCTGTTTATGCCAATGGTTGTAACTGCTTCCTTTTCACCCTGATGGTGAAGGAGGGATCCCCACTCTGATGCTATAGACAGGTTGAACACTGAACACTTGACACTGGACAGATAAGATCTAGGTGAGTTTGTCAGTCACACCAACTCTCAGAAAGGTGAGGAGGACATCACATGCTGGGCAGAGCCACAAAGGGTTCCACTTGGGAGCAGAGTGGAAAAGGAGAGGTTGTGGTGAGCAGCTGTATTATCCAGAGAGTACAGTGACCACTGTTTGCTGTGGGAGGATGTGAGGGGTTTGGTGAATAATTCCAAGAGCTGGTAGGGAAGCAGAACTTACTACTTAGGAATAAGCAGGAACTGTGCCTGACCCCCCTGACAGGGAGGACTGTCTGCTAAGGTACCTCACCTGTGGAAGCAGAGTGGGGATGGAAACGAGTTTAGGTCATTTGAGGCCCTTTTGGCTTCAGATGTCAAGAGAACCAAGAATACTAGTCCTTAATTTCAGGTCACAGTTACCATAATTTAAAATATATTAAGGACGTATAAAAGCAATTCAAATGTTCATTAATGGTGATTTACAGGTTCAGTCAGAAACACACGACTAACAAAAGAACACCTTAGCACAGAAACAAGATGTTCTTCAGGGTTGGTTGGTTATTTACTTATTTATTTACTTAATACACTTCATTTTTTAGAGTGCTTTAGGGTTACAGAAAAATTGAGCAAAAAGTACAGAGAATTCTCATATTAACCTTTACCCCTCCCATCCTCCACAGGCTCCCCAATTATTAACATCTTGCATCATTATGGTTCATTTGTTACAATTGATGAACCAATAGTGGTACATTATTAACTGAAGTCCAGAGTTGACATTAGGGTTTACTCTGTGTTTTCCATTCACTGTTTTCCATTCTCTGCATTTTGACAAATTACAGTACCCTAGAGAGTACTTTCACTGCCCTAAAAATCACCTCTCTACCTGCCATCCCTCCTTTCCCCTCAACTCTCAGCAACCACTGGTCCTTTGACTGGCTCGATAGTTTTGCCTCTCCCAGAATGTCATATAATTGCAATCATACAACACAGAAAGCCTTTTCAGATTGGTTTTCACTTAACAATAAGCATTTAGGGTTCCTATATGTCTTTTAATGACTTGATGTCTAATTCTTTTTTATCATATACCTGAGGACTATATTCTGCAACCCTGCTATAATTGCTTATTAATATCAGCAGGTTTTTGTTGTTTATTTAGAATTCTCTACAAAGACAATCATGTTATTTGAGAACAAAGACAGTTGTATTTCTTCCTTCCAAATTTATGTGCATTTAATTTCCTTTTTTTTTGTTTTGTATCACTGCATTAGATAGTACTTCCAGTACAATGCTGAAAAGCAGTGGTGTTCCTTGCCATGTTCCTGATCTTAGTAGGAAAGCATCTAGTTGGAAACATCAAGGATGATGTTAGCTGTAGGGTTTTTTGTAGTAGTTCTTTATCAAACTGAGTAAATTCTCCTGTATTCCTTCTGTGTTGAGAGGTTTTATCATGAATGGATATTGGATTTTGTCAAATGCTTTTTCTGTACCTATTGATATGATCATATTTAATCTCTGAGCTGCTAGTGCATGCAATGGATTGCATTGAATATCAAATGTTGAACAAGGCTTGCATTCCTGATTTGTTAATATTTTGGGGATTTCTGCATCTGTGTTCAATGGAAATATTGATCTGTAGTTTTCCTTTCTTGTAATGTCTTTGCTTGGTTTTGGTATTAGGGTAATACTGGCCTCACAAAATGATTTGGGAAGTGTTATCCCTGCTTTTATTTTCTGAAAGAGATGGTAGAGACTTGGTATCATTTCTACCTTAAGTATCTCGAAAAATGCACATCAGTGAACCCATGTGGTCCTGGCACTTTTTTGGATGGTTTTATTATTATTATTATTTTTATTGAGATGGAGTCTCACTCTGTCACCCAGGCTGGAGTACAGTGGCACAATCTTGGCTCACTGTAACTTCCACCTCCCAAGTTCAAGCGAATCTTCTGCCTCAGTCTCCTGAGTAGCTTGGACTATACACGCGTGCCACCATGCCCAGCTAATTTTTTGTATTTTTAGTAGAGTCAGGGTTTCACCATGTTGACCAGGCTGGTCTTGAACTCCTGACCTCGTGATCCACCTGCCTCAGCCTCCCAAAGTGCTGGGATTACAGGTGTGAGCCACCGCACCCGGTCTTGGAAGGTTATTAATTACTGCTTCAATTTATTTAATAGATATATATGCCTACTGAGGCCTACCTTGTGTGAGCTTTGAGAGAATGCATCTTGCAAGGAATTGGTCCATTTTAGCTAAGTTATCAAATTTATGGACAGGGTTGTCCATATTTCTTTCTAATCCTTTTGGTGACCATAGGATCAGCTGTGATGGCCTCTTTCACTTTTGGTATTAGCAATATTTGTCTTCTGTTTTTTCTTAATCTAGCTAGAGGTTTATCCATTTTACTGACCTTTTCAAAGAACAGTTTTGGGTTTTATTGATTTTCTCTTTTCAATTTCACTGATTTTTACTCTAATTTTTTTCCAGGTTACTTTGGATTTAATTTGCTCTTCTTTTTCTAGTTTTCTAAAGTGGAAGCTTAGATTACTTGTGTAATCTAGGGTCACCAGACTGTATAATCTTAGATTATTTGTACGATCTGATCATGTAATGTAGTGTACAATCTTCACACTGTCAATAAAAGCCCCATGCCAGCTTGATTCTGGCTCCGCTCTAGCCTCAACCCTCCTCTTCATATTCTCAAAAGTCTCTGAGGGCCCAGATCCCTGTCTGGGTACAATGAGCCTTGAAATGACAGTCCAACAGCCCTGGGCAGCAACTGGGCTGTATGTGTGGGCCTCCTTCCAGGGCCCTGTCTTGGAGAGCAGCTGCTTAAAGAAAATTTGGACTATCACTTACGCTGAAGTCTGGAGTGTTCACATATGTACCCTAGGCACTTCATGGCATGGGATGAGCCATAGGTAGGAAGAGAAAGGGAGTAACATGGAGGCAAACCTAGATCTTCAAATGTACAGGATAGATTTTTTTTTAGATAATTTGTTATTTTGATTTATAACTTTTAAATGGATAAACATTAGCTCAGTGGGTCTCTTTTTAAATTGTTTCAGGACATGACAAAAAACTGGGATGGGCCTGATGAAGTAACCACTACTAAATTAGGATACCTACTTCCTATTCCCAATTACGTTAAATACCATTACACATATGAAACACACGATTTATATCACATACCACTTGTACATATGTAAGTCCTATGAACTTCAGGGATAATTCACAGATGTGTTTAATGCTATTGCCCTGATTATTCAATTTATCTACGCTTTACAAAAAGCTTCATAGTCAAGTGGATGCCAGGGATACGGTTGCAGAAAGGGTGTGGTTATTAATACAACAAGGGAACTACTTGAGGCTAAATCTGGATTCCTTTGTAATCCTGATACAATACAGATCTCAGCCTCCTTTTCCATTCTGTAAACCAATTGTGTTGTTGGTTACTCAAATGTAAAAGTGGTAAAAGTTTGATATAACCACACACACACACACACACACACACACACACACACACACGGTGCACACAAACCATAGCAAAATCTGAGTAAGTCTGTATCTACTAGCAAGGTAACATCGATTTCTTGGACTTGACCATATACTATGATTATACATTATCCTTAGAGGAAGCTTGGTGAAGGGTACATGGGAATTCTATGTACTCATTACAACTTCTTGTGAGGTTATTTTAACTATTACTTTTTAAAAAATTCTTAAAGCTTTACATTCCACAATGTACATCTATAAATTATTGTTAGGTACCCTAAAAACTATTATGGCATCAAACTCAAAACAGAACTTGTCATATTTTATTTCTAAGCAAAATTTTCACTTTAGATTTCTTAAATTGACAATTTTCTCCTCAGTGTAAACTCTAACATAATCCATTTGTACTTTTGCCAAAAACTTTCACAAATTCAAAAAAATCTGTGAGGTTTTATGCCAGTATTAACCATCTGATATTCAACAGAATATCACTTCCTAACAAAAGTTGTCCTATAGTTGTTGTAGTCTATGGGTTTATCCCCTACTGTTACTCTGGAGTAACATGAGGTGAGTTTGTGGACAGTTACTGAACATTCAGGATGTCAACAGGGCTTTCTCCACAGTGTGAATACTCTCAGGCATTATGGAGGCTGACTTGTGGCTGGAAATTTCTAATATCCAATTCATTCATAAGGTTTTTCTCCTATGTGTGTTCTCTGATGTACAATGAGATTTGACTTTTGAGAGAAGGTTTTCCTGCATGTGTTACATTCATAGGGCTTTTCCCCTGTATGTGATCTCTGATGTTTAGCAAGGTCTGATTTACGGTAAAAGATTTTTCCACATTCATTACACCGACAAGATTTCTCTCCTGTGTGAGCCCTGTGATGTACTGTGAGTGATGATTTGTGACTGAAGGATTTCCCACATTGATTGCATTCATAGGGTTTCTCCCCCGTGTGCTTTCTCTCATGTAAAATAAGTCCTGACTTCACACAGAAAGATTTTCCACATTCGTTACATTTATAGGGCTTTTCTTGTGTATGGGTTCTCTGATGTACAATTAGAGCTGACTTATGGCAGAAAGCTTTTCCACACTCATTACATTCATAGGGTTTCTCCCCTATGTGAATCCTCTGATGCTGAGTGAGTTGTGACTTCTGGCAGAAGGTTTTTCCACATTCATTACATTTATAGGGTTTCTCCCCTGTATGTGTTCTATTATGTTTAGTTAGGTATGATTTATTGTAAAAGATTTTTCCACATTCATGACATTCATAGGGTTTCTCCCCTGTGTGTGTTCTATAATGTTGAGAGAGGGTTGACTTATGGCTAAAGAATTTCCCACATTCAGGACATGCAAAGGGTTTCTCCCCTGTGTGCGTTCTCTGATGTACTGTGAGGTCTGACTTCAAGCAGAAGGTTTTCCCACATTCATAACATTCATAAGGTTTCAACCCTGTATGAATTATCTGATGCCTGTTGAGTACTGACTTGTGGTAGAAAGTTTTCCCACATGCATTACATTCATAAGGTTTATCTCCTATGTGAGTTCTCTGATGCTGTGTAAGATGTGACTTTTGACAAAAGGATTTCCCACACTGAAGACACTCAAAAGGTTTCTCACCTGTGTGAGTTCTCTGGTGTACTGTAAGGTGTGAATTCATACAGAAGGATTTTCCACATTCATAACATTCATAGGGTTTCAGCCCTGTGTGTGTTCTCTGATGTTTAGTGAGGTCAGATTTCTGGTAAAAAGTTTTCCCACATGCATTACATTGATATGGTTTCTCCCCTGTATGTGTTCTCTGGTGTAATGTGAGGGCTGACTTATGGCTAAAGGCTTTCCTACATTCATTGCATTCAAAAGGTTTCTCCCCTGTGTGTGATCTCTGATGTTTAGTGAGGTTTGACTTCTCCCAGAAAGTTTTTCCACATACATTACATTGAAAGCGTTTCTCTCCTGTGTGTACCCTCTGATGTCGAGTGAGATGTGACTTCTCCCAGAAAGCTTTCCCACATTCATTACATTCAAAGTGTTTCTCTCCTTTATCACCTTTCTGAAGCTGTGACAGACACAATTTCCTCCTGAAATTATTCCCACTTTCACCACAATCATAGTGTTTCATAGGTACCCCATGATGTTTAGAAAGGGTGGACTTCATATATAAGAACTTCTCACAATCACTAAATTCATAGTGACTGTCCTTTGACGGAGGTATCTGATGGAACAAGAGGGATGAACTATCACACAAAGTTCTCCCAAATTCATTATATTCACAGTTATTCTCTTCTGCGTTCTCGCTCTTCCATGTATTGAATACTGCCTTTTCAAGGAGGGTTTCCTGACATATATTGTATTCAAAATTGTGCTCTAAAGTTTGAATCTTCTCATGCTGCAAAGTGTTCTCATGATGACTCAGAGTTTTCCTATTTTTCAAAACTTCATTTTTCTCTTGAGTACGAGTTTCATCATGCTTAATATTGAATAACAATTTCCCACAGGCATTAAATTCATCAGACTTTTTTCCTAAATAGTTTATCTTACTGATAACCAATTGTGAAACAGTGTTAAAACTCATTCCACATGAGTCACACTGACAGAACTTTTTTCTGGAAGGAAAAGAACTTACGTCCATGTTAAATGGTATTCCTATTACATTACCTTGTTCCTTAGTCAGCATTTCATTATTGATGAATACAACTTCCCACAAATGTTTAGATTGGTTTTCTTGGCTCCTCTCTTTCAGGTGATCAGCTGTCCAGACTTCTACAAACAAACAAAATTAATCTTACCATATAAATACCAAAACATCTCTTAGGGAATGAAATCTCTATACAAATGCCCTATGTTGTAGCTGACTCTGGTTTTTTGGCCAATTTCCAGAGATGAACATAATTCTAAGTGCACATTTTTTGTACTTCATGAGTTTGGGGTGAAAAAACAAAAATGAAAACCAGAAACAAAAGGCCTAGGCCAGTGGAAAAACAGAGAGGAATTTAACTATTTGAATGCACACATTTGGTTTCTAATGTAAGAATAATAACAGCAACTGCTTACATCTGCATTTCCCCATGCATCCCCCCAAGAACTATAAAGGTCAGCATAAGTGGAGCAAATAATATTATCTATAACAACCCATGACTTTAGCATAACTAGGAGATGGAGAATATTACTAATTTGAAATCACCACTACGCAATAGGTGTTCAAATACAGCAAAACGTGACAGCCCATGCCTACAAAGAGAGTCAGCCAGAGACTGGGGTGATCACATGGAATAGAGGAGACACACAGCCCAGAAAGGATGAAACACAAAACTACTCCCAGAAAGGGAAAGTTTTACTATGAGTGGGAAAATACTCAGAAGATGTCTGAGTTCATGTAGATTAAAGCTCAGGCTACTGGGAAATCCAAGAGAAGAGACTTGGATTGTATGCAAACTAAAGAGGCAAAGGGTAATCAAACTCAGGAATGAAGTTGTAAAGAGGACAGCGTAATCACAGAAAATAAGATTTATAATTCAAGTCTTATGAAAGACTTATTAAAGACATTCCTTATTAAGGAATCTGTCATGGACTAAACTGTGCCCCCCAAAAATGTGTATGTTAAAACCCCAACCTCCAGTGTGACTGTATTTGAAGATGAGGACTTTAAGGAGATTAACTAAGGTTAAATGAAGTCATAAGGGTTAGACTAATACAATGGCATTCGTGTCCTTATAAGAAGAGGAGGAGACTGGACAGCACATGCATGAGCTCTCTTTCTCCCCCTACCCACCACCCCCAACCGCTGGTCATATGCACAGAGAAAAGGCTGTGTGAAGACACCAGAAAAAAATGCCATCTGCAAACCAAGGAGTGAGAACTCACCAGAAACCAACCCTGCTGGCATCTTGACTTTAGACTTCCAGCCTCCACAATTGTGAGAAAATTTATTTAAGCTATCTAGTCTGTTGAATTTTGTTACAGCAGCCTGAGTAAACTAAAACAGAGCCAAAGGGGAAAATACACTTGACTGAAACTTGAATAAACAGCATTGTAAAGGAGAATCAAACAGAAAAAAGAGAAGAAACAATAATTTTAAAAGAGTAAGAAAAAAGAAAATTGGATCAGAAAGAAAGTTCTGGATAAAGCTGGTCTATAATTAAATAGATAAAATTGTAATACAGTATATATGTTATTGCAGTCCTTAAAGAAGAAAAAAGAAAACAATGGAATAAATCTAATATTTAAAAGTATAATCTAAGAAAACTGTCCAAAAATAAAAGATCTGATCCATGATGGTTCCTATTCAAAAGAACCATCATGAACCTGGGAAAACTGTTCAGCAACAGTTTTCTCTAAAACATATCTTAATAAAACTACTAGATGTTAAAAATTGAAGAAAAATTACTCTGGACAAAAAGACCAAGTCTCAGCAAACTTTTACTTTGATAATGAGTCTTGAAATCAGGTAATATTATACATACAACTCAGCTTTTATTTTTCAAAGTTTTAGTTATTCTAGTTCCTATGTATTTCCACATAAGGTTTAGAATTACATACTCAATTACTACAAGAAATCCTGCTAATTACTACATGGAATTATATTATTTTAAATCTGTAAGTCATTTTAATGGCAAAATACGTTAGCAATATTGAGCTTTCTGACATAAGCAGGGAGTTCCACTTGTTTAGGTCTTCAATTTCTCTCTGTAGTGGATTATTGTTTCTAGTGTGGTTTTTCACATCTTTTGCCAGACATAGCTGTAAAAAAAATATTTTTGATACTATTGCAAATAGAACTTTAAAAAATTGCAATTTCCAATTGATCATTGCTAATATATAGAAGACTCATTTTTAAATATTTTTCTCCTGCCACCTTAGCTACATTTAATAATTCTAGTCATTCTTTTTCCCATATCTTGGGAGACTCCATTAGATTTCCTACATAGATAATCATATCTTTTGTGAATAAAGACATTTCTACTTCTTTTCCACTCTAGTCTCCTTTCTTTTTCTTCCCTGGTTATACTAGGTAGTATATATTATACTATCAAGTATGAGTGGACATCCTTGTCATGTTCCTGATATTGGAAAGAAATCATTCCATTTTTCACAATTATATACAATGTCAATTGTACATTTTCTATGGATGACTTTTATCAGATTAAAGTTATCTTCTATTCTTCATTTGAGAGTTTTAATCAGAAATGGATGCTAAATTTTGTCAAATGCTTTCTCTGCATATATTGAAATGGTCACACGGGTTTGACTTTTTTTCTATTTTTTTCTTTTTAATACAGGACAGAGATGACTACATAATTGATGGGGCCAGTGCAAAATAAAAATGTGAGGTCAGTTACTCAGAATGTATAAAAAGAAGTATAGTAAAAGGTAAAATAAATTATGCTTTTTTCTTTTAATATATTTTACTACTTGTAAAATGTAATAGGTATAATAGTAATATAAAACAACCTAAATTTACAAATCACAAAAAAGTTTTGTTGTAATAACTTTAAATAATACAATAATTACTAATAGTTTGTCTGAAATTAACTCTTCGTGAATATTAGTTTTGTACAAAACTGAATTCAATTTTACATGTAAATTTATACAATGGCATTTTAATGTTTCCTCTGACATTTCCTACATCTTGTACAAGAAACCAAAAATGGCTTCATGATTTGCATATAATTGGAAACACCTGTTTATGCAGTGTATTGCTGTATTTTCAAATGCAAAAAAAAAAACTGTTTTTAAAGTTGGCTTCTTTGTTAATACTTGATTCATCCAAAATTTTAAATGAAAATAATGTTTTCTCCCATCAAATGAAATTCCTATTTCTAAGCCTGTGGATATTTGCTTTGCAATGTTGCAGCAGTTCTTAAGACCAGAGAATCTACACTCCAAAGAATTCTAGTAACTGCCTAGTGTGCCTTAACACAATGTCCACAAGTATGCTTTTATTTTCTAATACTTTACTGACCATGATGACTGCCTGAAAGCTGGAGGTTACTGTCCCAGTACTTAGCCCAGAAAATTAGTACTTCCTAAGAATGTCAGAGGGACAGATTTAGGGGAGAGACAAACCAGCCTCACATTGTGGGTCCTCTCTGGGGTGCAAATGTTCATGAGTTTGCTGCTGCTGCAACCAATGCAGACAAAGGTCATGGCCCTGGCTACCCACACACAATTCCAGGACACTCCCAGGCCATACTACACAGACCAACAGCTGAGTAGGTCACTGCCTCTCAAGTATTCTGTCTACTTGCACACATAGTCCAGTGTCCATCAGACTTCACATACAAATCATAAGTTCAAAGATAAAACTGTGAAGAACTTCAAGATGACAACAGCAGGGCATTAAGTGAAGTACAGGATCCCTTCTTACAAGAGTGTAGCAACATGTGACTGCACAGGTCACCTAGCCATGAAGTTGGCCTAGACACAGGGAATTACACTGACTGCTTTTCAAATGTTGAAAAAGCCAGCCAGGGATTAACCACACTTGGTCATGAGGTATTAATAACCTTGTTATATACCACTGGTTTCTAATCCTTAGTGTTTTTGAATTTATGTTCATGAAGGACACTGGTCTACAGCTTTCTTTCCTTGCAAGGTCTCTGTCTGGTTTTGTTATTAGGGCAATGCTGAACTCAAAGAATGATTTAGGAAGTATTTCCTCTTCTTCAATTTTCTGGAAAAGTCTGTATAGAATTGGTACTATTAATTGTTTGCTGGAATTCACTACTGAAGCATCTGGGGACCTGGGGTTTTCTTTGTGGAAAGGTTATCTATTTGTTTTGGAGTAAGTGGTGGTAGCTGTTTATTTGAAGGAAACTGTTCCTGTCATCAAAATCATCCAATTGATAACTTACAGGTATAGTATTCCCTCACTTCCTTCATAATATCTATAGAATCTTCAGTGATACATCATTCTTAGTTTTGATATTGATAATCTGTTCCACCTAGAAGTTTATACATTTTATCAATCTTCTCAATGAAACAGCTTTTTGTTTCACTGATTTTCTCAACTGTTTTTCTGGTTTTACAGGTTATATTGTTCTCTATTTTGTTTTTTGTTATTTCCTTTCTTCTACTACTATATGGATTTGTCTTCTTTTCTACATTCTCAAAGTGGAAGTAGCTAAGACCATTGATTTAGACCTTTCTTATCCAACACAAGTTAAACTTCATACATGCATATATTAGACATATACATATGCATAAATACATACACATATGAAATTCCCTATATGTGAAATTTACACATTATATATTTAATATATATTACACATAATACATTATATCCCATATATGAGAAACTTCATATATGCATTTACATATTGTGGAAACTTCATATATGCATTTACATATGGTGGATATATATGCACATAATACAAACACACACAATGCTTATTTGTGTTGCATAAGAAAGATCTCAAATCAATGACCTCAGGTGCTTCCACCTTAAAAAGCTAGAAAAAAGCAAATTAAACCCAAAAGTAAGTAGCAAAAAGCAGTAAGGATCAAAATGGAAAACAATGAAATCAATGAGTATTGTACGTATTTTATATTTCCTATAAATTTCCTATATGTAAATTTCCCATAAATTCTGTTTTCATTCACCCAAAGTTCAGAACACTTTCTAATTTCCCCTTCGAGTTCTTCTTTGAAGCATCCATTATGTAGACTTATATTCAGTTTCCAACTATTAGGGATTTAATAGATACTTCTGTTATTGATTTTTAATTTAACTAAATTTAAACCTCTTATGCTGGGAGAAAATATATGACTTCAATTCTTTTACATTTATTAAGATTTGCTTTATAATCAAGAATATGATTTACCTTTGTTAATAAATTCATTCATCTGCCCTTGAAAAGAATGTATATTCCACTGTTTTATTTGGGGAGGAGGGTGCAGAAGAATATTTTGTAAATGTCAATTAAGTTATTTAGGGTTAAGTCTATTATATCTTTGCTCCTTTTCCATTTCCTGTTTTATCAATTATTAAAAGGATGCTAAAACCTCTGATTATAACTGTGGATCTATTTCTCTTTCCAGGTCTATCAGATTTTGCTTCAAATATTTCACAAATCTGTTACTAAGTTTAGGATTGTTAAATCTTCTTGATGAATTGATCTCTATCAATATGAAAAAAATCTTTATCACTGGTACTCCTGGCTCTGAAAGCTACTTCATCTGGCTGTCACCGCACTGCAGCCTTGTGAATAATTTTACCATTCTACATCTTTTCCCATTCTTTTTGTTTATCTATTTGTCTTTGAATCTGACATGTTTCCTTTATAGGCAGCATGATTGGATCTCATTTTTATTTATCTTATCCAGAAATCTCTGCCTTTAAATGGGGTGCTATAGGCCATTTATATTTTCTGTGATCATCAATGTTTATAAAAGCTTTAATCAGTGTACTTTTCAGTAACAGTATATATATGAATCTTCCAATAGTATATACTTTACTTCTTTTTCATAGCCTTTTTAGGCTGTGATTGTCATATATTTTCAATATGTTACAAACCCCACAATACATTTGATGTTATTTTTGTATTAAAGTCAATATCCTTTTTAGAGATTTACATAAAGAAAAAGATCTTGTATACCTATCCAAGTAGTCAACATTTCCTGTTCTTCATCCCCCTGGGTAGATCCAGATTTCCATCAGACATCGGAACACCTCTTGTGGTGCATGTCTGCTGGAGAGGAAATCTTTCAGCTTTGTTTAACTGGAACTCACCCACAGTGTGAGTCCAGCATTATAGTTTCCATTTCTAGAAATCTGATTCCTATCTTTTCTGTTATACTGTTATACTGTTTATTTCTTCACTGTTTCTTATAGCTACTTTTACCAAGTATATAACTCTACATTGAGTTTTTTTGCTTTTAAAACTAAAAATGACGTTCTACTATTTTCTCTGTTGCCTCATTTAAGGAGAAATCTGCTATCATCCTTACTTTTGTTCCTCCATAAAACATGTCCTTTGTCTCTGGCTGCTTTGAGGACTTCATTTTAACACTGATTTAGAGCATTCTGGTTGTGATTCATGTGGCTTGGTGTAGTTTTCTTCATGTCTCTTGTGCCCAGGGTTTGATGAGCTTCTTAGATCAGTAGGTTCCCAACACATTTGGAATTTTTTTCATTATTCTCAAAATATTGTTTTCTGTCCTTTTCCCACTTTCCTTTTAGAGACTCCAATTCCATGTGTGTTAAGAGACTACTTGAAGTTCCCCTAAAGCTCACACGGGTTTGCTTTTTTTTTTTGGGACACAGTCTCACTCTATTGCCAGGCTGGAGTGCAGTGGTGTAATCTCGGCTCACTGCAACCTCCGCCTCCCATGTTCAAGTGATTCTCCTGCCTCAGCCTCCCAAGTAGCTGGGACTACAGGTGCCTGCCACCACGCCTGGCTAATTTTTGTATTTTTAGTAGAGATGGGGTTTCACCATGTTGGCCAAGATAGTCTCGATCTCTTGACCTCGTGATCCACCCGCCTTGGCTTCCCAAAGTACTGGGATTACAGGCGTGAGCCACCGCAACCGGCCCAAGGGCTTGCTTATTTTTCAAATACGCTTTTTCTCTGTTTCATTTGGATGGCTTCTATTACTGTGTTTTTAAGTTCAATAATCTTTTTCTTCTGCAATGTTTAAACTGCCATTAATTCTTGCCCTATGTGTTATTCTTTTTTTTGGGAGGCGGGGGAGACAGGGTCTCACTCCATCACACAGGTTGCAGTGCAGAGGCACAATCTTGGCTCACTGAAACATCCACCTCCCAGGCTCAAGTGATCCTCCCACCTCAGCCTCCCAAGTAGCTAGGACCACAGGCATGTACCACCACACCCAGGTAATTTTTTGTTGTTTCATTTTTGGTACAGACGAGGTTTCACCATGCTGCCCAGGCTGGTCTCTAACTCCTGAGCTCAGGAGATCCACCTGCCTTGGCCTCCCAGAGTGCTGGGACTACAGGTGTGAGACACCAATGATTGGCCATGTATTTTTCATCTCCAGCATTATAGTTTTCATTTCTAGAAATCTGATTCCTATCTTTTCTGTTATACTGAATTTTGATTTTTTTTTTAATCTTCTGTGTCTCTAAAGTTTTAGAACATATGGAACTAAATTATAATACTGTTTTCAATGAACTTGTCAGTTAATTCTAATATCTATGGCAATTCTGAGTCCATTTCAATTTCCTGGTTAGTCTCTTTGAGAAAGCTCATGTTTTCCCATATGTCTGTAAGTCTGGTAATATTTCAATGGACTGAGAGTTTTACTTGGTTGGATGCTGGGTACTTTTGGCTTCCTATAAGTATTTTTGTGCTTTGTTCTAGGATGCACTTAAGTCACTTGGAAACAATGTGGCACTTTCAGGTCTTGCTTTTGAGATTTGTTAGGCAAATCTGGAGCAGTGCTCAGTTTGGGGCACATTACTCCTCACCACGGAGAAAAGACCTTTCTGAACACTCTACCCAATACTCTGAATTATGAGTTTTTCCACTCTGGCTGGCAGGATCAGTCCTTTTCCAGGCCCTATGTGAGTACTGTGTACTGTTCCCTCTGATTCTTTTCAAAAGTTATTTCACTCATTTCCTCATGTACATGAGCTGATTAGTACTTTGCTGATCATTCATGGAGGCCCCTTTACAGATCTCCAGACCTCTCTCTGTGTGCATCTATCTCCTGCAAGCCACCAGCACTCCTCAACCCCCACAGCTTCAAGTTCTAGGAAAGAACTGCCAAAAGTCCTTGAGCCAGCTTCCTCCACCACCCCAATTAAAATATCCAGCCAAGTCATGGCAGTCTGAGAATGGTGGAGTACAATGCCCACCTAGCTCATTGAGAAGAGATTCCAAAAGAAACCAAGAAGACCAGACACTACTGCCCCAACCCAGATCCCTGATGATAAAGCACAGTGTCATCCATCCAGAGAAAAGCAAAACACTGCTGTAGTCTCCAGATCCCGAATAATGGAGCAGGATTCTCACCTAGGGCCAGCTGTAAGGACAGAGAGTTCCAAAACTCTCCTACAGAAAACTCACTTTGTTCAGAACAGAGTGTGGGTGAGTGCAAGCCTAAGGTCACCCTCAAAAAGAATGGAAATTCAATGATAACCAATTAAGAAGAGGGTGGCAGTTCTATGACAGCAACAAGCTAAACCACAGACCAACTGAAAGTTTACTGCAGAGAGCAAGGGAAAGAGATGGCTAAGAAGAGACATCCAGGGCAATTAGATGTGTTCCTATCTACCGGAAACACTCATACAAATACATACACAGATTTTCTACAATAATGATTTTTAAATTTATGTTTTTTAGGAGGTGACTTTCAAAATGGCAACATAAAAAGCAAACTCAAAGCCTCAAAGACAACCCTCTAGAAGGAACCCAAATTTAACAAGAGCAAACTAAGAGCAACATACGGTTCAGGACAGTGTTGAAAACAATAGAGCAATACGTCAGCAATCAGTAGCGGCTATCAGCAAAGTGTAACAGCAACAGAGGCAGACAGGCTAACACAGCAATCACAGAAAGAGACACTCAAAGAGAGCACTGTTAACACCACTGCCATCCTAAAGATAGTGTGCATTTCCAAGGTGGAGCCCTCTGACAAGCATCATCAGTGGGAACCCAATGGGGGTGAAAAAGCTTCTCTCAAATAGTACAGTCAAATCACCTAAATAAATAAGAAACAACAACAAGGCCTAGAAAGAACAGAGGAACCGATATCTAGAGAAAGTACAAAGTATTCTCTAAAATGTTTATTCTTCAACAAAAAAATTACAAGACATACAAAGAAACGGGAGACTGTCATCTATATACAGGAAAAATGGCAGGCAACAGCAACTGCCCTTGAGAAGATCCAGATATCAGACTTAGCTGACCTCAAAGCAGTTATTATAAATATGTTCAGGCCAGGCGCAGTGGCTCACGCCTGTAATCTCAGTACTTTGGGAGGTCGAGGCAGGTGGATCATCTGAGGTCAGGAGTTCAAGACCAACCTGGCCAACATGGTGAAACCCCATCTCTACTAAAAATACAAAAATTAGCTGGGCGTGGTGGCTGGCACTTGTAATCCCAGCTACTCTGGAGGCTGAGGCAAGAGAATGGCTTGAACCTGGGAGGCAGAGGTTGCAGTGAGCTGACATCATGCCTCTGAACTCCAGCCTGGGTGACAGAGCAAGACTGTATCAAAATTAAAAATAAAAATAAAAATATGTTGATAAGGAAACACTACTTAGAAAAGGGAGGTATGATGATGTCTCATCAAACAGAAAAATATTAGTAAGAAGACAGAAAAGAATACAATGAAAATTCTGGATTCAAAAATTATAACTGCAATGGAAAACGCACTAGAATGACTCAACAAAAGACTGGGCCAGGCGGGGTGGCTCATGCCTGTAATCCCAGCACTTTGGGAGGCCAAGGCAAGCAAATCACCTGAGGTCAGGAGTTCGAGACTGGACTGACCAACATGGTGAAACCCCGGGGTCTCTACTAAAAATACAAAAAAGTTAGCTGAGTGTGGTAGTGCACACGCCTACTCTGGAGGCTGAGGCAAGAGAATCGCTTGACCGCACGAGGCAGAGGTTGCAGTGAGCCGAGACAGTGCCACTGCACTCCAGCCTGGGCAACAAGAGTGAAATTTCATCTCAAAAAAAAAAAAAAAAAAGAAAAGAAAAGAAAGGTTGTACCTGGCAAAATAATCAGTAAACTTGAAGATGGATCAATAGAGATTAAGTAATCTAAAGAACAGAGAGAAATAAGAGTGATGAAAGATGAAGAAACCCTCAAAAAAATGAGGAATACCATTAACTACACCAATATATTAATAATAGAAGTACCAGAAGGAGTGGAAAAATATCAAGTAGCAGAAAAAATATTCAAACAAATGAATGGCTATGCTCACCTTGCAACACATATACTAAAACTGGAACAATATCAAGAAGATTAGTACAGTAGCTACACAAGAAAGACACAGAAGTTTGTGAAGTGTTCCATTAAAAAAAAAAAAGCCAAAAACTTGCAAATCTGTTAAGAGAAAATCTTGAAAGCATCAAGAGAAATACAACTCCTCACATGCAAGGGAATGTCTTAAGATTAACATATGGCTTCTCAACAGAGACAGTAGAGGCCAGAAGGTGGCAGGATGACATATTCAGTGTACTGAAAAAAAAATTTTTTTAGTAACTTGTCACCTAAAATAGCAGAACTATTTGCAAAACAGAGGGTGAAAATTTAAAATCCTGAAATTAAAAAACAAATAGAAACCAAAAAAAAAAAACTTGAGAATCCACTGCTAGTAGACTAAGCATAAAAGAAAGAAAAGAAGTTCTTTAGGGTGAAAACAAGTGATTTCAAACACTAGTTCAAATCCACAATTATTGTGGGTAAAGGCAATGACATGAGAGAGTAAAAAAGGCACATTTTTTCTCCTTTCTTTTCCTACCCAATTTAATAAGCAAATATGTATGTCAATGTTTATAATTGTACTGTTGGACCTATAACATATAGAAATGCAATATATTTAACAATAAGGCAGGCCAGGCACGGTGGCTCACGCCAGTAATCCCAACACTTTGGGAGGCTGAAGCAGGAGAATCACTTAAGCCCAGGAGTTCAAGATCAGCTTAGGCAACATACTGAGACCCTATCTCTAAAAAAAAAAATTTGTTTAATTAGCCGGGCATAGTGGCACACACCTATAGTCTCAGCTACTCAGGAGGCTGAGGTGGGAGTATTGTTGAGTCCCGGAGGTTGAGTCTGCAGTGAGCTGCGATCCTACCACTGCACTCCAGCCTCAAGGACTCAGAGAGACCCTGTTTCAAAAAAAAATAAATATATTGATAAACAAGGAAACAAATAATAAAGCAAAAAAAAAAAAAGAATAAAGCAAAAAAATAAGCAAAGTGGCTGGGTGTGGTGGCTCACGCCTGTAATCCTAGCACTTAGGGAGGTCAAGGCGGGCAGATCATCTGTGGTCAGGAGTTCGTGACCAGCCTGACTAACACGGTGAAACTCCGTCTCTACTAAAAACAAAAATCAGCTGGGTGTGGTGGTGCATGCCTGTAATCCCAGGTACTCAGGAGGCTGAGACAGGAGAATCACTTGAACCCAGGAGACAGGGGTTACAGTGAGCCCAGATCATGCCACTGCACTCCAGCCTGGGCGACAAAGCGAGACTCCATCTCAGGGGTAAAAAAAAAAGAGGAACAAATCTGTACTGAAGTAAGGAAATTACACTAGATGGTAACTCTGAATCCACACAAACAAATGAATTAAAGCAGAAATGATGAATAAGAAGGTCAGTATAACAAACTCTACGAATAGATACTTCCTATCTTTCTTTCAGCTTCTTTAAAAGACATCAACACATGAACACAGGGAGGGGGAACAACACACACTGGGGCCTGTTGAGGGGTTGGGGGCGAAGGGAGGAAACTTAAGAGGATGGGTCAACCACCATGGAACACATATACCTATGTAACAACCTCCACATTCTGCACATGTATCACAGAACTTACAGTAAAAAAAAAAAAAAAAAAAAGGCATCAAATGACATAAAGTAACAATTACAGAGTATCCCTTATCTGAAATGCTTGGCATCAAAAGTGTTTCTGACTTTAGATTTTTTTCCAAATTCTAGAATGTTTACATTATACTTACTGGTTGAGCTTCCCAAATCCAGAAATCTAAAATCTGAAGTGCTCCAACAAGCATTTCCTTTGAGCATGTTGAGCACGTTGGCACTCAGTTTCAGATTTTGGAGCGTTTGAGATTTTCGGATTTGGGATGCTCAGCCTGTATAACAATATATTGTTGGGTTTTAAATATATATGTAATATATTTAAAAATAACAAATGGAGAAGAGGAAATAGAGCTATATATAAGTAATGTTTCTGTATTTTACTAGAGTTAAGGTAGTAGAAATCTGAAGTAGATTTTGATAAGGTAAGATTTATTAGGTAAGTTCTAGAGCAACCACTAGGTAAATAAATTTTCAAAGAGACATAGTAATTTTAAAAATTAAAACGTTATACTAAAATATATTCATTTCATGTTGTGTACACATAAACATAGAGAGTGGAATGAGAGACACTAGAGACTTGGAGGGGTGGGGAGGAGGGTGAAGGATAAGAAATTACTTGATGGGTGCAATGTATACTATTCTGCTGATGGCCACACTAAAAGCCCAGACTTCACCTCTATCGGATATGTCTGGGTAACAAAACTGCACTTGTACCCTCGAAACCTATAAAAATAATAAAATAAAATATATTCATGTCATGTAAAAGAAAGCAGAAATAAAAGGAATAAAGTATCAAAAAAGCATGAGACCGAAAACAAAAATGGCAGAGGTCAATCCAACTACAGATGCTCCTTGACTTATGATCAGGTTACATCCTGATAATAGTCAAATTAGTTGAAATTATTGTTTTTCCACTTAAAATGGGAACACATTCTAGTAAAGTCAGAAAAAATAGTTAAGTTGAACCTTTGTAAATCCTGAAAATACAAAGGGGTTTCAACCCAATAAATCCATTGAAAAGCTAAAAAATCATAAGTCAAACCATTGTAAGTCAGGAACCATCTGTATAGCAATAACAACAGGAAAAAGGGAATGATTTGAAAATCCAATCAAAAAGCAACAATTCTCAGGTTGTCGAAAGTGTGAAAGTCCAAACGTGCTGTCTATAAGAGATAGATACAAACAGGTTGAAAATTTGAAAATAGAAAAAGATGTATCAGGCACATGGCACCTATAAGGCTGGAGTAGCTATCCTAATATCACACAAAATACACTTTAATACAAAAATTTTGCTAATGATAAAAATGGGAATTTTATCAATATAACAATAAAAGGGTCAATCGATAAAGGAGACATAACAATTCTAAGCATATGTACTACTTACAGAGCCTCAAAGTATGCATAGCAAAAACTGACAGAATTAAAAGAAAAAATACACAAGTCTACGATACTGATTGCAAACTGTAATAACCCATTTTCAATAATGGTTAGGACAACTGGGCAGAATATAAACATGGAAACAGAAGATATAGATGACACTCTAAAGCAACCAGATCTAAGAGATATAGACAGAACATTCCACTCGAAAACAGTGGAATAGGTATTCTTTAAAAGTACACGTGAAACATTCCCCGGAATAAATTTAAAATGATTCTCTAACCACAGTGGAAATTACAAATCAGTAAGACAAAGGAATTTTGAGAATGCACAAACATGCACAAATTATATAACACATTCTAAAGTTAAAAAAAAAGTCAAAGAAGCAATAAGAAGGGAAATTAGAAAAAATGCTATGAGGTAAAAATGAAGACATACTGAAACTTATGGAACACAGATAAAGCAAAGCTTAGAGAGAGATTTGTAGCTGTAATAACCATATTAAAAAAATCTCAAATCAATAAACTAATTTTCCACCTTAAAACACTGGACAGGAGCAGCAATACAAACCTAAAGCAAGCAGAAAGCAGGAAGGAAAGCAGAAAGATTATAGAGTAAAAATTAATGAACTAGACAACAGAAAAATAGCTGATTTCTGGAAAAGATCAACAAAATATACAAACCTCTAACTAGACTGACATTGAAAAAAAAAGAGAAGATTCAAATTACTAAACATAGGGATTAACAATGTATTACTAGTACTTTTACAGAAATAAAAATAATTACAAAGAATGGTATGAACAATGTATGTCAACAAATTATTTAACTTCAACAAAATGGAAAAATCCATAAAACAAAAACGACTAAAACCAACTCAAGAAGAAAAAGAAAAATCTGAAATGACCTACACAAGTAAAAAGATTGAAGTTGTAAGTTTAAAACTCCCCATTACAGGCGGGATGCAGTGGCTCATGACTGTAATCCTACCATTTTGGGAGGCCAAGGCAAGCAGATCACTTGAACTCAGGAGTTTGAGACCAGCCCAGGCAACATGGTGAAACCCCATCTCTACAAAAAAATTACAAAAAATTAGCTGCATGTGGTGGCATACACCTGTAGTCCCAGCTACTTGGGAGGCTGAGGTGGGAAAATTGCCTGAACCTGGGAAGTCAGGCTGCAGTGAGCCAAGACTGCACCACTGCACACCAGCCTGGGTAATATAGTGAGGCTCTGTCTCAAAAAAGACAAAAAACAGACAAGAAAACTTCCCATTACAAAAACAAAAACAAAACCCAGGCCCATATGGTTCACTGGAGAATTTTATCAAACATTTAAAAAGAATTATCAATTACTCAAAAACTCCAAGAAAATAAGAAGAAACTCTTGCCAGCTCATTCTATGATCCCAATACTACCCTAGTACCAAAATCAGACATGAAAAAACTACAGATCCATGTGTCATGATTACAGACCTATAAATCCTCAACAAAATACTAGCAAATTTCATCTAGTAGTATATAAAAAGGATTACATACAATGATCAAGTGGGATTTATACTAGTAATGCAAGTTTGGTTTATCATTTGAAAATCAATTAATACACCACATAAGCAGAAAAGAAACAATAACCACGTGATCATCTCAGTATACAGAGAAAAAACATTTAACACAATCCAATGCCCATCTTCTCTATAAAAACAATCAACAAACCAGGAATAGAGTTAAACTTCCTGAGCCTGATTAAAGGCATCTACAAAAAGTCCACCACTAACATCATACTAAATAATGAAAGGTACAATGATTTTACTCTAAGAACAAAAACAAGACAAGAATGCCCTCTTGCTGGTTACACATCATGCAGGAGATTCTAGTCAATAAAAGCAAGGGGAAGGGGAATTCAGATTGAAAAAAAAAAAAAAGTGAAACTATCTGTATTTGCGGTTGACTGCTCATGCATATAGAAAATCTTAAAGAATCTACTAAAACACTATTAAAACTAATCAAAAAGTTCAACAATGTTGTAGTGTGCAAGTTCACTAACAACAAAAAAATCATAAGTGAAATTTTAAAAAGAATTCCGGCTGGGCATAATGGCTCAAGCCTGTAATCCCAGCACTTTGGGATGCCGAGGTGGGTGGATCACCTGACGTCAGGAGGTTGAGACCAGCCCGGCCACCATGGTGAAACCCTGTCTCTACTAAAAATACAAAAAAGTTAGCCAGGCGTGGTGGCATGTGCCTGTAGTCCTAGCTACTTGGGAGGCTGAGACAGCAGAATCGCTTGAATCCCAGAAGCAGAGGTTGCAGTGAGCCAAGATCACACCATTGCACTCCACCCCGGGCAATAAGAGCAAAACTCTGTCTCAAAAAATAAATAAATAAATAAATTCCATTTACAATAGCATCAAAAAGAATAAAATACTTATAACTTTAATCAAGGAAATACAGAGCTTATAGTGTGAAAACCACAAAGCAATGATGGAAGAAATTAAAGACAGCCTAAATAAATGGAAAGGCACTGAATAGCGTTCATATGGTTAAGATGGCAATAACTGCCAAATTAATATCTAAATTCAACACAATCCCTACCAAAATCCCATCTGCCTTTTTGAAGAAACTAACAAGCTGGTCTAAAATTTTATGTGGAAATTTAGAGAACTGAATATAATCAAAACAATCTTAAAAAAGTAGAAAGTTAGAAGACATACACTTCTCAATTTGAAAATTTGCTACAAAATTATAATAATCAAGATGGTATGATACTGGCATAGAGGTAAACATTTGAAATAAAATTGAGAATTCATAAATAAACACTACTATATATTATGTTCAGTTAATTTTCAACAATGATGCCAAGACAATTTAATGCTGAAAAATCACCTTTTTGGCTGGTCGTGGCAGCTCATGCCTGTAATCCTAGCACTTTGGGAGGCTGAGGCAGGCAGATCACAAGGTCAGGAGTTCGAGCCTGGCCAATATGGTGAAACCCCATCTCTACTAAAAATACAAAAAAATTAGCCAAGTGTGGTGGCGCACGCCTGTAATCCCAGCTACTCGGGAGGCTGAGGCAGGAGAATTGCTTGAACCCGGGGGGCAGAGGTTGCAGTGAGCCAAGATTGCACCATTGCACTCCAGCCTGGGTGACAGAGTGAGACTCTGTCTCAAAAAATAAAAGGAAAAAGAAAAATCACCTTTTCAAGAAATGATGCTGAGACAACTGAATATTTGTATGCAAAACAACCAAAATTATTCCTTTCCTCACACCATACACAAAAACTAATTGAAAATGTATCACAGGTC
Organism: Nomascus leucogenys; assembly: GCF_006542625.1. Lineage (NCBI taxonomy): Eukaryota > Metazoa > Chordata > Mammalia > Primates > Hylobatidae > Nomascus > Nomascus leucogenys. Next base: position 39,683,422 of record NC_044398.1, on the reverse strand, counting down.
TACATTTAAAAGCCATTACTTAAAGAAAATATAGGAGTGGATCTTCATGCCCTACGGATAGACAGAGCCCTTTTAGATAAAGTACCAAAAATACAAGCAACAAAAGAAAAAACAAATTAGACTTCATGGAATGAAAAACTCTTTTGCTACCAAGTACAAAGTAAAGACAATAAAATGAAAACCCACAAATGAGAGAAAAATATTGGCTAATAATACATGTAATTAGTGACTGGTACACAGAATATGTAAAACACTCTTACAACTCAACAACAAAAAGACACATAACACAACTACATAATGAAAAAAGTAATTGATTTTTCTATATTAAGCTTCTATCCTCCAACTTGGCTATAAAGACAAAAGTTTTGGGAGTTCTTTAGAATTTTCTCCTTAGGCAATCATGCCTGTACGAACACAGAAAGTTTTATTTCTTCCTTTCCCATCTATATGCCTCTTATTTTGTTGTCTTATGGCATTACCTACAATTTCCAATGAGATGTTGAGTAAGAGTGAAGAGACAGGACATCTTGTTTCCTTATATCAGGGAGAGAGTATCCAGTGTCTCACCATTAAGCATGATCTTAGCAGTAGGTTTCTTGCAGATTTTTTTTTTTTATATCAAGTTGAGAAAGTTCCTCTCTATTCCTAGTTTGCTCAGTTTTATCATGAATGGGTGTTGGATTTTATCAAATGCTTCTTGTCCATCAATTGACATGATATGGTTTTCTTCTGCAGCCTGTTGATATGGCAGGTTACAGAATTGATTTTTTTTTTTTTTTTTTTTTTGAGACAGAGTTGCCCAGGCTGAAGTGCAGTGATGCAATCTCAGTTCACTGCAACCTCTGCGTTCCAGGTTCTAAGCGATTCTCCTGCCTCAGCCTTCAGAGGAGCTGGGAATACAGGAGCGCTCCACCACGCCCAACTTATTTGGTATTTTTAATAGATACAGGGTTTTATCACGTTGGCCGGGCTGGTCTCGAACTCCTCACATCAGGTGATCCATCTGCCTCAGCATCCCAAAGTGCTGGGATTACAGGCGTAAGCCACTGCACCCAGCCACATTAATTGATTTTCAAACTCTGACCAGCCTCGAGTGGTCATGGCATCTAATTATTTTTATACGATGTTGGATTCTACTTGGATTTTTGCATTTATATTCATGAGGGATATTAGTGTGTGGTTTTTCTTCTTCGCAAGGTCTTCATATGCTTTTAGGATTAGAGAAAAAATAGCCTTTTAAAAAGGTGTCAGGAAGGTTCCCTTTGCATCTCTTTTCTGAAAGACACTATAGAGAACTGGCATATTTCTTCCTTAAATGTTGCACAGAAATCACCAATGAAACCAAAAAAGTCTGATAATTTATTTTCTTTCTTTCTTTTCTGAAAGCTTTATGGATTCAATTTATTTAACTGATACTGGTCCATCTGAATGGTTTATTTCTTCTGTGTAAGTCTTGGTAGTTTGTGTATTTCAAGGAATTACCCATTTCACCTAAGTCATGGGTTCAGAAGAAGCCAGGAATAAAGGCATCCTGTACCAAAACCATCTAATTGCATTACAAATGCAAAAAATATTATCAATGAAGGACCCCCTTCAATGCAGGAGGAAGTCTTGACCTTAAGTGCTTTGGAAAGAGATAGAAGTCTGTGAGACTAAAGGCAAGTCTGCACATAAGTACTATATTTTAGTTGATAAAATTATAAAATTATTTTCCACATGGGCATGATTAACAATTCTGACAGTGCTACACATGTATACAGGGAAAGAATAATGAAGGTAAATGGAAGGCCAGGCTTGGTGGCTCACATCTTTAATCCCAGCACTTTGGGAGGCCGAGGTGGGTGGATTACCTAAAAGATCACAAGTTCGAGACCAGCCTGTCCAACATGGCAAAATCCCATCTCTACTAAAAACACAAAAATTGGCTGGATGTGGTGGTAAGCACCCATAGCCCCAGCTACTTGGGAAGCTGAAGCAGGAGAAATACTTGAACCCAGGAGGCGGAGGTTGCCATGAGCCGAGATCACACCACTGCACTCCAACCTGAGTGACAGAGCAAGACTCCGTCTCAAAAAAAAAAAAAAAAAAAAAAAAAGAAAGAAACTAAATGGATGATGGATGGTTAGAGCCATATTTCTTACTTATTTCTTACTGTTGGGTATGGTAATTTACAGTGAAGCAAGGGAAGAAAGCTAGAATGACCCATGTGGTAATGAAGAGTTGAAGGTGTAAGTATAAACACGTTTAGCTTAAGAGAGATACAGATGGTTACATGTAGAACTATTTATAAGTAAGTATATTACATGGTTTATGCACATGTATATTTCCCTGTTCTGTCGGCTGAGACGGCCACACCCTACTGCTGTAAGCAGACCATTAGCCCCTATCTTGGTTTCTAATACCATTGTCAAATAAAAGGAATCAGGGTTACCTGAAAAATGGTGGCTGATTTCAGAAAGGAAATACGTAAGATGAGCCTGGACCATCTTGTAGTGACAGAAAGAAAGTTCTCTAAAAAACAACGGCAACAAAATTCATAAATCTCCACTTCTTATGTGTGAGTTGTGTAGAGTAACATTGTTCCAATGTGTACAATATGGAAAATAGGAAAAAGATGTAACTTTATAGTGGACAAACTGTATGTTTGCCAACACTTTTAAGGCCAACATCAAAAGTCATAAAACATGGTGACAGTATGCATGCTTGATATAATGTGACAAAAAAGGTACTTAACCACTGTGGCCTTTTTCCCCAAAACCTATAATCCCAGTCTTATCTTGAGAAAAACATTAGACACATTCCAATAAATGGAATTTATATATACCTCACCAGGACTCCTCCAAACTGTCAAGGTCATCCAAAACAAGGAAAGTCTGGGAAACCACCATAGCCAAGAGGAGCCTAAAGAGACATAACAACTAAATGTAATATGGTGCCCTGGAAGGGATCCTGGAACAAAGAAGGACATTAAGTAAAAATCAGCAGACCCTAAATAAAAATATGGACTTTAGTCAATAATCATGTACCAATGTTGTTCAACAGCTGTTGCAAACATACCATCCTAATATGTTAATAACAGCAGAAACTGGGTAAATGGCAATTCTCTCTACTACCCCCCCAATTTTCTGTAAGTCATGAAATAAAGTGAATGTTTTAAATAGACAAAGGAGACACAGAAATAGCCAACGAGTGCATAAAAAGATGTTCAACATCAGGCCAGAAGCAGCGGCTCACGCCTGTAATCCCAGCACTTTGGGAGGCCAAGGCGGGTGGATCATGAGGTCAGGAGTTCAAGACCAGCCTGGCCAACATGATGAAACCCCATCTCTACCAAAAATACAAAAATTAGCTGGGTGTGGTGGTGGGCACCTGTAATCCCAGCTACTCAGGAGGCTGAGGCAGAGAATTGCTTGAATCCAGGAGACAGAGCCTGCAGTGAGCCGAGATCGCGCCACTGCACTCCAGCCTGGGCAACAGAACGAGAGTCCATATCAAAAAGAAAAAAAAAAAAAAGACGTTCAACATCATTAGCCATTAGGAAATGCAAAAAACCACAATGAGATACCTCTTTACAACTACTGGATTGGTATAATAAATAATAATAATATTAATAAAAAGTGTTGGCAAACCGGAGAAACTGGAAAATTCATGCATTGCTGGCAGGATTGTAAAGTATTGTGGCTGCTATGAAAAACAATCGGGCAGTTCCCAAGAAAGTTAAACACAGAGACACCACATAACCAGCATTCTACTTCTAGGTATATATCTGAAATGACTGAAGATACATGTCCATGTGAAAACTTATACATGAACAATTACAGCAGAATTATTCATAATAGTCAAGAAGTAGAACTAAAACCAAATGTCCATCCACTGACAAATGGATACATAAAATGTAGTATATATCTATACACCATGTTATATGGCTATAAAAAACAAGTGAAATATTGATACGTGCTACAACATGGATGAACCTTTATGTTATGCTAAGAAAAAGTAGCCAGGCAGAAAAGGTCACATACAGTTCCATTTTTATGAAATATTTAGATTAGGCAAATCCACAGAGACAGAAAATTCAATTTTGTTTGCCAAGGGCTACAGGAAAGGGGAAAGAGAAAGTAATTGCTAACAGATATTGGCTTTGTTTCAGGGAGGATGACAATATTCTAAGAAACATTGTCAGCCGGGCGCGGTGCCTCACGCCTATAATCCCGGCACTTTGGGAGGCCTATGCAGGCAGATCGCTTGAGGTCAGGAGTTCCAAACCAGCCTGGCCAACGTGGTGAAACCCTGTCTCTACTAAAAACACAAAAAATTATCTGGGTGTAGAGGTACACGCCTGCAATCCCAGCTACTCGGGAGGCTGAGGCAGGAGAATAGCTTGAACCCAGGAGGTGGAAGTTGCAGTGAGCCAAGATCGTGCCACTGTACTCCAGCCTGAGCGACAGAGTAAGATTCTGCCTCAAAAAAACAATTGTCGGCCAGGTGCGGTGGCTCACACCTGTAACCTCAGCACTTTGGGAGGCTGAGGCGCATGGATATTCTGAGGTCAGGAGTTTGAGACCAGCCTGGCCAACATGGTGAAAATATAAAATCAGCTGGGTGAGGGGGCATGCGCCTGTAATCCCAGCTACTCAGGAGGCTGTGTAATCCCAGCTACTCAGGAGACTAAGGCAGGAGAACTGGCTTGAATCCGGGAGGCAGAGGTTGCAGTGAGCTGAGGTCGCGCCACTGCACTCCAGCCTGGGCGACAGAGCAAGACTCAAAAAAAGTAAAAAAAAATTGTCGGGAAGGTTGCACAATCCTGCGAATACACTAACAGTGATTGATTTATACACGTACAATTGGTGAAGAGTATAGTATGTGAATTATATCTCATATAATTCTCAAGAAAATTGTTTCTTATTTACCTGTTCTGTGGTGTATAAATAACACAACTGATATGCATTGTTCTTACAGCCAACCACCTAATTTTTTTTAGTAATCTAAATCACTTCTGTGTAACATTTGCTTGTACAGATAATCAAATCGTCTGCATACAAAATGACAATTTGCCTTCCCAAACTTTATGTTTTATTATTTTTTTCTTGTCTGTGTAATGGACAGTAGATCCTCTATGAGATTCAGTAAAACTGCTGATACAAGAGATCCAGCAACTCTCATATAGAAAGTGTGCTGTGATTTTTCAACAAATAGTGTACAATATGTTTTTGTCCATTACCTTTATTTTATTTTTTGAGACGGAGTCTCGCTCTACCGCCAGGCTGGAGTGCCGTGGCGCCATCTTGGCTTACTGCAACCTCCGCCTCCCGGGTTCAAGCAATTCTCCTGCCTCAGCCTCCCGAGTGGCTGGGACTACAGGCACACACCATCATGCCCAGCTAATTTTTTGTATTTTAGTAGAGACGGGGTTTCACCATGTTGGCCAGGATGGTCTCCATCTCCTGACCTCGTGATCTGCCCACCTCAGCCTCCCAAAGTGCTGGGATTACAGGCATGAGCCACCGCACCCGGCCTGTCTATTATCTTTATTAAAGATTAAGATGCTGAATTATTTATAGTTGGTAGGCAATTTACAAAACTTTTTATTTGAAGACAGTTCTTTTTTTCTTCTTTCTTTCTTCTTTCTTTCTTTCTTTTTTTTTTTTTTTTTTTGAGGCAAGTTCTCACTCTGTCACCCAGGCTGGAGTCAAATGGTGCCATCACAGCTTACTGCAGCCTTGACCTCCTGGGCTGAAGCAATCCTCCCACCTCAGCCTCCCAAGTAGCTGGGACCACAGGCACGCACCAGAACACCTGACTAATGTCTTTACTTTTTGTAGAGATGGGGTTTCACCATGTTGCCCAGGTTGGTCTCAAACTCCTGAGCTCAAGTGATCCACCCACCTTGGCCTCCCAAAGTGTTGAGATTACAGGCATGTACCACTCACTGCACCCAGCCTGGAGACAATTCTTAAATTGACGTACAGCTGGAAGAGATAATGAGAAGATTCTGTATACCCCTCACCCAGTTTTCTCCATGGTAAAAATTTGCAGAACTATAGTCCAATATCAGCCAAGAACTGACATTGATTCATTCAATCAACCTTATTCAGATTTCACAAGTTTCACATGCCTTAGTTGTGTATATTTAGTTCTATAAATTTTGCCACATGTATAGATTTTTGTGAAAATCACAACATTGGGGATACAGAACAGTCCCATCACCAGGATCCCACACACGGTAACTACAGCCATCTCCCACCCTCTCTGCCTTCCTAACGCTGGCAACCACGAACCTGTTCTCCATCCCTATGCTGTCATTTCAAAACTGTTACACAAATAACAGATCATGAGGTATTATAATAAACAGCCTAACTGCCTTTGTGATAATTGGCTGATAATAGATTTCAAATCCCACCCATCTCCCTTCTTACCCTACATTTGGGCAAGCCAATAATAAAGCCTAGGTGGTCCCTCCCTCAATGCCAGTAGGAAACTCAAACCACACAAACTCCATCCTTTTTGTATGTGCTCACCCCACCCCAAATTCCTAATGACAAGCAACCATTCTTCTCCCTTCTTTCTCAATCCACATTTAGACCTGCTTAGGAGCCTTCTCTGGTCTCCCTAGAAACCTGTCTCTATAAGTAATAAACTCTTTTTTACACTCTTGATATCATTACCAGTTTTGATATCTAAACCAAACACAGGGGGTAAGAGGGTTCATCCCAACTCTGTGGGGTGGATCAGAACCAACATGTAAATTTTTGAGATGGGGTTTTTTAAAACTCAGCTTAATCTCTTGAGATTCATCCATAATGTTACATGTATTGGTCATTCATTCCATTTTAATACTGTGTAACACTTCATGGTATGGACACACCACACATTATTTATCCATTCAAGAAGATCTGGATTATTCAGGTTTGGGCTATTACCCATAAAACTGCTGTGGAATTTTTTTGATGGAACATTAAGTTTTTATTTCTCAAGGATAAATGTCTAACAGTGCAACTAGTGGTTCACATGCTAAGTTTGTTTTTAGTTTTAAATGGAACTGACAAACTACTTTCTAGAATGACTGTAGCATTCTATATACCATCAAAAATGTATGAATAATTCAGTTTAAATCTTCACCAGCACTTGTATTATCACTTTTATAAGGCAGGTCAAATAAGAGCATGATAAAAACATCTTTCATTATGACGTGTCTGGGTATAAGTCTCTTTGCATTTATCCTCCTATGAGTTTGTTGAGCTTCTTGGATGAATATATTAGTGTTCTTCAACAAATTATGGGTGTTTCTGTGAATTCTTCAAAAAATTTTTCTTTCCCTTTCTGTTCTCTCATATTGATACTCCCATTTGTATATGCTGATGCACCTAATGATATCCGTTTCCCAAGGTTTTGTTCATTTTTCATTATTTTACTGGCTCTTCCTCAAATTACACAATATACATTGATCTGCACCAGACAACCCAGTTTCTGCCAACTTAAATGGCAGTTATTATTGTGTTGCCTGTTGATAGTCCTGTGCATGGGTCACATTTTTCCTGTTTCTTTGCATATCTCATTTTGTTGTTGTTCTTGAATGGACAACTGGTCCATTCAGTTAACGGTGCTGAGTGACATAATCAAATGGTGGAGTACACAGCTCCAAACTGTCTCCACACAGAAACACCAAAAAACAAGAACTATAAAAACCAACCTTGTTAGAACTGGAAAACAATTAAAGGTTTACAGTAACCAAGTGAATGCTAAATCAGGAAAAAGGCGACTTCAAATGGTGGGAAAGTTTTGTGGCATTTTTACTTTACAAGAGATCCTCATTAATATTAGGAGCTGATATCTCTCCTCAGAAGTCAATTGAAGGCCTGAAGACAGATGGATGACACATACAAATCCTGAAAGAAAAAAACTATCATCTGAGAATTCTCTAGCTGGTAAAACTGTCCTTCAAAATGAAAGAGAAATGAAGATAATCCCAGATAAACAAATTCTGAGAGAGTTTGTTACTACTAGGCCTGCTATACAGGAAACACTAAAAGGTGTCTCTCAAGATGAAATAAAAAGAAACTAGACTCAAATCTGGAGGAAAAAATAAAGATTTCCAATAAAGTTAACTATATAGACAAATACAAAAGCCAGGGTCATTATATGTTTGCTTTGTAACTCCATTTTTTTTACTTCCTGCAAGACTTAAAAGACAAATGGATAAGAACTAAATATAAATTTACATTATGGGCACACAATGTATACAGATGTAATCTGTGACAACATAAAGGGAATGAGTAAGGTGCTAGGTAGAAGCCAGGTTTTCATATGATATTGAAGTTACGAGAGAATCAATTTAAACTAGATTGTCATGAATTTAGAATGTGAAAGTAATCCCCATGGTTAACTACAAGGACAATAATATCTAAAAAATATACACAGAAGGAAATGAGAAGGGAATAAATATAAAAATCAGGCCAGGCGTGGTGGGCTCATGCCTGTAATCTCAGCACTTTGGGAGGCTTAGACCGGTGGATCACTTGAAGCCAGGAGTTCAAGACCAGCCTGGCCAACATGGCAAAACACCATCTCTACTAAAGACGCAAAACTTAGCTGGGTGTGGTGGCACGTGCCCATAGTCCCAGCTACTTGGGAGGCTGAGGCATGAGAATTGCTTGAACCCAGGAGGAGGAGGTTGCAGTGAACCAAGATCATACCACTACACTCTGGCCTGGGCAACAGAGCAAGACTTTGGTCTTGAAAAAAAAAAAATGAAACACAAAGAAGGCAGTAATAAAGGGAATATGGGACCAAAGAAGGTATACAACATACAGAAAACAAAATACAATATGGCAGAAGTGCTTCCTTGTTGGTGATTACTTTAAATGATAATTGCTTGAACTCACCAATCAGAAGACAGAGGCTGGCAGGATGGATTTATTTATTTTTTAGACAGGGTCTTGCTCTGTCATCCAGGCTGGAGTGCAGTGGCACAAACAGGACTCACTGCACCCTTGACTTCCTGGGCTCTAGGGATCCTCCTGCCTCAGCCTCCCAAGTAGCTGGAACCATAAGCACACACCACCACACCCAACTTTTTTTTTTTTTTTTTTTTTTTTTTTGTAGAAACAGAGTCTCACTTTGTAGACCAGGCTGGTCTCCAACTCCTGGGCTCAAGAGATTTTCCCAAAGTGCTGGGATTACAGGTGTCAACCACCCAGCTTCAGAATAGATTTTTTAAAAACATGATCAAACTACACATTGTCCAAAACAAACTGACTTAAAATCCAAAGACACAAATAAATTAAAACTGAAAGGCTGATAAAAGATATTCCATGAAAATAGCCACCAAAAGAGAACTGGGGTGGCTACACTAATTTCACTCAAAATAGATTAAGTCATAAGCTGTTACAAGAGACAAAAGAAGAATACTATATATGAATAAAGGGTCTTTCCATCAATAAGATATAAAAATTATAACTATGTACCAAGCAACATCCTGAAACATGTAAAGCAAACACTGACAGAATGCAAGGGAGAAACTGACAGTTCTTACAGTTAATAGTTTTAGACTGAGGCTGGGCATGGTGGATAGCACCTGTAATCCCAGAGGTTTGGGAAGCCAAAGTGGATCACTTGATGTCAGGAGTCCAAGACCAGCATGAGCAACATAGTGAGACCCTGTTTCCACCAAAAAAAAAAAAAAAAAAAAAAAGATAGCTGTGCATAGTGGGCATGCTGGTATACAGCTGTAGCCCCCTCAGGAGGATGAGTGGGGAGGATCACTTGAGCCTGGGAGTTCGAGGCTGCACTGAGCCATAATTGTGCCACTGCACTCCAGCCTGGGCAACAGAGTGAGACTCTGTCTCTTAAAAAAAAATACAAATGCAAATGAATAAGTGAGTGAATGAATGATGCATATGAATACACATACAAAGCTACACAAACACATATACACACACACAAATACCAGTAAAATATATTTAATGGTATATTAAGAGGAGTATACACCATGACCAAGTGACCAAGGCGGACTTATCCTGGAAATGCCTGTGTGGTTCAACATAAGAAAATCAATGTAAAAAAAAAAAAAGAAAAGAAAATGAATGTAATACACTCATTAATAAAACAAGTAAAAAAGGGACCCGATCATCTCAGTTGATGCAGGAAAGGCAGTTGACAAAATCCAACCCCCTTTCAGGATAAATACACTCAGAAAACACAAAACAGAATAGAACTTCTTCAACATGATAAAGGGCACATATAGAAAATTCACAGCTTTACATCATATTCACTGATGAAAGAAAGCTTTCCTCTTAACATCAGGAAGAAGACAAAAATACCCACTTTTGCCAGTGCTATTTAACACTGCAGTAGAAGTTCCAGCCAAACAAAAAAAAGAAAGAAAAGCATCCATTGCAAAGGAAGACATAAAACTATGTCTACTCACAGGTGACATAATCCTAAAGATAGATCATAAAGAAACTACAAGAAAGATGCTATAGCTAATGAATGAATTCTGCAAAGTTGCAGAATACATCAAGACACAAAAATCAGTTGTGTTGCTACACACCTGAAAAGAACAATCTGAAAAGAAAATTAAGAAAACAATTCTATCTATAGCACCATCTAAAAGAATAAAATACTATCTAGAAATAAAGTTAACCAAGAAGGTGCAAGACTTCTATACTGAAAACTACAAAATATTGACGAAAAATATTAAAGAAGGTGTAAATAAAGGAAACAGTATCTCATGTTCACAGTTAGACAGATGTCATATTGTTAAAAGGATAATACCATCCAAAATGATCTACAGATTTACCACAATCCCTATCAAAATTCCATCAGCATTTTTACCAAAATAAAAAGCTGATCCTTAAAGTCGCATGGAATTATAAGGGCCCTGAATAGCCAAAACAATTTTTAAAAAGAAGAACAAAGTCAGAGGACTCAAAATGTCCAATTTCACAACTTATTAGAAAGCTACAATAATCCAAACAGTGTGGTCATGTCATAGGTGTAGACATACAGACAGATGGAATACAAGTGAGAGCCCAAAAATACACTACCTATGGTCAACTGATTTTTGACAAGGGTGTCAATTCTATTCACTGGGAGAAAGAAAAGCCTTTTCTTTCAGTTGATGCAGGCCACATATTGTCATGCTACTGACATGAAATGTAACAGTCATACTCACAGACAAAATAGATTAGAGGTTACCACAGGCTGGTGGGAAGGGGGAATGAGTAGTTACTGCTTAATGGCAATACAGCTTCTGTTTGAAATCATGACAAATGACCAAAAAATGATGCTCGGTTAACTGGATTTCCACATGATAATAAAGTTAGAAAATAAAGTTAGATCCCTACTTTGACTATACACAAAAATGAATTGAAAATAACATCTAAAAAAATAAAATGTTTAGAAGAAATGTTCAGAAGAAAACATAAGGAAAACTTTGGGTTTGATGATGGATTCTTAACTATGACATAAAATGGATAAGCAACAAAAGAAAGAGTAGGTAAGGCTGGGTGCGATGGCTCACGCCTGTAATCCCAGCACTTTGGGAGGTCAAGGCGGGTGATCACCTGAGGTCAGGAGTTCAAGACAAGCCTGGCCAACATGGTGAAACACCATCTCTACTAAAACCACAAAAATTCGCTGGGCGTTGTGGCATGTGCCTGCAATCGCAGCTACTCGGGAAGCTGAGGCAGGAGAATCACTTGAACACAGGAGGCAGAGGTTGTGGTGAGCTGAGATAGCGCCACTGCACCCCAGCCTGGGTGACAGGGTGAGACTCTGTCTCAAAAACAAATATCTGTGTATATATACACATTAAAAATAATTCAGTGGTACCCCAAAAAGCTAAAAGAAATACACTTTGATAAAACAATTCTACACCTAGGTTTATATGCAAAAGAACTGAAAACAGGAACTTTGAGCAGATAATGATATGCCAGTGTTCACTGAAGCATTATTCACAACAGCCAAAAGGTACACCCAAGTGTACATCAACAGATGAATGGATTAAACAGCCAGAAAAGAAAGTCTTGGTACTTGTTACAATACAGATTAAAGCTGAAAGCATCATGCTAAGTGAAATAAGGCAGACACAAAAGGCCAAATGTTGTCACACTACTGACATGAAATATTCACAACAGTCAAAACTCACAGAGACAAACTAGATAAGAGGTTACCATAGGCTCTTGGGAGGGGGGAATGTGTAGTTACTGCTTAATGGCAATACAGTTTCTGTTTGAAATAATGCAAATGTTTTAGAAACTGTGGTTATGGCTATACAACATTGTGAGTGTAATGCCACTGGACTGTACACTTAAAAACTGTTAAAATGGCAAATTTCATGTTATATATATTTTACTACATACAAAAGAATATATTGTCAAAATGCCCCAGCATCATTTGCTGAATACCTGACTGAATTTATTTTGCATTTTTGTCAACAGTTTGTCAAATGTCTTAGCTTCAGCTGCCATAACAAAATACCACAGACTGTATAGCTTAAACAACAGAAGTTTATTTCCTCATGGTTCTGAATGCTGGAAGTCTGAGATCAGGATGCCAGCATGGCCAGGGCCTGGTGAGGGCCTCTTCCCAGCTTGCAGTCAGCCACTGCATGTTCATGTCACCTTTCCTCTATGCACACGGAGAGTGAGCAAGCTCTCACTTCCTCTTCCTGTAAGGCACTAACCTCATCGTGAGGGCCCCACCCTCATGACCTAATCTAACCCTAATTACCTCCCAAGGGCTCCACATCTCCAAATGCCACCACACTGGAGGTGAGGGCTCCAACATATGAATTTTGGGGAGACATGAACATATAGCCTATAACAGCATAATCAATGTTGAAGTTTTCTATTCTTTTCCATTGTTCTATGTGTATATTCTATTAACGTGTATATTCAACCAACATCCTGTCCTCTTGATTATAGCTATTAATATATACATACAGTAGTCACTCCTTATCCAAGGGGGACACATTCCAAGACGCCCAGTGGAAGCCTGAAACCTCAGATAGTATTGAGTCCTATAAATACTATGTTTTTTCCTAAATATACAAACCTATGATAAAGTTTAATTTATAAAGTAGGGACAGGGAGAGATTAACAACATCATAAAATAGAAAAGTTATAACAATATGCTGGCATCACTACTCTTGCGCTTTAGGGCCATTATTAAGTAAAATAAGCATTACTTGGACACATATAGTGACAGTAAATAATCAAGACAATTACTAACTAATTAACTCATGGGTAGCATATACAGCCTGGGTATGCTGGACACAGGGTTGATTCATGTCCTGGGACAGGACAGTGCAAAATTTCATCATGCTACTCACAACAGTGTGCAATTTAAACCTTAGGAATTATTTATTTCTGAAGTTTCCTATTTAATATTTTTGAAACACAGTTGACCTCAGGTAACTGAAACTGCAGAAAGCAAAATCACAGAAAAGGGGAGACTAAGGTAATAAGCCTTAACACTGGATACAATAATTCCTCCTACTATTCTTTTTCTCAAGACTTCTGATAAAAAGTTTCTCAAAATTGTTTCATATTATATATATATATATATATATATATATATATATATATATAGTTCCTTTGACTGTTTATGGAAATTTTGGAATAAGCTTATTTAAAGCTGAGAAAAACCTTCCTGGAATCTTGACAGGAATGCCATTAAACTGTAGGTCAATTTGGAGAGAACTGGCACACTTACTAAGTTGAGTTTCCCAGTCTATCAAGAGACCATGTATCTTCATTTATTTCAGTATTCTTTTATTTCTTTCATCAGCATTTTGTAATTTTCAGCACAAAGGTCCTATACATATTTTGTTCAATTTATACCAAAGTATTTAATTTTCTATGGAATAAGTGGTATTATGTTTTTAATTTAGATTTGCATATGTTCATTATTAGTGGAGAGAAATTCATTATATGTGTTCATCTTGGATCTTGAAACCTTTTGGAAATCATTCATTCATCCTGGGAGGTTTTCATTTTATTTTGTTTTCTTTTTTTTTTGTTTTTGAGATGGAGTTTCACTCTTGTTGCCCAGGCTGGGGTGTAATAGTGTGATCTCGGCTCATCACAACCTCTGCCTCCTGAGTTCAAGCAATTCTCCTGCCTCCCGAGTAGCTGGGATTACTGGCATGCACCACCACACCCAGCTAATTTTGTATTTTTAGTAGAGATGGGGTTTCTCCATATTGGTCAGGCTGCTCTTGAACTCCCAACCTCAGGTGATCCACCCGCCTTGGCCTCCTAAAGTACTGGGATTATAGGCATGAGCCACCAGGCCTGGCCTGAGGTTTTTATTTTCTAAGATTCCTTGTAATATTCTACATATACAATCACGTCATATGTAAATGTCAACAGTTTTATTTCTTCTCTATGTGTATGCCTTCTATTTCATTTTCTTGCCTCATTGTGCTTGAAAGAAGTTACAGTACTACAATGAATAAGAGTGGTGAGAGCAAACATCCTTGCCTTGTTCCCAGTTTTACAGGGAAAACATTTCATCTTACCAGCAAATATATCTGCTATAGATATTTTGTGCATGTTCATTTATCAAACTGAGGAAGATCCTCTTAATGTCTTGTATGAGATTTTTTATCACGGACGGATATTGCATTTTGTCAAATGCTTCCTCTATATTAACTGATGTATCATTTTTCTTTAGCTTATGGTGGGTTAATTACATTGACTGATTTCTGAATGTTGAACCAGCCTTGCTTGTATAACTCAAGTAAATCCCACTTGGTTATAGTGTATACTTTTTACATGACTATTTTCTATTTGCTAGTATTTTGTTAAAGATTTTTGCTACTAAATTTATGGGAAGTATAGGTCTGTAGTTTTATTATTTTTGTACTGCCTGTATGGTTTTGACATCAAAATTATTTTTTAAATGTGTTAAGAAATGTTCTCTCTTGGCCGGGCACAGTGGCTCATGCCTGTAATCCCAGCACTTCGGGAGGCCGAGGTGGGCAGACCACAAGGTCAGGAGTTCGAGACCAGCCTGGTCAATAAGCTGAAACCCCGTCTTTACTAAAAAAAAAATTAGCCAAACGTGGTCACATGAGCCTGTAGTCCCAGCTACTTGGGAAGCTGAGGCAGGAGAATCACTTGAACCTGGCAGGCAGAGGTTGCAGTGAGCCGAGCTCGCAACACTGCACTCCAGCCTGGGTGACAAAGCAAGACTCCATCTAAATAAATAAATAAATAAATAAATAAATAAATAAATATTCCCGCTTCTATTTTCTGAGGACATTGTGTAAAATCATCATTAATTCTTGTGTAAATGTTTGGTAGAATTCTCTAGTGAGAACAACAACTCTCTTGTACTTGGAAATTGGTTTTTTGGAGGTTTTTATTTAAAATTTAAATTCTTTGATTCAAATTATGTCAACCTTTATGAAAACCTGTGGGTCATTCAAATTATCTATATCACCCTAATTGAGTTGTAATAGTTTGTGGTTTCTGAAGAACTGGTAAATTTCTTCTATGTTGTCATTTTTCTTTTTTTTTTTTTTTTTAGGAGACAGAGTTTTGCTCTGTTGCCCAGGCTAGAGTGCAATGGTGCAATCTCAGCTCACTGCAACCTCCCACTCCCTGGGTTCAAGCCATTCTCCTGCCTCAGTCTCCTGAGTAGCTGGGATTACAGGCGTGCACCACCATGCCAGGCTAATTTTTGTATTTTTAGTAGAGACGGAGTTTCATCATGTTGGCCGGGGTGGTTGTGAACTCTTGACCTCAGGTGATCCACCTGCCTTGGCCTCCCAAAGTCCTGGGATAACAGGCATGAGCCACTACACCTGGCCTATGTTGTCATACTTATGAACATAAAGTTGTTGACAAGATTCCCTTATTATACTGTTAAATGGATGGTGGAGTGATATTCCCTGTTTCATTCTAGATATTGATGATTTGTCATCTCATTTCATATTTTTAATCAATATTGCTAGATATTTATCCATTTTATTGATTCTTTTCCAAAGAACCCTATGTTTCATTAGTTTTCTCTACTTTTTCCTATTTTCAATTTTACTGATTTCTGCTTCCAGTGTTATTTTCTTCCTTCTACTTAACAAAGGTTTTGTTTTGCTCTTTGCTAGTTTCTTAAGGTAGAAAGTCAATTATGGGTTTGCGACCTATCATCTTCTCTAATGTTAGCACTTAGTGCTGTAACTTTCTCTATCAGCGCTGCTTTAGCTACCTCCCACATATATTGATATGGTACGGTCTCATTTTCATTAAGTCTATGCATTTCTACTATTGAATTTGAGGCTCCTTCTTCACTCCAGACTTTATTTAGAAGTCTGATGTTTAATTTCTAAATGATTAGATATTTTCCTATTGTCATTCTATTACTGATTTGTAGTTTGGTTTCATTATGGCCAGAAAACATACATACTCAGAATGATTTCAATTCTTTTAAATCTGCCAAGGCTTATCTATGGCCCAGGATATGGTCTATCTTTCTGAATATTCCATGGACACTTGAGAAAAAAAATTATATTTTGCTGTTGTTGGGCACTATTCTTCTTCCATTTTTTTTTTTTTTTTTTTTTTTTTTGAGACAGAGTCTCACTCTGTAACCCAAGCTACAGTGTAGTAGCACAATCTTGGCTCACTGGAACCTTCACCTCCCGGTTCAAGAGATTCTCCTGCCTTGGCTTCCTAAGTAGGTGGGACTACAGGCATGCGCCACCATGCCTGGCTAATTTTTGTATTTTTAGTAGAGACAGGATTTCACCATGTTATCTAGGCTACTCTTGAACTCCTGACCTCAAGCAATCTGCCCACCTCAGCTTCCCAAAGTGCTGGAATTATAGGTATGAGCCACCGCACCTGGCCTTGTTGAGCACTATTCTACAATGATGCTTCAGTCCTGTTGGCTGATGTTGCTGTCCTGTTCTTCTATATCTGCTAGTAATCACATGGCTAGTAATTCTATCAATTGCTAAGAGGGAAGTGATGAATTTTCCAACTACAATTAAAAATGTGCTTTTCTCTTTTTAGCTCAATCAGTTTTGTTTGGTGTACTTTGAGGTTTGCTAGAGACACATTTAGGATCATTGCATTTTTGTTGGATTGATCCTTTTATCATTATATAATGTTCTTTTTGTCTAATAATTTTCTTTGCTCTGGAGTCTACTGTATTTTGTTTTGATTAATGTTTGCACAGTTTATCTTTTTATATACTTTATCAACCTATGTTGTTCACTATGAGTTTCCTAAGAAAACATTTTTAGGATGGGTGGAGTAAGATGGTGGAATAGAGAACGCCACTGATCATACCCACTCCCCCGCAGGAAGACTAAGATTGGCAACTATCTACACAAAAGAAGCAGTTTCACAGGAACTAAAAGTCAGGTGAGCACTTACAGAGCATGGTTTACACTTCATATGGCTGAAAGAGAACAGTTTGGAAGTTCCTGAAAAAACTAAAAATAGAGCTATCATATGATCCAGCAATCCCACTCCTAGATATATACCCAAAAGAAAAGAAATCAGAACATCAATGAGATATCTCTGCTCCCACGTTTACTGCAGCACTGTTCACAAGAGCTAAGATTTGGAATCAACCCAAGTGTCCATTCACAGATAAATAGATAAAGAAAATGTGGTACATATACACAATGGAGTACCATTCAGCCATAAAAAAGAATGAGAGTTCCTGTCATATGCAACAACCTAGATGGAAATGGAGGCACAGAATGTTAAATTTTGCATGTTCTCACTTATCTGTGAAAGCTAAAAATTAAAACAACTGAACTCATGAAGATGAAGTAGAAAGTAAAAGGATGGTTACCAGAGACTGGGAAAGGTGGTGGGGTGGGGTTGGGGGAAGGTGAGGATGGTTAAAGGGTACAAAAAAATAGTTAGAAAGAATGAATAAGACCTAATATTTGCTAGCACAACAGGATGACTACAGTCAAAAATAATTTAATTGTACATTTCAAAGTGACTAAAAGAGTGTAACTGGATTGTTTATAACACAAAAGATAAATACTTGTGGGAATAGATACCCAATTTACCCTAATGTGATTATTACACATTGCGTGCCTGTATCAAAACATCTCCTGTACCCCAAAAATAAATACACCTACTATGTACTCACAAAAATTAAAAATTTTAGAATTATGTTTTATGTTTTTTCCACTCTGCCAATTTATATTTTAATTAGTGTACTTTGATCATTTACATTTAAGGTAAATATTGCTCTGTTAGGCTATTTGTTTTGTTTTCTGTTTTCCATTCATCTGTTCCTTTTTTCTTATTTTCCAATTAGTTACCTAAATATTTTTTTAGACTCTGTTTTGGTTTATTTACAGTGTTTCTAAGTGTACCACATTTTATAGTTTTCTCAGTAGTTGTTCTAGGTATTAAAATGTACATAAGTTATCACAGTCTATCAAGCATTTTACCACTTCAAGTGAAATGTACCAAGTTTCATTCCACTTAGGCCCCTTTACTCTCCTCACTTTTAAAATATAATTGTCTTAAGTGTTTCCCCTACATACAGAGCATTTTGCTGCAACCATCAAAAATGATTCTAGAAACTCATGAGAAAAATATATTTATCCCCATTTTTGCCAAACTCCAATCTTCTTTCTTTCCTACATTCCAAGCCTTCTTGTGTTATTTCCTTTCTATTTAGAGAACTTTCAGCCAATTTTTAAAGCTAGGTTTGCTAGCAACATTTTCTCTTAGCTTCCCTGTCTAATAATGCCTTTAGTTCCCCTTTATTCATGAATATGGTTTCAAAAGATACAGAATTTTTATTTGATAGTGCTTTTCTTTCAGTACTTGAGAAAATATACTACTTCCTTCCAGCCACCAGTTTCAGAAGAGAAACCCACAGTCATTCCCTGTAGGAAATGTGTTGTTTGTCTCTGGCTACTTTGAAAATTTTTTTTGTCTTTAGTTTTCAAAAATTTAATTACAGTGTGAGTTTGCCATGGACTTAATTTATGTGATGTTATTTCAGACTTGGGAATGTGTAGTTTTATATCTTTTGCTAAATTTGAGAAGGTCCAGCCATTACTTCTTCAAATACTTTAAACACTTCTTCCCCTTCCTTCTGATGTTACAAATGTTAGTTCTTTTGTTATTGCCCCATTCACTTTCCAAATACTGAAAGAATCAAACCTCATCCCATTCCCTCCTGCCTTCTGGCTTTGTCTAAGCTACCATAATCACTCATAAGCAAAACTACCACATGCCTTTAATGAGCTCTCTATGCCCTATGCCATGCCCAGTATTTTCTCTACAAAGGTGAGAAAGATCTTATAGAAATATAAATCAGATATTGCTCATCTGCTGAAAATCTACCACTAAACAGATTGTAACCAAATAAGGCTTATGATAGGCTCACCTTTGGACTCTAGCTGCCTCCCTCACCTCACCTCATGCCCTTCCTCCAATCAAGCCCTCCCTTCAGCCACTGTGACTTTTTGGCTATTCCTGAAAACCACCAAGCACATTCCTGTCCAAGGCTAGCAGCTGCTATTACCCCTGCTGAAAAGGGGCAGAATCCTCATGGCTCACACAGTCATTTCATTCAAATTTCTGCTCTAATGTTGACCACAGTAAGGTTTCCCCGACTGTTCCTTAAAGTAATCTAACTTGCTTTAATTTCTTTCATAGTCTTTAAAACCACAGAACATTTAATATATATAAACATAAATATACATAATATACTTAGAGACATAATTTTATTACTATTATTTTTTATATTTATTTACTTATTTTTGAGACAGAGTTTCACTCTGTCACCCAGGCTGGAGTGCAGTGGTGCAATCTCAGCTCACTGCAACCTCTGCCTCCCAGATTCAAGTGATTCTCCTGCCTCAGCCTCCCAAGTAGCTGGGATTACAGGCACCTGCCACCATGCCCAGCTAATTTTGTATTTTTAGTACAGATGGGGTTTCACCATGTTGGCCAGGCTGTTCTCAAACTCCTGACCTCAAGTGATCTGCTCACCTCAACCTGTGCTGCGATTACAGGTGTGAGCTATCACACCCGGCCTAAGTTTTTTCATTATCATATCCTCAGCACACAGCAAGTACTCAAAAATTATGTGCTGAGTTTAAAAATGAGTGAATAAAAAATTCTGACAACTGAATAAACACAAAACAATGGAGGTTAAGGTGGGACACTGAAAGTGCTTTGAGAAAAACAATAGTAAAGTTGAGGTGGGCAAAGACTGAACTATTGGCAGGTATAAGAATAGTAAACATTCAAAAAATGATTCAAAAAGGAGGAATTTTTTGTGAGTAGTATCTGGAGGTTTGATTTAGGAATCAGCATTCTCCATCACTTCCAGAGGTTAGGACCCCTATGGAGATGTTCTTGAAAAATGTTCCAAAGTTGCCAAACCCTGAATTAACTACTGGGAAACAACAAATCCCCTGATGTGAATCTGTGCAGTACATATTAACTCACCTGGAAAGCTCTGGCTTGGGAATTCTTCCTCCAGTCTCCATGGCTCTTCTCCTTGTTCCAGCCTGAAGATCACTTCTGGTTTGTGAACACAATACCCTGTTAACAGGAAATAATTTAGGATTTGGACCAAGCAGTCTAGACTTCAGGCCTTTGAAGCAGGAAGAAGCTTCTGGGGCTGCTTCAAGTTGTCAGTGGAACATTTTCACTGGAGAGGTGAACACAAGTATCTTCTGGTGCTCAGAGATGATCAGTCAACACTGACTCCTGAAGCCCAACCTAAGCCTAATTAATGTCATTAAACTAGACAGACTGCCTGTACGCTTCATAATCAAAATAAAGAAATGCTATTTAGAATGATACAGTGAACAGACCTTACCCACTGAGACAAGGTTGCTGTAGTTCTCCAGCATCACATCTCTATACAGAGCCCTCTGACTAGGGTCCAGGTGCTGCCACTCCTCCTGGGTGAAGCCCACAGTCACATCTTTAAACGATACTGACCCCTGGAACTTCTGCTCTACCTGAAATGTTCAGAATTAGGTGGCATGAAAAAAGAAGTATGGGCTAATCCTTACCATGATTATTATTCACAGAATATTTGTTTTGCTTTATGCTTTTAGGAAAAAAATCGTAACAGAAATATTCTGCCATTAATGCATTAAGATATTAATTCATGCAAAAAAAAATCAAATTCCCACAATGTACCTGGAACTATCATCACTGCTGGAAACACTAAGATTAATAAAAATCTTCCTGTATTCAAAGAACACACAGAGTGGTAAGAAATATATGTGGTAATGTGTTACAAGTACTAAGGTGAAAGTACAAACCCAATAGACTAACGTTAGGAGCAAAGTTAGCTCTGCTTTGAGTTTCACTGAGGAAGTACAGCTGTTGGTTGAATTATGAAGAACACTCTATTACGTTCTTCATAAGCACAGGGCCATGATACAAGCAAAGGTGAGGGCTTCCAACACACTGCAGACATCAACAAAAGGGCAGACAGCACAGGAAATGGCCTGGTGCTGTCTTAAGAACAAAAGCCAAGGAAATGGGTTATAGAGTAATTTTACACCAATGGTCTCTAAAGTATTTGATCATTTGCCATTTTCAAGAATATTACTGAGAACTACAGATTTATATTTACAAATCACACAAATAGTACATTTATTATGAATTCTAATTTAATTCTCATTTAGATTTAAAAATGTAGAAAGCCTGACATTTTCTTCATTGCAATACATATCCTGGATTCTAATCCTTTAATTCAGAGACAATAATAAGGATGTGTAGAAAATGGAAAGATTTTGGAACTATTATACTTGAAACCTCTGTGGAGTACATAGGAGAAGACACCCAATTGGATTGTTCTGGATATCCTCTAGGGCACATCTTTTAGGGATCACTGCTGTGAAAAAGGGAAAGCCAAAGATGAGATGTGAGCATATACTGCAATTACGTGACCAGGTTTTGTTTACAGAACCAATTCTATTGAGAACGGCAAAGGACAAAACAACATTTACATAAACTCCTGTAGAAGAAATCAGGATGCAAATAGGGCACGGATAATAGGAGGCAGAGAAACAAAATGTGGTCACCCATTCATTAAGAAAAAAAATGTTTCCTCTGGCTATCTCCATGAACAGATACTAGGGCCACAATGTAAACCAGGAAAGTTAGGGCAAAATAGGTTGGACGTGGTATTCTAGCAAGAAACATCCTAATTATATTAAATTTGAAGCATAGGCTGGGTGCAGTGCCTCATGCCTGTAATCTCAGCACTTTGGGAGGCCGAGGCGGGTGGATCACCTGAGGATAGAAGTTCGAGACCAGCCTGACCAAAATGGTGAAACCCCATCTCTACTAAACATACAAAAAATTAGCCAGGCATGGTGGCAGGCTCCTGTAATCCCAGCTACTCAGGAGGCTGAGACAGGAGAATCCCTTTAACCTGGGAGGCAGACATTGCAGTGAGCTGAGGTCGGCACCACTGCACTCCAGCCTGGGTAACAAGAGCAAAACTCCATCTCAAAAAAAAAAATGAAGCATAATATGAAGGTCAAGAATGAAATAAGGACTACAGAGAGAATGAAACAAGGACTACAGAGACATTTATAATATAGTGGTGTTCAAAGCCATCAAGAGAAAATCAGAAAGATGTCAGAAAACTGGGGAAAGAAAATAAGATTGGAACTGGAGGCCAAGCACAGTGGCTCACATCTGTAATCTTAGTACTTTGGGAGGTAAAGGCAGGCAGCTCACTTGAGGTCAGGAGTTCAAGACTAGCCTGGCCAACATGGAGAAACCCCATCTCTATTAAAAATAGAAAAAAATTAGCCAGGCATGGTGGTGGGTGTCTGTAATCCCAGTTCCTTGGGAGGCTGAGACAGGAGAATCACTTGAACCCAGGAGGTGGAGGTTGCAGTGAGCTAAGATTGCACCACTGCACTGCAGCCTGGGCAACTCTGTCTCAAAAAAAAGGTAAGTAATTCCTCCCAAATTTATATATAGGTTCAATTCAACCCCAAAGAAAGTCTCAGCAAGTTATTTTAAGAATACTAACAATATTTGTATGGAAATGCAAGGAACTAGGAAGAGCCAGGATTTGCTGAAGAAAAAATGTGTTAAACTGACTACTAGACACTAAGATGTTTCACCAAGTGTGGCACTGGCACAACCAACCAACAGAACATAGTCCAAAAAACACACAGACATATATGTACACATAATTGATGACAAATATCACAATGTAAAACAGTGGGGAAAGGATGGTTTTTTCAAAAATAATTCTACATTAACTGAATGAAAAACAGGAATCTGACATCTACCTCATACAAAAGTAGACACCTATTCCAATGAAAGAGAGGTAAATGTGAATGCTAAAACAATAAATATTTTAAAAGATAACAAAAGAGATTATCTTCATGACCTCGAAGTAGGTAAAGTCATCTAAAATAGTACACACCACCAACAAATAAACTTAATAAACTAATATCGGGATTGGTAAACTTTTTCTGTAAAAAATCAGACATTAAATATTTAGCCAGGCATGATGGCTCACACCTGTAATCCCAGCATTTTGGGAGGCCAAGGCAGGCGGATCACTTGAGGCCAGGAGTTTGAGACCAGCCTGGCCAAGTGAAACCCCATCTCTATTAAAATACAAAATTAGCCAGGTGTGATGGCACATGCCTGTAATTTCAGCTACTTGGGAGGCTTAACCAGGAGAATCCCTCGAGCCCTGAAGGCAGAGGCTGCGGCGAGCCAAGATTGCACCACTGCTCTCTAGCCTGGGTGACAGAGTGAGACACTCTCCAAAGAAAACAAAAAACAAAAAACAAAAAAACCACATCATCAGACATCATTATATTTGCGGCTTTGCAGGCCAAAAGGTTCCTGTCACAACTAGTCAACTCTGCCACTGAAGCCACAGATTAAATGTAAATGAGTGAATGAGCAGGGAGGTGTCAGGATTGTGAGGGGGACAAGATGGCAGCTGCAGGAGTGCTAGCAATGTTTGTTTTGACCTATGTATTCATTACTTGCGCCATGGATTTGTAATAATTCATTAAGTTCTGTATTTAAAATTTAGGGGGTTTTCTATCTATCTGCTACACATGTAGAAATAAGATTCATTAAAAATTAAAATATGTAACCTAGCACTTTGGGAGGCCGAGGCAGGCAGATCACCAGGTCAGGAGACTGAGACCAGCCTGGCCAACATGGTGAAACCCTGTCTCTGCTAAAAATTCAAAAATTAGCTGGGCGTGGTGGTGCATGCCTGTAATCCCAGCTACTTGGGAGGCTGAGGCAGGAGAATCACTTGAACCAGGGAGCTGGAGGTTGCAGTGAGCCGAGATTGAGCCACTGTGCTACAGCCTGGTGACAGTGCAAGACTCTGTATCAAAAAAAAAAAAAAAAAAAATTAAAATACACTTTAATTTATTGGCCGGGCACAGTGGCTCATGCCTGTAATCCCAGCACTCTGGGAGGCCGAGGACGGCAGATCATGAGGTCAAGATATCGAGACCATCCTGGTCAACATGGTGAAACCCCGTCTCTACTAAATCTACAAAAATTAGCCAGGTGTGGTGGTGCACGCCTGTAGTCTCAGCTACTCGAGAGGCTGAGGCAAGAGAATCACTTTAACCCAGGAGGCGGAAGTTTCAGTGAGCCATCCAGCCAGGCAACAGAGCGAGACTCTGTCTCAAAAAAATAAAAAAATTAAAATTAAAATACATTTTAACTTATTAATCAAACAGTACATCCAAAAGAAAATTGGAATCTGTGTAAAATAAAAATTAAAAAAGCAGTCTGACTCAATAGGCTGCACTCATTTCAGGCTATACCTAGAAGGTTATTCACTATGGGTCCCTATGTTATAACCAAAAAAGGTATCTGCCAGGAAGTCTTTGTGTCTTCAGAGGAGTCAGTCTGTCTGTATCCAGTGTCTTCCTTTCTGCCATGGTTGTTGGAAACATAAGAAACACAATGAAGCTCAACTTATTGACTCTAACTTGGCCCTGCTATTGATATGTTACTTTATATTTTCTGGGAAGTTCAATTTTTATCTATTACTAATTTCTCATCTTAACATATTGACTCTTGGCCAAGCACGGTGGTTCACGCTTGTAATCCCAGCACTTTGGGAGGCCGAGGCAGGCGGATTGCCTGAGCTCAGGAGTTTGTGACCAGCCAGGGCAACACGGTGAAACCCGTCTCTATTAAAATGCAAAAAATTAGCCAGACGTGGTGGCGTGCGCCTGTAGTCCCAGCTACTCGGGAGGCTGAGGCAGGAGAATTGCTTGAACCCAGGAGGCAGAGGCTGCAAGCTTGCAGTGAACGGAGATGGGGACACTGCGCTCCAGCCTGGGCGACAGAGCAAGACTCCATCTCACAAAAAAAACAAAACAAAAAAAAACAAAAACCATATTGACTCTTACAAATCTCACAAAGTCCACCGCAAAGTAAAGTAGGGAATTAATAAACGACTTACCTTGTTCATTTTGTTCTGTTCTTGGACAGACGGAGACAACTCTGAAGATACAGCTGAGTTAGAAAAAGAGGAATGGGGTCATGAAAGATTTGGCCTGCCTGGCAACTCCCGGATTCTTCTGCCCTAAGAAGCCATACACACCCACTAGGTAAAATGCTCCCTCTGGAAGAATATCAATGTCCTCTGACACTTCGGAACGGGGGCAGACATGGTGAAAGACCACCCTAACATAACTCCAACATAACCACGTAGCTCTTGGGCACAAGATTTTTCACCAGGTGAAAGTAAATATTTGCTCCCTAAGGATTTCAATCTCCCTCAGTCTTCACAAAAAATGTATAATGACAATATTGGCCAAACAAGTTAACAATACATTTAATGAAGAAACATTAACACTAAAACCATTGTAGAAAATAGGACTAAGCTATCGATTTTCCCAGTAATGTTACTTAACCTCTGGTGAGTGACTCCACAGAAAGCCATAAGCGGCAGTGCTTCAAAGAAAAAATCCGGGCTGGGCGCCGTGGCTCACGCCTGTAATCCCAGCACTTTGGGAGGCCGAGGCGGGCAGATCACAAGTTCAGGAGATCGAGACCATCCTGGCTAACACGGTGAAACCCTGACTCTACTAAAAATACAAAAAATTAGCTGGGCGTGGTGGCGGGTGCCTGCAGTCCCAGCTACTGGGGAGGCTGAGGCAGGAGAATGGCGTGAACCCAGGAGGCGGAGCTTGCAGTGAGCCGAGATCCTGCCACGGCACTCCAGCTTGGGTGACAGAGCGAGACTCTGTCTCAAAAAAAAAAAAAAAAAAGAAAAAATCAGTTTTAATTTCTTCATCTAACTTTGTTGTTATTTCACAAAAGGATGTTTTAAACTTGCTTTGATGTGTGTGGAAAAGTAGACAGTACTGGCTTAGGGGTCAGATGTGACTTTTAGTTTTCCCTAACAAACTTTGATCCTGAACAAGTCAGTAACCTTGACAAACAAGAAACGAAAAAAATATTTTTTATTCTAACAAATGAGGCAAAATTAGTTAATTCTTTTTTTTTTTTTTTTTTTTTTTGAGATGGAGTTTCGCTCTTGTTGCACAGTCTGGAGTGCAATGGTGCAATCTCGGCTACCTGCAACCTCCGCCCTCCGGGTTCAAGCAATTCTCTGCCTCAGTAGCTGGGATTACAGGCATGTACCACCACGCACGGCTACTTTTAGTATTTTTAGTAAAGACGGGGTTTCGTCATGTTGGTCAGGCTGGTCTCGAATTCCTGACCTCAGGTGATCCACCCTCTTTGGCCTCCCAAAGTGCTGGGATTACAGGAGAGAGCCACCGCGCTAGGCCAAAATTATGTAATTCTTGAAGATCCTTCCTGAGTGCAAGATCAAGTTAGGACAGAGGAACAGCAAATAACAAGATGTAGTGACGGACATGACTGGAGGGCAGTTGGGAACCTAAAGAGGATGAATGCAGAACCGGGAACGGAGTCTGTAGGGCGGGCGGGCGACTGCACCCGCCCTTCCCTAACCAGGTACCGCAGCACCCTAGCACACGCGCGCACGCTCGGCCAGAGAACTGCCCCTCCCGCAAGGCTCAGCGCTCGGACAGCGCAAGCGCACATGCCCTCCTCCGCGGCCCCTACAAACAGGGCGACGCACACGGCGTAGCCCGCTCCGTACAGAGGCTGCGCCTTTGAGGAACCGGCCTAGCGTGCTGGCAGACATGCTGCAGCCCCGCCGTCCCCGGCTTCCCTGTGAGGTCCCCGGGACTCCTCGCCACCACTTGGCACTGGCCCCCTGCCGCCCGCTCCCGGAGTCGCGCGGGGCCCCCTCTCCGTCCCTGCCCAACCCGCCGAGGCTTACCCCGCTCTCTCATCGGGGTGCATTCGCCATAAAAGAGCCGGTAGACCTTGAAATCCCAGGACCGCCTCCCACGCAAAACGTGAGACAAACAAAAGGAAAGGCGGAAACGCAGAAACGCAGAGGTAGCCAGTGGACGAGGCATGCGCAGAGCCCACGCGCAAAGCCTTGCGCTGTCGGCGCCCAACCTGGAAACTACCTTTCCCCTGAGGCTGCGAGAGCAGCCCTTCAGGATTGGCGGAGAGGTGCCCCGTTAGGCAGTGGGCGGATGCAGTCTGAGTTGGTGTGGGAACTGCCCGCAGCCCTGGCTCCCTCGGGGCGACCCAAAGGGATGTACTGCAGGGGAGGTCTGTGTGCAGCCAGTGTGCGGGTTAGACACAGACGCCTCAAAGAAAGGACAGCTGCGTGTCAGTTTCACTTTAAATGTTAGGAAGTAGCTCTCATCCATACAGTTTAAAAGACTTTGACAGCATCAGCGATTCTTTGGGAGAGGGGTTGGGGGGGATGGGGGAGGTGCCACAGGAAAGCTACTTCATCAAAATCGTTAATGCAATAGACAGAAATTGAAAAGTCAAAAAATAGACATAATCCGAAAGAAGAAAATGTCACATATGATTTCCTCTGTGACATTAAAATTGCTTGACTAAATGGAAATACATTTAGTCTATCTGTACCTTTCTTAGGAAGACAAAATTCCTAAAAGAAAATCAACAAATTTTTGTATGTATTTTTTCTCTTTGATCTTTAGTGTATTGTGCACTTTACAAAAGCATTCTCAACTTTATCCAGAGTAAGTAAAAACCTAAATGAACAGCCAGTATACGTTTTAAAAAGCTGGAAAAAATGCCTGAGAAATATCTATATCTATCTATATATATAATATTGCTCTATTCAAAGTAGTTTGGCACCTGCTCCATGGAAATAAGACACCATGATTAAGAGTATTGTTTAATTGTAGTAAATACAGCATTTCAAAACAGTGAGGGAAAGAATGGAGTATTCCAAAGAGCATGTCATTCCTAACAATTTGGAATATAGAGATATACATAGATCACACGTGATAAAATTCACATTATACAGTATTGAAACATTTAAACCACTAAACGAGTATAAATTGTGGGCCAGGCACAGTGGCCCACACCTGTAATCCCAGCACACTGGGAGGCGGAGGCAGGAGGACCACTTGATCCTTGGAGTTCAAGACCAGCCTGGGCATTATAGTGAGACCCCCATCTCTACGGAAAATTAAAAATAACAATTAGCCGGGCATGTAGGCAGGCGCCTGTGATCCCAGCTACTCAGGAGGCTGAG
This sequence comes from Nomascus leucogenys, assembly GCF_006542625.1. Lineage (NCBI taxonomy): Eukaryota > Metazoa > Chordata > Mammalia > Primates > Hylobatidae > Nomascus > Nomascus leucogenys. The sequence goes on along the minus strand of NC_044398.1, from coordinate 39,654,814 downwards.
GTTGGACGATCACTTGAGCCCCAGGTTGCAGTAAGCCATCATGGCACCACTGCACTCCAGCCTGGGTGACAAAGTGAGACCTTGTCTCAAAAAAAAAAAAAAAAGGGATGCAATGCCAAGGACGGAAACTATAAATTTAATGTCAGTTACATTTTATAATAGAGGAAAATAAGCAGCTCCATTCCAGCAAAACTTTTTAAATCCATTATGAGAATTGAAAGAAATGCAAATATGGCTGGGCATGGCAGCTCATGCCTGTAATCCCAGCACTTTGGGAGGCTGAGGCAGGCAGATCATGAGGTCAAGAGATCGAGAACATCTTGCCCAACATGATGAAACCCCTTCTGTACTAAAAATACAAAAATTAGCTGGACGTGGTGGTGCACACCTTGTAGTCCCAGCTACTCAGGAGGCTGAGGCAGGAGAATTGCTTGAACCCGGGAGGCGGAGGTTGCTGTGAGCCAAGATCGCGATACTACACTCCAGCCTGGTGACAGAGTGAGACTGCATCTCAAAAGAGAAAAAAAAAAGAAATGCAAATATTTGAGTAAAAATATGTGAAACATTTATTGAAATTTACATTTTAAATTTATGCTTTATATACTGAAAAGTTCACTTTATTTGGTGCATAATTTTATGAGTTTTGACAAATTATAGATTTGTGTAACCACCACCACAAGCAAGATACAAAATTGTTTCACCTCTGTCAATAAAATTCCTCCATGCTACCTTTTGAAAGTCAGATTCTCTCACCAGTCTTAGCCTCTTGCAACCACTATCTAGTCTTTGGGCCTATATGTTTGCCTTTTTTAGAATATTATATAAATGGAATCATACAGTATGCAGTCTTTGAATCTGGTATCTTTTACTTAACACAATGCAATTGAGATCCTTCCATGTTGTTTTGTGTACCAATACCTGTTTGTTTTTCTTGCTGTTAGAAACAAGTGGCCGGTGCCCCAGAGAAAACCAGCACATAGGCAGAAAATTCCTCAGCAAGGCAAATTTACTTCTGCAGAAGGGTCCATCTTACACCAGTCATGATCACAAGAGAACACCGAGAGGGGTAGGGCAGGGGTTTTTATCCCTGATGCAGTTCCTAGCACGTCTGTGTCCCTTCCCCATTGGCTGGGGTTGGACCTCACGATCAAAGCTAACTTGATTGGCTAAGGGTTAAAATTGAATAGGGTCTATTAGGCGGGAAGGAAGGGGGGCTGTCCATTACTAAGCGGGAAGGCATATCCGGACTTGTCTGCGCATGGCAAAGGCAGGAAGGTTGTTTACAGAACAGGTAGCTAGGAGACAAGGAAGTACAAGGAAGTTAGTCTTAAGCAACAAACAACAGGGAACTAAAGTTTTTGAAGAGGAATTTGTCATCTCTGACATTGCTGACTCCCATTTCTTGTCATGGATTTACCAGCTTCCTTATCCATCGCCAGTCCAGGGATATGCAAGTTGTTTTCAACTGGGGGAAATCGTAAATAAATAAAATATTTTTAAGTTTAAGATTCGAAAAGATTGAAAAAAACACTAATATACACCTGTGGTATGGGCTTGGGGAAATGTTTATTCCCAGTGTATTAGGATTCTCCAGAGAAACAGAACCAATAGGAGGGAGTAAGGGAGAAACAGACATTGATGATGAGAAACTGGTTCACATGTCTATGGAGGCTAAGTCCAACAATCTGTCATTTGCAAGCTGGAAATCCAGGAATGCTGGTGGCGTAATTTTGGTATGAGTCCAAAGGCCAGAGAATCAGGGAAGCCAATGGTGTAAATCCCAGTCCAAGGACAGGAGAGGATGAGATGAAATGTCCCAACTCAACAATGAGAAAGAAAATATGGGTGAATTCCTCCTTTCTCTGCCTTGTGTTCTATCTAGGCCCTTAGTGGATTGAATGATGTCCATACACATGAGGAGGGCAATCTTCTTTACTGAGTCCACTGATTCAAATGCTAATCTAATCTGTAAACACCCTCATAGATGCACCCATAAGTAATGTTTAATCCAGACACCCTGTGACCAAGTCAAGTTTACACATAAAATTAACCATTAACCATCACAGCTATTTTTTTTTTTTTTTTTTTTTTGAGACAGAGACAGAGTTTTGCTCTTGTTGCCCAGGCTGCAGTGCAATGGCATGATCTTGGCTCACTGAAACCTCTGCGTCCCGGGTTGAAGTAAGTCTCCTGCCTCCACCTCCCGAGTAGCTGGGATTACAGGCATGTGCTACCACGCCTGGCTAATTTTTTGTATTTTTCCTGAAGACAGGGTTTCTCCATGTTGTTCATACTGGTCTCGAACTCCTGACCTCAGGTGATCCACCAGTCTCGGCCTCCCAAAGTGCTAGGATTACAGGCATGAGCCACCACACCTGGCCACAGCTATTCATTTTTATTGTGAATTTGATTAAGTCTGGAGGCTCATTTTTTCCTCTCATTTCTTCTTCTGTTTTTGTATCTTTTCCCCTTTTATATTTAGTTGACACCTAATAATTGTGTATACTTAGGGGATATAGACTGATATTTTGACATGTGTATAAAGTGTATAATGATCAAATCAGGCTAATTAGCATATCCCTCACCTCAGACACTTTTGTGTGTGTGTTGTAAACATTCAAAATCCTCTCTTCTAGCTTTTTGAAAATATACAATAAATTACAGTCAATTATATTTATCCTACAGGGCTGTGGAACACCAGAGCTCATATCTTCTATCTAGCTGTAATTTTGTATTCATATACCACCTTTCCCCATCCTGCCCTCCCCACTACCCCCTCACCCTCTAATGCCCATAATTCTACTCACTGCTTCTATGAGCCCCAATTTTTTTAACTCCCAAATATAAGTGAAAATGTGCAGTAATTATCTTTCTGTGTCTGACTTATTTCACTTAATGACATCCAGGCCCATCCATGTTGTTGCAAATGACAGGATTTCATTTTTATAGCAGAGTAATATTCCACTGTGTTTATATACCAGATTTTCTTTTTCCATTGATCTGTTGGTGGATGTTTAGGTTGATACTATATTTTGGCTATTGTGAATAGTGCTGCCATAAACACAGGAGTGCAGGTATCCCTTTGATATATGGATTTCCCTTCCTTTGGATATGTGCCCAGCAGTGTGATTGTTGGATTGTATGGTAGTTCTATTTTATTTTTTAAGAAACCTCCACACTGTTTTATATAGTGGTTGTACCAATTTACATTCCCACCAACAGTGTCTAAGAGTTCCCTTTTCTGTGTGCATCCTTACCAGCACTTATTTTTTGTATTTTTTATAGTAGACATTCTAACTAGGGTGAGATGATGCCTCATTGTGATTTTGATTGGCATTTCCCTGATGATTAGTGATGCTGGACATTTTTCATACATTTGTTATCCATTTGTATGTCTTCTTTTAAGAAATAATTATTCAGATCCTTTGCCCACATTTTAATCAGATTACTTGTTTTTGTTTTTGTTTTTTGCTGTCGAGTTGTTTGAGTTATTTGTATATTCAGGATATTAGTCCCTTTTGGATAAATAGTTTGCAAGTATTCCCTACCATTCTACAGTCTGTCTCTTCACTCTCATAATTGTTTCCTTTGCTGTGCAGCTTTTTAGTTTAATACAGTCCCAGTTGTCTCTTTTTGTTGTTGTTGTCCGTGCTTTTATTTATTTGTTTATTTATTTTGAGACAGGGTCTCACCCTGTTGGGCAGGCTGGAGTGCAGTGGTGTGATTATAGCTCACTGTAGCCTCTACCTCCTGGGCTCAAGTGATCCTCCTGCCTCGGCCTCCCGAGCAGCTGGGATTACAGGGACACACCACCATGCCTGGCTAAATTTTGTATTTGTAGTAGAGATGCAGTTTCACCATGTTGCCCAGGCTGGTCTTGAACTCCTGTGCTCAAGAATCTGCCCACCTCACTCTCACAAAGTGCTAGTGCTGGGATTACAGGTGTACGCCACTATGCCTGGCCTGTCTGTGCTTTTTATTTATTTATTTTTTGAGATGGATTCTCATTGTGTTGCCAGGATGGAGTGCATTGGCGTGAACTTGGCTCACTGCAATCTCCGCCTCCTGGGTTCAAGCAATTCTCCTGCCTCAGCCTCCCAAGTAGCTGGGATTACAGGTGTGCACCACCACACCCAGCTAATTTGTGTGTGTGTGTGTGTGTGTGTGTATTTTTAGTAGAGACGAGGTTTCACCGTGTTGTCCTCAATCTCCTGACCTCGTGATCCACCCACCTTGGCCTCCCAAAGTACTAGGAGTGAGTCACCATGCCTGGCCCTGTCTGTGCTTTCTAAGTCTTAGTAATAAAACTTTTGCCTAGAACAATGCCCTGAAGAGTTTGCTCTAGGTTTTCTTCTATTATTTTTACAGTTTTGGTCTTATGTTTAAGTCTTTATTCCATTTTGAGTTGATTTTTGTATATGGTGACAGGTAAGGATCAAGTTTTGTTCTTCTGCATATGGATATCCAGTTTTCCCAGCACAATTTATTGAACAGGGGGCCCTTTACACAATGTACATTCTTGGCATTTTAATTAAACTTTAAAGGACTTATAATATTGTAATTCCACTTATATGACTTTGTAATAATAAAATAAATTATTGTCGATATATGTGCAAGTATATTTACATCAATCAGGGTTCAAATGGTAAAAGAGAGATCACTCAAGTATTACAACTGAGAGAATTTGATGAAGATTATTTAAAGCAGGTTTTTTAATGGTAAAAATGAACACTGAGCTAACACAGGATGACAACATCAGGTAGCAGCTACCTGTCTAGGGCTGGGAAACAATGGAAAAGATTAAGGTTCTCAGAACCTAGAAACTCACAAGAGTGGCCCCAGAGAGCTAGAATTAGACAGACAGTGGAGGCAGGGGCAGTGCCAGGATCATGCTGGTACCTCAGGTATTCAGAGAAGAGCTTTGCAGAACTGGAATTCAGGTGCTGTCCAGTTGCTAACTGAACTTTCAGAAAGGCATGTTGAAACATATTCTGTTCACCTCTGAGAGCCATTACCATCCAGCTGGTGCTGCTAGCCAGAGTGGGATCAATGTGGAGAGTTCTGGGAGAGCTAAAAGAAGCTGGAGGGTGATCAAAATGTTCTGGAATTAGATAGTGGTGATGGTTGTATAACTTTGTGACTATAATTATTGAATTGCACACTTTTTTTCATTAAACAGGCATATTCATTATAATCTTATGTTCTAGTACTGATGATTTGTTTGCTAATATTAAATGTTTCTCTGTTGATTTTAGACTGCATAATTACATAACAAAGTCTTAATGGAACAATTATACGGACAACTAAAATGTAAAACTCTTACATTAAATAATTGTAAAGAAACTATCTGGGGCACCAGATACATGCCATACTTTTAAAAAAATTCTTACACTTTTGAATAAGCATCATATCTCCACATGACATCCAAAAGTGGTGAATGAGGACCTGATTATAAACATGAAAATACATTAACTAAAGTTCAAATATTCCTTATTGCCCCATATATGAATGTTAATGTATAACTTGTAAGTGCCTATTCAGTCATACATTCAAAGAACGTTTTACGTTTTTACATTAAATCCGTTGAACAATTCTCAAAGACTAAATATCACTATACTTTGTACATGAAAGAAAACTATTTGGTAGAATATAAAAATATTTAGGTTTTAGAAAGATGATGCTAAATGTATCCAAGTTATTCTACTTTCTTAAATTCAAACTCATTTTAAATAATGTTAAAACCTTTTTGGTGGTTATAGTAGCCACATTTTTTAATTTTATTATTATTATACTTTAAGTTTTAGGGTACATGTGCACAATGTGCAGGTTTGTTACATATGTATACATGTGCCATGTTGGTGTGCTGCACCCATTAACTTATCATTTAGCATTAGGTATATCTCCTAATGCTATCCCTCCCCCCTCCCCCCACCCAACAGACCCCGGTGTGTGATGTTCCCCTTCCTGTGTCCATGAGTTCTCATTGTTCAATTCCCACCTATGAGTGAGAACATGCAGTGTTTGGTTTTCTGTCGTTGCGAAAGTTCCCTGAGAATGATGGTTTCCAGTTTCATTCATGTCCGTACAAAGGACATGAACTCATCATTTTTTATGGCTGCATAGTATTCCATGGTGTATATGTGCCACATTTTCTTAATCCATCCTATTGTTGTTGGACATTTGGGTTGGTTCCAACTCTTTGCTATTGTGAATAGTGCTGCAATAAACATACGTGTGCATGTGTCTTTATAGCAGCATGATTTATAATCCTTTGGGTATATACCCAGTAATGGGATGGCTGGGTCAAATGGTATTTCTAGTTCTAGATCCCTGAGGAATCACCACACCGACTTCCACAGTGGCTGAACTAGTTTACAGTCCCACCAACAGTGTAAAAGTGTTCCTATTTCTCCACATCCTCTCCAGCACCTGTTGTTTCCTGATTTTTTAATGATAGCCATTCTAACTGGTGTGAGATGGTATCTCATTGTGGTTTTGATTTGCATTTCTCTGATGGCCAGTGATGATGAGCATTTTTTCGTGTGTTTTTTGGCTGCATAAATGTCTTCTTTTGAAAAGTGTCTGTTCATATCCTTTGCCCACTTTTTGATGGGGTTGTTTGTTTTTTTCTTGTAAATTTCTTTGAGTTCATTGTAGATTCTGGATATTAGCCCTTTGTCAGATGAGTAGGTTGTGAAAATTTTCTCCCATTCTGTATGTTGCCTGTTCACTGTGATGGTAGTTTCTTTTGCTGTGCAGAAGCTCTTTAGTTTAATTAGATCCCATTTGTCAATTTTGGCTTTTGTTGCCATTGCTTTTGGTGTTTTAGACATGAAGTCCTTGCCCACACCTATGTCCTGAATGGTATTGCCTAGGTTTTCTTCTAGGGTTTTTATGGTTTTAGCTCTAACATGTAAGTCTTTAATCCATCTTGAATTAAATTTTGTATAAGGTGTAAGGAAGGGATCCAGTTTCAGCTTTCTCCATATGGCTAGCCAGTTTTCCCAGCACCATTTGTTAAACAGGGAAGCCTTTCCCCATTGTTTTTGTCAGGTTTTTCAAAGATCAGATGGTTGTAGATATGCACCATTATTTCTTTTTTTTTCTTTTCTTTTTTCTTTTTTTTTTATTATTATACTTTAGGTTTTAGGGTACATGTGCACAATGTGCAGGTTTGTTACATATGTATCCATGTGCCATGTTGATTTCCTGCACCCATTAACTCGTCATTTAGCATTAGGTATATCTCCTAATGCTGTCCCTCCCCCCTCCCCCAACCCCACAACAGTCCCCGGAGTGTGATGTTCCCCTTCCTGTGTCCATGAGTTCTCATTGTTCAATTCCCACCTATGAGTGAGAACATGCGGTGTTTGGTTTTTTGTCCTTGCGATAGTTTACTGAGAATGATGTTTTCCAGCTTCATCCATGTCCCTACAAAGGACATGAACTCATCATTTTTTATGGCTGCATAGTATTCCATGGTGTATATGTGCCACATTTTCTTAATCCAGTCTATCGTAGTTGGACATTTGGGTTGGTTCCAAGTCTTTGCTATTGTGAATAGTGCCGCAATAAACATGTGGATATGCACCATTATTTCTAAGGGCTCTGTTCTGTTCCATTGATCTATATCTCTGCTTTGGTACCAGTACCATGCTGTTTTGTTTACTGTAGCCTTGTAGTATAGTTTGAAGTCAGGTGGCATGATGCGTCCAGCTTTGTTCTTTTGGCTTAGGATTGACTTGGCAATGCGGGCTCTTTTTTGGTTCCATATGAACTTTAAAGTAGTTTTTCCCAATTCTGTGGAGAAAGTCATTGGTAGCTTGATGTGGATGGCACTGAATCTATAAATTACCTTGGGAAGTATGGCCATTTTCACAATATTGATTCTTCCTACCCATGAGCATGGAATGTTCTTCCATTTGTTTGTATCTTCTTTTATTTCATTGAGCAGTGGTTTGTAGTTCTCCTTGAAGAGGTCCTTCACATCCCTTGTAAGTTGGATTCCTAGGTATTTTATTTTCTTTGAAGCAATTGTGAATGGGAGTTCACCATGATTTGGCTCTCTGTTTGTCTGTTATTGGTGTATAAGAATGCTTGTGATTTCTGCACATTGATGTTGTATCCTGAGACTTTCCTGAAGTTGCTTATCAGCTTAAGGAGATTTTCGGCAGAGACAACTGGGTTTTCTAGATATACAATCATGTCATCTGCAAACAAGGACAATGTGACTTTCTCTTTTCCTAATTCAAGACTCTTTATTTCCTTCTCCAGCCTAATTTCCCTGGCCAGAACATCCAACACTATGTTGAATAGGATGGTGAGAGAGGGCATCCCTGTCTTGTGCCAGTTTTCAAAGGGAATGCTTCCAGTTTTTGCCCATTCAGTATGATATTGGCTGTGGGTTTGTCATAGACAGCTCTTATTATTTTGAGATACATCCCATCAATACCTAATTTATTGAGAGTTTTTAGCATGAAGGTTGTTGAATTTTGTCAAAGGCCTTTTCTGCATCTATTGAGATAATCATGTGGTTTTTGTCTTTGGTTCTGTTTATATGCTGGATTACATTTATTGATTTGCATATGTTGAACCAGCCTTGCATCCCAGGGATGAAGCGCACTTGATTGTGGTGGATAAGCTTTTTGATGTGCTGCTGGATTTGGTTTGCCAGTATTTTATTGAGGATTTTTACATCAATGTTCATCAAGGATATTGGTCTAAAATTCTCTTTTTTGGTTGTGTCCCTGCCAGGCTTTGGTATCAGGACGATGCTGGCCTCAAAAAATGAGTTAGGGAGGATTCCCTCTTTTTCTATCGATTGGAATAGTTTCAGAAGGAATGGTACCAGTTCCTCCTTGTACCTCTGGTAGAATTCAGCTGTGAATCCATCTGGTCCTGGACTTTTTTTGTTTGGTAAGCTATTGATTATTGCCACAATTTCAGAGCCTTTTATTGGTCTATTCAGAGATTCAACTTCTTCCTGGTTTAGTCTTGGGAGGGTGTATGTGTCGAGGAATTTATCCATTTCTTCTAGATTTTCTAGTTTATTTGCATAGAGGTGTTTGTAGTATTCTCTGATGGTAGATTGTATTTCTGTGGGATTGGTGGTGATATCTCCTTTATCAATTTTTATTGTCTATTTGATTCTTCTCTCTTTTCTTCTTTATTAGTCTTGCTAGCAGTCTATCAATTTTGTTGATCTTTTCAAAAAACCAGCTCCTGGATTCATTAATTTTTTGAAAGGTTTTTTGTGTCTCTATTACCTTCAGTTCTGCTCTGATTTTAGTTATTTCTTGCCTTCTGTTAGCTTTCGAATGTGTTTGCTCTTGCTTTTCTAGTTCTTTTAATTGTGATGTTAGGGTGTCAATTTTGGATCTTTCCTGCTTTCTCTTGTGGGCATTTAGTGCTATAAATTTCCCTCTACACACTGCATTGAATGTGTCCCAGAGATTCTGGTATGTTTTGTCTTTGTTCTCGTTGGTTTCAAAGAACATCTTTATTTCTGCCTTCATTTCGTTATGTACCCAGTAATCATTCAGGAGCCGGTTGTTCCGTTTCCATGTAGTTGAGCAGTTTTGAGTGGGTTTCTTAATCCTGAGTTCTAGTTTGATTGCACTGTGGTCTGAGAGACAGTTTGTTATAATTTCTGTTCTTTGACATTTGCTGAGGAGAGCTTTACTTCCAACTATGTGGTCAATTTTGGAATAGGTGTGGTGTGGTGCTGAAAAACATGTATATTCTGTTGATTTGTGGTGGAGAGTTCTGTAGATGTCTATTAGGTCCACTTGGTGCAGAGCTGAGTTCAATTCCTGGATATCCTTTTTAACTTTCTGTCTCGATGATCTGTCTAATGTTGATGGTGGGGTGTTAAAGTCTCCCATTATTATTGTGTGGGAGTCTAAGTCTCTTTATAGGTCACTCAGGACTTGCTTTATGAATATGGGTGCTTCTATATTGGGTGCATATATATTTAGGATAGTTAGGTCTTCTTGTTGAATTGATTCCTTCACCATTATGTAATGGCCTTCTTTGTCTCTTTTGGTCTTTGTTGGTTTGAAGTCTATTTTGTCAGAGGCTAGGATTGCAACCCCTGCCTTTTTTTGTTTTCCACTTGCTTGGTACATCTTCCTCCATTTCTTTATTTTGAGCCTATGTGTGTCTTTGCACGTGAGATGGGTTTCCTGAATACAGCAGAGTCATGTGTCTTGACTCTTTATCCAATTTGCCAGTCTGTGTCTTTTAATTGGAGCATTTAGCCCATTTACATTTAAAGTTAATATTGTTATGTGTGAATTTGGTCCTTTCATTATGATGTTAGCTGGTTATTTTACTCATTAGTTGATGCAGTTTCTTCCTAGCCTCAATGGTCTTTATATTTTGGCATGTTTTTGCAGTGGCTGGTACCAGTTGTTCCTTTCCATGTTTAGTGCTTCCTTCAGGAGCTCTTTTAGGGCAGGCTTGGTGTTGACAAAATCTCTCAGCATTTGCTTGTCTGTAAAGTATTTTATTTTTCCTTCACTTATGAAGTTTAGTTTGGCTGGATATGAAATTCTGGGTTGAAAATTATTTTCTTTCAGTTTGTGGAATATTGGCCCCCACTCTCTTCTGGCTTGTAGAGTTTCTGCCGAGAGATCAGCTGTTAGTCTGATGGGCTTCCCTTTGTGGGTAACCTGACCTTTCTCTCTGGCTGCCCTTAACATTTTTTCCTTTATTTCAACTTTGGTGAATCTGACAATTATGTGTCTTGGAGTTGCTCTTGTTGAGGAGTATCTTTGTGGCGTTCTCTGTATTTCCTGAATCTGAATGTTGGCCTGCCTTGCTAGATTGGGGAAGTTCTCCTGTATAATATACTGCAGAGTGTTTTCCAACTTGGTTCCATTCTCCCCGTCACTTTCAGGTACACCAATCAGATGTAGATTTGGTCTTTTCACATAGTCCCATATTTCTTGGAGGCTTTGTTCATTTCTTTTTATTTTTTTCTCTAAACTTCCCTTCTCGCTTCATTTCATTCATTTCGTCTTCCATCACTGATACCCTTTCTTCCAGTTCATTGCATCAGCTCCTGAGGCTTTTGCATTCTTCATGTAGTTCTCGAGCCTTGACTTTCAGCTCCATCAGCTCCTTTAGCAATTTCTCTGCATTGGTTATTCTAGGTATCCATTCATCTAATTTTTTTTCAGAGTTTTTAACTTCTTTGCCATTGGTTTGAATTTCCTCCTGTAGCTCGGAGTAGTTTGATCGTCTGAAGCCTTCTTCTCTCAACTTGTCAATGTCATTCTCCATCCAGCTTTGTTCTGTTGCTGGTGAGGAGCTGTGTTCATTTGGAGGAGGAGAGGTGCTCTGATTTTTAGAGTTTCCAGTTTTTCTGCTCTGTTTTTTCCCCATCTTTGTGGTTTTATCTACTTTTGGTCTTTGATGATGGTGACGTGCAGATGGGTTTTTGGTATGGATGTCCTTTCTGTTTGTTAGTTTTCCTTGTAACAAATAGGACCCTCAGCTGCAGGTCTGTTGGAGTTTGCTAGAGGTCCACTCCAGACCCTGTTTTCCTGGGTATCAGCAGTGGTGGCTTCAGAACAGCGGTGGCTGGACAACAGTGGATATTGTTGAACCACAAATTCTGCTGCCTGATCGTTCCTCTGGAAGTTTTGTCTCAGAGTAGTACCCGGCTGTGTGAGGTGTCAGTCTGCCTCTACTGGGGGGTGCCTCCCAGTTAGGGAGCTTGGGGGTCGGGGACCCACTTGAGGAGGCAGTCTGCCCATTCTCAGATCTTCAGCTGTGTGCTGGGATAACCACTACTCTCTTCAAAGCTGTCAGACAGGGACATTTAAGTCTGCAGAGGTTACTGCTGTCTTTTTGTCTGTGCCCTGCCCCCAGAGGTGGAGCCTACAGAGGCAGGCAGGCCTCCTTGAGCTGTGGTGGGCTCCACCAAGTTCGAACTTCCTGGCTGCTTTGTTTACCTAATCAAGCCTGGGCAATGGCAGGCGCCCCTCCCCCAGCCTTGCTTCCGCCTTGCAGTTTGACCTCAGACTGCTGTGCTAGCAATCAGCGAGACTCCGTGGGCGTAGGACCCTCCGAGCCAGGTTCGGGATATAATCTCCTGGTGTGCCGTATTTTAAGCCCATCGGAAAAGCACTGTGTTAGGGTGGGAGTGACCTGATTTTCCAGGTGCCATATGTCACCCCTTTCTTTGACTAGCAAAGGGAACTCCCTGACCCCTTGTGCTTCCCAAGTGAGGCAATGCCTTGCCCTGCTTTGGCTCGCACACGGTGCACTGCACCCACTGTCCTGCACTCACTGTCTGGTACTCCCTAGTGAGATGAACCTGGTACCTCAGATGGAAATGCAGAAATCACCCGTCTTCTGCGTCGCTCACGCTGGGAGCTGTAGACCAGAGCTTCTCCTATTCGGCCATCTTGGCTCCACCCCTGTAGCCTCAATTACACACTTTTAAGGGAGTAAATTTTGTATGTAAATTGTATGCCAATGTTACAAATACTTTTTTTTTTTTTTAGACGGAGTCTAGCTCTGTCAACAGGCTGGAGTGCAGTGGCACGATCTCGACTCACTGCAACCTCCACTGAAGAAGGAATTCATGAATTTTACAAGTATAATCAAAGACCACCAAGAAATTCTTACTTTTTCCTTCAAAAGCTAAGTGTAGCGTAGCACCCCCTGCCCATAGTCTAAGTTAGAGAAGAATACTAACTGCCTGTTTTTCCTTCTGTGCTCAGTGAGCCTTATCTGTACTCACCAGTTTCACATTCCTTGAGGCTCAGTGAGTTCCTGCTGTACCTCACTAGCACAGCTGCAAAGTTACAAGGTTGATACACATATGTTACAGAAACATAGCTTCCCAAGGATATGGAACATGTAGTATAGATAAATGTAAAAGACTGATCAACTGCCTGTGTTCTCGCTTCTGTAAGTACACTTCATGCATCACATAGCTCCCGGCCACTGACTGCTTAAAAAGTGGCTGCATTCTTTGTCCAGGGCTCAGACTTTCCTGGACGCTAGTCCTGCTGAGACAGGTGATCCCCTTAATAAAGGCTTTCCTGAACTCTCATTGGTCTCTCCCATCTCTGATTGTCCTGTAACATTTCTGGGGGCCTGTCTGGGATTGGAGATGGCGAGTTTTTGTCTCCCTTGCCTGTGGGCTAAAGCCACAGGATGCGGGAGATTTGGGAACTTTGGCACCACTGGGGAAGACTTAGCCCAGAAGGAGAACGGCTCCCGTGTCTTGGAGCCTCACCCTGACAACGCAAACAGAACCGACTCAGGAGTTGCAGGACAGTCACAGGAGCAGCGTGCCAGCAGACTACTCTACTACAGATATTTTTCAACTGGAAACAGAATACTCCCTCCTATACAGAAAAACCCCAGGCTCTTATCGACCTGATGCAGTCTATCTTCTTAACTCACAACCCAACCTGGGCTAACTCCAAGCAGCTCCTCTGTCACTGTTCAATACAGAAGAACACTGCAGAGTAATACAAGTGGCTCATCAGTGCCTAGAAAGCAATGCTCCAGTGGGCACAGGAGATGTCAGAAAGTATGCTCAGTGGGCTTTGCCAATAGAAACTGACCCAGTCTGGGACCCAAATCAGGCCCAAGGGCTGCTGAACTTGCGGAGATACCAAGAGGCTCTGATACAAGGAATAAAGCCTGGAGGGAAAAAGGCAACAAACATTGGAAAGGTTTCAGAGGTCCATCAGAAACCAGATGAAAGTCCCAGTGAGTTCTATGGGAAGCTTTGTGAGGCTTACCAGCTCTACACACCTTTTGACCCTGAAGTGGCAGGAAATCAGTGCATGGTTAATGCGGCATTCGTGAGTCAGGCACAAAATGACATTAAGTGAAAGTTGCAGAAACTGGAGGGGTTTGAAGTTATGAACATTTCCCAGCTTATCCAGGTGGCAACCAAAGTGTTTGTAAATTAAGATGAAGAAGCAAAGTGGGAGGCCAAGTGTAGAGCGAAGGAAAAGGCAGAGTTCTAGGCTGCAGCTCTGGTTGAAAGAGAGGCTGGATTTGCAAGAGGACGTGGACATGGTCATGGATGCAGTCATGGTAAAGAACAAGCTAGGGCTAGGCCAGGTCAGGAGACCAGGACAGGTCAGGAAGTTTGGCCTAGACTAGAGAGAAATCAATGTGCGAGATGCAAGCAAAGAGGGCATTGGAAAGATGAATGTCCAGAGAAAGAAAAGGATAAAGGCAACAACCAGGGACAGAATGGCTGGACAAGGCCTCCTTCTGCCACTGTGCAAGGCATAGTAGGATCCGATGTGGATCTAATTGGGCTGGCAGGAGCCAGTGACTACCTTGAAGACTGAGACAGACTGGCTTCATCTCATTAGGTCCCGCAGAGCCCATGGTCTCAATGGTAGTATGGGGCCAAAAAATAGGCTTTATGGTAGACACAGGTGCTGAACACTCAGTTGTGACTCAAACAATTGGGCTGTTACCAAAACACTATGCTAATATTATCGGGGCCACAGGTATCACAGAATAAACACTTTTTTTCACATCAAAGAGAGGTATAATTAGAAACCGAGAAGTCCAACACAAGTTCTTATACTTGCCAAACTTCCCAGTGCCCTTGTTGGGAGAGACTTGTTGCAGAAGCTGCAGGCTCAAATCTCCTTCACACCAAATGGAGATATGACCCTGAGCCTAGGGCAAAAGAAGGCTATGGTACTAACTCTTACAGTACCCAAGGCAGAGGAGTGGAGACTTTATGAAAGTAGTTGCCAGGAGTGTGGAAAGGAGTACAGCACAGCTGAGAAAGAAAAGCTGTTCACAGACTTACTCCTTAAGTTACCAGGAGTCTGGGTGGAGGACAATCCCCCAGGGTTAGCAGTAAATCAAGCACCTGTCATAGTAGAGCTATTACAAGGAACCTACCCAGTGTGGATCCATCAGTATCCCATTCCCATAGAGGCTAACCAAGGGATTTCAAAACACTTAAAATGGCTCCTTGAATTTGGAATAATGGAGATGTGTCTCCTCATGGAATACTCCCTTATTGCTGGTGTTAAAACCTTCCAGCAACTACCAGCCTGTACAAGATTTAAGGAGTCAACAAGGTAGCTGCTACACCGCATGCTATTGTGCCTAACCTGTACACTATGCTTGGACAAATACCTGCTAGTGCTGCTTGGTTCATATGCTTGGACATTAAAGATGCATTCTTCTGCATCTGATTAGCCCCTATAAGCCAAGACATTTTTGCCTTTGAGTGGGGCCCATCTCAGTATACCTGGACTAGACTTCTGCAAGGATTTAAAAACTCCACAATTATCTTTGGAGAAGCACTAGCCTCACACTTAAAGGCTTTCACACCACCAAGTGATTGCTTGTCTTACTGCAATATATAGATGATCTGCTGTTAGCCAAACCCACAAGAAAATAATGTATCCAAGGAACAGAGAGTCTCCTTTGAGTGCCGTGGGAAGCTGGCTATAAAGTGTCTAAGAAAAAGGCACAGATCTGTGGCGAAGGAGTTCAGTATCTTAGCTTTTACATCTCCCAAGGGCGGCGTGAGCTTGGGCAGGAGCAAAAAGAGATTGTCTGTAGCATTCCTCAGCCAGACAGAAGGCAGCAAGTGTGGGAATTCCTAGGGAAACTCGTTTTTGCCAATTATGGATTCCTGACTACTCGCTCTGAGCAAAGCCTTTATATGAGGCAACCAAAGGAGGGGAAAAGGAGCCCCTCCTTTGGGGAAAAGAACAGGACATGGCTTTCAAGGAAATCAAGAAAGCTTTAATCCAGGCCCCAGCACTAGGACTGCCAGACATGACAAAGCCCTATTACCTGTATGTTCATGAAAGAAAAGGAATGGCTACAGGAGTCTAAGTGCCAATGCTAGGGTTGTAGTATCAGCCTATAGCATATTTATCTAAGCAACTAGACTTAGTGGCTATGGGATGGCCACCCTGTTTCAAGGTGCTGGCCACCACTGCCTTGTTAGCCAAAGATGCTAACAAGCTCACATTTGGACAGAAGCTGATAATTCGGGTGCCCCACACAGTTGTCACCTTGATGAAACAGAGAGGACATTGTTGGCTCTCTAACTCTAGGATGCTAAGATACCAAGGTCTCCAATGTGAGAATCCATACATCACCTTAGAGACTGTGAATACCCTAAATCTGGCCACACTGTTACCAATAGAATGTGCAGAACATGGATAGCCCCTATTATGTGCCCCAGGGTACCACTGCTGTGTAGAAACAATGGATGAAGTATTTTCAAGCTGGAAAGACTTAAAGCATCAACTCTTGAGAAACCCAGATGTTGAATATTTTACTGATGGAAGCAGCTTCATATCTGAGGGTATCAGAAAGGCCAGATATGCCATAGTCACATTAAGGTCCATGGCCGAAGCCTGCCCCCTACCAGTAGGAACCGCAGTGCAGAAGGCAGAACTAATAGCTCTCACAAGAGCACTATTTCTAGTGAAGGGAAAGTCAGTGAATATCTATACTGACTCAAAATATGCTTTTGCCACCTTGCATTCTCATGGAGCCATTTACAATGAAAGAGGACTGTTAACTACTGAAGGAAAAGAAATAAAGAACAAAATGGAAATAGAGCAGCTCCTAGAGGCTGTGTGGGCTCCAAAGGAAGTAGCAGTCATCCACTGTAAAGGACAGCAAACAGGAGGATGTGATAAGGCTACAGGAAACAGAAAAGCAGAAAAGGAAGCAAAAAAGTCTGCAATGACAGAAAAAAACAAAGAAAGAAGAGACTTACGCCATGCCCTTATTAGAGCCTCCCCTTGCAGACACTCCTAATTACTCATCCAATGAGAAGGCGTGGTTTGCACAGGAAAAAGGGAGTTATCAGAAAGAAGGCTGGTGGAAGTTTTCAGATGGGAGGCTTGCCATTCCAGAAGCCATTGCCCCCCGATTTATAAAGCAGTTTCGCCAAGGAACACACATGGGAAAACAGCTTTAGAGATTCTTATAGGGTGGTATTTCTATGTGCCATGCCTAACTGCCATCACTTGAGCCATCTGCAAGTAGTGTGTTACTTGTGCCCAGAATGACCCAAGGCAAGGGTCTACTTGGCCTCAAGGAATTCAAGAAACAGGAGAAGTGCCATGTGAAAACCTACTTGTAGACTTTACCGAACTGCCTCAGGCTGGAGGCTATCGGTACATGTTAGTGTTTTTCTGCACCTTTTCAGGGTGAGTTGAGGCATTCCCCATTAGGACAGAAAAGGCATGAGAAGTAACCAGGATACTATTAAAAGACATTATTCCTAGATTTGGACTACCTCTAACCTTAGGCTTGGACAATGGACCAGCTTTTGTGGCAGAAGTAGTACAGCAACTAACTCAGATGTTAAAAATTAAACGGAAACTGCATACAGCCTATCACCCACAAAGATCTGGAAAGGTTGTAAGGATGAACTGGACACTGAAACAACTGTTGAAGAAGTTTTGCTAAGAGACTCATTTAAGGTGGGACCAGGTATTGCCCATGGTCCTTCTCTAAGTCAGGTGTACCCCTACAAAATTAGCTGGGTGGGCACCTGTGAGATAGTGTATGGCCCACCACCCCCACTTATATCTCAATTAAAAGAGATTTAAAGGAAATTGGAGAACTGACCCTAAGAAGACAAATGCAGGCATTAGGTGAGGTAAAGCAAGAAGTACAAGGGTGGGTAAGAGAAAGAATACCTGTTAGCCTTACAGATGCAATACATCCCTTTCAACCTGGGGACTCTGTATGGGTTAAATGCTGGAATCCTACCACCTTTGGGCCCTTATGGGATGGCCCCTATATTATGACCATGTCTACCCCTACTGCTGTTAAAGTTGCAGGTATTACACCTTAGATCCATCACAGCCGACTGAAACCTGCAGCTTCAGTTCAAGACCAGTGGACGAGTCAGCAAGATCCAGATCATCCAACTCAACTGATCTTGCAGAGGAACCAAGGTGCAGCAGGACTGCCCTGCTCTGACCACACCGGAGGTTGGTCAGTCAATGCACAGCTGAAGCTTAAGGAAACGTCAAGCCCTGCTCTAGTCACACAACTGGAAGGTGACTAGTCTATGCATGGCTGAAGCTTAAGGAAAAGTCAAGCCCTGCTCTAGTCACACAACCATAAGCTGACTAGCCTATGCACAGCCAAAGCCTGAGGAAGCCAGCACTAGATAAGTAAACGTAGATTGAATTTGCAAGTGTAGTTATACTATTGCTTATACTGATTGTCTTGCTGTCATGCTATCTTTGCAATTGCTATCAAACTTGTTGCCTGGGAGGATGCCCGTGCATAGTATAAACTTAATTGCACTAATGACAATAATGTTAAGAGGCATGGGAGAAAATCAAGATAACTGTCATCATTGTATGATAGGAAGTTGGTCTGGTAAAGGTATAATTAAAACCCTGTTATATCAAACTTATTATGAGTGTACAGGAACTCCCCTGGGGACATGTGTTTATAATCAAACCAGCTACTCCATCTGTAACCCAGGAAATAGGCAACCTCAAGTGTGTTATAATTCAGGCCTCCTACCTTATGACTTCTGGTTTGAAATTAAAATAGGGAAACCTTTATTACCCTCATATGCCAATCCTAAAGATGTTAGAACTGGGAAACTCATAAGCAAAACACAGGTATTCCCTTATTTACACAAAGGATCTGTTTCTATATATTTTGATGCCTGTCAGACTGCACACCTCAGCAACCTAAGCAATCTAGGAATAGTCTGCAAGAACTTAGGGCAAGAAAGACTCAGCAGCTAGGCTGCTAAGATCATAACAGGAAAACCAGAAGAAGAATGTCCTGATTGTAACATTCAATGGACCACACATGAGTTCAGCCAATGCCTTTATGCAGGGAGAGTAGCTCTGCTAACCAGCCAAGAAGCAAAGATTGGTTGTGCGACTAAAATATGCAACCCCCTTAATCTGACCATATAAAAGCCAAACATGCCTTTTGGACTAAAGAACACCAAGGAGAGCTAAGCTGTGCTCGAGAAGGAGCAAATCTGGGTGTTCTGTTAATCATTATTAAAAAGACACAGTGAGCTAAAGCTCAAGTCAGTCCAATGTCACAGTTCAGATTTTTCAAATCCTTCAATAAACATTTTAACCCCAAGGAGCCAAAAGTTCAGATTCCACCAATGTCAGCCAAGAACCTATTCACTCAGCTAGCTGAAAGTATTGCAACTAATCTTGGAGTCATCTCATGTTATGTATGTGGAGGTACCAGTGTAGGTGACCAACGGCTCTGGGAGGCTAGAGAACTAATACCGCAAGATAACTTTACTGTACCAGAATTTGTTATAAGGTTCAATTGAAACCCAGGTGTCTGGCTATTAAAAACTCATATCATTGGAAGATACTGCATAGCACAATGGGGAAAAGACTTTCAAACTCAAGTAGGAGATATGACTTGTTTAGGTCAGCAATATTTTGAAGAGTCTAAGAACAAGACACAGTGGAGAAGCTTTATAGACAATTTCTCTACCATATTTTAACTCTCTCTCTCAGTTTCCCGTGTTAAATCAGTCATAGCATCAACTAGAAGCTCCAAATGTTTGGAAAGCACCGGCAGGACTATATTGGATCTATGGGACAAAAGCCTATCAACTATTGCCCGAGAAGTGGACCCGAGCCTGTGTTTTAGGGACAATAAGGCCATCCTTCTTCTTGCTCCCACTGAAACAAGGGGAAGATTTTAGTTACCCAGTCTATAATGAAGAAAGAAAAGAAGACCAAAAGAAATGTCTTTACTCAGATAAGTACTGTAGAAAAGATAAGCACAAACATAAAGGACATTGAGATAGGTAGCTGGAAAGATAAAGAATGGCTTCCTGAAAGAATTATCAAATACTATGGGTCAGCTACATGGGCCCAAGACGGATCATGGGGTTACTGCACCCCTATTTACATGTTAAACCAAATTATAAGATTGCAAGCAGTACTAGAAGTTGTAGCCAATGAAACAGCCTGAGCCTTGGATCTGTTAGCCATACAGGCCACTCAAATGAGAGATGCTATATATGAAAATAGGCTAACATTAGACCACCTCCTAGCCTCAGAAGGAGGATTCTGTGGCAGGTTTAATTTGACCAACTGTTGCTTACAAATCTATGATAATGGAAGAGCTGTTATGGAAATTACTGCTAGAATGTGGAAGTTAGCCCATTTCCCAGTCCAGACTTGGTCTTGGTGGAGCCCAAACTCACATTTTAGAGGATGGTTCTCATGGTTTGGAGGCTTTAAAACCTTGATAATTGGTTTTATAGCTATAGTAGGAAGATGTCTAATACTGCCTTGTCTTTTACCTCTCCTCATCAGAAGCATCCAGTCTACTATTGAAGCAATAGTGGACCGAACAACTACCACCAAAATAATGGCATTACAAAAATACCAACCTGTCCCCTAGGAAGAATATGAGCTTACACAGGAAGAGATAAATGATTGTGGTGCTCTCTGTTAATCCACATTTATGGTGAGCACCAAAGCTGGGGGATGAAGAAGGAATTCATGAATTTTACAAGTATAATCAAAGACCAAGACATTTTTACTTTTTCCCTCAAAAGCTAAGTGTAGTGTAACCCCCCTCCCCGCTCCGTAGTCTAATTAGAGAAGAATACTAACTGCTTGTTTTTCCTTCTGTGCTCAGCAAGCCTTATCTGTACTCACCAGATTCACATTCCTTGAGGCTCAGCGAGTTCCTGCTTCACCTCCCTAGCACAGCTGCGAAGTTACAAGGTTGATACGCATATGTTACAGAAACATAGTTTCCCAAGGATGTGGAACATATAGTATAGATAAGTGTAAAAGACCGATCAACTGCCTTTGTTCTCGCTTCTGTAAGTACACTTCCCACATCATGTGGCTCCCAGCCACTGATTGCTTAAAATGTGGCTGCTTTCTGTGTCTGGGGCTCAGGATTTCCTTGATGCTAGTCCTACTTGAGCCAGGTGGTCACCTTAATGAAGGCTTTCCTGAACTCTATTCGGTCTCTCCCATCTCTGATTGTCCCACAACACCACCTCTCAGGTTCAAGTGAATCTCCTGCCTCAGTCTCCGGAGTACCAGGGATTACAGGCATGCACTGCCACGCTCAGCTAATTTTTGTATTTTTAGTAGAGATGAGATTTCACCATGTTGGTCAGCATGGCCTCGATCTGCTGACCTCGTGATCCACCCATCTTGGCCTCCCAAAGTGCTGGGATTACAGGCATGAGCCACTGCGCCCAGCCCAAATACTTTTTTTAAAATAAGAAGCCAGAGACTAGAACTATTGGATAAAGTAAAGGGCTATTGCTGGGGTGAGATTAACAAGAGCATACTGCAGACAGGAAGGAAGAAATTCCTTAATCTGTTATCCTTCCTATAGTCATCATTATAAAATTTAAAAATTAGGCCAGGTGCGGTGGCTCATGCCTGTAATCTCAGCACTGTGGGAGGCTGAGGTGGGCAGACGACTTGGGGTCAGGTGTTCGAGACAAGCCTGGCCAACACGGTGAAACCCCATCTCTACTAAAAATATAAAAATTAACCGGGCATGGTCGCAGGTGCCTTGAATTCCAGCTACTCAGGCAGCTGAGGTGGGAGAATTGCTTGAACCTGGGAGGCAGAGGCTGCAGTGAGCAGAGATGTGCACCACTGCACTCTAACCTGGGCAACACAGCAAAACTCTGCTTCAAAAAATTAAAAATTAGGCTGCGCATGGTGGCTCACACCTGTAATCGCAGCACTTTGTGAGGCTGAGGCGGTTGGATCACCTGAGGTCGGAAGTTTGAGACCAGCCTGACCAACATGGAGAAACCCCATCTCTACTAAAAATACAAAATTAGCCAAGTGTGGTGGTGCATGCCTGTAATCCCAGCTACTTGGGAGGCTGAAGCAGGAGAATCACTTGAACCTGGGAGGTGGAGGTTGCAGTGAGCCAAGATCACACCATTGTACTCTAGCCTAGGCAACAAGAGCAAAACTCTGTCTCAAAAAAAAAAAAAAATCAGAATGATGTTAAATGTTAAAAACAAAATACTTCATTAGCTCACCCAAAAAAGATTCCAAAGCACATAAGACAAGCCTATGCTTTATTTGCAGGCCCTTGACATAAATGAAGTTAAGGGCACCACCACTTAGCTTTCACATAAACATGGGTCACAAGCCACTGTTGACACTGTGAAATTCTGTAATTCCTAAGACTCTTTCAAAAATTTTGAGGGAATTGAACTATTTCAACTTTTGAGCATAACATGAGAATTTATTTATAAACATGATTTAGAATTCCCTTAAAGTATGACAATTTAAATTCTTATAAAATATGAGAGAATATATGTTTTCTATAGGCTCATGTATAATGGATAAAATACAAGGGAAAAGTTGAAAAGAGCCTCACGAAACTGATAGCAGTCGTTACCTTAGTGGAAGAGGCTACACTGGGAACACTGGTCAAAAGGGATTTTGTACTTACATGAAAAGGTAATGCATTTTTACTATTACTTGTGACAGTGATATTAATAATTTTAAACAGTAGACAACACAAACCTGATACATACACTCACATTTGGGACGGCAGGAGGGGGACAGTCTAACATGGCTCTTTCTCTATGACATGGGAACTTCCCCTCTGGTTTTTACTCTTGCCATCTTCAAACTGGGTCAATCTATTCTACCATCCAGGGTTCTGAAAATAAAATGTAGGAGCTCCTAGCCCAAGGCCTACCTGGAATATTGTAATTCCTCATTAAATGTGCTTTAAGTATTATACCAGAGTTCTCCAAAGAAACTAAGTGTGCGTGTGTGTGTTTGTACACTTGCATATATATGTGTGTATATATTTATGTATGTGTACATATATATATGTACACACACACACACACACACACACACATATATATGGGAGAGATTTATTATAAGGAATTGGCTTATGCAATCATGCAATTATGGAGGTTGACAACTCTCAAGATCTGAAGGATGATGAGTCCATGTTTGGGGACCCAGGAGAGCCAATTGTGTAGTTCCAGGCTGAAGGCCTGCAGGCTTGAGACCCAGGAAGAGCAGATGTTTCAGTTCAAGTCCAAAGGCAGGAAAAAGCTAATGTGTCAGTAAGAAGGCCTGTTTTATTCAATCCTTCAACTGACCAGATGAGGCCCACTCACATCAGGAAGACAGTTTACTCAGCCTACCAGTTTTGTTTTCTCTTGTTTTAGTGGGGGCTTTTGCTGTTTTTCTTTGGGGGGGAGTTATTTTTAGCATAAGCTTTTTACATTTTTAACTTTGTTTGATTTTAGATTCGGGGGTACATGGGCATGTTTGCTACATGGGCATATTATGAACTAGTGGGGATTGGACTTCTAGTGTACCCATTACCTAAATAGTCAACATTATCCAAATAGTGAGCCCTCACACCCTTTCCACCCTCCCCTCTTTTGGAGTCCACTGTTGTCTATTATTTCCATCTTTGTGTCAGTGTGTACCTATTGTTTAGCTCCCACTTATAAGTGTGAACATGCAGTGTTTGGTTTTCTGTTTCTGAGTTACTCTGCTTATGATAATGGCCTCCAGCTCCATCCATGTTGCTGCAAGGGACATGATTTCATTCTTTTTAAAGGCTGGGTAGTATTCCATGGTGTATATGTACCATATTTTATTTATCCAGTCAACTGTTGATGGACACTTAGCTTGGTTCCATGATTTTGATATGAATAGTGCCGCTAGGAATATATAAATGCTGGGGTTTCTTTTTTTTTTGAGACAGGGTCTCACTCTGTCACTCAGGCTGGAGTGCAGTGGTGCATTCCTGGCTCACTGCAGCCTCAACCTCCTGGGCTCAAGGGATCCTTCTGCCTCAATCTACCTGGTAGCTGGGACTACAGGCACATGCCATCACACTCGGCTAATTTTTGTATTTTTTGTACAGATAGGGTTTTGCCATGTTACCCAGGCTGGTCATGAACTGCTGGGCTCAAGGGATCTGCTCACCTCAGCCTCCCAAAGTGCTGGGATAATAGGCATGAGCTACACATATCTTTTTTTTTTTTTTTTTTTTTTTTTTTTTTTTTGAGATAGAGTCTTGCTCTGTCGCCCAGGCTGGAGTGCAGTGGTGCTATTTCAGCTAACTGCAACCTCTGCCTCCCAGGTTCAAGCATTTCTCCTGCCTCAGCCTCCCAAGTAGCTGGGATTATAGGTGCATGCCACCATGCCTGGCTAATTTTTTTTGTTTTGTTTTGTTTTGTTTTTGAGATGGAGTCTTGCTCTGTCACCCAGGCTGGAGTGTAGTGGCATGATCTTGGCTCACTGCAAGCTCCGCCTCCCAGGTTCATGCCGTTCTCCTGCCTTAGCCTCCCGAGTAGCTGGGACACCAGGCACCTGCCACCATGCCTGGCTAATTTTTTTTTTTCGTAGAGATGGGGTTTCGCCATGTTAGTCAGGATGGTCTCGATCTCCTGACCTCGCGATCCACCTGTCTCGGACTCCCAAAGTGCTGGGATTACAGGCGTGAGCCACCATGCCCAGCCTAATTTTTATGTTTTTTTTTTTTTTTTTTGGTAGAGACAGGGTTTCACCATGTTGGCCAGGCTGGTCTCAAACTCCTGACCTTGTGATCCACCCACCTTGGCATCCCAAAGTGCTGGGATTACAGGCATGAGCCACCACATCTGGCAGTCTTTTCTATGTAATGTCTTCTTTTCCTTTGGGTAGATAACCAGTACTGGGATTGCTGGTTCTATTTTTAGTTCTTTGAGAAACCTCCACACTGTTCTGTAGAGGTTTATACTCCTATCAACAGTGTATAAGTGTTCCCTTTTCTCTGCATCCATGCCAACATCCGTTGTTTTTTACTTTTTTTTTTTTTTAAGACTAGTCAAGTGCAGTAGTGAGAAGGGGAGAAAGAGTAGAACAAGGAGTTCAGTCTATAACTGACTGGGAACAATCAATTGAGATAACTCAGTACCTTCAGACCAGCCTTGACTTTTTAATAGCAGCCATTCTGCCAGTCTACTGGTTTAAATGTTAATCTCATTCAGAAACTCCCTTACAGAAACATCCAGAATATCTGGGCACCCTGTGACCACGTTAACACATAAAATTAATCATCACAAATATTAACCCTCATTGTTGTGCGTAGGAAGAATCTGAGCCCAGAAAAGCAAAGTAAGATCACAGAGCACTCACTGACAAACTGGAACTAGCACCCCAGTTCCCTAATGAGGCCCCATTCATTGCTCCACAGGGACAACCTCCCAAGATGTGAAGGCTAATCCAAATAGCCATGCAGAGACCTGGAATCCAATTCCCACAAACCCTGGCCCCACTCCCATCTGTGACTCCATCTGGGATCCTTAATTCATTGACCATCTTTTCTGTCACCTGGAGTATGTCCTAGAGCTACGTTAGTACCAGCCATGTCTACATCAGTGTTTTGAGCTGGAACAACCTGAATACGTATCCTGAACCCCCTCCCTGCTGCTTGGAGATCTTGAGTTCCTTGTAGGAGGAAAAAGGGATGACTTGGTGATGAAATTCTTAGAATATGCTTGAGGTTATAACCCTTCATCCAGCTGGGGAATGACTTTGAAAGGTGGGATGCTAAGAACAAAGTTGTTAATGACAGGTCCAGAGTCTGAAAGGTGGGTAGCAACCATTGCCTCCCTACTCCCTTAAATAAAGGGCTAATATCCAGAATCTACAATGAACTCAAACAAATTTACAAGAAAAAAACAAACAACCCCATCAAAAAGTGGGCAAAGGACATGAACAGACACTTCTCAAAAGAAGACATTTATGCAGCCAAAAAACACATGAAGAAATGCTCATCATCACTGGCCATCACAGAAATGCAAATCAAAACCACAGTGAGATACCATCTCACACCAGTTAGAATGGCCATCATTAAAAAAGCAGGAAACAACAGGTGCTGGAGAGGATGTGGAGAAATAGGAACACTTTTACACTGTTGGTGGGACTGTAAACTAGTTCAACCATTGTGGAAGTCAGTGTGGCGATTCCTCAGGGACCTAGAACTAGAAATACCATTTGACCCAGCCATCCCATTACTGGCTATATACCCAAAGGTCTGTAAATCATGCTGCTATAAAGACACATGCACACGTATGTTTATTGCAGCACTATTCACAATAGCAAAGACTTGGAACCAACCCAAATGTCCAACAACAATAGACTGGATTAAGAAAATGTGGCACATATACACCATGGAATACTATGCAGCCATAAAAAATGATGAGTTCGTGTCCTTTGTAGGGACATGGATGAAACTGGAAAACATCCTTCTCAGTAAACTATCGCAAGGACAAAAAACCAAACACCGCATGTTCTCACTCATAGGTGGGAATGGAACAATGAGAACTCATGGACACAGGAAGGGGAACATCACATTCCGGGGACTGTTGTGGGGTGGGGGGAGGGGGGAGGGACAGCATTAGGAGATATACCTAATGCTAAATGACGAGTTTATGGGTGCAGGAAATCAACATGGCACATGGATACATATGTAACAAACCTGCACATTGTGCACATGTACCCTAAAACCTAAAGTATAAAAAAAAAAAAAAAAAGAACTGCAGGCCTCATCCCCAGAGAGGCCCTTTACTTCCAGAAGAAGCAGCCCCTCTTACCAGGATCTCCTTCATACCTATTCCCCCTGAGCAAAAGGGGCTTGCTGGCTGCTGCAATCTGCCTTGCTCCCACAAACACAGTGGTAGAGCCCCAGAGAACTTGCAGCCTCAGAAGAGGTACTGGAAAGACTAGGGTACTATGGCAGCCTCAGAACAGCCACAAAGGCTAACTCCTGAACATGTTGGTGGTGGGAGCAACAGGTTCAGTGTGGACAGTGTTACAATACAGTAACATACAATGATCATGCCTTTGCTTCTCTTATTTTCTGGAATATATAAATGGCTATGGGATTTACACTTTTAGCCAAGATGGAGTAACAGGAACCAAATTTATCCTCCTATCTGAAAGAACTAACAGCAGACAAAATATAGGAAATGGTGATGCACCAGACCGTGGACATCAGGCAGTTGAAAGACAGCACTCCCGAGAGACAGGGATCAAGTGAGGTGAGCCCCTGACTGCCCCAGCTTACAGCCTGAGACCTTCTAGGCAGTGGCATGGGGAGGAGAGCCCCAGGCAGAGCCCAGCGCTCTCCCTGGTTAAAGGAAATGAAGCTGGGGCCAGGTGCGGCGGCTCACACCTGTAATCCCAACATTTTAAGAGGTCGAGGGGAGTGGATCGCTTGAGGTCAGGCATTCAAGACAAGCCTGGCCAACATAGCAAAACCCTATCTCTACTAAAAATACAAAAATTAGCCGGGCGGCAGCGACATGTGCCTGTAATCCCAGCTACTAGGGAGGCTGAGCAGAACTACTTGAGCCTGGGAGGCAGAGGTTGCAGTGAGCTGAGATTGCGCTACTGCACTCCAGCCTGGGCGACAGAGCAAGACTCTGTCTCAAAATATAAAATAAAAATAAAAATAAAGGAAATGGAGCTGGCACTTGCAGGACTGAGTCTGCAGGGGAGGGAGCTGCACCAAGAGGAAGCTCCAGAGATGATATGCAGAGGTAAAAAGCAACCAGAAGAACTTAAGGGAACAGTGTCAAGCTTTAAACTCTAGCTTTTTAAATATACTTCCCCCATCATCCTGTCCTTTCCAGCTGGGCTCACTTAGCACATCCAAGTTCCCCGGGAAGTTTTGGAGTGGGTGTGGCACTGGAACTTCCCAGATACAAGTTATCTTTCTGTGATTTGCTCCCTTCAGAACCCTGGGACTTACACATTAGTCCAGTGCCCCTCTCTGTACTGGGAGAGAAGGGTTCATCACTCTGTGCCAAGGAAGTCCCCAGGCAAGCAGGCAGATTCCCTTGGACTTCTCTCTGGAAGCTACCACACAGTCATGGCCCTGATGACACCCAAGGGTATGTAGAGCACAGGACTCCAGATGGAGCTCTGAGAGCAAATCTACCCTCTTACTTTCAAAATCAGGTAAGTGAGATTTGTGGATAGGTCAGAATTTGAATCTCCTTTGGAAAGTGACTCTTTTGGGGAAAGGGGGCACAGGTTAAGAATCTGATGTGTGCTATGAGCTGTCTCTTCAGAAACATGAACTTACTCAAGCAGCCACACAATTTTGCTCATTCAGTGAAGTTCATTAACTTCCTGCATCTCCTTAGCAGGCACCAGCTCAACAACTGCTGGAGACAAAGATGTCAGTTTCCTGCTTATCTGCAGATGGAATCTGTGACTGTTCTTCCAAGCGGAGACTTGAGGAGCCTGAGCTTGATAAAGAGAGCCAGCTGGTCACCCCCGGCCATTCCCTTCCATCTGGGTTAGGTGCATATGGCCTCCTGCTGGCCATTCTGATCCTAAGGCCAGAGAAAGGGTTGAAGGTAGTCATTTAGCCACTTAGTTATGCAGGTGCTCAGTGAAGTCTGTACGTGGTCTAGATGTTAAGGCTATGTTGGTGACAGCTGG
This sequence comes from Nomascus leucogenys, assembly GCF_006542625.1. NCBI lineage: Eukaryota > Metazoa > Chordata > Mammalia > Primates > Hylobatidae > Nomascus > Nomascus leucogenys. Next base: position 39,626,339 of record NC_044398.1, on the reverse strand, counting down.
GCAGGTGGTTGGTTAGAATTCAGTCAGCCAGTCAGCCAGGCAAGCAAGAGGGGTTTGGCAAGGATCAAATCATCAAGCCAAAGTTTCCCACATGCAGCAGTGTGATTACCTCTGTGTGCAGATCCCCTCCCTCTGTGATGAGCTGAACTGCATCCCCTTCAAAATTCCCATGTTCAAGTCCTAACGTCCAGTACCTCAGAATCTGACATTTCCAGACAAGACCTTGGAAGATGTAATAAAGTTAAAACGGGAGCATAATCCAATATGACTGGTGTCTTTATACAAAGTAGAGATTAGAACACAGACACACACACTGGGATGACCATGAGACAGACATGGGGAAAAGATGGCTATCTACAAACCAAGGAGAGGCCTCAGAGAAACCAACCTGCTCCTTGATCTTGGCCTTCCAGCCCCCACACAGTAAGACCATAGATTTCCATTGTCTTTGCTGCCCAGGCTGCAGTGCTTTGTTACGGCAGCCACAGCCATGCTGCCACCCTGCCACAGCGCACTGAAGATGCTTTAGCATGGGTGTCCAAGGGAGAGAATACAGTCATGGATTCTTAGTTTCTGTTTCTGGTTGGGCCAGCAATGCCCATTCCTCATTCCTCTTTTCCACTTATCACTAGAGACAGAAAATAAAAACCATGGCCTCAGGCTGCTAAAATCCTGAAACAAAACAAAACAGGACAACAACAACAACAAATAGGGTGGGTAGGACAATTTTGGGAGAGTAGACCGAAAGTCTGACTCCTCCTGGGAGTCCAAATGAGACTTCCGTTTGCTGAATGAAAGACAGAGACTTGGCTAGGTACAGTGGCTCCTGTCCATAATCTCAGTGCTTTGAGAGGCTGAGGAAGGAGGATCACTTGAGCCCAAGACTTCAAGACCAGCCTGGGCAACATAGTGAGACTCCATCTCCACTAAAAATTTAAAAAAAAAAAACATTGGCCAGGCATGAAGTGGCTCATGACTGTAATCCCAGCACTTTGGGAGGCTGAGGCAGGAGGATCACTTGAGGTCAGGAGTTCAAGACCAGCCTGGCCAACATGGTAAAACCCCGTCTCTATTAAATAATACAAAAATTAGCCAGGCACAAGGATGGCACATGCCTGTAGCTACTAGGGAGGCTCAGCTGGGAGAATCACTTGAACCTGGGAGGAGGAGCTAGCAGTGAGGTGAGATCATGTCACTGCTCTCCAGCCTGGGTGACAAAGTGAGACCCAGTCTCAAAAAAAAAAAAAATAGGCATGACAGTGCATGAGTAGACAGTGCATGACAGAGCATGCAATAGTAAAAAAATTAGGCATGACAGTGCATGAGTAGCTGTAGTCCCAGCTACTCAGGAGGCTGAGGCGGGCAGATGGCTTGAGGCCTAGAGGCAAAGGCTGCAGTGAGCCAACATTGTGCCACTGCACTCCCACCCTAGTGACAGAGCAAGACACTTGTCTCAAAAAAAAAAAAAAAAAAAAGACAGCGACTTGATAAGGAGAAGGAAGGAGACCCAGGCGGGGAAAGATGGCACTCATGACCATGGCCCAGAGAGTCCTCTTCAGAAGACAATGCGGGGTGGGGTGAACAGTGGGAGAGAGGAAATGGGGACCGGCAATTGCAGCTCAAGCCCCTAGCCACTGGCTCTGTCTCCTGGTCTTCATGAAATGGCTCTAGCAAGCTTGTTCTATCCAATTAAATGAAAATTGAATCCAAATCTTAACATCCCAAAGCACTAAAATCCCAAAGCGCTGGGATTACAGGCATGAGCCACTGCACCCGGCCTACTTTATTTCTCCCTCTGTTGGCCAGGCTGGAGTGCAGTTGCGTGATCTTGGTGATCTCGGCTCTCAAAAATTCCATCCCTGAAAGAAGAGGTGGGTATCAAATGGATTCTAAGAATTCTAATACATTCTACAATATATTAAAAAATATTAAAGTCAGCTGGGTGCAGTGGCTCACCTCTATAATCCCAGCACTTTGGGAGGCCGAGGCGGGTGGATCACCTGAGGTCAAAAGTTTGAGACCAGCATGGCCAACATGGTGAAAACCCATCTCTACTAAAAATACAAAAATAGCCGAGTGTGTTGGTACATGCCTGTAATCCCAGCTACTCGGGAGGCTGAGGCAGGAGAATCACTTGAACCCAGGAGGCAGAGGTTGCAGTGAGCTGAAATCGAGCCATTGCACTCCAGCCTGGACAACAAGAGCAAAACTCTGTCTCAAAAAATAACTAAATAAATAAAGTCATAGTAATTAAAATATGTTTAGCACTGTATCAATGAATAATTGATTGCAGCAGAACTCAGAACAGATGATGATACACGGAAAATAGTGATATGTATGTATGCATTAAGTATTTAGAGACAGGGTCCTGCTCTGTCACCCAGGCTGGAGTGCAGTGGTGCGATCACAGCTCACTGTAACCTTGAACGTGTGGACTCAAGCAACCTGCCACCTAAATCTCACAAACAGCTGGGATGACAGATGCACATCACCCCACACAGCTAATTTTCTTTTATTTTTTTCAGAGATGGGCTCTTATTATGTTGCCCAGGTTGGTCTCCAATTCCTGGCTTCAAGCAATCCTCCCAAAGCACTGGGATTTGAGGTGTGAGCCACACATGCCCAGCAAGATATTGGTATTTATTGGCTTCATGATGAAGCCACAGCAGAGGTATGGTGTGGGTCTTTGAGCTATAGAATCAGCAGCTCAAACAGTGCTTGAACCTGTTCACCATCATGCTTCTCTTTGCTTTCCTACATTTCCACACATTTTTTCTCTTACTGAAAATGCATTCCAGTCACCAAGTAATTGGAACATAAACACCTCCATTATGAAAATCTTAGGATAAGCTCTCAGTGGTTCAACTTAATCAAATACTCATCAATGAAATCTTCAGTGTGAGACTAGGAGGGTGAGGTCCTGTGACTGGCCCATCTGGGTTAAGCACTAGCAGTAGAGTACTGTGAAAAGTAATGCAGAGCCTACAAACGCAACAGCCACTCCAAAGGATAATTTTGTATACAATAAAAAAGAAATTTCAAATGCATGAAATAATAGTGAATGAATTTTAACAGTGAAAGATCAACTGGCTATTCATTTAGAAGAAAACAAAGCTTCTTAGTTCACACCATATTTAATCAAGTAATAACAGACAGGGTTCAAGAGAGTATTCTATTTTTTAAAAAAGAGAGAGTATTCTATTTAAATTAAACACAGTTGTTTCATATGTTTTAAGTAGAAGAAAAACCTGAAAAAAATGCAAATTTTAAAAAGAATCTCGGCCAGGCACGGTGGCTCATGCCTGTAATCCCAGCACTTTGGGAGGCTGAGGCAGGTGGATCACTTGAGGTCAGGAGTTCAAGACCAGCCTAGCCAACATGGTGAAACTCCTTCTGTAGTAAAAATACAAAAATTAGCAGGATGTGTTGGTGCATGCCTATAGTCTCAACTATTTGGGAGGCTGAGGCAGGAGAATCACTTGAACCTGGGAGGCAGAGGTTGCAGTGAGCCGAGATCACACCACTGCACTCCAACCTGGGCAACTAAGTGAGACTTCATCTCAAATAAAATATATATATATATATATATAAATATAAAGGAATCTCATATTAACACAAGAAGAAGAAACTTCTTTCATGTAACGGAATGACCACCAATTTTATTTCTAATTTTTAAATTCTGAACTTAAATGCCTTTATCTCTAATAACAGAAAACTCCATGTCCAACTGTTCAGTATCTGTGAGATAGGCAATATTATCTTCACTCTGCAGCTGAGATAACTGAGATACAGAAAGATTAAACCACCACATAGGTCACACAAATAATAAATGGCAGAGACAGAATAGCCTGTCTGGGAAAACTATACTGTGGTGCATACTCCTAGGAAGGAAAATATGGCATTACATCACAGTAAATACAAATGCAGAATGTTCTTGGTTTATATCCAGTCTGGGCTTCAGACAAATTGAAATAGGCACATCGTTTAAACATATCACAAGTATAAAGTAGGAGTAATTTCTTCAAGTAACATGCTTTTAATCTGCACAATGTAATAAGTACTAGTGTTTAAGGTCACTTTTGAAAATTAACTCAGATATGTGTTACAAACAATTATGTGCCTGATATTTGCATATTTTATGTAAATTCTGGTTTTATTAAACATTGTTTGGCTTATCTGCTGAAAGGAGAGTTCTGTAACAATGTCTGTACACACTAATATGTAATAGGAAAGAGAAGATAACATATATGACACACAGTACTTTGTATGTTCAAATGTTTCTTTTCTTTTCTTTTCTTTTTTTTGAGACGGAGTTTTGCTTTTCTTGCCCAGGCTGGAGTGTAGTGGCACAATCTCGGCTCACCGCAATGTCCGCCTCCCAGGTTCCAGTGATTCTCCTGCCTCAGCCTCCCGAGTAGCTGGGATAACAGGCATGCATCATCACGCCCAGCTAATTTTTGTATTTTTAGTGGAGACAGGGTTTCACCATGTTGACCAGGTTGCTCTCAAACTCCCGACCTCAGGTGATCTGCCCACCTTGGCCTCTCAAAATGCTGGGATTATAGGCGGGAGCCACCATGCCCAGCCAAAAACATGTACTTTAAAAGAAACATTTGAGGCCAGGCTCAGTGGCTCATGCCTGTAATCCCAGCACTTTGGGAGGCCCAGGAGGGCAGATCACCTGAGGTAGGGAGTTTGAGACCAGCCTGACCAACATGGAGAAATCCCGTCTCTATTAAAAATACAAAATTACCTGGGCGTGGTGGCTCGTGCCTGTAATCCCAGCTACTTGGGAGGATGAGGCAGGAGAATTGCCTGAATCTGGGAGGTGGACGTTGCGGTGAGCTGAGATTGTGCCACTGCATTCCAGCCTGGGCAACAAGAGCAAAACTCTGTCTCAAACAAACAACAACAACAAACAACTTTCAAAAACATTAAATGGTTGTTTAAAAAAAAATTCACCAGGTAAGGTTGTTTCACTAGAGAGAAGATTCATGGAAATCATTTTGCCATTCCAGAAGTCAACCACTTTATTTTTATTTTTATTTTTGACACAGAGTCTCCCTCTGTTGGCCAGGCTGGAGTGCAGTTGCCTGATCTTGGTGATCTTGGCTATCTTGGCTCACTGCAACCTCCACCTCCTAGGTTCAAGCAATTCTGCTACCTCAGCCTCCCGAGTAGCTGGGATTACAGGCAGGCACCACCACACCTGACTATTAGTAGAGACGGGGTTTTGCCATGTTGACCCGGCTGGTCGGAAATTCCTGAAATCAGGTGATCTGCCCGCCTTGGCCTCCTAAAGTGCTGGGATTACAGGCATGAGCCACCGTGCCTGGCCAACTACTTTATTTCTTTTCTTTTCTTTTTTGAGACAGAATCTTGCTCTGTCATCCAGGCTGGAGTGCAATGGTGCGATCTTGGCTCACTGCAACCTCCGCCTCCCGGGTTCCAGTGATTCTCCTGCCTCAGCCTCCTGAGTAGATGGGACTACAGGCGTGTGCCACCACACCCAGCTAATTTTTGTATTTTTAGTAGAGACGGGGTTTCACCATGTTGGTCAGGCTGGTCTCGAACTCCTGACCTTGTGATCCGCCTGCCTTGGCTACATAAAGTGCTGGGATTACAGGCATGAGCCACTGCACCCAGCCTACTTTATTTCTTTATCTTGCCTGAATGTACTAGCAGATCCTCCAGAATAATGTAGAATAGATGCAGTGTGAGTGGAAATCCTTGCCTTGTTCCCAATCTTGGAGAGATTTTTGTACTTTTAGTAGAGGCAGGCTTTCATCATGTTGGCCAGAATAGTCTCAAACTCCTGACCTCAGGTGATCTACTCACCTCAGCCTCCCAAAGTGCTGGGATTATAGGCGTGAGCCACGGCGCCCAGCCCCTTGCTTAATTTTAATGTCTGTAGAATCTGTACCTTTTTTTTTTTTTTTTTTGAGACAGAGTCTGGCTCTGTCCCCCAGGCTGAGCGCAATGGCATGATCTTGGCTCACTGCAACCTCCGTCTCCTGGGTTCAAGCAATTCTCCTGCCTCAGCCTCCTGAATAGCTGGGATTACAGGTGTGAGCCACCACCCCCGGCTACTTTTTGTATTTTTAGTAGAGATGGGGTTTCACCATGTTTGTCGAGCTGGTCTTGAACTCCTGACCTCGTGATCTGCCTGCCTCAGCCTTCCAAAGTGCTGGGATTACAGGCGTAAGCCACTGCGCCTGGCAGATATAACCACTCTAATTCCTGATGTTAGTCATTTGTTTGTTCCCTCGTTTCCTAATCGCTCTGGCTGGAGGCTTGTCAATTTTATCTCTCTTCTCAAAGGACCAGCTTTTCAGTTAATTTATTTTCTCTATTTTTTTTCTATTTCATTGATTTCCACTCTGGTGTTTATTATTTCCTTTCTCTTGCTTACTTTTAGCTATTTTTGCTCTTAAATGTTTCTAGTTTGTTAAGGTGGGAAGCTGAGGTCATTCATTAAAGACTTCTTTTTTGAATGTTTAGTGCTATAAATTTTCTTCCAAGTGCAGGTTTAATGGCATCCCATAAATTGTGATGTGTTTTTATTTTCATTCAGTTCAAATTACCTTCTAGTTTTCCCCCTTTAATTTTCAATTTGACCCATGGGTTATTTTTTATTTTTTGAGATGGAGTCTTGCTCTGTCACCGAGGCTGGAGTACAGTGGCATGATCTCAGCTCACTGCAAGCTCTGCCTCCCAGATTCAAGCAATTCTCCTGCCTCAGCCTCCCGAGTAGCTGGGACTACAGGTGCACGCTGCCACACCCAGCTAATTTTTTGTATTTTAGTAGAGACGGGGTTTCACTATGTTGGCCAGGCTGGTCTCAAATTCCTGACCTCCTGATCCACCTGCCTCAGCCTCCCAAAGTGCTGGGATTACAGGCTTGAACCACCATGCCCAGCCTGACCCATGGGTTATTTAGAAGTATGTTATTTAAGTTGTGTGCAGTGGGTCATGCTTCTAATCCCAGCATTTGAGAGGCCAAAGCAGGAGAATAGCTTGAGTCCAGGAGTTTGAGACCAGCCTGGGCAACACGGTGAGACTCGCTGCCTACAAAAAATAAGAAAAACAGCTGGAGGCATGGTGACACATGCCTATAGTCCTAGCTACTAGGGAGGCTGAGAGTGGAAGATCACCTCATCCCAGGGTGCAGGCTGCAGTCAGCCATGATCACACCACTGCACTCCTACCTAGGCAACAAAAAAGAAAAGGAAGAAGAATAAGGAGAAGGAAAAAGAGGAAGAAGGAGAAAGAATAAGAAAGAGGAAGAGGAGGCAAACAGGGAAGGGGAGAAGGAGGAGGAGAGAAGAGGAAAAGGAAGAAGAGGAGGAGAAAGAAGAAGAAATGTGTTTGGTATTTAGTTTCCAAATATTTGATTATTATCCAAATATAATTAGGTATTAATTTATAATTTAACTACATATGGCCAAAGAATATATTTTGAATGACTTGAATTCTTTTAAATTTATGAGACATCTTTTATGGCCTAAATTGTAGTCATTTTTGGTAAATATTCCATGTGTACTTGAAAAGTTTTCCCCCTTTAATTTTCAATTTGACCCATGGGTTATTTTTTATTTTTTGAGATGGAGTCTTGCTCTGTCACCCAGGCTGGAGTTCAGTGTTTTTGTTGTTGGAAAATGGAATTTTTTTTTTTGAGATGGAGTTTCGCTCTTGTTGCCCAGGCTGGAGTGCAATGGCATGATCGTGGCTCACTGCAACCTCTGCCTCCTGGGTTCAAGCGATTCTCCTGCCTCAGCCTCCCAAGTAGCTGGGATTACAGGCATGTGCCACCATGCCCGGCTAATTTTGTATTTTTAGTAGAGATGGGGTTTCTCCATGTCGGACAGGCTGGTCTCGAAGTCCCAGCCTCAGGTGATCCACCCACCTCAGCCGCCCAAAGTGCTGGGATTATAGGCATGAGCCACAGCACCTGGCCAGGAAAATGGATTTTTTAATAAATATTAGGTCAATAACCTAACATGGTTAATAGTGTTGTTTAGGTTTTTGATATCCTTGCTGATTTTCTATTCCACCAAATATTGAGGAGTATGAGATCTCAAACTATAATTGCAGATTGTAGTTTGTCAAGCTTCCTGGTTCTCCCAACTATGGTTTTCATAAAACGTATAAAATATCTGGCCATTAACGTTTCAAATAAAAATTTTACCTTCCCCTTCTCCACCCTCTTCTCCTTGTGGATTTCAATTACATATATGTCAGAGAGCTTAAAGTTGTCCCACAGCTCACTGATGCTTCTTTCTTATTTTTTATATTATTGTTTCATTTTGAACTTTCTTTTGCTATCTTAAAATGTACCAATCTTTTCTTCAGTTTCTAATCTGCTATTAATCACATTAAGTGTATTTTTCATCACAGATGTTGTACGTTCCATCTCTACGTGTTCGGTTTGATCTTTTAATATCTTCCATGTCGGCCAGGTGGGGTGGCTCACACCTGTAATCCCAGCACTTTGGGAGGCCAAAGTGGGTGGATCACTGGGTCAGGAGTTCAAGACCAGCCTGGTCAACATGGTGAAACCCCGCCTCTACTAAAAATACAAAAATTAGCTAGGCATGGTGGCATGTGCCTGTAATCCCAGGTACTTGGGAGGCTGAGGCAGGAGAATCGCTTGAACCCAGGAGGTGGAGACTGCAGTGAGCCGAGATTGTGCCACTGCACTACAGCCTGGGCAACAGAGCACGACTCCGTCTCAAAGAAAAAAAGAAAAAATATCTTCTATGTCTCTGCTTGTTTCTGAACATCTAGAACACAGTTATGGAAACCTGGTTAATGTCCTTATCTGCTAAGTCTGACATGTGTATCAGTTCTGGGTCAGTTTTGCATAGTTGATTTTTCTCCTCATAGTGAGTTGTTATTTTCATGTTTCTTCGCAAACCTGCTGATCTTTTTTTTTTTTTGAGATGGAGTCTTTCTCTGTTGCCCAGCATGATGGGAATGCAATGGCATGATCTCAACTCACTGCAACCTCCACCTCCCTGGTTGAAGCAGTTCTCCTGCCTCAGCCTCCTGAGTAGCTGGGACTACAGGTGCCCGCCACCACGCCCAGCTAAATTTTGTATTTTTAGTAGAGACAGAGTTTCACCATGCTGGCCAGGCTGGTCTCGACCTCCTGACCTCAGGTGATCTGCCCACCTTGGCCTCCCAAAGTGCTGGGATTACAGGCATGAGCCACTGCTCCTGCCAAGCCTGCTAATCTTTGAATGAGATTAGCAGATATTATGAATTTTATGATGCTTTTAGCCCCATAAAATGTTTTTGTATTTCTCTAAATATTCTTGAGGCTTCTTCTGGGGTGCAGTTAATTGATAGTGTTGGGTCTTGCTTTTAAGATTTGTAGTGTTTATTCTAAGGCTAATTATTCTTTGTTGCTGAGACAAGACCATTCTGAGTACTCTACCCCATGTTCATGAATCATGATTTTTTCACTCTGGCTGGTGACAGCAGGCACTTTTCCCGGCATCACGGGGCTGTATTCTCCTCAGTCTTTTTGGATGATTCCCCAGCCTCAGGCGGTTTCCTTATATGCATGTTCCAGACAGCACTCTGCTGAGCTATCAAGGGGACCTTCTGAAGATCACCAGAACTGTCTCTCCGTGCAGCTCTCTTCCTTGGTAATTTGTCCCGCAAACTCTAGCTGCCTTGGTCTCTCTGGACTCTCAGCTGCGTCTCCTCAATTCAAGGAGTCTACGATGCTCAACCTGGGATCCTCCTCCTTGTGCCACAGCCTGGAAACTCTTTTAAGGCAGTAAGCTGTGGCAAATGTAGAGCTTACTTATTTCATGTTTCATGGCTCATTGTGCTCATTGCCTGATATCCAGTGACTTGAAACCATTGTTTCATATATTTTATCTGGTTTCTTCAGTTGTTTTAGGCAGGAAGGTAAATCCAGTCCCTGTTACTCTACTTTGGCCAGAAACGGTTTTTGTTTTGGTTTGTTTGTTTAGACAGAGTTTCCCTCTATTGCCCAGGCTGGTGTGCAGTGGCGTGATCTCAGCTCACTGCAACCTCTGCCTCCTGGGTTCAAGCGATTCTCCTGCATCAGCCTCCTGAGTAGCTGGGACTACAGACGTGGGCCACCACACCCAGATAGTTTTTGTATTTTTCATAGAGATGGGGTTTCACCATGTTGACCAGGCTAGTCTCAAACTCCTGACCTCAAGTGATCCACCTGCCTCGGCCTCCCAAAGTGCTTGGATTATAGGCATGAGCCCCCACACCCGGCCCAGAAACAGTTTTTGAATTGGATCTTGAATCAGAAAAACAATTATCTATAAAAGTCTTCATTGAAGGCTGGGCATGGTGGCTCACACCTGTAATCTCAGCACTTTGGGAGGCCGAGATGGGTGGATCACGAGGTCAGGAGATCAAGACCAGCTTGGCCTATATGAGAATTCTTTATCCTACTTTGCAATTTATTTTCCAAGTTAAAGATTACTTCAGGCCAGGCACAGTGGCTCATGCCTGTAATCCCAGCACTTTGGGAGGTGGAGGCGGATGGATCACCTGAAGTCAGGATTTTGAGACCAGCCTGGCCAACATGGTAAAACCCCAAATCTACTAAAAATAGAAAAAATTAGCTGGGTATGGTGGCACACACCTGTAATCCTAGCTACTTTGGAGGCTGAGGCACAAGAATAGCTTGAACCTGGGAGACAGAGGTTGCAGTGAGCCGAGATTGCACCACTGCACTGGCCTGGGCAATACAGTGAGATTCTGTCTCAAAAAAAAATTAAAAAATAAGATTACCTCAAAATAAATGAGTAAAAGAAATTGTAATAATAAGTTGCAAAACTGGTCTTTATTGTTAGAAGTGAAGATGGGGGCCGGGCATGGTGGCCCACGCCTTTAATCTCAGCATTTTTGGAGGCTGAGGTGGGTGGATCATCTGAGGTCAGGAGTTCCAGACCAGCCTCGCCAACATGGTGAAACCCTGTCTCTACTAAAAATACAAAAAATTAGCCAGGCATGGTGGCACATGCCTGTAATCCCAGCTACTCGGGAGGCTGAAGCAGGAGAATCACTTGAACCAAGGAGGCAGAGGTTGCAGTGACCTGAGATTGTGCTATTACACTCCAGCCTGGGCAACAAGAGAGAAACTCCATCTCAAAAAAACAAAAAACAAAAACAAAAACAAAAACAAAAAAATAGAAATCAGGATGGGGCTACTTTTGAGAAGGAGAGTAATAATAGAGAATGGATCCTTCAGGGAGACTTCAGGCACTGGTAATATTATCTTTCGACTTTTTGGTGTTTACGTGGTTGTGTTCAGCTCTCTTCATCATTCACTTATCAATTATACAGTGATACACATGCCATTGCATACTTCTGTATTTTTTTTATACTTCAATAAAAAAATTTTTAAATAAAAAATAAATTATTCAGATATAATACCTTGAGGATTGCTTTCTTTCTGTGTCTTCTTTCCTGAATCCCTAGTGAAGTCCTCAGGTCAGGGTGATAGTCTCCTAGGTGGTTCTCTTCTTCATTTCAAAAGAACAGTTTTATTCCTTATGCTGTCAAGAAACCCAAGGTAAAAATTCACCTTGTGTGAAGCCTTCGCCAGTGATCTCAAATTGCTACTTCTCTTGGAACTTACTGACTTCTAAAAATTAAGGGTGGCTCCCAGGACTAAACCAGGAAGAAGTTGAATCTCTGAATAGACCATTAACAGGCTCTGAAATTGAGGCAATAATTAATAGCTTACCAATCAAAAAAAGTCCAGGACCAGATGGATTCACAGCTGAATTCTACCAGAGGTACAAGGACGAGGTGATACCATTCCCTCTGAAACTATTCCAATCAATAGAAAAAGACAGAATCCTCCCTAACTCATTTTATGAGGCCAGCATCATCCTGATACCAAAGCCTGGCAGAGACACAACAAAAAAAGAGAATTTTAGACCAATATCCCTGATGAACATCCATGCAAAAATCCTCAATAAAATACTGGCAAACCGAAGCCAGCAGCATATCAGAAAGCTTATCCACCATGATCAAGTGGGCTTCATCCCTGGGATGCAAGGCTGGTTCAACATATGCAAATCAATAAACATAATCCAGCATATAAACAGAACCAATGACAAAAACCATATGATTACTTCAATAGATGCAGAAAAGGCCTTTGACAAAATTCAACAACCCTTCATGCTAAAAACTCTCAATAAATTAGGTATTCATGGGATGTATCTCAAAATAATAAGAGCTATCTATGACAAACCCACAGCCAATATCATACTGAATGGGCAAAAACTGGAAGCATTCCCTTTGAAAACTGGCACAAGACAGGGATGCCCTCTCTCACCACTCCTATTTAACATAGTGTTGGAAGTTCTGGCCAGGGCAGGCAGGAGAAGGAAATAAAGGGTATTCAATTAGGAAAAGAGGAAGTCAAATTGTCCCTGTTTGCAGATGACATGATTGTATATCTAGAAAACCCCATCATCTCTGCCCAAAATCTCCTTAAGCTGATAGGCAACTTCAGCAAAGTCTCAGGATACAAAATCAATGTGCAAAAATCACAAGCATTCTTATACAGCAATAACAGACAGAGAGCCAAATTATGAGTGAACTCCCATTCACAATTGCTTCAAAGAGAATAAAATACCTAGGAATCCAACTTACAAGGGATATGAAGGACTTCTTCAACGAGAACTACAAACCACTGCTCAATGAAATAAAAGAGGATACAACGGAAGAATATTCCATGCTCATGGGCAGGAAGAATCAATATCGTGAAAATGGCCATACTTCCCAAGGTAATTTATAGATTCAATGCCATCCCCATCAAGCTACCAATGACTTTCTTCACAGAATTGGAAAAAGCTACTTTAAAGTTCATATGGAACCAAAAAAGAGCCCGCATCGCCAAGTCAATCCTAAGCCAAAAGAACAAAGCTGGAGGCATCACGCTACCTGACTTCAAACTATACTACAGGGCCACAGTAAACAAAACAGCATGGTACTGGTACCAAAACAGAGATATAGACCAATGGAACAGAACGGAGCCCTCAGAAATAATGTCGCATATCTACAACCATCTGATCTTTGACAAACCTGAGAAAAACAAGTAATGGGGAAAGGCTTCCGTGTTTAATAAATGGTGCTGGGAAAACTGGCTAGCCATATGGAGAAAGCTGAAACTGGATCCCTTCCTTACATCTTATACAAAAATTAATTCAAGATGGGTTAAAGACTTAAATGTTAGACCTAAAACGATAAAAACCCTAGAAGAAAACCTAGGCATTACCATTCAGGACATAGGCATGGGCAAGGACTTCATGTCTAAAACACCAAAAGCAATGGCAACAAAAGCCAAAATTGACAAATGGGATCTAATTAAACTAAAGAGCTTCTGCACAGCAAAAGAAACTACCATCACAGTGAACAGGCAACCTACAGAATGGGAGAAAATTTTTGCAACCTACTCATCTGACAAAGGGCTAATATCCAGAATCCACAATGAACTCAAACAAATTTACAAGAGAAAAACAAACAACCCCATCAAGAAGTGGGGGAAGGATATGAACAGACACTTCTCAAAAGAAGACATTTATGCAGCCAAAAGACATATGAAAAAATGCTCATCACCACTGGCCATCAGAGAAATGCAAATCAAAACCACAGTGAAATACCATCTCACACCAGTTAGAATGGCGATTATTAAAAAGTCAGGAAACAACAGGTGTTGGAGAGGATGTGGAGAAATAAGAACACTTTTACACTGTTGGTGGGACTGTAAACTAGTTCAACCATGGTGGAAGTCAGTGTGGCGATTCCTCAGGGATCTAGAACTAGAAATACCATTTGACCCAGCCATCCCATTACTGGGTATATACCCAAAGGATTATAAATCATGCTGCTATAAAGACACATGCACATGTATGCTTATTGCAGCACTATTCACAATAGCAAAGACTTGGAACCAACCCAGATATCCAATAATGATAGACTGGATTAAGAAAATGTGGCACATATACACCATGGAATACTATGTAGCCATAAAAATGATGAGTTCATGTCCTTTGTAGGGACATGGATGAAGTTGGAAACCACCATTCTCAGCAAACTATCAGAAGGACAAAAAACGAAATACTGCATTTTCTCACTCATAGGTGGGAATTGAACAATGAGAACACATGGACACAAGAAGGGGAACATCACACACTGGGGCCTGTTGTGGGGGGCGTAGGGGGGAGGGATAGCATTTGGAGATATACCTAATGTTAAATGACGGGTTACTGGGTGCAGCACACCAACATGGCACATGTATACATATGTAACTAACCTGCATGTTGTGCACATGTACCCTAAAACTTAAAGTATAATTTAAAAAAAATTAAGGGTGGACTTTTAGTAAATTTGAAATGAAACTTTTAACATATGGCACACCAAATATACATGACACCTAATTGCAGGAGTCCCACAGGGATAGTTTATAGCCAACCTCAGGAGAGACAGACCTCAAGACCAAATTAGAAAGAAAAGAAAAAAAGTATGTGTATATATATATATATATCTCCACACTATTTTGTTTTCAATGAAAATTTTAACGTATACTAAATTCTCATGTATATTTGGATCTTTCTGTGCTTTTTCGAAACTAGCACAAAACTTAAATTACTTTTTATTTTATGTATTTATTTTTTGAGTCAGAGACTCACTGTGTCACCAGGCTGGAGTGCAGTGGTGCTATCTAGGCCCACTGTAACCTCTGCCTCCCAGGTTCAAGTGATTCTCCTGCATCAGCCTTCCGAGTAGCTAGGACTGCAGGCACGCACCACCACGCCCAGCTAATTTTTGTATTTTTAGTAGAGACGGGGTTTCACCATGTTGGCCAAGATGTTCTTGATCTCTTGACCTCATGATCCACCCACCTTGGCCTCCCAAAGTGCTGGGATTACAGGCGTGAGCTACCGGGTCCAGCCTTAAATTACCTTTTAAATTTGCATTTTCAAAAAAAGTTTTGTCGATGAAAAAAGTCAACTCTGTAAAATATTTAGAGAGATTTATTCTGAGCCAAATGTGAGTGACCATGGCCTGTGACACAGCCCTCAGGAGGTCCTGAGAAAGTGTGCCCAAGGTGGTTGGGGGTGCAGCTTGGTTTTATACATTGTAGGAAGGCATGAGACATCAATCACATACATTTAAGGAATACATTGGTTTGTTCCAGAAAGGCGGGACAACTTGAAGGGTGGGAGTGCTTCCAGGTACAGGTAAATTTAACCATTTTCTGGTTGACAATTGGTTGAGTTTTTGTCTAAGGATCTGAGATCAACAGAAAGGAAATGTTCAGGTTAAGATAAAAGATTGTGGAAACCAAGGTTCTTTTGAAATCTCATAGTGGCTGTCCTTAGAAACAAGAGATGACAAATGTTTCCTATTCAGACCCTTTAAAAGGTGCTAGACTCTCAGTCAATCTATTCAGAATTGGAAGGGCCTCGAAGGAAAAGGTCTCGCTGTGTTAATGGAGATTATTTAGAGATGCGAATTTTCCCCCACAAAGGACGGCTTGCAGGACCATTTCAAAATGTGACAAAGAAACATGTTTTTGGGGTAAAATATTTTATTTTCTTCCTCATCTCATAATGTTATGCCAGAGTCAGGTTGGAAAGTAAGTCACATTACATAGGGTTAAATAAAACCCATCTGATGTGAATTTATGGTTTGTAGGGCATAACTCCTCAGACCCCTTAGATAGAAATTTGGGTAAGATTAAAAAAATCAGAGTTTAGTCCTCAGTTCCTTTCTATTCCCTGAGGTTGTTTCCAGAGGAAGTTAAAAATTATTTTATCAAGTAAAACAAAACTAAGGTCCCCATTAAGATTTTTTTATTTAAATTTTGATTCAAATTGTGTTAAATTTTATAGTTTTCTGTAAGGGCAAATATAAATATAAAAATTTGGGCCAGGTGCGGTGGCTCACGCCTGTAATCCCAGTACTTTGGGAGGCAGAGGTGGGTGGATCACGAAGTCAGGAGTTCAAGACCAGCCTGGCCAAGATGGTGAAATCCCATCTGTACTAAAAATACAAGAAAATTAGCCGGATGTGGTGGTGGGTGCCTGTAATCCCAGCTGCTCAGGAGGCTGAGGCAGATAATTTCTTGAACCCGGGAGGTGGACGTTGCAGTGAGCAGAGATCACACCACTGCATCCCAGCCTGGGCGACAGAGCGAGACTCTGTCTCAAAGAAAAACAAAACAAAACAAAACTTAATTTTCCTTCTTGCAAAAAGGAAAAAAGACCTTTCCTCCTCTCTTTTCTTATAGCATTTCCTTAAGAAAACTTGTAATTGTAAATCCTTTCTCTGTCTCTGTGAGATTTAGCAAAACTTTTTAAAAAGTAAATAAGCTTCTTGCTAGTTTAACAACCCAGGAAGGTCTTTCTTAATGGCCTTGGGTCATGTCTTTGAAACGTAAGCATCAAGGAAGATTGCACCCCATCTCCCTGCCTCTGTGGTAAACTCCCAGGCTCCTGCCTACCTGCTATTAACTACCTGCCTGTCATAGAGATACCAGAAACTTTACTTTTCATTTACATAACGGCAATTAACTAACACTGATGGCTACCCTAATTATCAGGTGAATTTCAGATGAATTATATATAGCAAATGGTGTTGTACAGTTGTCTTACTTGAGGACAAGTTATCTTTTACCTTGAGAAAATGGAATGCGTTGTATCAGACCTGCTAATATAAAAAATGATAGTTCTTCCTGTCTTCATAAACTCATTAGTGGGTTGCCTGTGACGCACATCGCAGTCTGGTTTAATGTTTATTCAATAATGTAACTGTTTTGTTCTTTTCTCCATCTGTGGAGAGGATTTTCTGGGTTGGAAAGAGGCTTTGTTTTAAATTATTTCCTCAATACCTCCCATCCAGAAAAGTGGTGTGTGTGTGTGTGTGTGTGTGTGTGTGTGTGTGTGTATTATGTGTGCATATTTTTATATGTATATATGTGTGTTTATACACATGACTATATAGAAGGAATATAGAAGGAATAAGTCCTAGTGTTCAATAGCACAGTATGGTGACAAGTGTTAACAATAATTTATTGTGTATTTCAGAATAGCTAGAAGATTTGGAATATTCACAACACAAAGAAATGATAAATGAGGTGGTGGATATTGTAATTACTCTGATTTGATCATCACAGATGGTATGCATATATCAAAATACCACATGTACCCCACAAATATGTACATTATGTACCAAAAAAAAAAAAAAAAAAAAACTAAAATAAGCAGCAAAAAACACTTCCAGCTAGCATGGTGCTTACAAAATGCCTAAGCTCAGTTATCAGCCAATGAGAGGCATTATCATATCACCACCATAAAATGGGGGAACTGATGAAAAAATATACATATTTTTTCTAGATGATTCTACATGTTTTAATGTAATAAAGTTATTGACCAGGAAATACATAATTTGCTTTACATATACAGCCAAGTCCTCTCTCTGTATCCGCAGGGGGATTAGTTCCAGGACCTCCCTGGATTACTCAAATCCAGGGATGTTCAAGTCTCTGGTAGAAAATAACCTGGTATTTGCATAACCTACACACCTCCTTCCGTGTACTTTAAATTATGTGTAGATTAATTGTAAACCTAACACAATGTAAATACTATGTAAATAGTTTTACTCTATTGTTTAGGTATAACGACAAGGGGAAAAGATGGTACATGCTCAGTAAGATATAAAATTTTAAGTCATTTCTTTTTTAGAGAAGGTCTCACTATGTTGCACAGGCTGGTCTCCAACTCCGGGCCTCCAGTGATCCTCCCAAGTGGCTGAGATCACAGGCACAAGCCATCCCTGCCCAGATCATTTTTAAGTATTTTCAATCCGAGCTTAGTTGAATCCATAGATATGGACCCCGGGGATAAGGAGGGACGACTATATATAGTCCTTAGTGAAATGATAGTCATGATATTCTATTACATTAGGTTAAAATTTGTGTAAATTCATGAGAAGGATGAACACCTAACATTAAGCGCTTTTGCTTTTGGGAAGTGGTATACTCGTTTTCTGTTTTAGCTTATACATACTTTGTAGTTTATTACTTTTCGCGTACCGTTTGCACAATTGTGAAAGCTAGCATTCCTAAGAGGAAGCGGTTACAGGGCAATATCCTTCATTACTCCACGTACTCCTGTACCCACGGAGTTCAACCACTTTAACAAAACCGCCCATCAGTGATCCTTGGAGCACCTCACTGTGGCCTTCCGTCTTCACGCCCCGACGTGCGCCGTGCAGCTCTCCAGCCATCACTGAGCAACGCCAGGGCCCGCTCCAGGAAACCAGACAGCAGTCACTCAGGCCGCTGGAGGAGGACGCGCCTCATAACCTCATCCAAGATGGAGTCGCAGCCGGGCCTTCTGGGAAGCGTAGTTCTGGATTAGGGCTCGGGGGACGTTCTGCGCATGTGCAGTGCCATCTCCTTTCTGGCTTTGGCGTTTTTGTCTTACGCCCTAGGATGGGCAAAGGACTCCGATGCCTCCGGGTCTCCGCTGGGCCGCAAAGGGCGGGGCCTGGACTCGGCGCCGGCCGGGAGCAGAGGCCGAGCCCCTGCAGGTGTGTCGAAGGCCCTTGCGCCAGGGCAGGGCGTGGGAGGCGGGCTCTCGAGCCTGGAAGTCGCCTCCTGGTCCCGGTGCTGCCTCCGCGGAGGGCCCCTGGTGGAAGTGGCCTGGCGGGGAGGTTGGCCTTCTGCGCTGGCGCCCCTGCCCGGAATGGCATTTGAGCTAACTGCTTGAGGGGCAGCCAGAGGAGGCCTGCGGTGGCTGGGCAGCGGGTGCCCGGAGCAGCCGCATTGTATGACGTGGACCGGAGCCGCCATGTCAGGCGCGCTGGCCGCTGCAGACGCCGCGAAAGCCGCAGAGACGTGGGTTCCGGTCCAGCGTCTGCAGGTCGTCCCAGTGCGGCTCGACGCCCATCTGGTAAATGATGGGGGCCTTTGGGTACTGAATAGGATAGTAGATGTAAAGTATGATACAGGACTCAATAAAGGTGAGCTGCTTCTATTACAAGACATGCTGTTTTCATTATTGGCTCATTTAATCATCTTAACCATCCTTTCGACTTAACCATCTCCATTTAAATAAATGTGACTACTAAAGATTCAGAGATAAATTCATTTACTCACAGTATTAGCAGGTGGGATGTAAATCCTCACTTTTTCTTCTGAGTTCATGTGCCTTCCCATACTAAAATCCAGTCTCGGCTTGTATTTAGCACAGCATTTCTCCCTTGAGCACCACCAGAATGTAGCTGTGGAGTGTACT
The DNA here is from genome assembly GCF_006542625.1 of Nomascus leucogenys. Lineage (NCBI taxonomy): Eukaryota > Metazoa > Chordata > Mammalia > Primates > Hylobatidae > Nomascus > Nomascus leucogenys. The sequence continues at coordinate 39,607,023 of NC_044398.1, read as the reverse complement.
GAACCCAGTCTTACCACGTAGTGTTCTGTTTCCAAAAATGCTTGGGGGACTCTTCAGAGCCCTTGAGTCAAAAGGTTAATTATTTAAGGCCTTCCTGCATCCTCCAACAGTAGTCTCTTCTTAGAGGACTGTAAAACTGTATATTGAAACCACCATTTGAGCCCTCAATTTTGCATTTTACAGAAGCTGGGAATCCCATCCATCCCAGAGGCTAGTTTCTGAAGAGAGGAAATGTGACAAAGAATTTTTTTAAAGATGAAAACTGCAGTTCATCAGTTCCCCCATTTTATGGTGGTGATATGATAATGCCTCTCATTGGCTGATAACTGAGCTTAGGCATTTTGTAAGCACCATGCTAGCTGGAAGTGGTTTTTGCTGCTTATTTTAGTTTTTTTTTTTTTTTTTTTGGTACATAATGTACATATTTGTGGGGTACATGTGGTATTTTGATATATGCATACCATCTGTGATGATCAAATCAGAGTAATTACAATATCCACCACCTCATTTATCATTTCTTTGTGTTGTGAATATTCCAAATCTTCTAGCTATTCTGAAATACACAATAAATTATTGTTAACACGTCACCATACTGTGCTATTGAACACTAGGACTTATTCCTTCTACATATTTTTGTACCCATTAACCAACCTCTCTTCATTCCTCACTCCCTGCTTCCCTTTGCAGTCTCTGGTAACCATCATTCTACATCCTACCTTAATGAGATCAACTATTTTAGCTCCCACGTATGAGTGAGAACATGATATTTGTCTTTATGTGCCTGGCTTATTTCATGTAACAGAATGTCTTCCAGTTCCATCTTTGTTGCTGCAGTGACAAAATTTCATTCTTTTTATTGCTGAATAATATGCCATTGTGTATATATACCACAATTTTCATTATCTATTCATGCATTGATGGGTACTTAGGTTGATTCTGTATCTTGACTATTGTGAATAGTGCTGCGATAAAAATGGGAGTGCAGAGATCTCTTCAATATACTGATTTCCTTTCTTTTGGATATATACATAGCAGTGAGATTACTGGATCATATGGTAATTCTGTTTTTAATTTTTTGAGGAACCTCCATACTGTTTTCCACAGTGGCTGTACTAGTTTACATTGCCACCAAGAGTATATGAGGGTTCTCCTTTCTCTATATCCCAGCATTTGTTATTTTTTTGCCTTTTTTATAATAGCTGTTTTAAGGGGTAAAATGATACCCCATTGTGGTTTTGATTTGCATTTGTCTGATGAGTAGTGATGTTGAACATTTTATCATATACCTATTGGCCATTTGTTTGTCTTCTATTGTGAAATGGCTGTTCAGATCATTTGCTCAATTTTTTTAAATCAAATTTTTTGTTTTCTGGCTGTTGAGTTCCTTATTTATTCTGGTTATTAATTCTTTGTAAGATGGGTAGTTTGCAAATATTTTCTCCTATTCTTTGGGTGTCTTTTCACTGTGATTGCTTACTTTGCTCTGCCAACGCTTTTTAGTTTGATGTAATCCCATTCATCTATTTTTGCCTTTATTGCTTGTGCTTTTGAGGCCTTACCAAAAAATTTTTGCCCAGACCAATGTTCTGAAGCATTCCAAATGTTTTCTTCAAGTAGTTTCATAGTTTCAGGTCATATCTTTAAGTCTTTAATCCACTGTCATTTGATTTTTGCATATGATGAGAGACAGGGGTCTAGTTTCATTCTTCTGCATATGGATATCCAGTTTTCTCAGCACTATTTATTGAAGAAACTCATTTCTCCAATGTATGTTCTTGGTGCCTTTGTCAAAAGTGAAATTGGCTATAAATGCATGTATTTATTTCTCAATTCTCTTTTCCATTGGTCTATGTGTCTCTTTTTATGACAGTAACCTACTGTTTTGTTTACTATAGCTTTATGGTATATTTTTAAGTCTGGTAGTGCAGTGCCTCCAGCTTTGTTCTTTTTGCACAAAATTGCTTTGGCTATTCGGGGTCTTTGGTGGTTCCATATAAATTTTAGGATTTTTTTCCTATTTCTGTGAAAAATGTCATTGGTATTTGGATATGGATTGCATTGAATCTGTAGACTGCTTTTAGTACTATGGACATTTAACAATATTAATTCTGCCAGCCCATGAGCATGGGATATCTTTCCATTTTAATGTCATTCACCAGTGTTTTATACTCTTTTTTTTTTGAGACAAGGTCTCAGTTTGGTGCAATCTTGGCTCACTGCAATCTCTGCCTCCCAGGTTCAAGCGATTCTCCCGCCTCAGCCTCCCAAGTAGCTGGGATTACAGGAGTGTGCCATCACACCTAATTTTTTTTTTTTTTTTGTATCCTTAGTGGAGACAGGGTTTTGCCATGTTGGCCAGTCTGATTTTGAACTCCTGACCTCAGGTGATCCACCCACCTCCACCTCCCAAAGTGTTGGGATTATAGTTGTGAGCCACAGTGCCCAGCCTGTTTTAGACTTTTAATTGTAAGATCTGTTACTTTTTTGGTTAAATTTATTCCAAGGTGTTGGGGTTTTTTTGGTAGCTATTGTAAATGGGATTGCTTTCTTGATTTCTTTTTCACATTGTTCACTGTTGGTGTATGGAAATGCTACTGATTTTTTTTTTTTTTTTAGACGGAGTTTCACTCTTGTTGCCTAGGCTGGAGTACAATGGCATGATCTTGGCTCACTGCAACCTCCGCCTCCTGGGTTCAAGCAATTCTCTTGCCTCAGCCTCCAGAGTAGCTGGGATTACAGGCATGTGCCACTACACCTGGCTAATTTTGTACTTTTAGTAGAGACGGGTTTTCTCCTTGTTGGTCAGGCGGGTCTCGAACTCCTGACCACAGGTGATCCACCCACCTCGGCCTCCCAAAATGCTGGGATTACAGGCGTGAGCCACCATGCCTGGCCTGCTACTGATTTTTTAATGTTGATTTAGTATCCTGCAACTTTACTGAATTCATGTATCAGTTCTACCAGTCTTTTTTGGTGGAGTCTTTTTGTTTTACTAAATATAGGGTCATGTCATCTGTGAACAAAGATAATTTGACTTTTTCCTTTCCAATTTGGATGCCCTTTGTGGTTTCTGCTGCTTATGAAAAGGACCTTAGTATTATGACATGTAGTTGCCTTTTGCTACATACATGAAGTGCTTGAGAATTATGATGTCTAACTGTTATTTTAGAAGCTAGATTTGTGTCACTGTCAGCAGATTAGATTCTCAAGTTAGAGTTCATCAGGGCCTAATTAAATTTTACCTTAGGCCTAGCCCAGGTTTTGAGGGGACAATGCATTGCCGGTACTGTCTGTATTGGTTATCCTGGGTGAAGACTTATAGAAGCAGGATGGTACATGAAGGGTTGTTCAAAATTATCTAATTCCTACTCATTTTAAAGACAAAAGCATTGAAACTAAGACAATCACTAAGTTTATTAATAGCAGACCTTAGGGTAGAACTGAGTCTTTAAGTTCATTATATCATATTTACATCAAAAGAAGTTTCCTAGAGAAGTGGTTTTTGAGAAACTGCAATTTAGGGAGAAGAAATGTCCTATTTTTGAGAACTTTGAAGAGACTTTCTAACCTTGGGTTTATAATAGAAAAAAATGGTTATGATATGTAACTTAATTACCTTTTATGTGCCAATAAATATATCCTTCAACATCATTTCTAGTGTCAGCAAAGGGCTCCATACTTTGGATATATTATACATGTTATTTAATCTGTCATTATTGGATATTTAAGTTTTGATTCTTTTGTGTTATTCAGAAAACAGAAACATAATTTTCAAAACAGCCAATAGGAGAGAAACGTGTAGATTCACTCAAAAATGTCCCAGGCTCATCAAGATTTATATCAGAGTCAGAAGTGGACAGGTGTGTGCTACTTCATCATGATCCTTACTATTCTTTATAATGGGACAAAGGGACATTTTCTTAAAGGTATATATTTTACTAAAATGTTGTATGGAAATTTCTCACTGGTGATTCCTCGAGCTGCCAGATAAGGTCTCTTATGATTTCTGCCTGGCTTTGTAGTTTTCAGCCTTTCCCAAAAGCAGCAGAAAATGAACAAGTTCCAGGTGAGTCATTTATTTAGCCCGTACTTTGTTTCACTGTGTGTGTGTGTGTGTGTTTAATGAGTTTTATGAATGAGAGCCCATACACTAAATTAGAAACATAGAAATAGTTAAAAATCACCTTAAGGCAAAATACCATTTGAATAAAACAGCTATTCTCAAAATGTGGTCTGCAGATCCCTGGGAGCTCCAAGACCCTCTCAAGGGGTCTATGAGGTTGAGACTCAGAGTGCTAAGATGTAGATTGCCTTTTACACTGTTGATACTTGCACTGATGGCATGAAAGCCATGCTAAATAGGTTACTGCCTGTTTGGCATAAAGTAGACAATGACATTGATACTAACAAATGTGATTTATTTTTTTGAGATGGAGTCTTGCTTTGTTGCCCAAGATGGAGTGCAGTGGCATAATCTCGGCTCACTGCAGCCTCTGTCTCCCAGGTACAAGTGATTCTCCTGCCTCAGCCTCCCTAGTAGCTGGGATTACAGGCACCTGCCACCATGCCCAGCTAATTTTTGTATTTTTACTAAAGAAGGGGTTTCCCCATGTTGGCCAGGCTGGTTTCAAATTCCTGACCTCAAGTGATCCTCCCAACTCAGCCTCCCAAAGTGCTGGGATTACAGGTGTGAGCTACCATGCCAGGCCACAAATGTGATCTTAAAAATATATTTTATAACAATGTGTCAACATTTGAGTAATATTTCTGAGATATATGTTCAGAGACAAACTCAAGCAATTTAGGAGGACAAAATGATACAGAGAAGTGAGGAATGAGTTACAGGTTGATTAGGACAATGCTACCCTAAAAGATAATATTTGAAGAAAGTGCTGAATTGAATGAGAGACAGAGCGAAGTAGAAATCTGAGGGAGCAGCATTGTGGGTAGGAAAAACAGCAGTACAGATACCACAAAGCATGTTCCAGAAACAGTATGTAGGATATTGAAGCTAGAGAGATATGACTTAGGGAAAGAATGGTAAGAAGTAACATCAAAAAGGTAGAGGAAGCTAGAATATGTATGGCCTTTGTAGGCTGTAGAAAAGATTGAATTTTGATTTTTGTTTTTGCTCATTTAAAAATCATCCTTTACATAATCAAAGGAATACACATAATGAAACTTGACCTCAGGGGAGAAAGAATTTAGCCATTCAATAATAAGCATGGTATAAGCTATAGATTTTATATAAATGCCTTTTATCAGATGAAAGAAGTTCTTTTCCTAGTTTCTTCAGAGTTTTTATCATGAATGGATCTTGAATTTTGTCAAATGTTCTTCTGCTTTTTTTGGGGATAATCATGTTTTTCTTTTTTAGTTTGTTAGCATAATGAACTACATTGATGTTCAAATGTGGAATCAACCTTGCATTGCCAGGATAAATTGGTAATAATGTATATATTTTTATATATTGCTGAATTAGATTTGCTAACATTTTTTGAGGATTTTTGCATCTATCATGAGGAATATTGATACTAGTAAATGTTTAATAATCAGATTTTAGGGGTTGTGAAAGAAATTTGGTTTATACTGTTTACCAATTTCTGTGGTATAAATACTCCCACCATGGCAAATTTTAAGCTACAACATGCCAGCCAGTTCCTGAAAACTTAACCATCAGCTCTTCTGAAATGATACAAACTGGTGCCAGCAACCACTGTAGTTGTCATTTCTGGTAATGTTTTTATTAGATTTGGGTCTCAGGGTCATGTGAGCCTTATAAAATCAGTTGAGAATGGTTATTTTTTCTTGGTTTTATGGAAGAAATTACATATAATTGGTATTGTTTCTGCCTTATTGTTTGATTGAATTCACCAATGAAACCATTTAGGCCCGAAGTTGTCTTTGTTCAAAGGTTTTGTTTACTTGTTTTAATTGAAGTGAGATTCACATACTATTCATCATTTAAAAGTATACAATTGTGAGGTGTTAATATTTAGTACATTCACAGTGTTGTGTAACACCACCTCTACCTAGTTTCAGAATATTTTCACCATCCCAATAGAAAACTCCATACCAATTAAGCAGTCATTCCCTGTTCTCTCTCCCCCTATCCCCTGGCAACCATTAATATGTTTTCTGTCTCTATGGATCTACCTATTCTAGATATTTCATGTAAGTGAGATCATATATTATGTGACCTTTTGTGTCTGCCTTCTTTCACTTAGCATGTTTTCCAGGTTCATCCACCTTGAAGCATGTATCAGTATATCATTCCTTTTTATGGCTAAAATGCCATTGTGTATATACGCCACAATTTGTTTATCCATTCATCCATTGACAGACATTTGGGTGGTTATTATGAATAGTGCTATTATGCAAATTCATCTACAATGCCTTTAACTATTTTCAATTCTTTTGGGTATATACCTAGAAATGGAATTGCTGGGATGTATGGCAATTCTATGTTTAAGGTTTGAGGAATTGCCAAACTTCCACAGCAGCTGCACCATTTTACATTCACATTAGCAATGTACAAGGGTTTCAGTTTCTCCATATACCCCCAACACCTGTTCTCCATTTTTAAAATTATGCCCATTATAATTGGGGTGGGGGGGTGAAGTGGTATTGTTGCGGTTTTGCATTGCATTTCTTTAGAGATGAATGATGTTGAACATCTTCTAGTTTGCTTTTTTTTTTTCTAGTGTGCTTTGTACCCATTTGTATATACTGTCATCGTTTGGTATTTGCAGGTGATTGGTTCCAGGACCCCTGCACGTACTAAAATCCACACATACTCAAGTCCTGCAGTCAGCCCTTCAGAACCCATGTGTGCAAAAAATTGGCCCTCCATATGGGTGGGTTTCCAATCTTGCAAATACTATATTTTCAATCTATGTTTGGTTGAAAATAATCCGCATCCAAGCCTGTGTGAGTTGTGTTATTTGGAGAAATGTACACTTAAGTTCTTTGACCATTTCCTAACTGGGCCGTTTATCTTTTTGTTGTTGAATTATAAGAATGTTTTATGGCCGGGCACAGTGGCTCATGCCTGTAATCTCAGCATTTTGAGAAGCCAGGGTGGGTGGATCACTCGAGGTCAGGAGTTCAGACCAGCCTGGTCAACATGGTGAAACCCTGTCTCTACTAAAAATACAAAAATTAGCTGGGCTTGGTGGTGTGTGCCTGTAGTCCCAGCTACTTGGGAGGCTGAGGCAGGAGAATCACTTGAACCCGGGAGGTGGAGGTTGCAGTGAGTCGAGATGGCGCCACTGCACTCCAGCCTAGGTGACAGAGCAAGACTCTGTCTTTAAAAAAGAAAAAAAGATTGGCTGGGTGCAGTGGCTCACACCTGTAATCCCAACACTTTGGGAGGCCAAGGCAGGTGGATCATGAGGTCAGGAGTTTGAGACCAGCCTGGCCAACATGGTGAAACCCCATGTCTATTAAAAATACAAAAATTAGTTAGGCATGGTGGTGCATGCCTGTAGTCCCAGCTACTTGGGAGGCTGAGGCAGGAGAATTGCTTGAACCCAGGAGGCAGAGGTTGTGGTGAGCTGAGGTGGTGCTGCTGCACTCCAGCCTGGGCAACAGAGGGAGACTCTGTCTCAGATGATTTGCAAATATTTTCCACACTGTGGGTTGTCTTTTCTCTATTGTGACAGTGTTCTATAATGCACAAACATTTCAAATTATGATGAGGTGCAGTTTATTTTTCTTTTGTTTGTGCTTTTGGTGTCATATAGAAGAATCCATTGCCAAATTCAAGGTACGCTATGTTTTCTTCTAAGAGTTCTACATATTTAACTCACATATTTAGGTTATTTATCCATTTTGAATTGATTTTTGCATACGATGTGAGGTAGAGGTCCCATTTAACTCATGCATGTGGGTATTCAGTTTTCCCAGTATTATTTGATGAAGAGACTATTCTTTTCCCACTGAATGGTCTTGGCAGCCTTGTTGAAAATCAGTTGGGGCTGTACACAGTGGCTCATGCCTGTAATCCTAACACTTTAGGTAACCAAGGTGGGCAGATCTCTTGAGCCCAGTAATTTGAAACCATCCTGGGCAACATGGCAAGACCCTGTCTCTACAAAATACAAAAATTAGCTGGGTGGGTGGTTTGCACTTTTAGTCCCAGATACTTGGGAGGCTGAGGTGGGGGAATCACCTGAGACTGGGGAGGTCCAGGCTGCAGTAAGCCATGATTGCACCATTGCACTCCATACAGTGAGACCCTGTCTTAGGAAAAAAAAAAAAAAAAAAAAAAAAAAAAAAAAGAAGAAAATCATGTGGTTGTAGATTTGTGGGTTTATTTCTGAGCTCAGTTCTATCCCGTGTCCTAATGCCAGTACCTCACTGTTTTGGTAACTGTAGCTTTGCAGTAAGTTTTGAAATTGTGAAGTGTGAGTCCTCTGACTTTATTCTTCTTTCCCAATGTTGTTTTGGCTACTGGGGACCCCTTGCAATTCTGTATGAATTGGAGGATAGTCTTTTCCATTTCTGTGCAAAAGTCATTAAGAGTTTGATAGGGACTGTTTTGAATCTGTAGATTTCTTTGGGTAGTATTGTCATTTGAACCATATTAAGTCTCCCAGTCCATGAATACAGGATGCCATCTCATTTATTTAGGTCTCATCTTAGTATAGCCAGCCAGCTCTCTTTTGGTTACTACTATTTTCATGAAATGCCTTTTTCCATGCTTTCTTTTCAGCCTACTTGTGTCTTTGGGTCTAAATTTAATTTTAGAAGGCATATATTTGAATCATGTTTTTAATATCCAGTCAATCTCTGCCTTTAACTGGTGAGTCTAATCAATTTAAAGTGATGTTTGATAAAGTCTTACTTCTGCAACTTGGCATTTTTCTTTGACATAATTTATATCTTTTCCTTTAATTCCTCTGTGATATGGTTTGGCTCTGTGTCCCCAACCAAATCTCATGTCAAATTGTAACCCTCAATGTTGGAGGAGGGGCCTGGTGGGAGGTGATTGGATCATGGGGGCAGACTTCCCCCTTGCTGCTCTTGTGATAGAGAGTGAGTTCTGACAAGATTGGTTAAAAGTGTGTAGCACTTCCCCCTTTGCCCTCTCTCTCCTGCTCTGCCATGTGAAGATGTGCCGACTTCTCCTTCACCTTCTGCTATAATTGTAAGTTTCCCAAGGCCTCCACAGCCATGCTTCCTGTACAGCCTGTGGAACCATGAGCCAATTAAACCTCTTTTCTTTGTAAATTACCCAGTCTCAGGTAGTTCTTTTCTTTTTTATTTTTAAATTGAGATGGAGTCCTGCTCTGTCACTCAGGCTGGAGTGCAGTGGTGTGATCTTGGCTCACTGCAACCTCTGCCTCCTGGGTTCAAGCGATTCTCCTGGCTCAGCCTCCCAAGTAGCTGGGATTACAGGTGCCACCACGCCTGGCTAATTTTTGTATTTTTAGTAGAGATGGGGTTTTGCCATGTTGGCCATGTTGAACTTCTGACCTCAAGTGATGTGCTCGCCTCAGCCTCCCAAAGTGCTGGGATTACAGGAGTGAGCCACCACGCCCAGACTCAGGTAGTTCTTTATAGCAATGTGATAACACACTAATACCCTCCAACACTGCCTTCTTTTAAAATTTTTTCTAATGTACCATTTTGCTTTCCTCCTCATTTCCTTTTATGAATATTTTAAGGTGTTTTCAGTGGTTACTCTTAGCATTACAATTAACTTCTCTAATTTTTAACAATCTAGTTTGAATTGATACCAACTTAGCTTCAGTAGTGTATAAAAATTGCTGATATATAGCTCTGTTTCTCCCCTCTTATGGTTGTTACTGTCACAAATTACATTTTTGTATGTTGTGTGGCCACTAACATTCAGTCACCATTTTATGCATTTGTCTTTTAAATCCTATAGGAAGCAAAAAGAGGAGATATAATTAAAAAAATACAATACTGGCTTTTATATTTACCTATATAGTTACCTTTACCTGTGTTCTTTATAGCTTCATATGGCCCTGAATTACTGTCCAGTGTCCTTTCATTTCAGACTGAAGGACTCCTTGTAGCATTTCTTATAAGGCAGGTCTACTAGAAACAGAGTCCTTTAGCTTTTGTTTATCTTGGAATGCCTTAATCTCTTATGCATTATTGATGGATAGTCTTGATGGAAAAGAGTTCTTGAAATAGAATTCTTTTCTTTCAGCACTTTAATATGTCATCACACTGCCTTTTGGCTATCATAGTTTCTGTTAAGACATCTGCTTTAATCTTAATGGATTAATGGATTAATATTAATGGCTGGAGTTGACTGCTTTCAGCTTTTCCATGCTGAGGTTGCAAGTGGCTGGTGGCTCTAGCATTCCAAAGCATGGAGGGCAGAGGCCCCCATACTTTCCAGACTTTATGCTTTGATTCCCTTTTAAATATCAGTTCCAACTTTAAGACATTTCTTTGCTCCTGTATTTGATCATAGGCTGTTAGGAACAGTCAGGCCACATCTTGAATGCTTTGCTGCTTAGAAATTTCTTCTGCCAGATACCCTAGGTCATCATTCTTAAGTTCAGTCTTTCATAGATCCCTAGGACATGCAGCCAAGCTCTGTGCCAGGACAAAACATGGGTGATCTATACTCCAGTTTCCAATAAATTCCTCATTTTCTTCTGAGACCTCATCAGCTTAGCCTTCACTGTCCATATCACTATCAGCATTTTGGTCACAACCATTTAACCAGTCTCTTAGAAGTTTCAAAGTGTCTTCTTCTGAGCCCTCCAAATTCTTCCAACCTCTGCTTGTCACTCAGTTCCAAAGTAACTGAAAAGTGCTTCTGCATCTTCATAGCAATGCTCTACTCTTCAGTACCAATGTTGTGTTCTTTTTTGCATTGCTACAAAGAAATACCTGAGGCTGGGTCATTTATACAGAAGAGAGGTTTAATTGGCTCATGGTTATGCAGGCTGTACAGGAAGCATGGCACTGGCATCTGCTCAGCTTCTGGTGAGGTCTCAGGGAAATTTTACTCATGGCAGAAAGTGAAGCAGGAGCCAGTACATCACATAATGACAGTGGGAGCAAGAGAGAGAGATAAGGGGTAGGTCGTAGACTCTATTTATTTATTTATTTATTTATTTATTTTTTGAGGTGGAGTCTCTATTACCCAGGCTGGAGTGCAGTGTCATGATCTTGGCTCACAGCAACCTCTGCCTCCCAGGTTCAAGTGATTCTCCTCCCTCAGCTTCCCGAGTAGTAGGGACTACAGTCGTGGACGACCACACCCTCCTAATTTTTGTATTTTTAGTAGAGACGGGGTTTTGCCATGTTGGCCAGGCTAGTCTCAAACTCCTGACCTCAGGTTATCCACCCGCCTTGGCCTCCCAAAGTGCTGGGATTACAAGTGTGAGCCACCACGCCTGGTGCCAAACTCTTTTAAATAACAAGATCTCATGTGAACCGAGTGAGAACTCACTCATCATCAAGGGAATGGTACTAAACCATCCATAAGAGATATACCCCCATGACCCAAATACCTCCCACCAGTCCCCAACTCCCACACTGGGGATTATATTTCAACATGAAATTTGGAGGGGACACACATCCAAACTATATCAGTAGGCCAGTAAGAAAAAAGTGCCATAGACTTTCTCCCAAAAATTAGCAGCCTCTTTCTTTATTAAGTACTCCACTGAGGCTGGGTGCGGTGGCTCACGCCTATAATCCCAGCACTTTGGGAGGTTGAGGCGGGTGGATCACCTGAGGTCAGGAGTTCTAGACCAACCTGTCCAACATGGTGAAACCCTGTCTCTACTAAAAATACAAAAATTAGCTGGGTGTGGTGGTGGGCACCTGTAATCCCAGCTACTTGGGAGGCTGGGGCGGGAGAACTGCTTGAACCTGGGAGGCAGAAGTTGCAGTTGCAGTGAGCTGAGATCATGCAGTTGCACTCCAGCCTGGGTGACAGAGTGAGACTCTGTCTGGAAAAAAAAAAAAAAGAAAAGAAAAGAAAAGAAAAAAAATACTTCACTGGTTGATGGTTTAAAAAAAACAAAAAGATTCTAGAGTTCCAAAAAGTTGATTCTATCAGTTTTTGTCAGCTTTAATGGTTGCCTCAGTGGAGGGACCAATGCTTAGAGCTCCTGAAGTCACCATTTCTCATGAAGTCACTCATGTTGAAAGGTTTTTAACTACAGATTCAATTTATTTAATATAATTGATACTAGGATTATTTATCTTAGATATTTCTTCCTGAGTGAGTTTTGGTAGTTATCTTCTTTCAAGGAATTAATCCATTTCATTTAGTTGTAAAACTTATGCACATAGACAGGTTCTTAGTATTCTCTTATTATCCTTTTACTGTTTGTAGGGCCTATAGTGACTATTCCCCTTTTCATTTCTGATATTGTTAACATGTATTTTTTATCTTGATCATTCTGGATATAGGTTTATCAGCTTTCTTAGTTTTTTCAGAGAACCAACTTCAAATGTTATTTTCCAATAACATTAAACAAAGTGCTCACCTATTATTTTCAAGTATTTGATGACATTCCAGATAAGTTTCTGTTACTGATTCTAGTTTAAGTCTACTGTGTTCAGAGAATATATTTGGTAGATTTCAATTCTTTTAGTTTAAGATATTTTTCTGGCCCAGAAAATGGTCTTTCAGTGAATATTTTATGAAAAGATGTGAGCACTTTGTTAACATATTTAGAAGTATCTTTGAAGGACAGTTTAGTATACAAAATAGTCTTTTCCTTCTCCCTTCTTCTGTAAGCAGTCCGTTTTAAATTTCATAGTTTCCTGTTATGGTTGTATGAGAAATAATTTCTTATTCTTATATAACCATTAGCTTTTTTTATTTTTTGAGACAGGGTTTCGCTCTCTCACCCAGGCTGGACTGCAGTGGCACAATCTTGGCTCACTGCAACCTCTGCCTCCTGGGTTCAAGCAATTCTCTGCCTCAGCCTCCAGAGTAGCTGAGATTACAGGCACCTGCCACCATGCCTGGCTAATTTTTTGTATTTTTAGTAGAGATGGGGTTTCACCATCTTGGCCAGGCTGGTCTTGAACTCCTGACCTCATGATCCACATGCCTCAGCCTCCCAAAGTGCTGGGATTACAGGCATGAGGCATTGCGCCTGGCCATCTGTTAGCTTTTTTTTTCTTTTTTTTTTAATTGAGATGGAGTTTCAATCTTTGTTGCCCAGGCTGGAGTGCAATGCCACAATCTCGGGTCACCACAACCTCCATGTCCTGGGTTCAAGCAGTTCTCCTGCTTCAGCCTCCCGAGTAGCTGGGATTACAGGTATGAGCCACCGCACCTGGCTAATTTTGTATTTTTAATAGAGACGAGGTTTTTCCATGTCGGTCAGGCTGGTCTCGAACTCCTGACCTCAGGTGATCCGCCCACCTTGGCCTCTCAAAGTGCTGGGATTACAGGCGTGGGCCACCACGCGTGGCCCTGTTAGCTCTTATATCTGATTTGCCATGTGATTTTTTTTGTAGTTTCTATTAATTATATTCTAGAATGCCTTGCAAAATTAGTGCATCGTTTGTATGCTTTTAACATCTTTATATTTATGAAAACATCTTTTTTTTATACTTGAATGAAAAATTTGGCAGGGCATGGAATTCTAGGTTCAAAACCTTTATCCTTTGCGGGTATTTTTTCTTTATCTTTAGCATTTGGTTCTACATATGAAAAGTCGTATGTCAGTTTTGTCCTTATTCTCTTAGGTAATCTCTTAATTGCTGAAATAGAATTGCTGTCATTTAAGAAACTAGTACTTTCATGTTTTCACAGAAATAGAAGTGTTGCTTTAGAAAAACACAGATGTATTTCAACAGAATAAAATATCTGTGTGTGTGTATAACACAATTTTGTGTTTCTCTTTTTGTGTATATCGTACTCATATTTAGGGACCCTGGTGAAGTAATCATGTTGCCCAATTGACCCTGGTATCATTATGTGGTGGAGTCCTTTCATCAGCTCTTGCTTTATACTGGATGCTCTTTGGTTTTTGTTGTTGTTGTTTTTTAAGTGGGGAGTCTTTAATAATTTTCCTATCAGTCATCCTTCTGTCCTTGCCAAACTCCAGCCCTTTGACTATATAAGCATAGAAATTTACATGAAGCTCTTTGTTAGGATGTGTGTCCAAGAGCTGCCTTCTCTTATCTGGTCTTAGGAATTCTAGATATTTCCAAAATTTCCCAAAAAGCCTGCTTACTTATTACAGCTTTCACTCCTTTGCTGAGCTGGTGTGTGGTTATGCTAATTTGGACTCTTTACATTTGGATTTTGAACTACAACTGTCCCTTATTTGTAAGTCTCCCTTTCTTTGGTTTCCTAGGTACTCCTCCTGGCCTCTTATGTTTAGAGACGTTCTCTCAGGCTCCATGGTCTGGGCCTAGTCTCCAGCCATTATCTCAGATATTGTTGTTCCCACAGCTTCTAATTTTTTGTTTTTGTTTTTGTTTGAGACGTAGTCTTACTCGGTCGCCCAGGCAGGAGTGCAGTGGTGCTATCTTGGCTCACTGCAAGCTCCGCCTTCCAGGTTCACGCCATTCTCCTGCCTCAGCCTCCCAAGTAGCTGGGACTACAGGCGCCTGCCAACACGCCTGGCTAATTTTTTTTTTTTTTTTTTGTATTTTTAGTAGAGATGGGATTTCACCGTGTTAGACAGAATGGTCTCGATCTCCTGACCTCGTGATCCGCCCGCCTCAGCCTCCCAAAGTGCTGGGATTACAGGTGTGAGCCACCACGCCTGGCCCCCAGAGCTTTTTTGGGCTCTTCTAGAACACTATTTTTTTATGTATTTGAATGTTCTGTTTGTGGAAACTTATATGTGTATCTGACAAAATGGAAAATTCCAGCTTTATGTTCCACAGTCACTTTAAGCACAGAAAAAACAAACTTCAATTCATTAACTCCTGCCCAACTTATCCTTTACCTTGTATTCCTGTTTTCATTTACAGACTTCCTTGTTGCCACACAATAGTGTTAGTCTGTAAAAAAAGAGCCAGGCATGGTGGCGGGTGCCTGTAGTCCCAGCTACTCAGTAGGCTGAGGCAAGAGAATGGCGTGAACCCAGGAGGCAGAGCTTGCAGTGAGCTGAGATCGCACCGCTGCACTCCAGCCTGGATGACAGAGTGAGACTCCGTGTCAAAATAAATAAATAAATAAATAAATAAATAAATAAATAAATAAATAAATACGAACTGGCTGGGCGTGGTGGCTCAGACCGGTAATCCCAGCACTTTGGGAGGCCAAGGCGGGCAGATTATCTGAGCTCAGGAGTTCGAGACCAGCCTGGCCAACATGCCGAAACCCCGTCTCTACTAAAAACACAAAAATTAGCCCAGCGCGGTGGCAGGCAACTGTAATCCCAGCTACTTGGGAAGCTGATGTAGGAGAATCGTTTGAACCTGGGAGGCGGAGGTTGCAGTGAGCCAAGATTGGGCCATTGCACTCCAGCCTGGGAGACAGAGACAGACTCCATCTCAAAAGAAAAAAGAAAAAAAAAAGAACCAAGAATTTATATCCAGCCAAGACGTTCTGCAAGTAAAAATAATGTCCTTCAGATTTCATGGAATATAAATAAAGCAATGATTAGATGAAATTTCATAGCCTTAAATAGTTCTACCAATAAAAGTGAAGGAATGAAAATAATTGGCGCTATGACTATGCCCACAAGTGAGACATACAGACACTATGGGAGCTGCCCTCCCCCTTTCTCCCAGTGGTTATTAACTAATTTTCAATTAATTACAAAGTGGTGTTATACTTCTTTCCCCCACTGCTATTGCTTTCATATAAATGTTTTTCTGATCTTTCTTTTTTCTTTTTTTTTTTCTGCTTCAACTTTATTATTTATTTATTTATTTATTTTTATTATTGTACTTTAAGTTTTAGGGTACATGTGCACAATGTGCAGGTTTGTTACATGTGTATCCATGTGCCATGTCGGTGTGCTGCACCCATTAACTCGTCATTTAGCATTAGGTGTATCTCTTAATGCTATCCCTCCCCTTTCCCCCCACCTCACAACAGTCCCCGGAGTGTGATGTTCCCCTTCCTGTGTCCATGTGTTCTCATTGTTCAATTCCCACCTCTGAGTGAGAACATGCGGTGTTTGGTTTTTTGACCTTGTGATAGTTTACTGAGAATGATGATTTCCAGTTTCATCCATGTCCCTACAAAGGACATGAATTCATGATTTTTTATGGCTGCATAGTATTCCATGGTGTATATGTGCCACATTTTCTTAATCCATCCTATCGTTGTTGGACATTTGGGTTGGTTCCAAGTCTTTGCTATTGTGGATAGTGCTGTAATAAACATACGTGTGCATGTGTCTTTATAGCAGCATGATTTCTAGTCTTTTGGGTATATACCCAGTAATGGGATGGCTGGGTCAAATGGTATTTCTAGTTCTAGATCCCTGAGGAATCGCCACGCTGACTTCCACAATGGTTGAACTAGTTTACAGTCCCACCAACAGTGTAAAAGTGTTCCTATTTCTCCACATCCTCTCCAACACCTGTTGTTTCCTGACGTTTTAATGATGGCCATTCTAAATGGTGTGAGATGGTATCTCATTGTGGTTTTGATTTGCATTTCTCTGATGGCCAGGGATGATGAACATTTTGTCATGTGTTTTTTGGCTGCATTAATGTCTTCTTTTGAGAAGCATCTGTTCATGTCCTTCCCCACTTTTTGATAGAGTTGTTTGTTTTTTTCTTGTAAATTTGTTTGAGTTCATTGTAGATTCTGGATATTAGCCCTTTGTTAGATGAGTAGGTTGTGAAAATATTCTCCCATTTTGTAGGTTGCCTGTTCACTGTGATGGTAGTTTCTTTTGCTGTGCAGAAGCTCTTTAGTTTAATTAGATCCCATTAGTCAATTTTGGCTTTTGTTGCCATTGCTTTGGGTGTTTTACACATGAAGTCCTTGCCCATGCCTATGTCCTGAATGGTAATGCCTAGGTTTTCTTCTAGGGTTTTTATGGTTTTAGGTCTAACATGTAAGTCTTTAATCCATCTTGAATTAATTTTTGTATAAGGTGTAAGGAAGGAATCCAGTTTCAGCTTTCTCCATATGGCTAGCCAGTTTTCCCAGCACCATTTATTAAATAGGGAATCCTTTCCCCATTGCTTGTTGTTGTCAGGTTTGTCAAAGATCAGATAGTTGTAGATATGTGGTGTTATTTCTGAGGGCTCTGTTTTGTTACATTGATCTACATCTCTGTTTTGGTACCAGTACCATGCCATTTTGGTTACTGTAGCCTTGTAGTATAGTTTGAAGTCAGGTAGCGTGATGCCTCCAGCTTTGTTCTTTTGGCTTAGGATTGACTTGGCGATGCGGGCTCTTTTTTGGTTCCATATGAACTTTAAAGTAGTTTTTTCCAATTCTGTGAAGAAAGTCATTGGTAGCTTGATGGGGATGGAATTGAATCTATAAATTACCTTGGGCAGTATGGCCATTTTCACGATATTGATTCTTCCAGCCCACAAGCATGGAATTTTCTTCCATTTGTTTGTATCCTGTTTTATTTCATTGAGCAGTGGTTTGTAGTTCTCCTTGAAGAGGTCCTTCATGTCCCTTGTAAGTTGGATTCCTAGGTATTTTATTCTCTTTGAAGCAATTGTGAATGGGAATTCACTCATGATTTGGCTCTCTGTTTGTCTGTGATTGGTGTATAAGAATTCTTGTGATTTTTGCACATTCATTTTGTATCCTGAGACTTTCCTGAAGTTGCTTATCAGCTTAAGGAGATTTTGGGCAGAGACAATGAGGTTTTCTAGATATACAATCATGTCATCTGCAAACAGGGACAATGTGACTTCCTCTTTTCCTAATTGAATACCCTTTATTTCCTTCTCCTGCCTAATTGCCCTGGCCAGAACTTCCAACACTATGTTAAATAGGAGTGGTGAGAGAGGGCATCCCTGTCTTGTGCCAGTTTTCAAAGGGAATGCTTCCAGTTTTTGCCTGTTCAGTATGATATTGGCTGTGGGTTTGTCATAGATGGCTCTTATTATTTTGAGATACGTCCCATCAATACCTAATTTATTGAGAATTTTTAGCATGAAGGGTTGTTGAATTTTGTCAAAGGCCTTTTCTGCATCTATTGAGATAATCATGTGGTTTTTGTCTTTGGTTCTGTTTATATGCTGGATTACATTTATTGATTTGCATATGTTGAACCAGCCTTGCATCCCAGGGATGAGGCCCACTTGTTCATGGTGTATAAGCTTTTTGATGTGCTGCTGGATTCGGTTTGCCAGTATTTTATTGAGAATTTTTGCATCAATGTTCATCAAGGATATTGGTCTAAAATTCTCTTTTTTGGTTGTGTCTCTGCCAGGCTTTGGTATCAGGATGATGCTGGCCTCATAAAATAAGTTAGGGAGGATTCCCTCTTTTTCTATTGATTGAAATCATTTCAAAAGGAATGGTACCAGTTCCTCCTTGTACCTCTGGTAGAATTCGGTTGTGAATCCATCAGGTCCTGGACTCTTTTTGGTTGGTAAGCTATTGATTATTGTCCCAATTTCAGAGCCTGTTATTGGTCGATTCAGAGATTCAACTTCTTCCTGGTTTAGTCTTGGGAGGGTGTATGTGTTGAAGAATTTATCCATTTCTTCTAGATTTTCTAGTTTATTTGTGTAGAAGTGTTTGTAGTATTCTCTGATGGTAGATTGTATTTCTGTGGGATCGGTGGTGATATCCCCTTTATCATTTTTTATTGCATCTATTTGATTCTTCCCTCTTTTCTTCTTTTTTACTCTTGCTAGCAGTCTATCAATTTTATTGATCTTTTCAAAAAACCAGCTCCTGGGTTCATTAATTTTTTGAAGGGTTTTTTGTGTCTCTATTTCCTTCAGTTCTGCTCTGATTTTAGTTATTTCTTGCCTTCTGTTAGCTTTTGAATGTGTTTGCTCTTGCTTTTCTAGTTCTTTTAGTTGTGATGTTAGGATGTCAATTTTGGATCTTTCCTGCTTTCTCTTGTGGGCATTTAGTGCTATAAATTTCCCTCTACACACTGCTTTCAATGTGTCCCAGAGATTCTGGTATGTTTTTTCTTTGTTCTCATTGGTTTCAAGGAACATCTTTATTTCCGCCTTCATTTCGTTATGTACCCAGTAGTCATTCAGGAGCACGTTGTTTAGTTTCCATGTAGTTGAGCAGTTTTGAGTGAGTTTCTTAATCCTGAGTTCTAGTTCGATTGCACTGTGGTCTGAGAGACAGTTTGTTATAATTTCTGTTCTTTTACATTTGCTGAGGAGAGCTTTACTTCCAACTATGTGGTCCATTTTGGAATAGGTGTAGTGTGGTGCTGAAAAAAATGTATATTCTGTTGATTTGTGGTGCAGAGTTCTGTAGATGTCTGTTAGGTCCGCTTGGTGCAGAGCTGAGTTCAATTCCTGGGTATCCTTGCTAACTTTCATTGATCTGTCTAATGTTGACAGTGGCTTGTTAAAGTCTCCCATTATTATTGTGTGGTAGTCTAAGTCTCTTTGTAGATCACTCAGGACTTGCTTTATTAATCTGGGTCCTCCTGTATTGGGTGCATATATATTAAGATAGTTAGCTCTTCTTGTTGAATTGATCCCTTTACTATTATGTAATGGCCGCCTTTGTCTCTGTTGATCTTTGTTGGTTTAAAGTTTGTTTTATCAGAGACTAGGATTGCAACCCCTACCTTTTTTTGTTTTCCATTTGCTTGGTAGATCTTCCTCCATCCTTTTATTTTGAGCCTATGTATGTCTCTGCACATGAGATGGGTTTCCTGAATACAGCACACTGATGGATCTTGACTTTTCTAATGTGCCTTTTGCCTACATTAAAGTTTTCTCCCCAACCACTCATTTACCCCTATAACTCCAGTGCTTAGTTGACATTTCTCTCCAGTGTCTCCTGGTGTCTCTGTATTTTCATCTACACAGTGAATGGTGAACATCCCAGAGATATATAAGACTTTTGACATAGTATGAAATAGCAGAGTATCTATTTATGTTTTCTCTTATATAAACAAAAACAAACTTGTTAAATTTATTATTTTTTTGAGATGGAGTCTCGCTCTGTCACCCAAGCTGGAGTTCAGTGGCACGATCTTGGCTCACTGCAACCTCTGCCTCCCAGGTTCAAGTCATTTTCTTGGCTCAGCCTCCTGAGTAGCTGGGACTACAGGTGCATACTACCACGCCCGGTGAATTTTTGTATTTTTTAGTAGAGATGGGGTTTTGCCATGTTGGCCAGGCTGTTCTCAAACTCCTGCATTCAGGTTATCCACCTGCTTCGGCCTCCGAAAGTGGTGGGATTACAGGCATGGGCCACTGCATCCAGCCTAATTTTTTTTTTTTTTTTTTTTTTTTTAGATAGAGTCTTGCTGTGTTTCACTGCAGTCTTGACTTCCCAGGTTCATGTGATTCTCCCACATCACCCTCTCAAGTAGCTGGTGTTACAGACATGAGCCACCACACCCACTCCCTTCATTCTTAATAAACATTAATACATGCAAATTTATGTAATATATTAATAAGCAGAGATTTATTTAAGTATGTATGCAAAATATATTTTACTGGTCCAAAAGACAGATTCAGAATCTCTTGCCCTGTCCCTTGGTTTTACACTGTAACCTTCTAACTAATTTTGGTCCTACATCCTACCATAGATATATACGTACCAAGGACATACCTACCATAGGTATATACCCACCATAGATAAAATACCTACCAAGTTATATGTGGTTTCCTAAACTTGCCATTTCTCATGCATCCGTGCCTTTGCCAATTGTGTTTTCTTTATTCCTAAAGTTAGTCAGTTTGACCACCTAATAAAATCTAACATGATAACATGAAATGCAAATAATTATCCCATTTGTGACTGTCATGTATTGTGTACATGTTTCTAAGATGGCACCTGCTTCACATACTGTATTTTAGCATTTTCACCTTTTTCTCCCTGGCAAAATATAAGCTCCTTGATAACAGGAATAGAGTCATGCGTCACTTAGTGATGGGGATATGTTCTGAGAAATGTATCATTAGGTGACTTCATCATGCAAACATCATAGAGTGTCCTTACACAAGCCTAGATGGTACAGCTGACTGCACACCTAGGCTATGTGGTGTAGCCCATTGCTCCTGGCCACAAACCTGTACAGTATGTTACTGTACTGAACACTGTAGGAAATTTGTAACACAATGGTAAGAATTTGTGTATCTAAACATAGAAAATGGACAATAAAAATACTATATTTTCTTATAGGATTGTCATCATATATGGAATCTGTCATTAACTGAAATGTCATTATGTGGCCCATGACACTCATTTTTTTCTTCATCTTTGTATCTTCAGCAGAGTTCCAGGCATGGAGTGGGAGCTCAGTAAATACGTACTGAACAAATATTCCTTCTATGAATAAGGCAGGGTATAGCATGGCACATATGCTAACTCTCCAGAGTGAACTTTGCAGTTAGTACACTAACAGCTAGCTCACATGTCTTTTCAATGATATACTATCTATTCTGGTTACTTCAGATTGAACTGAAATATGTTATTCCAGGGACCCGTGACATTAAAGGATGTTATTGTGGAATTTGCCAAGGAGGAATGAAAGTTACTGACCCCTCCTCAGCTATAAGGATGTGATGCTGGAAAACTATAGTCACCTGGTCTCAGTGGGTGAGGAAAACTTCCCCAGGTGTAAATCCCAGTAGTTTGCATCTCCCTTCTTAGTTGCTGGAATATAAGAGGACCCTATAAGGTTGAATGATTGACATTAGCTATGATTCAGAGTTTGAAGTTAATAAATCAATTTTTGGTTCTAGAAAAAATATTTGTGTCCCTCTCTCCCCACTGAAAGAATCTAATTTTGCTAAGCCTAACTGGAACCTTCATCATTCTCCTGAAACTCCACTTCCTCATCTTTCACAGTCCCCAAATTCCAAGCAACTTGTATCATTTCCTTGATATTTTCATTCATAGGTTACCATGTGAATAAGCCAAATGCAGTCTTCAAGTTGAAGCAAGAAAAAGAGTCTTGGATATTAGAAGTAGAATTTCCACATCGGGTCTTCCCTGGTGAGTTAGAAGAAATTATATCCCATGTTACTGGTGAGTGGTTGGTGCCTCTTGCCTTCTGAAATATTTTTCGGCAATCTCTCACTTTTTTTTTTTGAAACAGAGTTTCACTCTTATTGTCCAGGCTGGAGTCCAATGTTGCCATCTCAGCTTACTGCAACCTTCACCTCACAGGTTCAAGTGATTCTCCTGCCTCAGCCTCCTGAGCAGCTGGGATTACAGGCATACGCCACCATGCCTGGCTAATTTGATACTTTTAGTAGAGATGGTGTTTCTCCATGTTGATCAGGCTGGTCTTGAACTCCCGACCTCAGGTGATCTGCCCGCCTCAGCCTCCCAAAGTGCTGAGATTACAGGTGTGAGTCACCGTGCCCGGCCTCAGCAGTCTCTTTATAAATGCCTTATAGTTTTGGCAGCAATTAAGGACACTTGATTTGCACATGTAAAAAAACCTAATTCACACCTCCAATTTTTGTTCTCTCTACTTAAATCTCTCCTTTGCTAGACATGTTTTAAATAGATTTACTTCTCTTTCCTATATACAAACTCTAACTCCTTCTTACTCTTGTAAGATTTTTTTTGTCTTTTTCTCTAGAATCGCCAGTTACTCCCTGCCATTAGAGTATGCAACTGTAAAGTGTTTGTAAATCTGACTTATAAAGTTTTTAAATGGCATCTCCCTCCTTTTATTAACAACTAAATACCTCAGTTATTTTGGCACCAATTTTAACTTCCCATTTTTTCTTTGAACTCTGAGCTCGATTAGAAATCGTTATGCCGCTCATCAATTCTTTCATTTCAGAGTTGCTACTTCCTGCTATACATGTTTACCCTTCCCACAAAGCACTGCTTATCTTCCCTAAAATCTATTGCACCTTATTTGGATAACATTAAGATAATCTCATCCTGCCTCCTTAAATGTTTGTCATGTATTTTCTAACTTGTGCACAGATGTGTTGTCAGTATCAGGAACAATGCCTAGTACATATTAGTTGCTCACTAGATATTTGTTGAAAGAATGAATATTAATTAACAAGATACTGGCTGGGTGTGATGGCTTATGTCTGTAATCCCAGCACTTTGTGAGGCCAAAGTGGGTGGATCACAGTGAGACTCACGTTCATGAAAAAAAGAAATAAAAAATATATAAAATAATTAACAACAGACAATCTCTACTTTCTGCTCTGTGCTCTTTTTAGTAACTTCTATAAGAGCTCATCCATTCTTAAGGCATTGGTTTTTATGATAAGGACTCCTAAAATTGACCTCTCCAGCATCTTTGCCCTATTTATATTCTGATCCCATATTTTTACCTTCTTGTAAGATAGTTCTGCTTATTCTACTTTCTTCCTTGTTAGGGTCAAAACAAAAATTGTTGATTTAAATTCCCACAGTAGTTGTGTAATGCAGCAGATGTACACTGGCAGAAGTCTGCATGGTATACTTAATACTGACTCAGTGTTAAGTCATTTAGTATTAAGGCATTTAGACAAAATAAAAATCTTAGGGTAAGGAGGTATTAGTAATATTTATTTAAATGAATTTTCTGTCAAGAACTAGTCTGGCCCTCTCTTGCCTATACAACTTATTTCTCCTTGTGGCCCCCAAACACCTATTAATCTCCATTTTACTATGCTCTTAAATGTTTTCCAAACATAAGATTTTTTTTTTTTTTGAGATGGAGTCTCACTCTATTGCCCACGCTGGGGTGCAATGGCATGACCTTGGCTCACTGCAACCTCCGCCTCCCTGGTTCAAGTGATTTTCCTGCCTCAGCCTCTTGAGTAGCTGGGATTACAGGTGCCCACCACCAGGCCCGGCTAATTTTTGTATTTTTAGTAGAGGCGGAGTTTCACCATGTTGATTAGGCTGGTCTTGAACTCCTGACCTCATGTGATCCACCTGCCTCGGCCTCCCAAAGTGCTGGGATTACAGGCATGAGCCACAATTCCCAGCCCATACATATGATCTTATTTCATGTGTATCCGAGTTAATGTTGCATAAGTCTCTATCAAGTGACTTTTCTTATGTATTTCCCACCATTGCTATGAAATTCCAACCCCAAGCCTCTGCTGATAATCTTTCACTTGCTTTCATGCATTTAAAGATGCATAAATATGAAGGTCACTAAAGATTATGGAATGATGTTCAATACTTGAAACTGTAAAGATCCTGTAGTAAACTGGAAGCAGAGATGGAGAAAGCAAGATATGAAAACGAAATTCAAGATTAGTGTTGAGTCATGAGTAACAAGTGCTTTAGAAGTGCAGGATTTGATGGTCAGGATATGTTCAGGATTGAAAATCTCTGGTGGTACAACTAGGAATTCATCCTTGTATAAATGGCTTACCCCAATGCTTTTAAAAAAATCCTTCCTTTTGGATATATGTGGTCCTTCATCTTTCTGTCCTGAAAATAAAGCCAACTAGATGGAGAGTGAAAGCCCAAACTACAGGACTCTTCCTCTAAGCATGAGGAAACTGATGTTCTGAGAAAGTCACTTTAGTATTGACACCTAGACTGCTGTGGATGGATGAAGAGGAAATAAAGTAGAAGTTTGGCTGCTAACTACTAGGAATCCTAGCACAGTAGTCTAGGTTTGAGGGAATAAAGACCTATACTTCAGCTCCTTCTTCCAGTTTAATCTTTTCCATGTAATTCCAGGGAACACTGTCGTCCAGTAGTTTTTCTTAACCTGCTTACTGTTCATTGTCCTTAAGGGGCTCACAGCATTCTCTATACTTCCCACACTCCCATTCAGCAACACTTTGGATGTCCTGTGTTCTCCGCTCCCGGTTCTTTTTTTTTTTTTTTTGTCTTTAACTTTTGCCTCCAAGCTCTTAAGGTCATATTTGTAAAAATGTCAGAGTACATGGGTCTACAACTAGGTTCCTTCTTCTGTGTGTGACAACAGTTTTCAGTGTTTGTTTTACTTTTTTTTTTCCCAAAACAATGGGCTAGAGGAAATTTGCATTTGCAGTTCTTTCATTATGAGAAATGGGCCTGAAGCCTAAGAATCAACGCTATGACAATATTAATGTGTAATATTTATAAAGTATTACATTTTTGATTCCCTTGTAGAAGAATTCATGATCTAGAAGCAAGATACCAGGAAAGCCAAGCTGGAAATTCAAGGCAAGTTCAAGAATTAATGTTTAAGATAAAAGATTTGTAAGCAAGAGTCTTGAAGGAGTTACTAGAAATGGGAGGGCACTAGTTAATACTAAACGTGAGAAAACTAACACTGCAGAGCAATTCCCAAGGAATATAATCCAAATGGAAATGCCCTTTTTCATAGAGACCTTGTGCAGGATCTGGAGATTGAAACTTTGAAGTAGTCTTTTTACTCTTCTGAATTAAATAATAAAGGGAGTCTTTATTACACAAAATAGAAAGCAGGCAATTGAGAGACCGTGTGAATAGAATGCAAATGCAGATTCACCTTACCAAATGTTAAACTACAGTGCAGGTCAGAGAATGCTCACAGTGGAGAAACCCTACGGATCCAATAAATATGAGAACATCTCTAGAAATCAGTCCTCAGAGGTACTTGGAAAATACACCTAGTGTAGGGGAAAAAGCCTTAAAAGTCTCTACACATTAATGAATGTGGAACTTTCTGTCTAGGAATGGAGAACTCACAAAACATCAGAAAACTCATACCATGGAGAAAGCCTATGAATGTAAGGAATGTGGGAAGTTCTTCTGCCAGAAGTCTGCCCTTGTAGCAGGAAAAGCCACAGACAAAATTCTTCAGACACCAAGTTAAAGAAGGAAGGGGTTTAATCGGCCTGGGGCATCAGCAAGATTCCTGTCTCAAGAGCCGAGCTCCCCGAGTGAGCAATTTCTGTCCCTTTCAAGGGCTCACAACTCTAAGGGGGTGCACTTGAGAGGGTCGTGAGCGATTGAGCAAGCAGGGAGTACGTGATTGGGGGCTGCATGCACCGGTATTTAGATTGGAGCAGAACAGAATAGGGATTTTCACAGTGCTTTTCTATACAATGTCTGTAATCTATAGATAACATAACTGATTAGGTCGGGGTCGATCTTTAACTACCAGGCCCAGGGTGTGGCACCAGGCTGTCTGCTTGTGGATATCATTTCTGCCTTTTAGTTTTTACTTTTTCTTTCTTCAGAGGCAGAAATTGGGCATAAGACAATATGAGGGGTGGTCTCCTCCCTTACCCTCATAGTACATCAGCATAGTCACTCAAAGGGCAAATCCTATGACTGTGATAAATGTGGGAAATCTTTCTCTAAAAATGAAGACCTCACAAGACATCAGAAAGTTCACACTAGAGATAAAACCTATGGGTGTAAAGGATGTAAGAAAATATTTTACCACCTATCATCTCTCAGTAGACATCTGAGAACCCATGCAGGAGAGAAACCCTATGAATGTAATCAGTGTGAGAAATCCTTCTACCAGAAACCACATCTCATAGAACATCAGAAAACACACACAGGGGAGAAACCTTATGAATGTACTGAATGTGGGAATTTCTTCTATGTGAAGGCATACCTCATGGTACATCAGAAAACACACATAGGGGAGAAACCCTATGAGTGTAAGGAATGTGGGAAAGCCTTTTCCCAGAAGTCACACCTAACAGTAGAGCAGAGAACACACACAGGGGAGAAACCCTATAAATGTAAGGAATGTGGGAAATTCTTCTCTAGGAATTCACACCTCAAAACCCATCAGAGAACTCACAGAGGAGAGAAATGCTATGAATGTAAGGAATGTAGGAAATGCTTCTACCTGAAGTCAGCCCTCACAGTACATCAGTGAATTCACACAGGGGAGAAACCCTTTGAATGTAATAAATGTGGGAATACATTTTACTATAAATCAGACCTCACTTAACATCAGAGAAAACACACAGGGGATAAGCCCTATGAATGCATAGAATGTGGCAAATCTTTCTCCGTGAATTTGGTCCTCAGATTACATCAAAAGACTCACACAGGAGAGAAGCCCTATGCATGCAAGGAATGTGGGAAGTCCTTTTCTCAGAAATCACATTTTATTATACATCAGAGAAAACACACAAGGAAGAAGCCCTATGAGTGTTAGGAGTGTGAGAAGACCTTTATCCAGAAGTCACAACTCACTGCACATCAGAAGACACACACAAAGAAGAGGAAGGCTGAGAAGTAAGATGAGTTGGGAAATTCTCTTGACTGAATTCATCCTTCAAAACAATCAGATAATTCACACAAGAGGTACAGCTTATGAATGGCCTCAGTATAGGAAAATTTTCAGCTACAATCTTTGCTCTCTCTGTGTATCAGCAAATACATAGAAATTCTATACATTTATTTGGGAGAAAATTTTATAATATTGTAGACTTTTCTAAATATTAGATAATATAGATGGCAGAAGTCATGCAAATTGTAAAACAGGAGGGGAACCTTTCAGAAGTCATACTTTTGTTTGACAACATAGAAATCACACAGGAGCAAAATCCTGTAAGTAAAACAAACGTCAAGACATTTTCTGTCAGGGCAGTCAGCTGTAGACATCCAAAAGCTCCCAAATGAGAAGCTCCTTGAGTATCCAGAAATCTCTTTATGCAATTGGAGCTCATATACTAGAGAATTCAAAGGGATAACTGCAAAGACAGTGGCAGATATAGAAGCCTTTATTAAGAATTGATGTTTCATTCAATGTCAGATCACTGGTACTTGGATAGATATTTTAAATATTTGGAAGGTGTTCTATAAAAATTCACATAATTTGTACTGAGGGAAACAGTTATACTAGAAATCATTTTGCAGATCTGATGCCAAAGTTGTTCTATTTTAAAAGGAAACCTGCAAATGTCTACATATATGAAGCTTTTAAAAAGCACAAATTATCAGGCAACATCTTTAAACATACATTAAATGTCTTTTAGTATATAGGACTTTGTGTGTATGTGAGTGTGTTATAACATGTAACTTGTGGATGTTCAACGTGCATGTGGAATCCATCCATAATTGTACATAGGGAAATATGTAACCTTAATTCAGTAACTATTATGCATATGAAGATGTTGTACATTAAGTCTCAGTAGTGACTTTTGTTGTTAATATTTGTATTGTAAGTGTAATATTCCTTTTAAATTTTAAGGCATCTTTTTCTCCTATCTTTTGGTGTTTGTAAATGGATAGAGACAGTGTTACTAAACTAATCCTTCAAAAAGAAGTTAAAATGTTTTTGTAAAATTTTCAAATGTCAGCCAAGTTTTGCATTAGGGACACATTTATTTATATATAGCAAAACCCTGAGCTGTTTTTAAACAGCTAAAAACAGTACTATTTATTACAGTCTACACAATGAAAACAAATAGTGTAATGTAAGAAATATTATGTATCTTACTGTTGATGTGTGAGCAGGGAGCTGAGCTATCTGCTTTTGTATTTTGTGTGAGAGTCCTAAATGTTCTTCACCAACTTTTTCTTCCTCATAGAAGCAACATGACATAGTTAAGGGTGTGGACCCTGAACTCCTGCTGCCTGGGCCCCGATTCCAGCATGGGGCATGCTACTTAGTATCTCTGTGCCTCAGTTCCCATCCCATAAAAGAGTAGTAATAGTGACAACATCTTAGGATTGCTTTGAGGTCTAAATGAGTTAACATTTTCAAAGCCCTTAGAATAGTGTCTGAGACACAAGAGCTGTATGTTAGAGGTTATTATCATTATTATTTGTATTTTGTGAATTACACTGCAAAAAAAAAAAAAGATTGGCTACCCAACATTCATCCCCCACCTTCTTGCTGCCAGTGCCTTGATTTGGTTGTTTGTTGTTTGTTTGTTTTCCTACAAGTGATTTAGGGGCAGATCCTGACTACAGTAAGTCAGGGTTTGACAAATGACAGTCCATCAGGCAGATCTGGCCCACTACCCATTTTTGTATCCTGCAAGCTAAGAATGGTTTTATATTTCTAAATGGTTGAAAAAAATCAAACAATATTATGACACATGAAAATTATATGATATTCAAATTTCAGTGTCCATAAATAAAGTTTGGAAAACATGAATACAAACAAAAAACATCCATTTATGTTTGACCTGTGGCTGTCTTTGCACTACCCCAGCAGGGTTTAGTTGTGGCAGACACCATGTGCCCTTGAGCCTATGATCTAGCACTTTACGAAGTAAGTTTTTCTGTTACTTAGAGCTGAAAATAAAAGCAATGTACAGTTATGCTTTTATAAATATTACATGTTTCAGAAATGATGCATACAGCAATTTGTAGGTGGGTGGTTTTTTTGCAGAATATTTATTTTGTGCATTATATTTATATGTTAAGAGCCTAAGCTTAGAAGTATTTTTTCAAAGAAATGTGTTTTTTACTTGCTGAATTGTCATAACATCAAAACAAGAAATTTCTTGACAGAATGTAGCAGTAAATATATGAAATAAACATTGTCTAAATTAAATTGAAGCAATTCTCATGCCTCAGCATTCTGAGTAGCTGGGACTACAGGCATGCACCACCATACCTGGCTAGGTTTTGTATTTTTAGTAGAGACAGGATTTCGCCATGTTGGCCAGGCTGGTTTTGAACTCCTGACCTCAAGTGATCTGCCCACCTCAGCCTCTTAAAATGCTGGGATTACAGGCATGAGCCACTGTGCCCGGCCCACGTTTTCTTTATCCATTTGTCTGTTGATGGACACTTAGGCTGCTTCCAAATCTTGGCTATTGTCAACAGTGCTTCAATAAACATGGGAGTCCAGATATCTTTTCAACATACTGATTTCCTTTCTTTTGGGTATATACCTAGGAGTGGGGTTGCTGGACTGTACAGTAGCTCTATTTTTAGTTCTCCAAACCATTCTCCATAGTGGTTGTATAAGCTCAGTTTTGGATACATTACATGCACATTTCTGTAGGCTGCAAAATGGAAAAGGAGAGTAGTCATTTGGAAATACAAGTTTGGACCTCAGGGAAAAGCTCATACAATAGGTAGTTACAGATTCTGATAAGAGACTCATCACTGTACCCACAGACAAAGTTCCTAAATGAAATCACCAGAGTAGGTAAACTTATCCAGAGATAGCACATAGTCAGGGAAGGAAAGAGGTCCAAATGGTGTCAAATGCTGTGACAAGATGAAACAGCATGAGAACAAAAAGAGGCTGCTGAGTTCTGCAAGCAAGTCATCACAATCGAGAGCCTTTCATTGGGATGGTGGGCACAAAGCTTGGCTATAGTGGCTCATGATAACTAAAGGAGTAGAAGAAAGGCTGTTGAGGTAGTATGATGGTAAAGAAAAAAAAGGCACAGAGAGTCTGAAGAAGAAATAAGCTTAAAGGAATTTTTATCTTAGGATGGAGAAAACCTGAACATGTTTACAAAGAGTCACTAGGGATGGACAAAATATATATGTATATGCCCAGAGACCTGCCTCTGAAATAGCAGGGAATGTGGTGAGGACTGGTAAAGACTACAGATAAATTGAGATATAAAAGGCTAAATGACTTACTGAGTGTATAAGGTGGGGTGGAGTAACAAGTTTGAAGAGAATGGTGAAAGTCTGGAACGGCTGCTGTAGAAAAAAATGAATGGCAGTCAACCAGAAGAGAATAAAAAGGTTTCAGGATAGGATTGAGAGCCAAGCTGTGGCTGGAGCTCATAAATTTTTAATAGAGTCAGTGTTACACACTGGCACTCAGTAGCTCAGTGGAGAAAATGAACACAGGTCCAGCAATGGGGATAGAAAAGAAAGGTGTGGAAGAAAAAAAGAGATCTGAGAATGCTATTACAAGCCCTGTTGTACGTGATAGATCAGGAAGCACTGACAGCATAAAGGGGCTGATAGACTGGGAAATAGCAGAGAACAGGTTTAATGTGCATAAAGGAAAAGAGAAGTGGAAAAAAGGAGGTTGTGACCAGATTCTGGGATGTCTGGGAGGAATGGAGCAATTTTGCACATCACCTGAAATACCCTGCCTAAAATACTTAGTCATCTATAAGACCAAAACTGGTGAGGCACAGTGGCTCACACCTGTAATCCCAGCACTTTGGGTGGCCAAGGAGAGAGGATCATTTAAACCCAGGAGTTCAAGACCAGCCTGGGCAATATAGTGAGACCTTGTCTCTATTAAAAAAAAAAAGACCAAAAATTAATGCCACGCTGATGTTCAGGCCATGCTCTGATATATAAACTAGTTCTTCAAATAGGGCTGACACCTCACATGTTGTTAGAAGGGAATTCCAATGACAGAGTGGCAGAGTGAAGTTCTCCTCTAAGCTTCTTCCTTCCTTAAGATTTGATCTGTATCTCTGGGTGCAATATCTATAACTTCAATAACTTTTCTTTTTATTGACTTGGAGATTATGAGAGTTTTCATGTATGTGGAGTTGCTAAAAATAAAAGTTAAAGAAATTGCCGGCTGGGCACAGTGGCTCACACCTATAATCCCAGCACTTTGGGAGGCCAACGCGGGTGGATCACCTGAGGTCAGGAGTTTGAGGCCAGCCTGGCCAACATGGTGAAATCCCCGCCTCTACTAAAAATACAAAAATTAGCTGGGCATGGTGGCAGGCACCTGTAATCCCAGCTACTCAGGAGTCTGAGGCAGGAGAATCACTTAAACCTGGGAGACGGAGGTTGCAGTGAGTTGAGATCACACCATTGCACTCCAGCCTGGGCAACAGAGCACGACTCTGTCTCAAAAAAGAAAAAAGAAAAAGAAAGAAAGAAAAAGAAATTGCCTAATTGCTGACTTGGCAATTCCCTCAGTGTCTTGGAACTAGCCAATGTAAGACAACTGTCACTGTCCTTCCCAGAGCCTTGGATCTTTCTCCCAGTGGTAACATACAACAGTAAGGGCAACCTGCCTAAGAAGTGTATTCAACAGAGAGGCAGAAGTTGGGGTCTGCAAATAACATAAGTAACCTCCAGGATGAGGGTAGGAAAGTGAGTTTGCTTCCTTTCACTGCAAATGGAAAGATTGAATCTAATCCTTGAGCCCTTACCTCACAAGGGCAGGAAACCCTAACAAGCCACCTGCTCATTCTCTACAGATCTGGCCTCCCCTTTCTCCTATTATCCTGGCCTGATACAAAAAGAAAAAGAGATTCCAATCCTCTCCAAGATGTTATGAATGAATCAGACATTGCCACCAAAAAGTGTATCTTTGATACACCAAAAGGTATATCAAAACCTAGCTTGTATCAATGATTCACTCTAAGAGCCCCAACTTCCTTCCAAACCTTTTTCTATCACCCAAAGACAAGGGGTACAATGATTATGAAAAGTAACTTCTGATCTTAAGGTACATTGATAGAAAGAATAAAAATTCAAGGGTTAGTTGTCTATCTTGATAAGCATCTGGAATGTGGCTACCACAATCAGCCTGATCTGCCATTCCATT
Source organism: Nomascus leucogenys (assembly GCF_006542625.1). Classification (NCBI taxonomy): domain Eukaryota; kingdom Metazoa; phylum Chordata; class Mammalia; order Primates; family Hylobatidae; genus Nomascus; species Nomascus leucogenys. The sequence continues at coordinate 39,574,591 of NC_044398.1, read as the reverse complement.
TGGACTGAGATGGGCCCTCCTGTGTAAGATAGAAAAAGTAACTCCAAATGTGTGTTTAATGCAGCTCTGGTTTGCCTTCACTCGGGTCACCACCTTCCTTTGCTCACAAACACTTAATTGTCCCCGAAAAGTAGGTCAGCACCTTGTGGAACAAGCTGGAAGGAGAGCTAAGACCCAGCCTATCACTCCAACAGGCTTGGAGAGGCCCAAGCTGTGTCTAGGAGACCAAAATCAGTCAGCAGTGCATTATGCCAAGAGCGCTCCAGGTGCTCCAGGTGGTAACCTGCCTACTGCCATTCCTAGGTGATGACTCAGCAGGCTGGGAAAGCAAAAGATACAGGATGCAAGGCTGAAGCTCATGTCAGCCTGATAAATACTTGTTCCACTCTGATAGCTAATGAGGTGTTTCTAATTAGCCACCAGAATGGAAGGAGCAAGAGGTGAACAATCAGAATGCTAAACTCTCTTCCACTGTCCTTATGGTACCTTCTGTAGAATACAAAGCATTGCTCAACCATGAATGGAGCTGCCTGAGCTTCTCCCCACTCCTTCCCCCAAATATTTTCTTCAGGACACCCAAAAATAAACACTGCTCCTTACCCATGAGCTAGAGTTACATTCATAGCACTGTCAGCTGTCATTTGGAGTATGCTTGATGAAGGTGTTAAATTTTTTTAACAGGATGCGTCTTGTTCCTGGGCCCAAATACTCCATCCATCCAGGATTTTAAGGTGGGAGAGACTCCCTCATCAAATTTCCTCTGACTTCAAATTGGTTAGTTCACTAAATATAGGATATTGCTTCAGAGTAAAAAAGAAGGGGCCCAGGGAGATGAGGCAACAGGAGGCTGGCAGTTTTGGAAATACCTACCAGAGGGTCAGCTGTTCAGCTGTCTCTGGAATCTGAAGACTTCCAAACCTAACAACTGCCTTTCTCAGGAAGAGTCAAAACTATGTGAGGCAGCTGTGGAGGATAAAGGCTGCAGAGCCCAACTTCTGAAGCCAGTAGCAAACCACTTCCTTAGCCATGTTCCCCACAAAAACCAAATGCTGCCAGAACTGCCTGCAGACCAGATACCAGCGCTAAGAAAGAGAAATGGGAAAAGGAGTCAGTTATCTCTTTGGCAAACAGAGAGCAAAGTCACCTCCCTCTATCTCCCTCAAGTTCTCAGGTAATAAAATCAAAACCACTGGCAATCGCAGCCTTTCTAAATTCTGACTGTGTAACTTTCCATTATCTTCTAGTCCCATGTACCTTTCTTCCTCCTGGTTTTCCGCTACCCACCCTATCCCCCAAGATACACACATTTCATCTTTCCAAATCGAAGGCAGAATCAGAGCCATGTAAACTAATACCTGTTTTTGTACTTTTAAAAATTATTTACTAGATTTAAGTCTAATAACTAGACTCTAAAATCTACAAAGCAAGAAACATGTCTTATTCCCATTACTGTAGCTAAGACTGCATGCTTACTATGAGCCGAGCACCATTTTAAGCACTGTAAACCTTATTTCATTCAATCTCCATAAGATCCTATGATATATGTGGTATCAGTAAAACACTTTACAGATGAGAACTGAAGCACAGAAAGGTTCAAGAGCTTGCCCAAGTTCAGTTAATAAATGGCAGAGCTAAGATTCAAACCTCACCAGCTTGAGTCCATGCTCTTAACACCTATATGCTATACCAAGTGGTCCCCAGACCAGCAGCATCAGCATCTCCTGGGAACTTGTTAGAAATACAATTTCTCAAGCCCCACCCAGACGTACTGAATCAGAACTGAGGGTGAGACCCAGCAATCTGTGTTTTAACGTGAACTCCAGGTGATTCTGATGCAGGCTTAAGAATATATTCAACAAGTTATGCTGCTTCTGCTTTTCATTCTTTGAGCTACACTCAAGACAGACAGGCATTCAGGAAGAACTTAATATTGTCAAAATATTATGAACAACTGATTATAGCATAATGTTTGAGTACATGAGAATTCTAGAGCCAAATTGTGAGACCTAACTCTGCTACTTACCAGCTGTGTGTCCCTGGGCAAGTTACTATGCTCTCCTGTTCTTCAGTTTCATCCAGTGTAAAATGGAGATGGGTTGTGAGGATTAAATTAGTTAATTTGACATAAAGCATTTATAACAATGCCTGGCACTTTTTTTTTTTTGAGATGGAATCTCACTCTGTCACCCAGGCTAGAGTGCAGTGGTGCGATCTCGGCTCACTGCAACCTCCGCCTTCTGGGTTCAAGCGATTCTCCTGCCTCAGCCTCCCGAGTAGCTGGGATTATAGGAGTGTGCCAACATGCCCTGCTAATTTTCGTATTTTTACTAGAGATGGGATTTCACCATGCTGGCCAGGATAGTCCCAATCTCTTGACCTCATGATCCACTTGCCTCAGCCTCCCAAAGTGCCAGGATCACAGGCGTGAGCCACCATGTCCAGTTGCCTGGCACTTAATAAGCTCTTATTAACTATGGTCTTTGATCCATTTTACAATTAAATAAATATTTATTAGGCATCTATGTGCCAGGCAATGTGCTAGGCACACGCATTCATCAACACTTCTTGAACTTGTCAGCCTTTCAGCTATGTTTATTGAGGCCTTATTATACACAATACTCTGTGCTATGGGATGTCAGAGACAAAGAATAAGGCATTAACTCTTCATCTGAGGACAGTACAAAGTAGCAGACCAGATATGACATTTCTACAAGTAACTAGAACCCATAGTAGCAAATGATAAGAAACACTAAGATAGCATTGTTTGGTGGAAAGAACATGGGATTTGAGGTCATAAGATTTAGATTTATGCTTGGGATGGTGGCTCACGCCTGTAATCCTAGCACTTTGGAGGACCAAGGCAGAAGGATCATTTCAGGTCAGGAGTTGAAGGCCAGCCTGGGCAACATAGTGAGACCCCATCTCTACAAAATAACTAAATACAGTAGAGATTTCCAAATAAAATGATTAGTTTTATGAATTTTATGAGGTCACAGATGTATTAATTTTAAAAGAATTTTGGGAATTTTGTAGTATTGTATTTCAGTTGCAATTGTATTTTACTTTTTCTTATTTTTCTTAGTTTAACTTACTGTATGTTCTTAGGTTAAATTTAATATTTCATAACACAAAAAAACCCACGAAAATTTAGCTGGATGTAGTGGCATGCGCCTATAGTCCTAGCTACTTAGGAGGCTGGAGTATGACAATCTCTTGATCCCAGGAGTTTGAGGCTGTAGTGAGCCATGTTTACACCACTGCACTCCAGCCTGTGCAACAGCAAGACTTTGTCTCCAAAAAAAATCTCAAAAAAAAAAAATAAATAAAAAAAGATTTAGTTCTAACTATGGGTAACCTTAGGCAAGTTACTTAATCTCCTTAAGCCCCCTAACAACTGAACATAATTCCTCTTGACCAAGGAGACCCCATAAAAAACTTAAAAGCTGAATTCCTGGCTATGACAGTAATAGAGGTGTTCTGTGCGGGAGATGCTCAAGGGGAGAAGAAAACACACACACATAGTACCTTTAAAAGTAAACAACATTTATCCCACATAAATGGCAATGCAGATATAATAAGCAAATGATATAAGTAAATTGATATGATAAGGAAATTGCAATTGATATAATAAGCTAATTGCAATTGATATAAGCAACTTGATATAATGAGCAAATTGATATAATAAGCAAATTGCAATGCTTAGAATTTTGTTTTTGGTTTTTATTACATTCTAAAACCCCCAGCAGAATGAAGTCTTAACAAACACAGATTTTAATTTCTGAACATTCTTTTAGTAAGATTTGTACAGGTGGTGGAACAACTAAAAAAACTGTTTTTCGCATTGATGATCTACTTCATTAAAATTTAACCTGTAAAGGGTGTTTTAGCCAGCTCTCCAGGCTGCTATGGTTACAGTGAATTTACTGCTTCTTCCCATAATAAAGAATGGCATTTTAAAATAATGTAACTTCTATGGCATGTATTTTTAAAGCATGACCGCAATTTTAATAATTAGAATATTTAAAAATTCCAAAGATTTTTATACTGACACTGTACCAAAATTTATCATTCCAACGACTACAGGGACTTTTTAGTAGTTGTTAATATTATAATAAAATTAAACTTTAATAAAACAACTGACTTTCAAACCTCAGCAAGAGGACAAATATTCAGTCAGAGATATCAGTTCCCCCTGAGAAAAAATATTCACTTGTCATTGAAATCTCTCTGTATCTTACTGATTTCAGATAGAAGTTAAATTTCACCTTAATAATAGAAACAAAAGAACTAGTTAAGCTGACAAAAACTAATAAATGTATGCTCAAATTTACTGACAGAATCACGGGTACATCATATAATGGTAACATTCTACCTTTTTTTAAATTTCTTTTATTTTTATTATTATACTTTAGGTTTTAGGGTACATGTGCACAATGTGCAGGTTTGTTACATATGTATCCATGTGCCATGTTGGTTTGCTGCACCCATTAACTCGTCATTTAGCATTAGGTATATCTCCTAATGCTGTCCCTCCCCCCTCCTCCCACCCCACAACAGTCCCCAGAGTGTGATGTTCCCCTTCCTGTGTCCATGAGTTCTCATTGTTCAATTCCCACCTGTGAGTGAGAACATACGGTGTTTGGTTTTTTGTCCTTGTGATAGTTTACTGAGAATGATGTTTTCCAGTTTCATCCATGTCCCTACAAAGGACATGAACTCATCATTTTTTATGGCTGCATAGTATTCCATGGTGCATATGTGCCATATTTTCTTAATCCAGTCTATCGTTGTTGGACATTTGGGTTGGTTCCAAGTCTTTGCTATTGTGAATAGTGCCACAATAAACATACGTGTGCATGTGTCCTTATAGGAGCATGATTTATAGTCCTTTGGGTTTATACCCACTAATGGGATGGCTGGGTCAAATGGTATTTCTAGTTCTAGATCCCTGAGGAATCGCCACACTGACTTCCACCATGGTTGAACTAGTTTACAGTCCCACCAACAGTGTAAAAGTGTTCCTATTTCTCCACATCCTCTCCTGCACCTGTTGTTTCCTGACTTTCTAATGATGGCCATTCTAACTGGTGTGAGATGGTATCTCATTGTGGTTTTGATTTGCATTTCTCTGATGGCCAGTGATGATGAGCATTTTTTCATGTGTTTTTTGGCTGCATAAATGTCTTCTTTTGAGAAGTGTCTATTCATGTCCTTCGCCCACTTCTTGATGGGGTTGTTTGTTTTTTTCTTGTAAATTTGTTTGAGTTCATTGTGGATTCTGGATATTAGCCCTTTGTCAGATGAGTAGGTTGCAAAAATTTTCTCCCATTTTGTAGGTTGCCTGTTCACTGTGATGGTAGTTTCTTTTGCTGTGCAGAAGCTCTTTAGTTTAATTAGATCCCATTTGTCAATTTTGGCTTTTGTTGCCATTGCTTTTGGTGTTTTAGACATGAAGTCCTTGCTCACGCCTATGTCCTGAATGGTATTGCCTAGGTTTTCTTCTAGGGTTTTTATGGTTTTAGGTCTAACATGTAAGTCTTTAATCCATCTTGAATTAATTTTTGTATAAGGTGTAAGGAAGGGATCCAGTTTCACCAATCACAGACAAACAGAGAGCCAAATCATGAGTGAACTCCCATTCACAATTGCTTCAAAGAGAATAAATTACCTAGGAATCCAACTTACAAGGGATGTGAAGGACCTCTTCAAGGAGAACTACAAACCACTGCTCAATGAAATAAAAGAGGATACAAACAAATGGAAGAACATTCCATGCTCATGGGTTGGAAGAATCAATATCGTGAAAATGGCCATACTGCCCAAGGTAATTTATAGATTCAATGCCATCCCCATCAAGCTACCAATGACTTTCTTCACAGAATTGGAAAAAACTACTTTAAAGTTCATATGGAACCAAAAAAGAGCCCGCATCGCCAAGTCAATCCTAAGCCAAAAGAACAAAGCTGGAGGCATCATGCTACCTGACTTCAAACTATACTACAAGGCTACAGTAACCAAAACAGCATGGTACTGGTACCAAAACAGAGAGATAGATCAATGGAACAGAACAGAGCCCTCAGAAATAATGCCACATATCTACAACTATCTGATCTTTGACAAACCTGACAAAAACAATAAATGGGGAAAGGATTCCCTATTTAATAAATGGTGCTGGGAAAACTGGCTAGCCATGTGTAGAAAACATTCTACCATTTTTAAGTAAAATAAATAAGGAAAAAAGTCTTACCCCTTCTCCCTAGCAGGGGGGCGTGTCCCCGCTCCCAGGTGAGCGGGAATGGTGCGCTCTGGGCGGATTGCGCGGCTGCCTGTGGCTCCTCTTGTTGGCAGCGTCGCGGCTGCAGGGACAGGGCAGGCATGGCGCGGAGGGGGGGCGGGCAGCAGGCCAGGCCCAGGCGCGTCCTTTGCCAGGGGCTGGGCAGGTGCAGAGAGAGGCGGAGCGGTGCTGCTCCGGGCGAGGGAGAGTCCAGTTCTGGAAGGTTCCCAGCCCCTGCGCCAAGAGGGCGCTGCAGGAACTGGGTGGGGAAGCGGAGGGACAAAGGGACGGAGGCCGGGCCAGGTGGCCCCTTAGCCATGGGAGATGCGGGAGGGGCGGTCGGACAGAGAAGTCCCGGAGCAGAAGCCCGGCCGTTCCCGCATCCGCCCTTGTCCCTGCCGGCTCAGGGAACAAGCTTCCTTCTCTTTCGGCAGACTCAGAGCGGGCTATCCTCCCTCCCGCGCTGGAGGCGGGCGTGGGGACAGCCTGCCCGCGAATAGCCTGAGAATGCCCGGCCTGCGCCCTGTGCTCTGCGTGGTGTCCTGGCTGGTGCCTCTTGGAGCCCTGCACAAAGCAGCAGGGCAGGTGTGGAAGGACCCAACACCAGGCAGCGGTGAGCGGACGGATGCTCCAGGGAGGTGGGGCTGCTGGCAGTGAAGAACCCATTGCCAAATTTAATGGCATAATGTTGGGGTTTTTTCCCTCTATTTTTGTGTAGCAGTTTTACAGCTTTCGGCCTTACATTTAGGTCTTTAATCCATTTTGAGTTTTTAAAAATATGGTATAAACTACAATTCAGACCTGTATTTTACATGTTGATAGCAAGTCTTCCCGCCATTGTTTGTTAAAGGGGGCTATTCCCTCTCCATAGTTTGGCCTTTGCACCCTTTTTGAAGATCACTTTGATCATATATACAAGGCTTTTCTGGAGGTGTGTGTGTGGGGTCTTTATTATTTACTATGTCTTTATTTAATACACTTCTTTTTTTTATTTTCTCCCTTTTGTTTTTTGAGACAGGTTCTCTGTCATCCAGTCTGGGGTGCAGTAGTGTGACCATGGCTCACTGTAGCCTTGATCTCCCAGGCTTAAACAATCCTCCCACCTCGGCCTCTGGAGTAGCTGAGACTACAGGTGCATGTCACAATGCCCGTTTTTTGTTTGTTTGTTTGTTTGTTTGAGAGATGGGAGTTCTCACTATGATGCCCAGGCTGGTTTGAACTCCTGGGTTCACGCAATCCTCCTACCTCAGCCTCCCAAAGTGCTGAGGTTACAGGTGTGAGCCATAGAACCTGGCCTCAAAATACCACATTTAAAAATAGTTCTGCAGCATTGCAATTCGTTTTTTAATTAAAAATTGTGAGGGCTCCACACTTGACATTCTTTTGCAAGTTTAATTGGCCATTTTCAGTCTTGAGATTCCATATGTTTTAGAATGTTTTTACTTCTGCAAATATATATATTATTATGGTTTATATAGTTATTGCATTTAATCTGTTATCAATTTCATTAGTATAGACATAAGAATATTGTCTTCTAATCTATGAATATGGGATATCTTTTCAATTGTCTAATCTATAAATATAGAGTATCTTCCCATTGTTTGTGACTTAATTTCCTTCAGCAACATCTTGTAATTTCTGGTATACTAGTCTTTCATCTCTTTGCTTGTTCATTCCAGAGTATATTTTTAAATGCTATTCTAAATGGAATTTTTAAAACTTGGAGTGTGCATTGTAGTGAAGAGAAACACACTTAATTTTGTATTCTGCAATTTTGCTAAGTTCAACTATTAGTTCTAACAGGTATTTTGTCCAGCATTTATGATTTTCATATATAACATCATATCATAAGTAACAGGTAATTTTACTTCTTCCTTTAAAATGTGGATGTTTTCTTTTTTTTGTTGCCTAGTTGCTTTTGCTAGGACAGTCCCTGCTATTTTTGAATAGCTGTGCCAAGAGTGAATATCTTGCCTTATTATTAATCATGGAGGATACACTTTCAGCACTTCAGAGTTGAGTATAATGTTAGTGATGAGTGTGTTTTTGTTGTTGTTGTTTTTGAGACAGGGTCTTGCTCTGTTGCCCAGGCTGGAGTGGGTGGCACGATCTGGGCTCACTGCAACCTCCACCTCCCACAGCCTCCCTAGTAGCTGGGACTGCAGGTGCATGCCACAACGGCCAGCTAATTTTAACATTTTTAGTAGAGACAGGGTTTCATCATGTTGGTCAGGCTGGTCTGGAACTCCTGACCTCCAATCATCCACTCGCCTCAGCCTCCCGAAGTGCTGGGACTATAGGCATGAGCCATTGCACCTGGTTGGTGGTGAGTTTTTCATATGTCTTTTATTATGTTGAGGTAGTTTTCTTTCATTTCTAGTTTGCTGAGTGTGATTTTCTTTTATCACGAAAAGATGGTTAATTTTGTCAATTGATTTTTCTGCATTATTTGAAATGATTGTGTGGTTTGTATCTTTTTTTTTTAATTTATTATTTATTTATTTATTTATTTATTTATTTTGTATTTTTTAAAACCAGAACATTTATTGCATGACTAATCGTTGACATTAAGATGAACTGGATGCTGTAACAGCTGCCCTCTTGCGTTTAGGTGTTGTTCCTTCATGGAATCCATGCCTGAATCTGCGGTATACAATTTTTAGGTGCCTCATTTGACCAGTTCTGGTGGTATTTCAACTTTTAGCCTTGGCACTCCAGTTACACTTTCTCTTGTGCTTGGCAGGGTAGCCACATTTGCCACAGGTCGACTTCTGAAGGTGGTAGGCCTTAGAGCCACAGTGGTGGCACAACGTGTGCGTCTTATTGTGATGCTTTCCAAACGATGACGTTCCCTTCTTCATCTCGCTTCATCTCGCCAAGACCAGAATCTTTTAGTCTGTTAATGTGATATATTAAACTGATTGATTTACATGTGTTGAGCAATACTTGCATTGGAGAGATAACTCCCTCTTGGTCATGGTGTATAATCCTTGCAATATGTTATTGAATTTTGTTGTCTAATGTTCCAAGAGAATTTTTACATCAATAGTCATCAGATCTGAAGTTGTATTTTTTTTTCTTTAGTGTCTTTGTGGGGTTTGGTGTTGTGTTAATACTGGGCTCATAAAATAAGTTGGAAATTGTTTTCTCCTTTTCATTTTTCTGAAGTAGTTTTAGAAGGGTTGTTATTAGCTCTACTTTAACATTTTGAAAACAAATATGGATGAAGTGATCTGGGCCTGGGCTTTTTGAGGGGAGGTTGTTGTTACTAGTTATATGCCTATCAGATATTTTTATGGTTTATTTTTAGGATAATCTATATTTCTAGACATTTGTCTATTTCTTTTAGCTTATTGCATTTTGTGGCATATGCTTGGACTTAAACTTTTATAATGTTTCCTTTCACTACTGTTGTGGCATAAGTAGTAATAGCTCCTCTGTTATTTCTGTATTTAATTATTTGAGATATCTTATTTTCTTCTTTTAATCTGTCAATTTTCTTAATCTTTTCAATAAAACAAATTTTAATTGATTTTTCTATGGCTTTTAATTGTTATTTATTTATAAATGCTGAATTTTTATTCTTTACCTATGTTTGGTTACATTTAGAAGTTGATTGAGATAGATTTTTTTAATGTACGCATTTACTACTACAATTGAACACAAACTTTAGATGCATTCAATAATTTTATTATGCTTTTTGTCTCCAGTTATGTTGAAATTTTTACTGTGATTTCTTCTTTAACCCATAATATTGTTTAGGAGCCTGTTACTTGATTTTTTTGTATTTGTGATTTTTAAAAAAATTTTCTTCTGCTATTCATTTCTAGTTTCATTCCATTTTAGCTGCAAATGATAGTTTGTGTGATTTTAATTTTCTTGAATTTATTTCTTTATGGTCCGATATGTGATATAGTCTGAAGAATATTCCATGTGCGTATGAGAAGCATGTGCATTCTGTGGTTGAGTAGACTGTTTCTGTGTATCTTTTGGATTTCATTGATACATTCCTTGCTCAATCATCTGTCTTCATACTGGTCTGCCAGGTTGTCCTCTCCATTATTAAAGGTGAGTATTTCAGTCTCCTATCATTTTGGTAGTGGTGTCCGTTTCTCTCTTTATTTTTATTTGTTCATTTATTTTTATAGCAACGAAGTCTTGCTATCTTGCCCAGGTTAATCTCAACTCCTGGGCTTAAGCCATCCTTCTGCCTCAGCTCCCACCAAGATGCAGGGATTACAAGCAGGCATGAGCCACAGTACTTGCCCTATTTCTCCCTTTAATTCTGTCATTATTTGTGTTATATGTTTGGAACAGTTGCTGATACATGTGCATTTTTTAATTATTATATCTTCTTGGAGATTTATTTTTATTATATCATGTTCTTGTTTTATTTATGACAGTTTTTTGCTGAATGTCTAATCAACTAACGTAAGTGTGACCAACTTTGTGCTATTTTGATTGCTATTTAGGATGGAATTCTATTTTATTTGTTTATCATATGGAATACAATTTTCCATCCCTGCATTTTCAGCCCATGTTTGTCCTTAAATAAAAGGTGAGCCTTTTATAAACAGAATTTATTTTATATTAGATTTTTATTTTTTCGATGGCCTTGTATCTGTTATTGGAGAATTTAACATTGTTACATTTAAGGTGATTATTTGCAGTTAAGGAGTTACTATTGCCATTCTGTTCATTGTTTTGTGTCTCTCTTGTAGTACTTTTATTTATCTTTTTCTTTCTTGCTGTCTTCTTTTGTGTCTAATTAACTTTCGTACTAATGTATTTTTATTTCTTTTCTTTCTTGTATATTCTGTGTGTTATCTTTGTGGTTACTCTACAGATTACATAAAATGTTTTAAAGTTATAACAATCTATTTTAATCTGTTGTTATCTCCAGTATCATATAAAAACTCCAGTCTCTTATGTGACTATCTCCCCAAACACACTTTATTCTTGATGTCACAAATTAAGCCTTTTTATATGGTGTATTCTTTAACATATATATATATAATATGTTTTATGTTTTTCTGTCAAATTTTATAAAGGAATTAAAATTACGTGTTCACCAACATCACAATAATACAGGATGCTATATTTGTCTATATATTTACTTTACAACAGAGCTTTATGGTTTTGTATGTTTTTTTTTTTTGTAGTCTCATTTTTTAATCTCAAAGGACTTTCTAGCATTTTTTGAAGAGCAAACCTAGTGGTCATAAACTCCTTCAACTTTAGTTTATCTGAAAAATTCTTAATTTCACCTTCATGTTTCAATAAGAGTTTTGCCATATACCATGTTCTTAGTTGGTAATTTTTCTTCTTTTATGTACTTGAATGTATCATCCCACACTCTGAACTGCAAAATTTCTCTTGAAATTTTTTTCTGTGAGATATTTAACAGTTTTGTAATGTGTCTCACTTTGGTTTTCTTTAAATTTATGCTGGTTGAAGTCCATTGAAGTTCTTGAGTTTGTCCATTTCTTTTTTCAAATTTGAGCAGTTTTTGTACATTTTATTTATTTATTTATTTAGAGACAGATTCTCACTCTGTTGCCCAGGCTCAAGTGATTCTCTTGCCTCGGCCGCCCGAGTAGCTGGGACCAAAGGAGCATGCCACCATGCCTGGCTAATTTATTTTCTTTTGCATATACATATATATACACACACACACACACACACACACAATAATATATATATTTATTTTATATATATATATACATATATATATATATATGTATATATGAGACGGGTTTTCACCATGTTACTGGACTGATCTTCATCTCTTTTTTTTTTTGAGGTGGAGTCTCACTCTGTCACCCAGGCTGGAGTGCAGTGGCTTTATCTCGGCTCATTGCAAGCTCCACCTCCTGGGTTCACGTCATTCTCCTGCTTCAGCCTCTGAGTAGCTGAGACTACAGGTGCCCGCCACCATGCCTGGCTAACTTTTTGTATTTTTAGTAGAGATGGGGTTTCACCTTGTTAGCCAGGATGGTCTCAATCTCTTGACCTTGTGATCCACCCGCCTTGGCCTCCCAAAGTGCTGGGATTGCAGGCGTAAGCCACCGTGCCCAGGCTGCCTTTTTTTTTTTTTTATAACATACTTTGGACCTGTTATTTATTTTTTCTTGCCTATTTCTCCCTTTTGAGACAGCAATGTCTGTCCTTTGCCTTTCCCACATTTTATTTCAAAAACACATAACATGGGTTGGGTGTGATGACTCACGCCTGTGTTTCCAGCACTTTGGGAGGCCAAGGTGGACAGATCACGAAGTCAGGAGTTTGAGACCAGCCTAACCAACATGGTGAAACCCTGTCTCTACTAAAAATATGAAAATTAGCTGGGCATGGTGGTGCATGCCTTTAATACCAGCTACTCAGGAGTCTGAGGCAGGGGAATCCTGGAATCACTTGAGCCTGGAGAAGGTTGCAGTGAGGGGAGATCGCGCCACTGCAATCCAGCCTGGGCAGAGCGAGACTCCCTCTAAAAAAACAAAAACAAAAACAAAACAATACATATTAGATTTCATAGAATCACCGCTAAATAGAAATTAGCATTAGAATGAATTATACCTTGAGTTTCACCCATATGAGGTTTGAATAAGACTTTAGACATAGATTTTAAAGTTGATTCTGGGATGAGCTAAGAATTATAGAAGCTAGTAGATTGAATGATTGTATTTTGTGTGGAAGAAAAAAATAAATTGGGGACATGAGGCATGATTTTCACGTTTTTGTTTCCCTTAAAAATTTATGTTGAAACTTAATCCCCAGAGCAACAGTATTGGGAGGTGTGGTCTTTTGGGGTGTGCATTTATTATCTTTTTGTGCATTTATTATCTTCACACATCCTGAACAATTATAAGTGCCATGTGTCCTGGAAGTTGCCAGTTTATTTGTATATCTTCTCTTAAATTCCACAAGACCATGGACAATGACTTATGAACATTTGTATCTGTACACCTGGTACAGTGCTAGGTTAATATTTTTTTTTTTTTCTTTTTTTTTTTTGAGACGGAGTCTCGCTCTGTCGCCCAGGCTGGAGTGCAGTGGCGCAATCTCGGCTCACTGCAAGCTCCGCCTCCCGGGTTCACGCCATTCTCCTGCCTCAGCCTCTCCGAGTAGCTGGGACTACAGGCGCCCGCCACCACGCCCAGCTAATTTTTTTTGTATTTTTAGTAGAGACGGGGTTTCACTGTGGTCTGGATCTCCTGACCTCATGATTCGCCCGCCTCGGCCTCCCAAAGTGCTGGGATTACAAGCGTGAGCCACCGCGCCCGGCCGAATATTTTTTTTTTCTTTCCAGCTACGCATTTACTTTTCTAATAAAGAGCATATCTTCAATAAATGCACAAAAAACACATGTTATGTGTTTTTAGGTCCGGAGAGCTCTCTATCCTCATAAACAGATTAATAGATTACCTTTTTTTTTTTTTGAGGTGGAGTCTTGCTCTGTCGCCTAGGCTGGAGTGTAGTGGCGGTGCCATCTCAGCTCACTGCAAGCTCCGCCTCCTGGGTTCATGCCATTCCCCTGCCTCAGCCTCCCGAGTAACTGGGACTACAGGTGTCCGCCACCCCACCTGGCTAATTTTTTGTATTTTTAGTAGAGATGGGGTTTCACCGTGTTAGCCAGGATGGTCTCAATCTCCTGACCTCGTGATCTGCCTGCCTAGGCCTCCCAAAGTGCTGGGATTACAGGCATGAGCTACCACGCCCAGCCTGCTTTTTCTTTTTCTTTCTTTCTTTATTTTTTTTAAAAAGGAGTCTGGCTCTGTCGCCCAGGCTGGAGTGCAATGGTGCAATCTCGGCTCGCTGCAACCTCCATTTCCTGGGTTCAAGCCATTCTCCTTCCTCAGCCTCCTAGGTAGCTGGGACTACAAGCATGTGACACCACATCCAGCTAATTTTTGTACTTTTAGTAGAGATGGAGTTCCACCATGCTGGCCAGGCTGGTCTCGAACTCCTGACCACAAGCGATCCACCTGCTTTGGCCTACCAAAGTGCTGGGATTACAGATGGGAGCCACTGTGCCTGGCCATAGAATAATGCTCTTATTAAAAAGTTTGATAAAGAAAGTTTGGTCAATTACACATTATAACTTCTCTTCACCTCATATTAATTAGTAGAGTGAAAAAAAACTGACCAGTTGATTGCTTATTTCCAGTCATTCACCTTTATTCAAAAAACATTAACCTAGCACTATACCAGGTGTACAGATACCAATGTTCATAAGTCATTGTCCATGATCTTGTGGAATTTAAGAGAAGATAAATAAACTGGCAACTTCCAGGACACATGGCACTTACAATTGTTCAGGATGTGTGAAGATAATACGCAAAAAGAGGGAGCTTCAATGGCATCATTGCAGATTTGATGCTTACGGGAAGTGAACAAAAGAGCAGCAGGCTGAGGGGATGGTGCTCATGGATTGCTAGGGATGACTCAGGACTTTTTTATTGAGGTGACAATTATGGTAGGCACTGAGGAGACTGGTGGTCATGGTTGACATAATCACAGAGATTTCCTAAGAAGAGACTTTGGTTTTTCTCTTGTTTGTTTTTCCAGATATGCATTTACTTTTCTAATAAAGAGCATATCTTCAAATAATAGTGCCATAAAAGTGCTTTCTATTCCAAAGGTGGCATTGGAATCTCTGACATCTTCCTTCCCGTCTTCTGTATTTTTGCATGCTTTTTTGGTTGCAGGCTCAGGTCCTGTGACCTGAGAGCATCAGCAATTTGGCCTTCATCTACACAGTGATGCTCCTACCATGGCAAACTTGTTCTCTATAGACATAGATTGGGAAGATGTTTTCTAGAGTCACCTCAAATAAAAGCCTGCTGTCTACCTTAACAGGATAATGAGCAACTTCTTCACATGCACCACCTGTTCTTTGAGCATATTACAGGCCATCACCATTAATCTCAGAACCTACTGCTTGGCGAATTTCAAACTCACCTACTTGAATTGTACACCATGTTTTGTCTTCCTCTCATGAATTTTCAGCTTCTGTATTAGTGGTAATTGGCTCTATTCCACTGAAGCTAAATCAAATGTAATCTGGGCAAGAATTATTTTTCTCATTTATTACTATTTTTCTTCCCCCAGGGGCTACATGAACATAAGCTTGTTTTCCACAGTAGCAGCATTTAGAAATGTCTCCTCTGGAGGAACACTGATGCCCTCAAATGCACATGTGGTAATTCTCTCCTTTAGGCACAAAAGGCAGTCTCAGCATCTCTATAGCAGCAGCCACTCTCTAAGAGTCTCTCCAGAGAAATAAGCTACCCAGACCATCCAGCTGCCGGTGAGTTGCTTTGTGGTCATGTACTGGGTACATGTCTTCATCTCATGCTTGTTGGCCACATACAGGGTTAATGATTCAATACTTCTGTGGTTCCAGAAGCTGTGGTCAGTGGCTGTGCAGGAGTCAGTCTTTCAGTGCTGATCTTTGCTGATAAAATGATAATATTGCTCAAACAGTATGTAGGATTTCCAGTCAACAGTTAAGAATTTAGTTACGGAAATCTCTTAAATACGCATTACACTGACATAAAATAAGTTACTCATTTATTACCAAATTTGCTTTTTAATTTAATGTAACCCTTGGGATAACATTCTTTTTTATTCTTCCATAAATGCGCTTCATATGGATATATCACACATTGTATAAAATTTGACACAGTGTTAATATAGTTTAGATTTATTTAGATGTTTGCACATTTATTTTATCTCAATGTTTGTTTTCAGGAAGAGTATTTTTCTTCATAAACTCAATTTTCAGAAAATTTTAAATGCATTTTACTGAGGTAAATATACTCAATTTACATTGAGTTTGTGTATTAAGCTACATTTTGTCCTCAATCCTGAAAATAACTTTTGCAGTATATGTCATTTTAAATTGACATGTTTCTTCCCTCAGAACTTTGAAGAGCATAATCTATTGGATTCTTGATTTCATTCACATATTGCGAAATAGGTTTGTTTTCATTGCTTTTTAATTAATTTGAATTTTATCTTAGATGGTTTTACATTATTTTCTCTATTTTGGTATTATGCTTTTTGCTATTGTTTGTCTTTTGGTGAACATGACTTTAAGCTATTATAATTAATTATTTTAATAATTATATATTTTTTATTTTCCATCTGACATTCACTCCATTATATTTATTTAAACTTGTACTTAAACACCACCACTTATTCCATTTTTAATGTGTTTTAATTTTTCATATTGTTTATTTGCTTTATCCCTATTGTGACTTCTAAATATTCAATTCATCCAATTCTTCTAATTCATAATTTCTTTTTTATCTATGTAATTTTTCTATTTATTCTATTCTTTACATTTTAAATATTCGTGTTTTTACATTTTAAATTTTCACCTAATTATTTTGATAATATACTTTATTTTTATCTTACTTTTAAAATTTTCCTCTAATATCTTTAAACATTATAACTACTTATATTGTTTCTACACTATATGTACAATTTTGGGATTTATTAAGATCTAATTGTACAGTCGTGTTTTGATTATTGTTTCTGAATAATTTTTTTTTTTTTTTTTTTTGAGACAGAGTCTGGCTCTGTCGCCGAGGCTGGAGTGCAGTGGCGCCATCTCGGCTCATTGCAAGCTCCGCCTCCCAGGTTCACGCCATTCTCCTGCCTCAGCCTCCCAAGTAGCTGGGACTACAGGTGCCCGCAAGCACGCCCGGCTAATTTTTTGTGTTTTTAGTAGAGACGGGGTTTCACCGTGTTTCTGAATAATTTTGATCTTGATGACTTTTACTGTGTATATTTTTAAAAGAATAGTAGATTTCATTTGATTATAAATGACTGACCTCAATTGATGGGACCACTGAAGATGCTGGGTCGAGGTATTTTATTCCAGTGAAAAGTTATCTGTAACGTTAATAATGCTCCCTCTACAGACACCCAAAAATGATTAAGTCAATGTATTTACCTAAATTGTCCTGATTAAAACACATGGTGTACATATGAACCAGAAACTAATATAAGGATTGGTGTTAATTCCCAATCAACCAAAGAAGAGAAGTACCACCTCTGCTATTGTATCTCTGTGACATAAAGATCTCTACTCTAACCTACTTTTTCTAAACTTTTGAAAATGTAAGGATTCTAGCTTTAGATAGCCTAGTCAGATCCAAATACTCCTGCATCTATTCTGCTGTGACATTATATTCACCAATCAGACCTGTTAAATTCTAACAATCTGTGCTTCCATTATTAGCAATTCCCACAGGCAGCATCAATCTCTAGTCTATTTTTTATTCTACAGTTGTGCTTCTTTAGTTCTTTCCTGAAAATTTATTTGTGGAGATACATGCCTTTGAAGATTCTCAGCATACATGGTTATTTGAGGTTGAAAAGATAAGGATTATCGAATTTTTTGCCAGAAATTATGATATCCACATTGTATCTTTGAAAGCATTGGTTGTCAGACTCCTGCTGACATGTACATTTAGAAGAAACATATCAATGTCAATGCATTGCAGTCTCTGAAGGGTTGAAATAAACAATACAGGCCATCATGGCCACTGAGGCTCACATGTAGATTTTCACTCCCAGTCCAGGCACCTACATTCAGAGGCACCTTCCTGAGGGGTTTTTGGTTGAGGCCTTCCTCAAGAACTTTTGTTCAGATCCCTTTTTCTGGAGAAGGAATGGAACTTTGATAATATTTTTTATACATTCCTACTTAATACTCAATACTTTTTTACTCTTGCTCATAATATTCTCCTCTACCCTCTCCTGCCCCTTTTTCCACAAAACTGCAGGCCTGTTTTTTATGAGGAGGCTACCTCAGGGTGAGACAGTGCCCCATGTTTGTGCTGATCCATCTGACTCTTTCCTGGTGCTTTTCCATGAGGGAAAAATGGGACAATGAGGAGTCGGTGCTTCATCTGATTTTGCTTGTTGCTTAACACAATCACAGAAAGGAAGACAAAAAGGCTTAACTATTACTTTGATGTTGGGCTTTTGCTTTAATTTAAAACTCTGATACCAAGCAATTTAGCTCTTCCCAGCTCAGCTTAGCTCTTGAAATTTCTTGGAAGAAATTCTGTTTTTATTGGTCTAAATTTTGTGTCATTTCTGTAGAAAAAACGGTAATAAAATTGCATCATATATTTAAAAATTGAATGTCTTTTGTTTTGCCATTTTACTGAAGAGAAAATTTGTGTGCCCTATTGGAATTATTAACAGTGAAGTGCCAAGTAGTAATAAGTCAGAAAAATTAATGAATCAAAATCCAACTGTTTCTCAATAGCCTTTCCTTTTTTATAAACTTTCTATTTTATTACCTGTAATATAAAATCTTCTGTAGTAAAGAGTTTAAAATTTTCAAGGTTAATATAAACTTATTTTTAAAATTTATTTTTGAGTAACCATTTGTCGTAAATAGCTAATATTAATAAATTGTAATCATCAACTATTATCTAAGCTACACATTAAAAAGTGTGTTAATATTTGCTGTTGGCTAAAATATAATAAATATATAAATAATCTAAGTTACTAAAAATAATATAGTTTTGCATAGTAATATACACACATAAATAATCAACATATATATGTCATTATTTTCTATTTCTTGTATTTTCTGTTTGACATTTGTATTGGAACAAAGTGTTTATATCTTACTATCATAAATGGAAATTTGCCTTTTTCTTTTGTATTTTGTTACATTAAATAATCAGACATATGCTTAGCTTCTCATAGGTTACATTTTTTACATAATTGTTATTAACATAAATAATCCAGAAATTGTTTAAAGTTTTAAAAAAAATTTTCCAGTGCCCTCACTGTGCATAATATAGTTCTATTTGTCAAAGTGTTAGTGCTGTTTGCATTACATAAAAGAATATTTCAGTGATATCAACTAACTACATGCCTGTAGGCATGGTTTACTTTTTCATTAGTATATAATTTTTGTTGTACTCTGCTGTTTTTCTGAAAGTGCTTGCAAATCAGTTCCACAGGGCTTTGTCTTCAACAAAATAAGAATGTCTCAGAGACCCACAGAAATAACTGTGCCAAGTACTCTTAAAAACAGGCTTCTGATAGAATGACTTACATAACTTTGAGACACTATGAGTGGTCTAAGTTATTTCTCGAATTCTAGCAGAGAAGCATATGTGCTTATAAGATAGAGTAAAACAAGTATTAATACAATAGAACTGAATGAACTGATGATAAATGATAATAGATTTTGTTTGGAATGTGAACATAAAACATTCCTGCTATTATTTTATTGGTATCTAAACATGAGTTAATGAGAGCTGGTGTTAGAAGTTGTACACCCTTTAGGAGACTTGTGGTTTTCAATCTCATCTATATTCATAGTTGTCTGTATTTGTGGTTTACAATCTCAGCTCTTTTCATAGCTATAGTTATATGCATAGATGCATGAAATTGAGTTGCATAGTTGCACTACTACTAACTACTGTTAGTGGGTGGGCAGGGAGGTGCAAACAATTCTGCACAGTAAGTTGTTACCTCCTGTTCCAGAGGAAGTTCTTGAGACTTCATTACTACTCATCTTGCTTGAGCTCCTTTGAGTTTCTGAAGCCTCTGGCATACACCTAGAGTGTGGGTTTGCCTGGAAGCCAGCAGCTACCTGTAGAGAACAGGGTTTTCCATGACGCAGTCAATGAATAGACTCTTCATCAACTTCTGCTGCTGCAAAAACACTATTTCTTCTTCATGGATTTCCACCTTCTTTATCAAGGACATCCGATCATTCTTCAGGGTCACAGAATGCTCTACAGCCTATTTCCTGGTGTCCACCATGGAGCACATTATTTGCACCTGAATTCAAGGAAAATTCAAGAGTGGTCACAGCTGCAGAATTCCAAGCACCCTCAGGATAACTGCGATGATTTTAGAAAGACACGTGGGGATCTGCCACAAGGAAGGCACTTTGCAGGGATGCCTCAGACCCAGGGAACACCCCTGCAGGAGGGCTCTTCTCCTTGTAACAGTCATTTAGTCACTTATAGGAAGGCAACTCTTAGAAAATTTAAATGAGGACCAAAATACTCACCCTAACCAGTTTATTATCTCAAAGAATTGGAAAAATTTTTTTTCCAATAACGAGATTAGAAGAGGAAACAAGCTATGCCCCTTCTTTGGAGTTGCAGACATGCATTAAAAATGGGATGTACAAATAATTTTTTATGACATGAGGAAGTACTTATGAGATGATATACAATTAAACATATTAAATGCATACATTAAAAAGTATAAACAAAATTATACAGTAGAGCTCAAAATTCAAAATGTGTAGAAAAATGATGGAAGGTAATATACCAAATTCTAAGAATTGGGGTGTTGCTTACAGGAAGCAGGATCCTGTGAGAAATTAAATTGCATTATTAGTTCTTTTATACTTTTATAATTTCCAAAAGTTCTACAGAGAGTGTAATGTAGGACCTTAATTAGGAATAAATATCTCTTTAAATAAGCAGTGGAGAATTTCAAAGGAAGGGTGTGATATGGGTCTGTGTGTTTCTTTCAAGATCTAATTTTGTCCACGCAGTGCTTCAGAGAGGACAAGGTAATTTCAACAACTTAACCCCATCATCAAAAGGATGTTACTGAAATACATTATGGGAGGTTGCAGATAAACAACCAGGCAGACACTAAACATCAGAAAGTCCGTGATGCCCATTGGCCTGTGAGAGGGTCTGCATTTGTTTGAAGGAAAAAAGCAGGTTTTAAGACACTAGAACTGAGTCAAATCCAAATTTAAATAGAAAGATTAGAAAGGCTTATGCATGAGAAAAAGATCCCGGGTATCCAATGGTTAATTCTGGCTGTTTCTGAGTAATTTAAATTTACCTATAACTTTTAGAAATTTTAAGGCCAGGCGTGGTCACTCATGCCTGTGATCCCACATTTTGAAAGGCCGAGGCAGGTAAATCACTTGAGACCAGTAGTTTGAGACCAGTGTGTGCAATACGTTGTATCTACTAAAAACACAAAAATTAGCCATTGGTGGTGTGTGCTTTTAGTCCTAGCTACTCGGGAGGCTGAGGCATGAGAATCACTTGAACAGAAGAGGTGGGGGTTGCAATAAGCCAAGATTGTCACCACTGCACTCCAACCTGGGTGACAGAGTAAGACCCTGTCTCAAATTCTTTTTTCAATTTTAATTAGAAATCAAATAAGTTAATTAAATTTAAACTTACACTTAATTTACTTTTTAAACATTTTCAATAATGGATATTCTAATTTTGTGTCAGTACACTTTAGTAATAAATGAAATTATTTTTAAAATCAAACCAATTTTAAAGCTTTTGCTTCTTTAGACTCCCTGTCAAGAAAGCCCTGGGGGACAGAAAGTTTGGAGGATGTCAGAGGGAAGTTTGGGAAAAGTAGAAGAATGTTTGGAGAGCAGAAGGAGTGAACATCAGGGAAACTCTGCCTTACATCAGTCTTCAGATGCACTGGTGGACTTCTGCACTCGGCCTGGGTCACCTTCACCACTGACCACATCTTGTCTTTTGGCCAGCTGCTTTTTTCAGGAAGCTGGTGTCTAGAAAACTTGTGTCAATTTTTTTTTTTTTTTTTTGAGATGGAGTCTCACTCTGTCGCCCATGCTGGAGTGCAGTGGCACGATCTCGGCTCACTCCAAGTTCCGCCTCCCAGCTTCACGCCATTCTCCTGCCTTAGCTTCCCGAGTAGCTGGGACTACAGTTGCCCGCCACCACGCCCGGCTAATTTTTTGTATTTTTAGTAGAGATGGAGTTTCACCGTGTTAGCCAGGATGGTCTTGATCTCCTGACCTCGTGATCCGCCCACCTCAGCCTCCCAAAGTGCTGGGATTACAGGCATGAGCCACCGCACCCGGCAACTTGTGTCAATTTTAATGTCAATTATTACCCAGAGGTTGGAAGGCAAACCTCCACCTAAAGTGCCAGTCCTGGGGCCTTGGTGAGACCCTCTGCTGGGGAGAACCTCCACTTCACCTGCGGGTTCTTATTTTTTACAAAATGAGGACACGAGGAGGCAGCCAAGCAACAGTAAACCAAATCTTAAGCAAAAACCAAACTCTTGGAGAGTTTGGTTCTTTCTTCCACATAGTGCACAAGTCCTGGAGAGATTATAGGGGTGAAGAATAATAAAAGATTTTATTTTTGAAACATCTTGCTTGGTTGCCCAGGTAGAAGTGCAGTGGCATGATCATAGCTCACCATAGCCTAGAACTTTTGGGCTCAAGTCATCCTCTGCCTCAATCTCCCACATAGCTGGGACTACAGTTGGGCACCATCACACCTGGCTAGATTTTTAAAATTAATTTTATTTATTTATTTTTATTTTTATAAATGGGGTCTCACTATGTTGACAAGGCTGGTGTCAAATTCCTAGCCTCAAACCATCTTATCTCCTCAGTCTATCAAAATGCCAGGAATACAGGCATGAGCCACCGTGCCTGTCCAGGACTGTTTTTATGCTTTATTCTCCCAAGTTCTTCTCAAAAAAGTCAACATGCACCAGGTATCAGCTGATATTTGAACTTCAACCCTGTGCTGAATTCAGTTCCAGGACTCTCCAGTCCCCACAAGGGACAAACGGAGAAAGAAGTGGTGAGAGGGAGAAGCTTGATTCTGGCCATGCTAATTGGGCACCTATTGTGTGCTGGGAAGACCCACAGAGCTCCTTCCAAGCTCCAGCTTCAGCTGCAGCAGGACATCCATGGTGTAGAAGGCCTAGCCCAGAGGAGGGAGCCTTAGCAAGGGGAGCACCCATCCGTGGAGTACTGACACTCAGTCAATTATTTCCATCGATGCTGGTTTCTTTATGCCCAAGGGAATAGTTTAGGGCTGCCAGGAGCATCACATTAAGTGTTCTGAAAACCAGCAGAAGATATGAGATGTTGCATTGAATCATTGTGAGCAAAAAATCCATACTATCTTCTTGATTTGGTTAAAACAAACCTTTGCTAAAAGGTAGCATAGAGTAATGCTTGCCTATAAGAATTTTAAAACATCTTAGAAAACCATTCCTTTCTCAGTTTAAGAAGGGCTCAAGGCTTGTATGGGATAATAAGAAAAAACACATTTTTATAATACTTTGAGTTCTGTTTCTCCTAACCACCATTGCTACATAATTATTCCAAAATATAGCTCTTATTTACCAATCCTATGGTTCAAAAGTTCCTCACTGACTCTGTAACCCCCCAACAAATCCACCCCATAGTCCCTAGATGACCACAGAGGCCTCTTATTCTCTGCTTTTTACTGTGACTCTCCATAGTCCAGCAAACTCATTCCTTTTCCTGCATTCCTTTTCCTGGGTTTCTGCCCTTTTTCATCTGCACCCTCCGCTGAGATTCTTTTGTCTTCAAACATCCCAAACCTATCTATTCTTCCAGTGCATTACCAGGGGCAATTATCTCATTCACTCAGCCTGATTTTTCACCTCACCTTCTTTCCCCTACCCTCTCTCCACTCTGAACAAGCTTGTACTAGGTTGCTGTAAAGTTCAGGGGTTCAGAGAATCTGACTAGAGTGAGTTTCCTGAAGTAAAGTTAATGCCTTAATAATTTTCACTTTAATTGCTCTTTGCACAGTGTCTTGCACATAATTTAACACAATAAATTCTCCCTGGGTAAACGCATAAATCTTTGCAATGTCCTATTTGACTCCCTTAGAGTTTGGCTCTTTTCCCACACATCCATCCAGAGTCCTGTCTAACCAGAGTGAAAATGCTTGTGGTTGTCACTTAACATGGCTGAGAATTCCACATATGTATGGGACACCTTGCTCTTTCTCAGGAGCTCCCTCTTTCTGGCAGGCATCTCTGCTGAGAGCCAACTTCTGAGACAAGTATAGGTTTTATCTAAACTAGTTTTCAAAATGAAGAAACAGGATGCAGATAAGTACTTTATTCTCACTTCTTGGCCCTGGGGATTTTTAACAAGGTGAAATTGTACAGAAGAATAAACTAGTTTAGCTGAAAAAAGAAAAAAGGTATTGGTAACTGAGGGAATAAATTAAAATGCAATAAAAATAGAAAATGTTCAGGAATTCCATGTTATTGGTGCATAGATATGCCACTGATTTTGTGTTCTAAAACTTTACTTTATCCATTCCAGGAGGCTTTTCAAGTTTTCTCCAAAAGGAGTTTTGGAGAGGCTTTAAAATTTTCTATGTAGACAATCATATTGTAAGTGGAGAGAAGAGAATTCAACTTTTTTTTCTATTTGGATGCCTTTTTTTTTTCTATTGTCTGATTTTTCTGGGTAGGACTTTTAAATCTAATTAAATTGTGCTTGCAAGATTTACATTAATATGTCTGTAATTAATTTTATACCTGTATATTGCCCCCTTATAAAGGGTTATGTAGATGTTTTATTTATTCTTTTTATTATTGATGCACATTTGAGTTGTTTTCAGTTTGGAAAAGTACCAAATAATGTTGCTTCGGTCACTTTTCTGCATTGTGAAATATGCTGGCATTTCTATTGGGTGTATATACCTAAAAGTGGAGTTGCTTGTCCTAGAGTGTGCTTACATAGATGATGTATGTAAGGAGATACTACCCAAGAGGTTTTGAATGCGGTTGTAACAGTTTACACAGAGAACGGTATAAGAAATTTCCAGTTGCTTGACATCATCACTAGTACTTAATTTTGTCACTGAAAAAAATTTTAACTATTTTGCATAGTGGTATTAAATTATTGTTTGAAAATGCATTTTTTTCTGACACATAAGGATATGGATATGTTTATCTACTTCTTGGCCCTTTCGTTCTCTTTATGTGGAACTCCTACTCACATGTTTGCCAATTTTGTACAATGTATTGTGTCTTTTTTAATTAATTGATGGGATTTAGTTAAATAATCTAGATATAAGGCTTTTGCCACATAAACATATGGCAAATATTTATTTCCACTCTATTCTTGCCTTTCTACTCTCTTGAAAGTTTTTTTTTTTTTTTTGAAGAGAAAGTCTTAATTTTAATAAGGTCCCATTTGTCATATTTTTGACTTGATGGTTAATGCACTTTGTGTCCTAAGAAATCTCACCCTATGCCAAGATCATGAACATATTCATCTATGTTATCTATTACAAATATTGTTTTCAACTTTCACCTTAAAATTTAAAATCCACCTGTCCTTGAAATTTGTTAATAAGATAGGAGTATTTCTTTCTTTCTTTTTCTTTTCTTTCTTTCTTTCTTTCTTTCTTTCTCTTTCTCTCTCTCTCTCTCTTTCTTTTTTCTTTCTTTCTTTCTTTCTCTTTCTCTTTCTCTCTCTCTCTCTTTCTTTTTTCTTTCTTTCTTTCTTTCTTTCCTGTCTCCCTCCCTCTCTTCCTTTCTTTCTTTCTTTCTTTCTTTCTTTCTTTCTTTCTTTCTTTCTTTCCTTTCTTCCTCCCTCCCTTTCTTTCTTTCTTTCTTTCTTTCTTTCTTTCTTTCTTTCTTTCTTTCCTTTCTTCCTCCCTCCCTTTCTTTCTTTCTTTCTTTCCTTTCTTCCTCCCTCTCTTTCTTTCTTCTCTTTCTTTCCTTCCTTCCTTCCTTCCTTCCTTCCTTCCTTCCTTCCTCTCTCTCTCTCTCTCTCTTTCTTTCTTTCTTTTGACGTTGTCTTGCTCTGTCACCAGGCTGGAGTGCACTGGTGAGACCTCGGCTCACTGCAACCTCCACCTCCTGGGTTCACACCATTCTCCTGCCTCAGCCACCTGAGCAGCTGGGACTGCAGGCACCCGCCATCACGCCCAGCTATTTTTTTTTTGTATTTTTAGTAGAGATGGGGTTTCACCATGTTGGCCAGGATGGTCTTCATCTCCTGACCTCATGATCCACCTGCTTCAGCCTCCCAAAGTGCTGGGATTACAGGTGTGAGCCACCGTGCCTGACCAGGAGTATTTCTGTCTCACATAAGTAACCAGTTGACCCAAGGCTATATACGAGATGATTTTCTTCTCCCCACTGCTCTGCTGGTGTGTCTTTTGTAATATACAAAATGTTCAAATATGTGAGTCTGAGTTGGACTCTCTAATCTTTCTAGTTTTCTTTGTGCATATTTTTGCATTACTACCACACATAGCTTTGATTACTATAGCTTTAAGTCTGAATATCTGACATTTTAAGCTCACAAACTTTGTTATTCTTCAGGATAATTTTTACTGTTCTTGGCTTTTTTGTATGTATTTAAATTTTTAATTTGATTAGACAGTTTCCACAAGATTTCTGCCAAATTATTCTATTATGAAAATAGAAACCTATAGATCAATTTGGGTAGAAGTTATATAGCAACAAAGAAAAGCACAACACCAATAACATCCAAACCAAACTTAAACAGAACAC
This sequence comes from Nomascus leucogenys, assembly GCF_006542625.1. Classification (NCBI taxonomy): domain Eukaryota; kingdom Metazoa; phylum Chordata; class Mammalia; order Primates; family Hylobatidae; genus Nomascus; species Nomascus leucogenys. Next base: position 39,547,989 of record NC_044398.1, on the reverse strand, counting down.
CACAATAAAATAATAAATTCCAAAATTGGAATAAATATTTTCAATTCATATTACAAAGGAGGTCACATCTCCACTATATAAAGGGCCATAAAGGGCCCTTTTTTTTTTTTTTTTTTTTGTAATACAAAGTCTTGCTCTCTCGCCCAGGCTAAAGTATAGTGGCATGATCTCAAATTACTACAACCTCCATCCTCTGCCTCCCGAGTTTCAGCAATTCTCCTGCCTCAGCCTCCTGAGTAGCTGGGACTACAGGCATGCGAGACACACACACACACACACACACGCGTGCGCACGCTTCTAATGTGGAAATCATGGAGGTGAGGTTAGGGAAGAAGTAGGCAGAAACCAGAGAAGTGACAAAAGGGGAAGAAATAGTGGAGGTAGATTTGCCATGAGGCAGAGGTGTCCACTCCCCCAGCTACATGACCAGGGTCTGACAGCATGAGCTAAAGGATCCTCCAGGTTCCCTGGGTTCTGCCTGGCCTGGAGACCTCACCAGCCGTATCAAGAGGACAGGACTGGGGTTGTGAAGCCCACCCCTGTGGGCACCTGGAACTAAAATAAGCTATGCCCCCTCCCCCACCTGATATACAGAGTGGCTACAAGAAAGAAAGCCTCCGTTTTCTTCCTCACAAATAGGGGTACTTGAAGAGAATAATATCAAGCACTCCAAATACTCATAAGTGTCTGCTGCCCTTGGTTCTTCACTGGTAACTCACTGTGCTTTGAGATCCTTCAGAGACGAGAGAGGCCTAGAGACTTGGGCAGATGAGGACTTGGAATAAAGCAGAATGTGGCAATGCATTGGACTCTGGAGTGTGGGGCCCAGAAAACATACTAGTCCCTTTTGGGTCCTTTAGGTCCTCATTTGGAAGAGGAAGAAAATAATTTCTCTGAATGCTGTGAAAATGCTTCATGAGTGCACAGCACATCCAAGGAGGCTGAGGAAAATAGGGATCAAGGGAGGCTTCCGAGGTCACTTTTATGGCCCCTGGAGCCTTCAGATACTGCTCCTTTGCCCCAAGGGTCCCTGAAGAGCCACTGCCTTGAGGATCGCCCAATATAGGTAGGTACCTGTTCTGCGATGCTTCCGTCTGGGGCTGCAGTGCTAGTGATGGTCTCTAGGTGGCGGCAGACTCCCGTGTTTCTTGTGCCCACTGAGCGCTACTGGAGCGGGGAGGAGGGATACGCTGAGGTCCTGCACCTCCTGTTGTCATCCATGAGCTCCACATTATCGGGTGGCCAAAAGCAGGAAGAAGGGCCTTGTGATTTCCCATTTTATTGTGCTCAGCAACTCTTCCCTTAGCACCCAGGCTGTGGCAGCTACTTTTGTAGGCTCACAATGTGGTACTGAAAATGATTAAGTTATCACTGCCTTCCCACAGGGAGCCCACAGTCTGAGGACTGCTGGACAAAAACACTAAAGCAACGACATATGACAGAAAACAGCATCCTATAACATAAATAAAGTAGAATATTGGGAGGGAGGACTGGGGAGACATTGCATGAGGGGACACGAATGCCTCCCTGAGGTGACATTATATTGTGACCATAATGACAATGGAGAGCCAGTCCTGCACAGGTGTGGAAAGTGTGTCAGGGAGAAGCCACTCTTGTGAAGAGACTCACAGGCACAGGGGAGTTAGGCAGAGGAGGTTAGAAGGGGGCCAGTGTGGCTGCAGGCAGCCTGGGGAAGAGTGGAGTAGAGGGGAGGGAGGATCCTGGGTCCTGAAAGAGGAAGTTAGTTATTTGCTTCTCTCTGACAACATTGCCCTGCATTTTAGCACCTTTTGGCAACAAATACTATCCCACAATTTCTGTGAACCAGAATCTGGGCATAGCTTAGTTGGGTGCCTCTTCCTCAAGGTCTCTTATGAGGCTGGGACTGTGATCTCCACTGAAGCTGGACTTGGGGAAGATCAGCCTCCAGTCTGACTCTTGGAAACTGGCATGATTCAGTATGAAATGAGAGCCTGAGTTCCTTCCTCTTGATTGGCCTGGGCGTCTCCTCAGTTCTCTATCTTGTGGGTCTGTACATAAAGCATCTTATGATATTGGAGATTGCTTCCTCAGCTTGAGGAATACAATAGATAGAGAATGAAAGAAATAGAAATATGCACAGAAAAAGAGAGAAAGGGAGACAGAGAGATTGAGAGAGGAAGCATAGGACAGAGCAAGTAGCAGGAAAATAATAGCTTTTTAAAAAGATATAACCTTGGAAGTTGCAATAGACTGTGTGGTTCCCCCCATATTCACATGCCAGAACCTTAATCCCCAGTGTAATGGCCTTAAGGAGGTGAGACTTAATTAAGTCCTGAGAATGAGGCCTTCATGGTTGAGATTACTTGCTTTATAAAGGAAACTATGGAAGGCCATCTCTCCCTCTCTCTGCCAAATGAGAATACAACCTGAAGTCTGCAGTTTGAAACTCAGAAGAGAGTCCTTACAAGAGCCCAACCATGCTGGAACCCTAATCTCAAATTTCTAGCCTCCAGAAAGAAAGTCTTTTGTTTATAAGCTGCCTAGTCTATGTTTTTTTGGTATAGAAGCCTGAACTAAGACAGAAGTGACACCCTATCATTTTTATTGTATTCTTTTTCACAGACACTAGAGCCATGTCCCCAAAGAGTTAAACCAATGACTAGCAGAAACTCTTTAGTTTGCAGAATGACAGATGAGAAAAGAAACAACTTGTTGAAAGACTGACATTTCTTCCACTTATGAGATTTTTAAAAACTGGCTAAAATTGGTTGGAACCAATATGGTCAACTGGAGTCTGTGTGAAATGAGCTCACTGATGTCAGAGTCCAAATTTTCATCACATGTCTTTTACTAACTCTCCCCAAATTTGCACATGTGACTTGTGAGTAAGCAGGAAAAGATGGCTGTTCATGCCTGGTGACTTTCCATACATTCTTCCTTTCAGCAATTCCCTACTAATCCAGAGCCCACCTCCTAAACCTTTTCTAAGAAAATTGCTATCTTAAAGTCAGCACAGGGAAAGAGACTTGAGCTGGAATCCTCTTTGTTAGAAAACCATATATATATATATATATGTGTGTATATATATACACACACATATATATATACACACACATATATATATACACACACATATATATATATACACACACATATATATATATCTATATATACACATACATATATGCTCAAAAGCCCAGTGTTATAGTACTGGCTTCTGAGGCATTGAGTGGTGAGCCACTTTTTTAAATAACAAACAGTCACCCACAACTTAGTGTTGTTGTGAGACTTTGTGGATGCATCCACCACATAGGCTGAGATGAGGCATGTAGGTACGATTCTAAATATAATGGACAGGCACTGGAAGATTTAATGCCAGAGGACAGTATCTGATTTTATTTTAATTTCAAACTCTTTCTAGTGTAGAATGGAAAAATAAGGCCAGTGGGGAAGTGCCTTTCCCAAGATCACACTGCTGGACCCCGGGCCTGTTTGAGTTGCAGGCCATGCTTCCTCCCACCCCTCCTTGTAATGCTTCCATCTCTAAGTTTGTGCATTATTTCATTATTTACATAGGACACCAGGCAGTGATTTTTATATGTTCTTTTTTTTTTTTTCCCTTTTGAGACAGAGTCTCACTTTGTCACCCAGGCTGGAGTGCAGTGGCACAATCATGGCTCAAGGCAACCTCTGCCTCCTGGGTTCAAGTGATTCTTACACCTTAGCCTCCTGAGTGACTGGGATTACAGGCCTGCATCATCACATCTAGCTATTTTTTTTCCCTTTTAGTAGAGATGGGTTTTTGCCATGTTGGCCATGGCTGGTCTTGAACTCCTGGCCTTAAGTGATCCACCCACCTTGGCCTCCCAATGTGCTAAGATTACAGGCATGAGCCACTGCACCCGATTGATTTTTATTCATTCTATCTCATATATCTCCAATGAATGGTTTTGGAAGTTCATGCTAGCATAATCCCCATTCAGGGCTGGGAAGACCTGAAACACACAATGACTTTTATATGGTCACAGAAGTGAAAAGAAAAAGAAGATTCTAACCCAACTCTGTTCCCTCAAACCTTTGGCCCTGGCTACATTTAGATCTTTTCAGGGAGTAAGGAGCTTTGTGTTTGCATAATTGTGTACAGGTAAAGAGTTGACATGGGAGAGGAGGGTGAGCAATCAGCAACCCTGCAGCGCCTTTACATAGATTTAAGGCAGAAAATGGCTCAAGGGATGGAACATTGAAGAAGTTAATAGACTTCCCTTGTGACAGAACCTGACAGAATTTAGAACTTTGGGAACCAGACACCCACATTCTAGAGACAGCTCTGTATCTAGCTCATATCATGGGAGATGCTTAGGACAGCACTATGTTCTCATTGTATGCTACATTCCTAAGCTGTTGCCTGAGAAAGGCCCAAAATGACAGCCTTTCCTGATAATATACACATTGGCTCAGTCCGCATCCTTAATGCCTCTGGCCACTTGGCAAGAGGCACCCAGAGGTAACACAGTGTACCCCAGAGCAGGTCTGTCCATGCCAGGCCACACTTCTCCTCTCATCTGGGCAAACCCACCCCACCTACAATTACCATGTGTTGCAGGTGGAGCAGGAAAGGAGGGGACTCTTCCTGACAGGGGCAGGTTGTCAGGCGTTGGAACCCTGCTGGGTCTGTCGTGTTCATACCCAGCTCGTGGCTGGTGGAATAAAAAGTTGAGTGTTGGGGACCAAGTGTGTGTGTACTCAGATGTGAATCCCAAGGCCTTAAGCTGTCCTCTGGTTTCCTCACTGGCTGGAGGTCTATGTGGATGCTCCTATGTGCCTGATCTAGGGAAGAGAATTTCTAATGGGGATGTCACCTGGTGGTGAAAACAAGACAGACCATTAACTTCTCTTTTTTTTTTCTTGGCTGCTGGGCACTCTCTTTATAGAGCTGCATTAAAATCAATGAGCAGCTGTTTGATGGATTCAACTCCCCCATCTCCTTGGACAAGGGGCAGGTTCACCACACCCTCAAGCATGGCCCACAGTGAGCTATGGTGAGAGCAGGTACATAGGACTCTCTACAGACAGGGGCCTGACAAGTCCAGGATGAGCCCAGGACCCAGAACCAAATATGGAATCTCTCTGGGCTCTGTCTTAGAGCTTTTCCATGAGTGACCGAAAGTTCTGCACACCCCCCCGCCCCCGCCCCAATCTGGCCTTCATTAGTCCCAATGGAAACTTGGTTATGTGTAAAGTCTCTTTTTACATACTTGTAGAAATATCAGAGAAGGCCTTTGTGTTGTTTTTACTTTACACTAGGCTGTATTTATTCATGTTGCTACAGTTTGTATTGATTTAACTATTCACCCCAAGTATCTTTTGTAGCAGGCAGCTTCACTGTACTGCCATACCTTCTCTAAGACTTAAAAACCACCATTATTACTCAGGAGGTTTTTACACAAAAATAGGGAAGAGGTTACATGAAAAAGGGGTTACATTGTTCCATGCATTTGTCTGCAATGCATCATCTCAGGGAACTTACTGTAGTCCATCAGGGCAGAAGCTGTGCCCTCACATGCCTTTGTAATGTTCTATAAGGGAAGTAATTACCCAGAGTGGTTTAGCTTCTCAATGACTGTTATTTCAGATCAAAATGGAGTAAAACTAGAAATCAGTAACAGAAGAAAACAAAAATATCAACATATATATGGAAATTAAACAACTCACTTTAGAGCATGCTCATGTTCAAGGGTTGTAAGACTTAATATTGTGAAGATGTTCATACTGCCTAAAGTGAGCTATAAATTCAATGCAATCTCTTTTAAATTAACAATTTTTTTAAAAATAGAAAAAGCAACCAACAAATTATACAGAACTTCAAGCGACCGTAAAAAGCCCAAAAATGTTTAAAAAACAATGTTAGTGACCTCACCTTTTCTAATTTCAAAGTGCATTACGAAGCAACAGTAACGAAAACAGTTTGGTTCTGTCATAAAGACAGGCAATTTTTCCAACAAAACAGAATGTAACACAGATATAAACCTCGCACATATGGGCAAATAAATAGTTATTTGCACACCCATATTTACTTCAGCATTATTCACGAAGGCCAATAGGTGAAAGCAACACAAACTTTCCTCACAGAATGCCTAAATATATGTAATTTATAATATAAAAATAATGGAATACTTCTCAGCTTTTAAAAGCAGAAAATCTTGTAACATCCACAAAAAAGATAAGTCTTGAGAACATGATACTAAATAAAATTAGTCACAATAGAACAGATCCACTTATATATAATGTCTAAAGTATTGAAACTCTTAGAAACAGAAAATGGTTTTTATCAGGAGTCAGGTGGTAAGAAAAATGGGTAGTTGTTATGTGTATTGAGTTTTAATTTTGCAAGATAAAAAAGTTTTACAGATATGTTGCATAACAATGTAAATACACTTAACAAGACTGAACTGTATAGTAAAAAATATTAAAGATTCTAAGTTTTTATGTTATGTATTTTTGCCACAACTGAACTTAAAAAGGACACCCAAGGGCCAGGAGCAATGGCTCATACCTGTAATCCCAGCACTCTGGGAGGCTGAGGCATGGAGACCACTTGAGGCCACGAGTTCAAGACCAGCCTGGCCAACATGGTAAAACCCCATTTCTACTAAAAATACAAAAATTAGCCAGGCATGGTGGTGGTGGATGCCTTTAATGACAGCTACTCAGGAGGCTGCAGCAGAATTGCTTTAACCTGGGAGGTGGAGGTTGCAGTGAGCCAAGATTATGCCATTGCACTTTGGGCAACAGGGTGAGACTCTACCTAAAAAAAAAAAAAAAAAGACACCTACAAGAGATGGAGTTACAAACTTTTTGAAAAATTACCTTCAAACCGCCAAAGTACTTCTTTCACACTAAGATAATATAAACAATAGCTGTTGAAATTAAGACAATTTTCATGACTACTCACCTAGACAGAATCAACCATTGGCCATCAACCAAGAAGAAAAATATACAAGTCATAAACAAAATAGGGGCAATATTTATACAAGCCAACAAACACTTAGATAATTATGTGGACAATAGAGAAAGGGCTGATTCATATTCGACTTTTGCCCCACACTGTCTTAAGGTGTACAGAGTTGAATATTGTCACACAAAATTATATTATTTAAATTAAAACTAAAAACACTACACTGATGTGAGGTGGCCTACCCTAAAAAATGAAACACAGAAATATAAAATTGCAAAACAAAGTTAAAAGAAACATTAGCCCCCAAAATTCTGATCTAAATAATATAATTCAAAATCATAATAGACGAGTAGAAACTAAAAACACAATTAACTGATGTGAGGCACCCTACTCTAAAAAAATACAGAAATATAAAATTACAAAACATAATTAAGAGAAACTTTAATCCACAAAAGCCTGAATAAACATAGTGTCCTACAGAAAAAGAATGCTAGATAACTACAATTTTCAACTCTGTGCATCCAGGAAAAGCATAAATTTTGAATCATTTGGATACAGTTAGGGCAATGACATTTCAGAGAAAACACATTATAATTATTCATAAAGAGTTTTGATGAGAAAGCTTTAAGGAATAAGCGTTTAAATAATACTGGAGAAAATTTTAAATTATGCTACTGATGCATTGCTGCTTTTCTTTTTTTAAATTATACTTTAAGTTCTGGGGTACATGTGCAGGACATACAGGTTTGTTACATAGATATATATGTGCCATGGTGGTTTGCTGCACCATCAACCTGCCATCTACATTAGATATTTCTCCTAATGCTATCCTTCTCCAGCAGCCCCCAACTCCCCAGCAGGCCCCAGTGTGTGATGTTCCCCACCCTGTGTCCATGTGTTCTCATTGTTCAATTCCCATTTATGAATGAGAACATGCAATAATTGGTTTTCTGTTCTTGTGTTAGTTTTCTGAGAATGATGTTTCCAGCTTCATCCATGTCCCTGCAAAGGGCATGAACTCATTCTTTTTTATGGCTACATAATATTCCATGGTGTATATGTGCCACATTTGGGTTGGTTCCAAGTCTTTGCTATTGTGAATAGTGCCACAATAAACATACATGTGTATGTGTCTCATAGTAGAATGATTTATAATCCTTTGGGTATATACTAGATAATGAAATTGCTGGGTCAAGTGGTATTTCTGGTTCTAGATCCATGAGGAATGGCCACAGTGTCTTCCACAATAGTTGAACTAATTTACACTCTCACAAACAGTATAAAAGTGTTCCTATTTCTCCACATCCTCTCCAGCATCTGTTGTTTCATGACTTTTTAATGATTGCCATTCTAACTGGAGTGAGATGGTATCTCATTGTGGTTTTGATTTGCACTTCTCTGATGACCAGTGATGAAGAGCATTTTTTCATGCATCTGTTGGCTGCATAAATGTCTTCTTTTGAGAAGTGTCTGTTCATATCCTTCACCCACTTTTTGATGGGGTTGTTTTTTTCTTAAGTTCTTTGTAGATTCTGAATATTAGCCCTTTGTCAGATGGATAGATTGCAAACATTTTCTCCCCATTCTGTAGGTTGCCTGTTCACTCTAATGACAGTTTTTTTTTTCTGTGCAGAAGCTCCTTAGTTTAATTAGATCCCATTTGTCAATTTTGGCTTTTGTTGCCATTGCTTTTGTTGTTTTAGTCATGAAGCTTTTGCCCATGCCTATGTTCTGAATGGTATTGCCTAGGTTTTCTTCTAGGATTTTTATTGTTTTAAGTCTTATGTTTTTTTCTTTCTTTCTTTCTTTTTTTTTTTTTTAAGAGTGTCTATGTGGCTTCCAAAGTTTAATGTTAAGGTCATTAGCAGATAGCATGCTGAAGCTCCTTCAGTCTTGCTTATATAGAAATGGCTTACAAACCAGCTTGGGGTGGGAAGAAAGGAGTAGCATTTATTTTCCAACCACTTACTAACCCTTAGAAACCCTTTCTAACTTATTTTCTAAAAGGACATTTTACTAAAAAGACAATAATTTCCCAATTTAGATATCTAATAACTGAACCCCAGTTGTGCTTATCAGCGTCGTAGTCCTGGTCTAAGTTAAAGACAATGGTTTAGGGAATTTAGATGATTCTTTTATTATTATTATTATTAAACTTTAAGTTTTAGGGTACATGTGCACAATGTGCAGGTTTGTTACATATGTATCCATGTGCCATGTTGATTTCCTGCACCCATTAACTTGTCAGTTAGCATTAGGTATATCTCCTAATGCTGTCCCTCCTCCCTCCCCACACCCCACAACCGTCCCTGAAGTGTGATGTTCCCCTTCCTGTGTCCATGTGTTCTCATTGTTCAGTTCCCAGCGATGAGTGAGAACATGCGGTGTTTGGTTTTTTGTCCTTGCCATAGTTTACTGAGAATGATGGTTTCCAGTTTCATCCTTGTCCCTACAAAGGACATGAACTCACCCTTTTTTATGTCTGCATGGTATTCCATGGTGTATATGTGCCACGTTTTCTTAATCTAGTCTAATGTTGGACATTTTGGTTGGTTCCAAGTCTTTGCTGTTGTGAATAGTGCCACAACAAACATACGTGTTCATGTGTCTTTATAGCAGCATGATTTCTAGTCCTTTGGATATATACCCAGTAATGAGATGGCTGGGTCAAATGGTATTTCTAGTTCTAGATCCCTGAGGAATCGCCACACTGACTTCCACCATGGTTGAACTAGTTTACAGTCCCACCAACAGTGTAAAAGTGTTCCTATTTCTCCACATCCTCTCCAGCACCTGTTGTTTCCTGACTTTTTAATGATGGCCATTCTAACTGGTGTGAGATGGTATCTCATTGTGGTTTTGATTTGCATTTCTCTGATGGTCAGTGATGAAGAGCATTTCTTCATGTGTCTTTTGGCTGCATAAATGTCTTCTTTTGAGAAGTGTCTGTTCATGTCCTTTGCCATATGAACTTTAAAGTAGGTTTTTCCAATTCTGTGAAGAAAGTCATTGGTAGCTTGATGGGGATGGCACTGAATCTATAAATTACTTTGGGCAGTATGGCCATTTTCACGATATTGATTCTTCCAACCCATGAGCATGGAATGTTCTTCCATTTGTTTGTATCCTCTTTTATTTCATTGAGCAGTGGTTTGTAATTCTCCTTGAAGAGGTCCTTCACATCCCTTGTAAGTTGGATTCCTAGTTATTTTATTCTCTTTGAAGCAATTGTGAATGGGAGTTCACTCATAATTTGGCTCTCTGTTTGTCTGTGATTGGTGTACAAGAATGCTTGTGATTTTTGTACATTGATTTTCTATCCTGAGACTTTGCTGAAGTTGCTAATCAGCTTAAGGAGATTTTGGGCTGAGACAATGGGGTTTTCTAGATATACAATCATGTCATCTGCCAACAGGGATAATTTGACTTTATCTTTTCCTAATTGAATACCATTTATTTCCTTCTCCTGCCTGATTGCCCTGGCCAGAAATTCCAGTATATGTTGAATAGGAGTGGTGAGAGAGGACATCCCTGTCTTTTGCCAGTTTTCAAAGGGAATGCTTCCAGTTTTTGCCCATTCAGTATGATATTGGTTGTGGGTTTGTCATAGATAGCTTTTATTATTTTGAGATACATCCCATCAATACCTAATTTATTGAGAGTTTATATCATGAAGGGTTGTTGAATTTTGTCAAAGGCCTTTTCTGCATCTATTGAGATAATCATGTGGTTTTTGTCTTTGGTTCTGTTTGTATGCTGGATTACATTTATTGATTTGCATATGTTGAACCAGCCTTGCATCCCAGGGATGAAGCCCACTTGATCATGGTGTATAAGCTTTTTGATGTGCTGCTGGATTCGGTTTGCCAGTATTTTATTGAGGATTTTTGCATCAATGTTCATCAAGGATATTGGTCTGAAATTCTCTTTTTGGTTAAGTCTCTGCCAGGTTTTGGTATCAGGACGATGCTGGCTTCATAAAATGTGTTTGGGAGGATTCCCTCTTTTTCTATCGATTGGAATAGTTTCAGAATGAATGGTACCAGTTCCTCCTTGTACCTCTGGTAGAATTTGGCTGTGAATGGATCACATCCTGGACTCTTTTTGGTTGGTAGGCTATTGATTATTGCCACAATTTCAGAGCCTGTTATTGGTCTATTCAGAGATTCAACTTCTTCCTGGTTTAGTCTTGTGATGGTGTATTCGTTGAGGAATTTATGCATTTCTTCTAGATTTTCTAGTTTATTTGCATAGAGGTATTTGTAGTATTCTCTGATGGTAGACTATATTTCTGTGGGATCGGTGGTGATATCCCCTTTTCCATTTTTTATTGCATCCATTTGATTCTTCTCTCTTTTCTTCTTTATTAGTCTTGCTAGCAGTCTATCAATTTTGTGGATCTTTTCAAAAAACCAGCTCCTGGATTCATTAACTTTTTGAAGGGCTTTTTGTGTCTCTATTTCCTTCAGTTCTGCTCTGATTTTAGTTATCTCTATCCTTCTGCTAGCTTTTGAATGTGTTTGCTCTTGCTTTTCTAGTTCTTTTAATTGTGATGTTAGGGTATGAATTTTGGATCTTTCCTGCTTTCTCTTGTGGGCATCTAGTGCTATAAATTTCCCTCAACACACTGCATTGAATGTGTCCCAGAGATTCTGGTATGTTGGGTCTTTGTTCTCGTTGGTTTCAAAGAACATCTTTATTTCTGCCTTCATTTCATTATGTACCCAGTAGTCATTCAGGAGCTGGTTGTCCAGTTTCCATGTAGTTGAGTTGTTTTGAGTGAGTTTCTTAATCCTGAGTTCTAGTTTGATTGCACTGTGGTCTGAGAGACAGTTTGTTATAAGTTCTGTTCTTTTACATTTGCTGAGGAGAGCTTTACTTCCAACTATGTGGTCCATTTTGGAATAGGTGTGGTGTGGTGCTGAAAAACATGTATATTCTGTTGATTTGGGGTGGAGAGTTCTGTAGATGTCTATTAGGTCCACTTTGTGCAGAGCTGAGTTCAATTCCTAGATATCCTTGTTAACTTGCTGTCTCGTTGATCTGTCTAATGTTGACAGTGGGGTGTTAAAGTCTCCCATTATTATTGTGTGGAGTCTAAGTCCCTTTGTAGGTCACTCAGGACTTGCTTTATGAATCTGGGTGCTCCTGTATTGGGTGCATATATATTTATGATAGTTAGCTCTTCTTGTTGAATTGATCCCTTTACCATTATGTAATGGCCTTCTTTGTCTCTTTTGATCTTTGTTGGTTTAAAGTCTATTTTATCAGAGACTAGGATTGCAACCCCTGCCTTTTTTGTTTTCCAATTGCTTGGTGGATCTTCCTTCATCCCTTTATTTTCAGCCTATGTGTGTCTCTGCACATGGGATGGGTTTCCTGAATACAGCACACTGGTGGGTCTTGACTCTTTATCCAACTTACCAGTCTGTGTCTTTTAATTGGAGCATTTAGTCCATTTACATTTAAAGTTAATATTTTTATGCGTGAATTTGATCCTGTCATTATGATTTTAGCTGGTTATTTTGCTCGTTAGTTGATGCAGTTTCTTCCTAGTCTCGATGGTCTTTACAATTTGGCATATTTTTGCAGTGGCTGGTACCGGTTGTTCCTTTCCATGTTTAGTGCTTCCTTCAGGAGCTCTTGTAGGGCAGGCCTGGTGGTGACAAAATCTCTCAGCATTTGCTTGTCTGTAAAGTATTTTATTTCTCCTTCACTTATGAAGCTTAGTTTGGCTGGATATGAAATGCTGGATTGAAAATTCTTTTCTCTAAGAATGTTGAGTACTGGTCCCCCCTCTCTTCTGGCTTATAGAGTTTGTGCCAGGAGATCCACTGTTAGTCTGATGAGCTTCCTTTTGTGGGTAACCTGACCTTTCTCTCTGGCTTCTCTTAACATTTTTTCCTTCATTTCAACTTTGGTGAATCTGAGAATTATGTGTCTTGGAGTTGCTGTTCTCGAGGAGTATCTTTGTGGTGTTCTCTGTATTTCCTGAATCTGAATGTTGGTCTGCCTTGCTAGATTGGGGAAGTTCTCCTCTATAATATCCTGCAGAGTGTTTTCCAACTTGGTTCCATTCTCCCTGTCACTTTCAGTTGCACCAATCAGAGGTAGATTTGTTTTTTTCACAGTCCCATATTTCTTGAAGGCTTTGTTTGTTTCTTTTTATCCTTTTTTCTCTGGACTTCCCTTCTCACTTCATTTCATTCATTCCATCTTCCATCACTGATACCCTTTCTTCCAGTTGATCACATTGGCTCCTGAGTCTTCTGCATTCTTCACATAGTTCTCGAGCCTTGGCTTTCAGCTCCATTAGCTCCTTTAAGCATTTCTCTGTATTGGTTATTCTAGTTATACATTCATCTAATTCTTTTTCAAAGTTTTTAACTTCTTTGCCTTTGGCTTGAATTTCCTCCTGTAGCTCGGAGTAGTTTGATCATCTGAAGCCTTCTTCTCTCAACTCATCAAAGTCATTCTCCATCCAGCTTTGTTCCATTGCTGGTGAGGAACTGCATTCCTTTGGAGAAGGAGAAGCACTCTGCTTTTTAGAGTTTCCAGTTTTTCTGCTCTGTTTTTACCCCATGTTTGTTGTTTTATCTACTTTTGGTCTTTGATAATGGTGATGTACAGATGGGTTTTTGGTGTGGTTGTCCTTTCTCTTTGTTAGTTTTCCTTCTACCAGACAGGACCCTCAGCTGCAGGTCTTTTGGAGTTTGCTAGAGGTCCACTCCAGACCCTGTTTGGCTGGGTGTCAGCAGCAGTGGCTGCAGAACAGTGGATTTTTGTGAGACTGCAAATTCAGCTGTCTGATAGTTCCTCTGGAAGTTTTGTCTCAGAATAGTACCCAGCCATGTGAGGTGTCAGTGTGCTCCTACTTGGGGATGCCTCCCACTGAGGCTGCTCAGGAGTCAGGGACCCATTTGAGGAGGCAGTCTGCCTTTTCTCAGATCTCCAGCTGTATGCTGAATCAATACTCTCTTCAAAACTGTCAGACAGGGATATTTAAGTCTGCAGAGGTTACCGCTGTCTTTTTGTTGTCTGTGCCCTGCCCCCAGAGGTGGAACCTACAGAGCCAGGCAGGCATCCTTGAGCTGTGGTGGGCTCCACCCAGTTCGAGCTTCCTGGCTGCTTTGTTTACCTAATCAAGCCTGGGCAATGGTGGACACCCCTCCCCCAGACTCGCTTCCACCTTGCAGTTTAATATCAGACTGCTGTGCTAGCAATCAGTGTACTCCATTGGTATAGGACCCTCTGAGCCATATGCAGGATATAATCTCCTTGTGTGCCATTTTTTGAGCCCATTGGAAAAGCGCAGTGTTAGTGTGGGAATGACCCGATTTTCCAGGTGCTGTCTGTCACCCCTTTCTTTGACTAGGAAAGGGAACTCCCTGACCCCTTCCACTTCCTGAGTAAGGCAATGCCTCACCCTGCTTTGGCTCACACGTGTTGTGCTGCACCCACTGTCCTGCACCCACCATCTGGCACTCCCTTGTGAGATGAACCCAGTACCTCAGATGGAAATGCAGAAATCACCTGTCTTCTGCATCGTTCATGCTTGGAGCTGTAGACCAGAGCTGTTCCTATTCAGCCATCTTGGCTCCACCCCCCTAAACTTTTCTTTTGATTCAGCAGTTTGAGAACACTCTTTTTGTAGAAACTGTGAAGAACCATTTCAGAGCCCACTGAGGCCTATAGTGATAAACTGAATATCCCATGATTAAAACTAGAAAGAAGCTATCTGTGGAACTGCTTTTTGATTTGTGGATTCAGCTCACAGAGTGAAACCTTTCTTTTGATTCAGCAGGTGAAAACACTCTTTTTGTAAAAAATCCAAATGGAGATTTCAAAGCCCACTGAGGCCTACAGTGAAAAACTTAATATTTCTAGATAAAAACTAGAAAGAAGCTGTCTATGAAACTGCTTTGTGATGTGTGCTTTCAGTTCACAGAGTTAAACCTTACTTTTGATTCAGCAGTTTGGAAACCCTCTTTTGTAGAATCTGTGAAGGAACATTTCGGAGCCCACTGAGGCCATAGTAAACAGCTGAATACCCAGAAGGAAAAACTGGAAAGAGGCTATCTATGAAATCGCTTTGTGATGTGTGCATACATCTCAAAGAGTTAAACCTTACTATTGATTCAGCAGTTTGGAAACACCCTTTTTGTAGAATCTGTAAAGGGATATTTCAGAGGGCATTGAGGACCATAGTGAAAAACTGAATATCCCTAGATAAAAACTAGAAATAAGCTGTCTGTGAAACTGTTTTGTTAAGTGTGCATTCAGTTCACAATGTTAAACCTTATATTGATTCAGCAATTTTGAAAGACTCTTTTTGTAGAATCTGCAAAGGGACATTTCAGAGCCTACTGAGGCCTATAGTGAAAAAACAAATATTCTGTGATTAAAACTAGACAGAAGCTATCTGTGAGACTCTCTTTTTGTAGAATCTGCAAAGAGCCATTTCAAATTCCCCTGAGGCCTATAGTGAAAAACTAAATATCCCTAGATAAAAACTAGAAAAAAGCTATCTGTCAAACTGCTTTGTGATGTGTGCATTCAGTTCACAGAGTTAAACCTTACTTTTGATTAAGCAATTTGGGAACACTCTTTTTGTCGTATCTGTAAAGGGTCATTGCGAAGCCCACAAGGCCTACAGTGAAAAACCAAATATCTTGTGATAAAAACTAGAAAGAAGCTACCTGTGAAATTGCTTTCTGATTTGTGCATTCAGATCACAAGTTAAACCTTACTTTTCATTCAGCAATTTGGAAACACTCTTTTTGTAGAATCTGCGTACATTTCTGAACCCAAAGAAGCCAGTAGTGAAAAATGGAATATCATGAAATAAAAACTGGAAAGAAGCTGTGTGTTAAACTGCTTTGTGATGTGTGCATTCAGCTCACTGAGTTAAACCTTAATTTTGATACAGCAGCTTGGAAGCATGCTTTTTAAAAAAACCTGTAAAGGGATATTTTGGAGGGCCTTGAAGCCTATTGTGAAAAACCGAATATCCCGCAATAAAAACTAGAAAGAAGCTATCTGTGAAACTGCTTTGTGATGTGTAGATTCAGCTCACAGAATTAAACCTTTCTTTTGATTCAGCAGTTGGAAACACTCTTTTTGTCAATCTGTGAAGGGGCATTTCATGGCACAGTAAGGCCTATAATGAAAAAAAAATGAATATCCTACAATAAAAAGTAGAAAGAAGCTCTCTGTGAAATTGCTTTGTGATGTGTGCATACAGCTCAGAGAGTGGAATATTTATTCTTATTCATCAGGTTGGAAACTCTCTTTTTGTAGAATCTGTGAATGGAAATTTCGGAGCACACTGAGGTCTATAGTGATAAACATGATGTCCCTAGATAAAAACTAGAAAGAAGCTGTCTGTGAAACTGTTCTGTGACATGTGCCTTCAGTTCACAGAATTAAACCTTACTTTTGATTCAGCAGTTTGGAAACATTCTTTTTGTCAAATCTGTAATTGTACATTTGACAGCCCACTGAGGCCAATAGTGAAAAACCAAATATCACAAAATGAAAACTAGAAAGAAGTTATCTGTGAAACTGCTTTGTGACATGTGCATTCAGCTCACAGAGTTAAACCTTACTATTGATTAAGCAGTTTGGAAACACTCTTTTTGTAGAATCTATGAAGGCACTTTTCAGAACACATTGAGGTCTATAGTAAAAAAACAGAATATCCAAAGGTAAAAACTAGAAAGAAGTTATAAGTGAAACTGCTTTGTGATGTGTGCATTCAACTCTCAGATTTGTAACTTACTTTTGTCTCAGCAGTTTGGAAACACTCTTTTTGTAGAATCTGCAACAAGGCATTTCAGAGCCCAGTGAGGCCTATAGTGAAATACTGAATATCTTGTGATAAAAACTACCAAGAAGCTATCTGAGAAAATGTTTTGTAATGTGTGCATTCAGATCACAACATTAAACATTTCTTTTGATTCAGCAGTTTGGAAACACTCTTTTTGCAGGATCTGTGGAGTGACATCAGGGACTGCACTGAGGCCTATAGTGAAAAACCGAATATCTTGCAATGAAAACTACAAAGAAGCTATTTGTGAAACTGCTTTGTGACACGTGCATTCAGTTCACACAGTTAAAGCATACTTTTGATTCAGCAATTTGGAAAAACTCTTTTTGTGGAATCTGCAAAGGAACATTTTGGAGGGCATTGAGGCCTATGGTGAAAACCAAATATCTCACAACAAAAACTAGAAAGAAACTATCTGTGAAATTTTGTTGTGAAGTGTGGATTCAACTCACAGAGTTTAACCTTTCTTGTGATTCAGCAGTTTGGAAACACTCTGTTTGGTGAACCTGTGAAGGGACATTTTAGGGCAAATTTTGGCCTGTGGTGTTAAATGGAATATCTTGCAATAGAAACTAGAAAGAAGCTATCTGTGAAACTTCTTTGTGATGGGTGCATTCAGCTCAGAGGTTTAAACCTTTCTTTTCATTAAGCACGTTGGAAACACTCTTTTTGTGGAATCTGCAAAGGGACATTTTGGAGCCCACTGAGGCCTGTAGTGAAAAACAGAATATCTTGCCATATAAAGTAGAAAGAAGGGATCTGTGAAACTGCTTTGTGATGTGTGCATTCAGTTCACAGAGTTAAACCTTACTTTTGATTCAGCAGTTTGGTAACATTCCTTTTCTAGAATTTGTGAAGGGACATTTCAGAGCCTACTGTAACCTACAGTAAAAAACTGAACATCTTGCAATAAAAACCTGAAAGAAGCTATCTGTGAAGCTGCTTTGAAATGTGTAGATTCAGCTCACACAGTGAAATATCTCCTTTGAATCAACAGGTTGGAAACACTCTCTTTGTAGAATCTGTGAAGGGACATTGCAGGGCACAGAATAGCCTATAGTAAATACCAGAATATCTCACAATAAAAACTAGAAAGAAGCTATCTGTGAAACTGCATTGTGATGTGTGCATTCAGCTCACACAGAGAAATTTTATTTTGAAAAAACAACAGGTTGGAAACACTGTTTTTGTGGAATCTGCAAAGGGACATTCAGAGCCCACTGAGGTCTATAGTGAAAAACAAAATATCCCTAGATAAAAACTAACAAGAAACTATCTGTGAAACTGCTTTGTGACATGTGCATTCAGTACACAGAGTTAAACCTTACTTATGATTCAGCAGTTTGAAAACACTCTTTGTAGAATCAGTGAAGGGATATTTTAGGGCACAGTAAAACCTAGAGTGAAAAAACAAATATCCCATGATAAAAACTAGAAAGAATCTATTTGTGAAACTGCTTTGTGACATGTGAATTCAGTTCACAGAGTTAAACATTACTTTTGACTCAGCAGTTTGGAAAGACTCTTTTTGTAGAATCTGTGAAGGGACGTTTTGAAGTCTGCTCTTGCCTTTAGTGAAAAACTAAATATCCTGAAATAAAAATTAGAAAGAAGCTATCTTTGTAACTACTTTTTGATGTGTGGATTAAGCTCACAGTGTTTAACCATTCTTTTGATTCAGAAGGTTTGAAACACTCTTTTTGTAGAATCTGTGTAAGGACATTTCAGAGCCCACAGAGGACTATAGTGAAAAAAAGGAATATGTCTAGATAAAAACTAGAATGAAGCTATATGTGAAACTGCTCTGTGATGTGTGTATTCAGTTCACAGAGTTGAACCACACTTTTGATTTGGCAGTTTGAAAACACTCTTTTTGTAGAAGCTGCAAGGGGACATTTCTGGGTACAGTGAGGCCTACTGTGACAAATGTTGTAACTTGCAATTAAAAGTACAAAGAAATTATCTGTAAAACTGCTTTGTGACATGTGCATTCAACTCACAGAGTTAAAACTTTTTTTTGATTCAGCAGTTTGGAAACACTCTTTTTAAAAAAAATTTGTGAAAGGACATTTCAGAGGGCACAGAGGCCTATAGTGAAAAATCAAATATTTCACAATAAACAGTAGAAACAAGCTACCTGTGAAACTGATTTGTGATGTTTCAATTTTGCTCACAGTGTTAAACCTTTCTTTTGATTCAGCAGGTTGGAACCACTCTTTATGTAGAATGTGTGAAGGGATATTTTGAGGCCCAATGAGGGCTAGAATGAAAAACTTAATTTCTTCTGGTAAGAACTACAAAAAAATCATCTGTGAAGCTGCTTTATGACGTGTGCATTCATTGCACAGAGTTAAACCTTATTTTTGATTCAGCATTTTGAAATGACTCCTTCTGTAGAATCTGTGAAGGGACATTTCAGAGGGCATTGAGGTTTATAGTGAAAAACCAAATTTTCCATGATAAAAACTAGAAAGAAGCCATCTGTGAAACTGCTTGGTGATGTGTGGATTCAGCTCACAGAATTAATCCTTTGTTTTGATTCAGCAGTTTGAAAACACTTTTTGTAGAATCTGTCAAGAGAAATTTCGTAGTGCTGTAGGGCCTACAGTAAAAAACTGAATATCCCCCAATAAAAACTGGAAAGAAGCTATCTGTGAAACTTCCTAGTGATGTGTCTATTCAGCTGACAGAGTTAAACCATTTGTTTGATTCAGCAGCTTGGAAATACTCTTTTTGTAGAATCTGCGTAGAGACATTTCAAATCCCACTGAGGCCTGTAGTGAAAAACTGAATACCTCATGAAAAAACTAAGAAGCTAGCTGTAAAACTGCTTTGTGATGTATGGATTTAACTCACAGAGTTAAATCTATCTTTTGATTCAGCAGTTTGGAAATACTCTTTTTGTAGAAACTGTGAAGGGACATTTTGGAGTCCACTAAGCCCTATAGTGAAAAATTGAATATCCCAAAATAAAAACCAGAAAGAAGCTATCAATGAATCCCCTTTGTGATGTGTGCATTCAGCTTAGAGAGTCAAAACTTACTTTTGATTCAGCAATGTGGAAACACTATTTTTGTAGAAACTGCAAAGGGACATTTATGAGGGTATTGAAACCTATAATGAAAAACTGAATATCCTGCAATAAAAACTAGAAATAAGCTATCTCTGAAACTTCTTTGAAGTGAGTGGTTTTAGTTCACAAAGTTAAATGTTTCTTTTGATTCAGCGGTTTGGAAATTCTTTTTCTATAGAATCAGTGAAGGGACATTTTGGGGCACAATAAGGCCTGTGATGAACAACGAATATCCCGTGATAAAAACTAGAAAGAAGCTATCTGTGATGTATGCATCAGCTCACAGAGTGAAATTTTTCTTTTGATTCAGCAGTTTAGAAACACTCTTTTTGTGGAATCTGTGAAGGGATATTTTGGGGTGCAGTAAGGTCTATAGTGAAAAATGGAATACCCCACGATAAAAACTAGAAGGAGGTTAGTTGTGAAACTGCTTTGTGATGGGTGGGTTCAGCTTACAGAGTTAAACCATTCTTTTGATTCAGACGGTTGGAAACACTCTTTTTGTAGAATCTGCAAAGGGATATTTCAAAACCCACTGAGGCCTATAGAGAAAAACCAAGTATCTCTAGATAAAAATTGGGAAGAAACTATCTGTGAAACTGCCTTGTAATGTGTGCATTCAGTTCACAGGGTAAACCTTACTTTTAATTCATCAGTTTGAAAGCACTCTTTTTGTAGAGACTGCAAAGGGACATTTCAAAGACCCCTGAGGCCTATAGTGAAAAATCAAATATCATGCAATAAAAATTAGAAAGAAGTGATCAGTGAACCTGCTTTGTGATGTGTAGTTTCAGCTCACAGAGTTAAACATTTCTTTTAATTCAGCTTTTTGGAAACAATCTTTTTGTAGAATCTGTGAAGGGACATTTCAGGGTGCAATGAGACCTAGAGTGAAAAACAAAATATCCCATGATGAAAACTATAAAGAAGCTATCTGTGAAACTACTTTGTGATGTGTGCATTCAGCTCATAGAGGGAAACCTTACTTTTGATTGAACAAGTTGGAAACATTTTTTCTTATAGAATCTCCAAAGGGACATTTTGGAGCACATTGAGGCATGTAGTGAAAAACCAATTATCTCAAAATAAAAACTAGAGAGAGGCTATCTGTGAAACTGCTTTGTGATGTGTGCTTCCATTCCATAGTATTAAACCTTACTTTTGATTCACCAGTTTGGAAACACCCTTTTATATCATTTAATTTCTTGGTACATATGCACCATGTTCAGGTTTGTTACATAGATATACATGTACATTGGTTTGCTGCACCTATCAACTTTTCATTTACATTAGGTATTTCTCCTAATGCATTTCTTCCCCATCCCTCAATCCCCTGACAGGCCCCGGTGTGTGATGTTTCTTTCCCTGTGTCCAAGTGTTGTCACTGTTCAATTCCCACCTATGAGTGAGAAAATGCTGTGTTTGGTTTTCTGTCTTTCTGATAGTTTGCTGAGAATGATGGTTTCCAGCTTCATCCATGTCCCTGCAAAGGACACTAACTCATCCTTTTTTAATGGCTGCATAGTATTCTATGCTGTATATGTGCCACATTTTCTTAATTCATTCTATCATTGATAAACATTTGGGTTGGTTTCAAGACTTTGCTTTTGTGAATAGTGCCACAATAAACATACATGTTCATGTGTCTTTATAGTAGCACGATTTGTAATCCTTTGGCTATATACCCAGTAATGGGATCGCTGGGTCAAATGGTATTTCTAGTTCTACGTCCTTGAGGAATTGCCACACTTTCTTCCACAATGGTTGAAATAATTTACACTCCCACCAACAGTGTAGAAGCAATCCTATTTCTCCACATCCTCTCCAGCACCTGTTGTTTCCTGACTTTTTAATGATCATCATTCTAACTGGTGTGAGATGGTATCTAATTGTGGTTTTGATTTGAATTTCTCTGATGGCCAGTGATGATGAGCATTTTTTCATGTGTCTGTTGGCTGCATAAATGTCTTCTTTGGTAAGTGTCTGTTCATACCTTTGCTCACTTTTTGATGGGGTTTGATTTTTTTCTTGAAAATTTTTTTAAGGTTTTTGGAGATTATAGATATTAGTCCTTTGTCAGATGGGTAGATTGCAAAAATTTTCTCCCATTCTGTAGGTTGCTGTTCACTGTGATGGTGGTTTCTTTTGCCATGCAGACAGAAGCTCTTTAGTTTAATTAGATCCCATTTGTCAATTTTGGCTTTTGTTGCCATTGCTTTTGGGGTTTTAGACATGAAGTCCTTACCCATGCCTATGTCATGAATAGTATTGCCTAGGTTTTCTTCTAGAGTTTTTATGGTTTTAGGTCTAACATTTAAGTCTTTAATTCACCTTGAATTAATTTTTCATATAAAGTGTAAGGAAGGGATCCAGCTTCAACTTTCTACATATGGCTAGCCAGTTTTCTCAGCTCCCTTTATTAAATAGGGAATCTTTCCCCATTTCTTGTTTTGGTCAGGTTTGTCAAAGACCAGATGGTTGTAGGTGTGTGGTGTTATTTCTGAGGCCTCTGTTCTGTTCCATTTGTCTATATATCTGTTTTGGTACCAGCACCATGCTCTTTTGTTTACTGTAGCCTTGTATTATAGTTTGGAGTCAGGTAGTAAAATGCCTCCAGTTTTGTTCTTTTTGCTTAGGATTGTCCTGGCAATGCAGACTCTTTTTTTGTTCCATATGAACTTTAAAGTAGGTTTTTCCAATTCTGTGAAGAAAGTCATTGGTAGCTTGATGGGGATGGCATTGAATCTATAAATTACCTTGGGCAGTATGGCCATTCTCATGATATTGATTCTTTCTATCCATGAGCATGGAATGTTCTTCCATTTGTTTGTGTACCCTTATTTCATTAAGCAGTGCTTTGTAGTTCTCCTCGAAGAAGTCCTTCACATCCCTTGTAGGTTGGATTTCTAGGTATTTTATTCTCTTTGAAGCAATTGTGAATGGGAATTCACTCATGATTTGGCTCTCTGTTTGTCTGTTATTGGCGTAAAGGAATGCTTGTGATTTTTGCCCATTGATTTTATACCCAGAGACTTTGCTGAAGTTGCTTATCAGCTTAAGGAGGTTTGGGGCTTAAATGATGGGGTTGTCTAAATATACAATCATATCATCTGCAAACAGGGACAATTTGAATTCCTTTTTTTCCTAATGGAATACACTTTATTTCTTTTTCTTTCCTGATTGCCCTGGCCAGAACTTCCAACACTATGTTGAATAGGAGTGGCGAGAGAGGACATTTTTTCTTGTCCTGTTTTTTAAGGGAATGTTTCCGGTTTTACCCATTCAGATATTGGGTGTGGGTTTCTCATAAATAGCTCTTATTATTTTGAGATTCATTCCATCAATACCTAGCTTATTGAAGGTTTTTAGCATGAAGGGATGTTGAATTTTGCCAAAGGTATTCTCTGCATCTATTGAGATAATCTTGTGGTTTTTGTTATTGTTCCTGTTTATGTGATGGGTTACTTTTATTGATTTGCATGTGTTGAAGCAGGCTTGCATCCCAGGAATGAAGCTGTCTTGATCATGGTGCATAAACTTTTTGATGTGCTGCTGGATTAAGTTTGCCAGTATTTTATTGAGGATTTTTGCATTGATGTTCATCACTGATATTGGTCTAAATTTCTTTTTGTTGTGTCTCTGCCACACTTTGGTATCAGGATGATGCTGGCCTCATAAAATGAATTAGGGAGGATTCCCTCATTTTCTGTTGATTGGAATATTTTCAGAAGTAATGGTACCAGCTCCTCTTTGTACCTCTGGTAGAATTTGGCTGTGAATCTGTCTAGTCCTGGACTTTTTTTGGTTGGTAGGCTATTAATTATTGCCTCAATTTCAGAGTCTGTTATTGTTCTATTCAGCAATTCAACTTCTTCCTGGTTTAGTCTTGGGAGGGTGTATGTGTCCAGGAATTTATTCATTCCTTCTAGATTTTCCAGTTTATTTCCGTAGAGTTTTTTATAGTATTCTCTGATGGCAGTTGGTATTTCTGTGGGATCAGTGGTGATATCCAGTTTATTATTTTTTATTGTGTCTATTTTATTCTTCTCTCTTTTCTTCTTTATTAGTGCTGCTAGCAGTCTATTCATTTGGTTGATCTTTAAAAAAAAAACCTTCTGGATTTATTGATTTTTTGAAGGGTTTTTTGTGTCTCTATCTCCTTCAGTTGTGCTCTGATTTCATTTATTTCTTGCCTTCTGCTAGCTTTTGAGTATATTTGCTCTTGATTCTCTAGTTGTTTTAATTGTGATGTTAGGGTGTTGATTTTCAGTCTTTCCTGCTTTCTCTTGTGGGCATTTAGTGCTATAAATTTCCCTCTACACACTGCTTTAAATGTGTCCCAGAGATTCTGGTACATTATGTCTCTGTTCTCCTTGGTTTTAAAGAACATCTTTATTTCTGCCTTCATTTTGTTATGTACCCAGTAGTCATTCAGGAGCAGGTTGTTCAGTTTCCATGTAGTTGTGCAGTTTTGAGTGAGTTTGTTAGTCCTGAGTTCTGATTTCATTGTGTTGTGGTCTGAGAGATATTTTGTTGTGATTTCTGTTCTTTTCCATTTGCTGAAGCGTTCTTTACTTCCAATTATGTGGTCAATTTTAGAATGAGTGTGATGTGGTGCTGAGAAGAATGTATATTCTGTTGATTTGTGTGGAGAGTTCTGTAGATCTCTTAGGTCTTCTTGGTACAGTGCTGAGTTCAAGTCCTGGATATCCTTGTTATCCTTCTGTCTTGTTGATCTGTCTAATATTGACACTGGGGTGTTAAAGCCTCCATTATTATTGTGTGTGAGTCTAAGTCTCTTTGTAGGTTTATGAATCTGGGTGCTCCTGTATTGGGTTCATATATATTTAGGATAGTTAGCTCTTCTTACTGATGGTCCCTTTTCCATTATGTAATGGACCCTCGTGTAGCCTAACTGGGAGACACCTCTCTGTAGGGGCTAACAGACAACTCATGCAGGGGGCTGCCCCTCTGTGATGAAGCTTCCAGAGAAAGGATCAGGCAGAAATATTTGCTGTTCTGCAATGTTTGCTCTTCTGCAGCCTCTGCTGGTGATACCCAGGAAAACAGGGTCTGGAATTTCCCTCCAGCAAACTCCAACAGACCTGCAGCTGAGGGACCTTACAGTTAGAAGGATAACAAACAAACAGAAAGGGATAGCATCAACATCAACAAAAGGGACATCCACAACAATACCCCATCTGTAGGTCACCAACATCAAAAACTAAAGATCTTTGATGGGAATAAATCAGAACAGAAAAGCTGAAAATTCTAAAAACCAGAAGACATCTTCATTTACAAATGACTACAGCTCCTCACCAGCAATGGAACAAAGCTGGATGGAGAATGACTTTGACAAGTTGACAGAAGTAGGCTTCAGAAGGTCAGTAATAGCTAACTTCTTTGAGCTAAAGGATCAAGTTTTAACCTATACCAAGGAAGCTAAAAACCTTGAAAAAAGGTTAGTCAAATGGCTAGCTACAATAAACAGTGTAGAGAAGACCTTAAGTGACCTGCTGGAGCTGAAAACCATGGCACAAGAAGTTCTTGATGCATGCACCAGCTTCAGTAGCCAATTCAATCAACTGGAAGAAAGGATATCCGTGATTGAAAATCAAATTAATGAAATACAGTGAGAAGACAAGTTTTGAGGAAAACGAGTAAAATGAAACAAACAAATCCTCCAAGAAGGATGGGATTATGTGAAAAGACCAAATCTGTTTGATTGGTATACTTGAAAGTGATGGGGAGAATAGAACCAAGTTGGAAAACACTCTTCAGGATATTATCCAGGAGAACTTGCCCAACCTAGTAAAGCAGGCCAACTTTCAAATTCAGGAAATACAGAGAACACCACAAAAATTCTCATCAAAAAGAGCAACTCCAAGACACATGATTGTCAGATTCAACAAGGTTGAAATGAAGGAAAATATGTTAAGACAAGCCAAAGAGAAAGGTTGGGTTACCCAAAAAGGGAAGCCAATCAAAATAATAGCAGATCTCTCAGAAGAAACCTTACAAGCCAGAATAGAGTGGGGGCCAAAATTCAACATTCTTAAAGAAAAGAATTTTCAACCCAGAATTTCATATCCAGTCAAACTCAGCTTCATAAGTGAAGGAGAAATAAAATCTTTTACAGAGAAACAAATACTGACAGATTTTGTCACCACAAGTCTGCCTTACAAGAGCTCCTGAAGGAAGCACTAAACATGGAAAGGAACAACCCATACCAGCCACTGAAAAAGATGCCAAATTGTAAAGACCACCGAAGGTATGAAGAAACTGCATCAATTAATGAGGAAAATAACCAGCTAATATCATAATGACAGGATCAGATTCACACATAGCCGTATTAACCTTAAATGTAAATGGGCTAAATGCCCCAATTAAAAGACACAGACTGGCAAATTGGATAGAGTCAAGACCTATCAGTATGCTGTATTTAGCAGACCCATCTCACATGCAGAGACACACATAGGATCAAAATAAAGGGATGAAGGAAGACCTAACAAGCAAATGGGAGGCAAAAAAAAAAAGCAAGGGTTGCAATCCTAGTCTCTGACAAACAGACTAAAATAACAAAGATCAAAAAAGACCGGAAACACTCTTTTCATAGAATCTATGAAGGGACATTTAGGAGCCCACCAAGGTGTATAGTGAAAAACCAAATATTCCTAGATAAAAACTGGAAAGAAAATATACATTAAGCTTATTTGTGATGTGTCAATTCAGCCACAGAGTAAAACTTTTTCTTTGATTCAGCAGTTTGGAAACACTCTTTCTGTAGAATCTGCAAAGGGACATTTCAGAGGGCACCGAGGCCTATGATGAAAAACAGACAATCCCATGATAAGAACTAGAAAGAAGCTATTTGTGAAACTAATTTGTGATGTGTGGATTGAGCTCACAGAGATAAACCTTTTCTTTTTCATTCAGCAGTTTGGAAACACTCTTTTTGAGAATCTGGGAAGAAACATTTCAGGGCCTCCTGAGGCCTATAGTGAAAAACCAAATATTCTGAAATAGAAACTAGAAAGTAGCTATCTGTGAACCTGCTTTGGAATGTGTGCATGCAGCTTACAGAGTTAAACCTTACTTTTGATTCAGTAGTATGGAAACACAATTTTTGTAAAATCTGTGAAGGAAAATTTTGAAGGGGATTGAGGCCTGTAAAGAAAAACTGAATATCTTGTGATAAAAACTAGAAAGAAGCTATCTGTGAAACTGTCCTGTGATGTGTCAATTCAGCTCACAGAGTTAAACATTTCTTTTGATTCAGGAGCTTGGAAACACTCTTTTTGTAGAATCTGTGAAGGGACATCTAAGAGGGCATTGAGATATATAGTAGAAAACAGAATATCCTGTGACAAAAACTGGAAAGAATCCATTTGTGAAACTGCTTTCTGATGTTTGCATTCAGCTCACAGAGTTAAACATGACTTTCAATTCAGCAGTTCGTAAAAACTCTTTTTGTAGAATCTGTGAAGAGACATTTCAGAGCACAGTAAGGACTATAGTGAAAAGTGAATATTTCATGATAAAAACTAGAAAGAAGCTATCTGTGAATCTGATTTGTGATGTGTGGATTCAGGTCACAGAGTGGAACTTTTCTTTGTATTCAGCAGGTTGAAAACACTCTTTATGTATAATCTGTGAAGAAACACTTCAGAGCCCACCGCAGCCTATAGTGAAAAACCAAATATCCTGCAATTGAAACTGGAAAAAAGTCCTCTGTGAAACTACTTTGTGATGTGCACATTCAGTTCTCAGAGTTAAACCTTTCCTTTGATTCATCAGTTTGGAAACACTCTTTTTGTAGGATCTGTGATGAGACAATTTGGAGCACAGTGAGGACTATACTGAAAAATCGAATATTTTGTGATAAAAACTACAAAGAAATCATCTATAAAACTGTGTTGTGACATGGGCATTCATTTCACAGAGTTAAACCTTACTTTTCATTCAGCAGTTTGGCAACTTTCTTTTTGTACAATCTGTGAAAGGACACTTCAGAAGGCATTGAGGCCTGTAGTGAAAAACAGAATATCCTGTGATAAAAACTAAAAAGAAGATATCTGTGAAACTGTTTTGTGATGTGTGGATTCAGCTCACAGAATTAAACTATTCTTTTGATTCAGAAGGTTGAAATCCTTCTTTCTATGGAATCTGCAAGGAGAGATTTCAGAGCCCACAGAGTCCTACAGTGAAAAACCAAATATCTCTAGATAAAAACTAGAAAGAAGCAGAGAGTGAAACTGCTTTCTTTCTGACACGTGATTTAGCACAGAGAGTTAAATTTTACGTTTGATTCAAGAGTTTTGAAACACTCTTTTTGTATAGTCTGCAAAGGGACATTTCATAGCCCACTGAGACCAATAGTGTAAAACCAAATATCTTGTAATAAAACCTAAAAAAAAAAGCTATCCATGAAACTGATTTGTGATGTATGCATTCAACTCACAGAGTTAAACCTTTCTTTTGATTCAGCAGGTTGGAAACACTTGTTTTGTAGACTCTGCAAAGGGACATTTCAAAGCCCATGGAGACCTATAGTGAAAAACCAAAGATCCCTAGATAAAAACGAGAGAGAAGCTATCTGTGAAACTGCTTTCAGATGTGTGCATTCAGCTCACATAGTGAAATCTTACTTTTGATTTAACATTTTAGACACACTATTTTTCAAGAAGCTGGCAAAATAGTTTTTGAGCCTACTGAAGGCTAGAGTGAAAAATATAATATCCCAAAATAAACTAGAAAGAAGCTATCTGTGAAACTGCTTCATGATGTGTGTGTTCATCCCACAGAGTTAAACATTTCTTTTGATTCAGCAGTTTGGAAACACCTTTTTGTAGAATCTGTGAAGGGCCATTTCTTGGTGCAGTAAGGTCTATATTAAAAATCCGAATATCCCAAGGTAAAAATTAGAAAGAAGCTGTCTGTGAAACCGCTTTGTGATGTGTGGATTCAGCTCACAGAGCTAAACCCTTCTTTTGATCAAGGAGGTTGGAAATAATTTTTTTTGTAGAATCTGCGAAGGGGCATTTCAGAGTCCACTGAGGCCTACAGTGAAAAATTGGATATCTCTAGATAAAAACTAGAAAGAAGCTATCTGTGAAACAGCATTGTGATGTGTGCATTCAGTTCACAGAGCTAAACATTAACTTTGATTCAAGAGTTTGCAAACACTTTTTTTTTTTTGGAGAATCTATGAAGGGATTCTACAAGTATCCTTTGGCATATACTACAAATATACTCTTTCTAAACTTCTCAATCAAAAGAAATGTTCAACTATGTGAGATGTATGCACACATCGCAAGTTTCTCAGAATGCTTCTATCTAGTTTTTATGTGAAGACATTTCCTTTTCCACTATAGGCCACAAACTGCCTCAAATATCCACTTGCAGATTCTACAAAAAGAGTGTTTCAAAACTGCTCAAAAAAAGAAAGGTTCAACTCTGTGAGATGAATGCACACATCACAAAGGAGTTTCTCAGAATGATTCTGTCTAGTTTCTACATGAAGATATTACCTTTTCCACTATAGGCCTCAAAGTGCTCCACATATTCATTTGCAGATTCTCAAAGAGAGTGTTTCTAACCTGTTCGAGCAAAAGAAAGGTTTAAACCTGAGAGATGAATGCACACATCACAAAGAAATTTCTCAGAATCCTTCTGTCTAGTTTTTATGTGAAGATATTGCCTTATCAACTATAGGCCTCAAAGCAATCTAAATATCCATGGAATATACTACAAAAAGATTCTTTTCAAACTTCTCAATCAAAATAAAGGTTCAACTTTGTGAGATGAATGCACACATCACAAAGAAGTTTCTCAGAATGCTTCTGTCTACTTTTACTGTGAAGATATTTCCTTTTCCCTATAGGCCGCAAAGGGCTCCAAATGTCCACTTCCAGATTCTACAAAAAGAGTGTTTTGAAACTGCTCAATCAAAAGAAAGGTTAAACTCTGTCAGATGAATTCACAGATGAAAAAGAAGTTTCTCAGAATAATTCTGTCTAGTTTTTATATCTAGATATTACCCTTTTCCACTATGAGCCTCAAAGTGCTCCAAATATCCATTTGGAGATATTACAAAAAGACTGTTTCCAAACTGCACATTCAAAAGAAAAGTTCAACTTTGTGAGTTGAAGGTACACATCAAAAAGAAGTTTCTTATAATGCTTCTGTCTAGTTTTTATATGAAGATATTTCCTTTTCCACAGTAGGCCTCAAAACGCTCCAAATGTCCACTTGCAGATTCGACAAAAAGAGTGTTTCAAAACTGCTTCATTAAAAGAAAGGTTCAATTCTGTGAGTTGAAGGTACACACCACAAAGAAGTTTCTCAGGATGCTCCTGTCTAGTTTTTATGTGACGATATTTCCTTTTCCACAATAGGCCTCAAAGCGCTCCAAAAGTCCACTTGCAGATTTTACAAAAAAAGTGTTTCAAAACTGCTCCATCAAAAGAAATGTTCAACCCCATGAAATGAATGCACACACCACAAAGAAGTTTCTCAAAATGCTTCTGTCTAGTTTTTATTTCAAGATATTCCCTTTTCCACTATAGGCAGTAAAGCCCTCCAAATATCCAATTGCAGATTCTACAAAAAGAGTGTTTCATAACTGCTCAATCAAAAGAAAGGTTCAACTCTGTGAGATGATTGCACACATCACAGAGAAGTTTCTCATAATGCTTCTATCTAGTTTATATGTGAAGATATTTCCTTTTCCACAATAGGCCTCAAATCGCTAGAAATGTCCACATGTGGATCCTACAAAGAGTGTTTCAAAACTGCTAAATCAAAAGAAAGATTCACCTCTGTGAGATGAATGCACACATCAGAAAGAAGTTTCTCAGAATGCTTCTGTCTAGTATTTATGTGAAGATATTTCCTTGTCCACAATAGGGCTCACAATGCTCCAAAAGTCCACTTGCAGCTTGTACAAAAAGAGTGTTTCAAAACTGCTCAATCAAAAGAAAGGTTCAACTCTGTGAGATATTGCAGACATCATAAAGGAGTTTCTCAGAACGCTTCTGTCCAGTTTGTATGAGAAGATATTTCCTTTTCCACAATAGGCCCCAAATTGCTTGAAATGTCCACTTGCAGATTCTACGCAAAGAGTGATTCAAAACTGCACAATCAAAGGAAAAGTTCAATTCTGTGAGATGAATGCACACTTCAGAAATAAGTTTCTCAGAATGCTTCTGTCTAGTAGTTATGTGAAGATATTTCCTTTTCCACAATAGGCCTCAGAGCGAAACAAAAGTCCACTTGCAGGTTCTACAAAAAGAGTGTTTCAAAACTGCTCAATGAAAAGAAAGATTCAACTCTGTGAGATGAAGGCACACACAGCATAGAAGTAATTCAGAATGCTTCTGTCTAGTTTTGATGTGAAGATATTTCCTTTTCCATTATAGGCATTAAACCTTCCAAATATCCAATTGAGATCTTACAAAAAGAGTGTTTCAAAACTGCTAAATCAAAAGAAAGGGTCAACTGTGTGCGATGGATGCACAAACCCCAAAGGAGTTTCTCAGAAGCCTTCTGTGAAGCTTTTACTTGAAGATATTTCCTTTTCCACAATAGGCCTCAAAACGCTCCAAATGTCCATTGCAGATCCTTCAAGAAGGGTGTTTCAAAACCGCTCCATCAAAAGAGATGTTCAACTCTGTGAGGTGAATGCACATACCATAGAGTTTCTCCACATGTTTCTGTCTAGTTTTTATGTGAAATATTTCCTTTCCCACAATAGGCCTCAAAGCACTCCAAATGTCCACTTGCAGATACTACAAAAAGAGTGTTTCAAAACTGCTCCATCAAAAGAAAGGTTCAACTCAGTGAGATGAATGCATGCACCACAAAGACGTTTCTCAGAATGCTTCAGTCTATTTTTTATGTGAATATATTTGCTTTTCCACAATAGGCCCCAAAGCGCTCGAAATGTTCCCTTGTAGAATCTACAAAAAGAGTGCTCAAAACTGCTCAATCAAATGAAAGGTTCAGTTCTGTGAGATGAATCCACACAAGAAGAAGAATTTTCTCAGAATGCTTCTGTCTAGTTTTTATGTGAAGATATTTCCTTTTACACAATAGGACACAAAGCGCTCCAAATGTCCAATTGCAGATCCTATAAAAAGAGTGTTTCAAAACTGCTCAATCAAAAGAAGGGTTCAACTCTGTGAGATGAATGCACACATCACAAAGAAGTCTCTCCAAATGCTTCTGCCTAGCTTTTATGTGTAGATATTTCCTTTTCCACTGTAGGCAGAAAGCATTCCAAATATCCAATAGCAGATTCTACAAAAAGAGTGTTTAAAAACTGCTCAATCAAAAGAAAGGCTCAAATATGTGAGATGAATGCACACATCAGCTAGAAGTTTCTCAGAATGGTTCTGTCTATGTTTTAGGTGAAGATATTTCCTTTTACCCTACAGGCCTCAAAGCGCTCCAAATGTCCACTTGTGGATTCAACAAAAAGAGTGCCTCAAAACTGCTCAATCAAAAGAAAGGTTCAACTCCGTGAGATTAATGCACCCATCACAAAGAAGTTTCTCAGAATTCTTCTGTCTAGTTTTTATGTGAGGATATTTCCTTTCCCGCAATAGGCCTCAAAGTGCTCAAAATGTCCACTAGCAGATACTAGAAAAAGAGTGTTTCCAAACTGCTCAATCAAAAGAAAGATTCAACTTTGTGAGACGAATGCACACATCCAAAGAAGTTTCTCAGAATGCTTCTGTCTAGTTTTTATGTGAAAATATTTCCTTTTCCACTATAGGCAGTAAAGCGCTCAAAATATCCAACTGCACATTCTACAAAAAGAGTGTCTCAAAACTGCTCAATCAGAAGAAAGCTTCAACGCAGTGAGATGAACACACACAACACAAAGAAGTTTCTCAGCATGCTTCTGTCTAGTTTTTATGTGAAGATATTTCCTTTTCCACAATAGGCCTCAAGGAACTCCAAATATCCACTTGCAGATTCTACAAAAAGAGAGTTTCAAAACTGCTCCATCAAAAGAAAGTTTCAACTCTGTGAGATGAATGCATGCACCACAAAGAAGTTTCTCAGAATGCTGCTGTCTAGTTTTTATGTGACGATATTTCCTTTTCCACGATAGGCCTCAAAGCACTCAAAATGTTCACTTGCAGATTCTACAAAAAGAGTGCTTCAAAACTGCTCAGTCAAAAGAGAGTTTCAACTCTGTGAGATGAATGCACACATCACTAAGAAGTTTCTCAGAATGCTTCTGTCTAGTTTTTATGTGAAGATATTTCCTTTTTCCACAACAGGCCTCAAAGTGCTCCAAATGTCCACTTGCAGATTCTACAAAGAGAGTGTTTCAAAACTGCTCAATCAAAAGAAAGGTTCAACGCTGTGAGATGAATGCACACATCACAAAGATGTCTCTCCAAATGCTTCTGTCTAGTTTTTATGTGTAGATATTTGCTTTTCCACTATAGGCAGTAAAGCGTTCAAATATCCAATTGCAGATTCTACAAAAAGAGGGTTTCAAAACTGCTCAATCAAAAGAAAGGCTCAAATGTGTGAGATGAATGCACACTCCACAAAAAGCTTCTCAGAATGCTTCTGTCTAGTTTTTATGTGAAGATATTTCCTTTTCTACAATAGGCCTCAAAGAGCTTCAAATGTCCACTTGCAGATTCTACAAAAAGAAAGTTTCAAAACTGCTCAAAAAAGGAAAGTTTCTACTCTGTGAGATGAATGCGCACATCACAAAAAAGTTTCTCACAATGCTTCTGTCTAGTTTTTATGTGAAGATATCTCCTTTTCCACAATAGGCCTCAAATCACACAAAATGTCCACTTGCAGATTTTACAAAAAGAGTGTTTCAAAACTGCTCAATCAAAAGAAAGTTTCAACTCTGTGAGGTGAATGCACACCCCACAAAGAAGTTTCTCAGAATGCTTCCATCTAGTTTTATGTGAATATATTTAATTTTGCACTATAGGCCACAAAGTGCTCCAAATGTCCACTTGCAGATTCTATAAAAAAGTGCTTCAAAACTGCTCAATGAAAAGAAAGGTTCACCTCCATGAGATGAATGCATACACCACAAAGAAATTGCTCAGAATGCGTCTGTCTAGTTTTTACGTGAAGATATTTCCTTTTCCACCACAGGCCTCAAAGCACACCAAATGTCCCCTCCAGATTCAACAAAAACAGTGCCTCAAAACTGCTCAATCAGAAGAAAGCTTCAACGCAGTGAGATGAACACACACAACACAAAGAAGTTTCTCAGCATGCTTCTGTCTAGTTTTTATGTGAAGATATTTCCTTTTCCACAATAGGCCTCAAGGAACTCCAAATATCCACTTGCAGATTCTACAAAAAGAGAGTTTCAAAACTGCTCCATCAAAAGAAAGTTTCAACTCTGTGAGATGAATGCATGCACCACAAAGAAGTTTCTCAGAATGCTGCTGTCTAGTTTTTATGTGACGATATTTCCTTTTCCACGATAGGCCTCAAAGCACTCAAAATGTTCACTTGCAGATTCTACAAAAAGAGTGCTTCAAAACTGCTCAGTCAAAAGAGAGTTTCAACTCTGTGAGATGAATGCACACATCACTAAGAAGTTTCTCAGAATGCTTCTGTCTAGTTTTTATGTGAAGATATTTCCTTTTTCCACAACAGGCCTCAAAGTGCTCCAAATGTCCACTTGCAGATTCTACAAAGAGAGTGTTTCAAAACTGCTCAATCAAAAGAAAGGTTCAACGCTGTGAGATGAATGCACACATCACAAAGATGTCTCTCCAAATGCTTCTGTCTAGTTTTTATGTGTAGATATTTGCTTTTCCACTATAGGCAGTAAAGCGTTCAAATATCCAATTGCAGATTCTACAAAAAGAGGGTTTCAAAACTGCTCAATCAAAAGAAAGGCTCAAATGTGTGAGATGAATGCACACTCCACAAAAAGCTTCTCAGAATGCTTCTGTCTAGTTTTTATGTGAAGATATTTCCTTTTCTACAATAGGCCTCAAAGAGCTTCAAATGTCCACTTGCAGATTCTACAAAAAGAAAGTTTCAAAACTGCTCAAAAAAGGAAAGTTTCTACTCTGTGAGATGAATGCGCACATCACAAAAAAGTTTCTCACAATGCTTCTGTCTAGTTTTTATGTGAAGATATCTCCTTTTCCACAATAGGCCTCAAATCACACAAAATGTCCACTTGCAGATTTTACAAAAAGAGTGTTTCAAAACTGCTCAATCAAAAGAAAGTTTCAACTCTGTGAGGTGAATGCACACCCCACAAAGAAGTTTCTCAGAATGCTTCCATCTAGTTTTATGTGAATATATTTAATTTTGCACTATAGGCCACAAAGTGCTCCAAATGTCCACTTGCAGATTCTATAAAAAAGTGCTTCAAAACTGCTCAATGAAAAGAAAGGTTCACCTCCATGAGATGAATGCATACACCACAAAGAAATTGCTCAGAATGCGTCTGTCTAGTTTTTACGTGAAGATATTTCCTTTTCCACCACAGGCCTCAAAGCACACCAAATGTCCCCTCCAGATTCAACAAAAACAGTGCCTCAAAACTGCTCAATCAGAAGAAAGCTTCAACGCAGTGAGATGAACACACACAACACAAAGAAGTTTCTCAGCATGCTTCTGTCTAGTTTTTATGTGAAGATATTTCCTTTTCCACAATAGGCCTCAAGGAACTCCAAATATCCACTTGCAGATTCTACAAAAAGAGAGTTTCAAAACTGCTCCATCAAAAGAAAGTTTCAACTCTGTGAGATGAATGCATGCACCACAAAGAAGTTTCTCAGAATGCTGCTGTCTAGTTTTTATGTGACGATATTTCCTTTTCCACGATAGGCCTCAAAGCACTCAAAATGTTCACTTGCAGATTCTACAAAAAGAGTGCTTCAAAACTGCTCAGTCAAAAGAGAGTTTCAACTCTGTGAGATGAATGCACACATCACTAAGAAGTTTCTCAGAATGCTTCTGTCTAGTTTTTATGTGAAGATATTTCCTTTTTCCACAACAGGCCTCAAAGTGCTCCAAATGTCCACTTGCAGATTCTACAAAGAGAGTGTTTCAAAACTGCTCAATCAAAAGAAAGGTTCAACGCTGTGAGATGAATGCACACATCACAAAGATGTCTCTCCAAATGCTTCTGTCTAGTTTTTATGTGTAGATATTTGCTTTTCCACTATAGGCAGTAAAGCGTTCAAATATCCAATTGCAGATTCTACAAAAAGAGGGTTTCAAAACTGCTCAATCAAAAGAAAGGATCAAATGTGTGAGATGAATGCACACTCCACAAAAAGCTTCTCAGAATGCTTCTGTCTAGTTTTTATGTGAAGATATTTCCTTTTCTACAATAGGCCTCAAAGAGCTACAAATGTCCACTTGCAGATTCTACAAAAAGAAAGTTTCAAAACTGCTCAAAAAAGGAAAGTTTCTACTCTGTGAGATGAATGCGCACATCACAAAAAAGTTTCTCACAATGCTTCTGTCTAGTTTTTATGTGAAGATATCTCCTTTTCCACAATAGGCCTCAAATCACACAAAATGTCCACTTGCAGATTTTACAAAAAGAGTGTTTCAAAACTGCTCAATCAAAAGAAAGTTTCAACTCTGTGAGGTGAATGCACACCCCACAAAGAAGTTTCTCAGAATGCTTCCATCTAGTTTTATGTGAATATATTTAATTTTGCACTATAGGCCACAAAGTGCTCCAAATGTCCACTTGCAGATTCTATAAAAAAGTGCTTCAAAACTGCTCAATGAAAAGAAAGGTTCACCTCCATGAGATGAATGCATACACCACAAAGAAATTGCTCAGAATGCGTCTGTCTAGTTTTTACGTGAAGATATTTCCTTTTCCACCACAGGCCTCAAAGCACACCAAATGTCCCCTCCAGATTCAACAAAAACAGTGCCTCAAAACTGCTCAATCAAAAGAAAGGTTCAACTCTGTGAGATGAATGCACTCACCACAAAGAAGTTCCTCAGAATTCATCTGTCTAGTTTTTATGTGTAGATATTACCTTTTCCAACATAGGCAATACAGCTTTCCAAAAATCCAATTGCAGATTCTTCAAAAAGAGTGTTTCAAAACTGCTCAATCAAAAGAAAGCTTCAACTCGGTGAGATGAATGCACCCATCACAAAGAAGTTTTTCAGAATGCTTCTGTCTAGTTCTTATGTGAAGATACTTCCTTTTCCACAATAGGGCTCAAAGCACTCCAAAGGTCCACTTGTAGATTCTGCAAAAAGTGCGTTTCAAAACTGTTACATCAAAAGAAATGTTCAACTCTGTGAGATGAATGCACACACCACAAAGTAGTTTCTATGTATGGTTTTGTTGAGTTTTTATGTGAAGAAATTTCCTTTTCCACAATAGGCCTCATAGCACTCAAAATGTCCACTTGCAGATTCAACAAAAAGAGAATTCCAAGAATGCCCCATCAAAAGAAATGTACAACTCTGTGAGATAAATGCACACACCACAAAGTAATTTCTCAGAATGCTTCTTTCTAGTTGTTATGTGAAGATATTTCCTTTTCAAAAATAGGCCTCAAAGCACTCCAAATGTCCACTTGCAGATTCTACAAAAAGAGTGTTTCAAAACTGCTCCATCAAAAGAAAGGTTCAACTCTGTGAGATGAATGCACACGATAAAAATAAGTTTCTCTGTATGCTTCTGTCTCGTTTTTATGTGAAGATATTTCCTTTTCCACAAATGGCCCCAAAGCCCTCCAAATGTCCACTTGCAGATTCTGTAAAAAGAGTGTTTCAAAACTGTTCCATCAAAAGAAACGTTGAGGTCTGTGAGATGAATGCACATACCACAAAGAAGTTTCTCTGTATGCTTCTGTCTAGTTTTTATGTGAAGATATTTAACTTTCCACAGTAGGCCTCAAAGTCCTCCAAATGTCCAATTGTAGATTCTTCAAAAGGAGTGTTTCAAAACTGCACCATCAAAAGATAGGTTCAACTCTGTGAGGTGAATGCACACACCACAAAGAAGTTTCTTTGTATGTTTCTGTCTAGTTTTTATGTGAAGATATTTCCTTTTCCACAATGGGCCTCAAAGCCCTCCAAAATTCCCCTTGCAGATTCTACAAAAAGGGTGTTTCCAAACTGCTCCATCAAAAGAAAGGTTAAATTCTGTGAGATGAATGGACACAGCACAAATAAGTTTCTCAGAATGCTTCTGTCTAGTTTTTATATGATGATATTTCCTTTTCCACAATAGGCCTCAAAGCGCTCCAAATGTCCACTTGCAGATTCTACAAAAAGAGGGTTTCAAAAGTGCTCAAACAAAAGAAAGGTTCAATTCTTGAGATGAATGCACACACCACATAGAAGTTTCTCTGTATGCTTCTGTCTAGTTTTTATTTGAAGATATTTCCTTTTCGAAAATGGGCCTCAAGGCACTCCAAATGTTGACTTGCAGATTCTACAAAAAGATTGTTTCAAAACTGCATAATCAAAAGAAAGGTTCAACTCTGTGAGATGAATGCACACACGACAAGTTTCACAGATTCCTTCTGTCTAGTTTTTATGTGAAGATATTTCCTTTTCCACAATAGGCCTCATAGCACTCCAAATGTCCACTTGCAGATTCTACAAAAAGTGTGATTCAAAACTGCTCCATCAAAAGAAAGGTTCAACTCTGTGAAATGAATGCACACATCTAAAAGTAGTTTCTCAGAATGCTTCCATCTAGTTTTTATGTGAAGATATTTCCTTTTTCACGACAGGTAGTAAAGTGTTCCAAATATCCAATTGCAGATTCTACAAAAAAATGTTTCAAAACTGCTCAATCAAAAGAAAGGTTCAACTCTGTGAGGTGAATGCACACACCACAAAAAGGTTTCTCAGAATGCATCTGTCTATTTTTTATTTGAAGATATTTCCTTTTCCACAATAGGCCTCAAAGCACTCCAAATGTCCATTTGCAGATTCTGCAAAAAGAGTGCTTCAAAACTGCTCCATCAAAAGAAAGTTTCAACTCTCTGAGACGAATGCACACACCACCAAGAAGTTTCTCAGATTGCTTCTGTCTAGATTTTATGTGAAGATATTTCCTTTTCCACAATAGGCCTCAAAGCTTTCCAAATGTCCACTTGCAGATTCTACAAAAAGAGTGTTTCAAAACTGCTCAATCAAAAGAGAGGTTCAACCCAGTGAGATGAATGCACACACCACAAACAAGTTACTCAGAATGCTTCTGCCTAGTTTTTTTGTGAAGATATTTCCTCTTCCACAATAGGATTCCAAGTGCTCCAAATGTCCACTTGCAGATGTTACAAAAAGAGAGTTTCAGAACTGCCCAATTGCGGTACTATTCACAATAGCAAAGACTTGGAACCAACCCAAATGTCCAACAATGATAGACTGGATTAAGAAAATGTGGCACATATACTCCATGGAATACTATGCAGCCATAAAAAATGATGAGCTCATGTCCTTTGTAGGGACATGGATGAAACTGGATACCATCATTCTCAGTAAACTATTGCAAGGACAAAAAAACCAAACACCGCATGTTCTCACTCATAGGTGAGAATTGAACAATGAGAAGACATGGACACAAGAACGGGAACATCACACTCTGGGGACTGTTGTGGGGTTGGGGGAGGGGGGAGGGACAGCTTTAGGTGATATACCTGATGCTAAATGACGAGTTAATGGGTGCAGCACATCAACATGGCACATGGATACATGTGTAACAAACCTGCACGTTGTGCACATGTACCCTAAAACTTAAAGTTAATAATAATAATATAAAATTTAAAAAAAGAAAGATTCAACTCTGTGAGATGTATGCACACATCACAAAGAAGTTTCTCAGAATGCTTCTGTCTAGTTTTTATGTGAAGATATTTCATTTTCCACAATAGGCCTCAAAGCCCTCTAAATATCCACTTAGAGATTCTAAAAAAAGTGTTTAAAAAGTGCTCAATCAAAAGAAAGTTTCAACTCTGGAGATGAATGCACATACCACAAAGAAGTTTCTCAGAATGCTTCTAATTTTTATGTGAAGATATTCCCATTTCCAGTATAGGCAGTAAAGCTCTCCAAATATCCCATTGAAGATCCTTAAAAGCGAGTGTTTCAAAACTGCTTAATCAAAAGAAAGTTTCAACTCTGTGAGATGAATGGACACACCACCAACAAGGTTCTCAGAATGCCTCTCTCCAGTTTTTATGTGAAGATATTTCCTTTTGCAACATTGGCAGTAAAGCACTCAAAATATCCAATTGAGGATTCTACAAAAAGAGTGTTTCAAACTGCTCAATGAAAAGAAAGGTTCAACTCTGTGAGACGAATGCACACACCACAAAG
Organism: Nomascus leucogenys; assembly: GCF_006542625.1. Lineage (NCBI taxonomy): Eukaryota > Metazoa > Chordata > Mammalia > Primates > Hylobatidae > Nomascus > Nomascus leucogenys. The sequence continues at coordinate 39,507,819 of NC_044398.1, read as the reverse complement.
AAGTTTCTCAGAATGCTTCTGTCTAGTTTTTATGTGAAGATATTTCCTTTTCCACAGTAGGCCACAAAGAACTCCAAATGTCCACTTGCAGGTTCTACAAAAGGAGTGTTTCAAAACTGCACAATCAAAAGAAATGTTCAACTCTGAGGTGAATGCACACACCACAAAGAACTTTCTCAGAATGCTTCTCTCTAGTTTTTATGTGAAAATATCTGCTGTTCTAAATAGACTCCAATGTGGTCCAAATGTCCACTTGCAGATACTACGAAAAGAGTGTTTCGAAACTGCACAATCAAAAGAAAGGTTAAATTCTGTGAGATGAATGCACACACCACAGAGAAGTTTCTCAGAATGTTTCTGTGTAGTTTTTATGTGAAGATATTTCCTTTTCCACAGTAGGCCTCAAAGCGCTCCAATTGTCCACTTGTAGATTCTACAAAAAGAGTTTCAAAAAGCCTCCATGAAAAGAAAGGTTCAACTCTGTGAAATGAATGCACACACAAAAAAGAAGTTTTTCAGAATCCTTCTGTCTAGTTTTTATTAGTTTTTATGTGAAGATATTTCCTTTCCCACAATAGACCTCAAAGGGCTCCAAACGTCCACTTGCATATTCTACAAAAGGAATGTTTCAAAACTGCTCAATCAAAAGAAAGTTTCAAATTGGTGAGATGATTGCACACATCAAAAAGCAGCTCCTGTCTAGTTTTTTGTGAAGATATGTCCTTTTCCACTATGAGCAGTAAATCGCTCCAAACATCCAATTGCAGATTCTACAAAAAGAGTGTTTCAAAGCTACTAAATCAAATAAAGTTTCAACTCTGAGAGATGAATGCACACATCACAAAGAAGTTTCTCAGAATGCCTCTGTCTAGCTTTAATGTGAAGATATTTAATTTTCCAATATTGGCAGTAAAGTGCACCAAATATCCAATTTCAGAGTCTACAAAAAGAGTGTTTCAAAGTGCTAAATCTAAAGAAAGGTTCAACACTGTGAGATGAATGCACACACCAAAAAGAAGTTTCTCAGAATGAATCTGTCTAGTTTTTATGTAAAGATATTTCTTTTTCCACTACAGGCAGTAAATCACTCCAAATATCCAATTGCAGATTATACAAAAAGAGTTTTTCAAAACAGCTCAATCAAAAGAAAGGTTCAACTCCATGAGATGAATGCACACACCACAAAGAACTTTCACAGAATGCTTCTCCTTAGTTTTTATGTGAAAATATTTGCTTTTCTACAATAGGCCTCAATGAGCTCCAAATGTCCACTTTCGGATACAACAAAGAGTGTTGCAAATTGCACAATCAAAAGAAAGGTTCAACTCTGTGAGATGAATGCACACACCACAAAGAACTTTCTCAGAATTCTTCTCTCTAGTTTTTATGTGAAAATATTTGCTTTTCTACAATAGTCCTCTAAGTGCTCCAATTGTCCACTGACAGATTCTACAAAAGGTGTTTCAATATTGCTCAATCAAAAGAAAGTTTCAACACTGTGAGATGAATGGACACATCAAAAATAAGTCTCTCAGAAAGCTTCTGTCTATTTTTTATGTGAAGATATTTACTTTTCCACTGTGGGCCTCAAAGCTCTCCAAGTGTACACTTGCAGATACTACAAAAAGTGCGTTTCAAAACTGCACAATCAAAAAAAAATGTTCAACTCTGTGAGATGAAGGCACACACCACAAAGAAGTTTCTCAGAATGCTTCTGTCTAGTTTTTATATGAAGATATATCCTTTTCCAATATAGGCAGTAAAGAGCTCCAAATATTCAATGGCAGATTCTACAAAAAAGAGTGTTGCAAAGTGCTCAATCAAAAGAAAGGTTCCACACTGTGAGACGAATGCACACACCACAAAGAAGTTTCACTGTATGCTTCTGTCTAGTTTTTATGTGAAGATATTTCCTTTTCCACAATAAGCCTCAAAGTGCTCCAAATGTCCACTTGCAGATATTACAAAAAGAGTGTTTCAAAACTGTTCAATCAAAAGAAAGGTTCAACACTGTGAGATGAATGCTCACATCACAAAGACGTTTCTCAGAATGCTTCTGTCTAGTTTTAATGTGAAGATATTTCCTTTTCCACAATAGTCCTCAAAGTGCTCCAACTGTCCACTTGCAGATTCTACAAAAAGAGCGTTTCAAACTGCTCAATCAAAAGAAAGATTCAGCTCTGTGAGATGAATGAACATATCAAAAAGAAGTGTCTCAGAATGCTTCTGTCTATTTTTTATATGAAGATATTTCCTTTTGCTCTATAAGCAGTAAAGTGCTCCAAATATCCAATTGCAGGTTATACAAAAAGAGTGTTTCAAAACTACCCAATAAAAACAAACATTCACCTCTGTGAAATGAGTGCACACATCACAAAGGAGTTTCCCAGAATGCTTCTGTCTAGTCTTTGTGCAAAGATATTTCCTTTTCTCAATAGGCCTCAAAGTCCTCAAAATGTCCACCAGCTGATTCTACAAAAAGAGGTTATCAAAACTGCTCAATCAAAAGAAAGGTCCATCTCTGTGTGATGAATTCACACATCAGAAAGAAGTTTCTCAGAAGGCTTCTGTCTAGTTTTTATGTGAAGATACTTCCTTTTCCACAACAGGCCTCAAAGCGCTCCAAATATCCACTTGCAGATTCTACCAAAAGAGTGTTTCAAAACTGCTCAATCAAAAGAAAGGTTCACTTTGGTGAGATAAATGCACACATCACAAAGAAGTTTCTCACAATCCTTCTGTCTAGTTTTTATGTGATGATATTTCCTTTTCCACAGTAGGCCTCAAAGAGCTCCAAATGTCCACTTGCGCGTTCTACAAAAAGCGAGTTTCAAAACGGCTCAATCAAAAGAAAGTTCAACTCTGCATGGTGAATGCACACATCACAAAGAGGTTTCTCTCAATAATTCTGTCTGGTTTTTATGTGAAGATATTTTCTTCTTGAAAATAGGCCTCAAAGAGCTCCAAATATACACTTGGAGATTCTCCAGAAAGAGTGTTTCAAAACTTCTCAATGAAAAGAAAGTTTCATCTCTGTGAGATGAATCCACACATCACAAAGAAGTTTCCCAGTATGCTTCTGTCTAGTTTTTATGTGAAGATATTTACTTTTTGAAAATTGGCCTCAAAGCCCTCCAAATATCCACTTGCAGATTCTACAAAAAGAGTGTTTCAAAACTGGTCAATCAATGAAAGGTTCTAATCTGTGACATGAATGCACACATCACAAAGAAGTTTCTCAGAATACTTCTGTCTAGTTTTTCTCTGAATATGTTTCCTTTTCCAAAATTTTCCTGGAAGCACTCTGTATATCCACTTGCAGATACCACAAAAGGCTATTTCCAAACTGCTCAACCAAGGGAAAATTAAACTCTCTGAGTTGAGTGGACACATCACAAAGAAGTTTTTCAGAATGCTTCTGTCTAGTATTTATGTGAAGATACTTCGTTTTGCACTACAGGCCTCAAAGTTCTCCATATATCCAGATGCAGATAGTTCAAAAAGACTGTTTCAAAACTGCTCAGGGAAAAGAATGGTTCGTCTCTGTGAGATGAATGCACACATCACAAAGAAGTTTCTCAGAATGCTTCTCTCTAGTTTTTATGTGAATATATTTCCTTTTCCACCATAGACCTCAAAGCGCTCCAAATATCCATTTGTAGATACTACAAAAAGAGTGTTTCCAAATTGCTCAATCAAAAGAAATGCTCCAGTAAGTGAGATTAATGCACACATCACAAAGAAGTTTCTCAGAGTGCTTCTGCCTAGTTTTTAAGTGAAGATGTCTCCTTTTCCACTATAGGCCTCAAAGCTCTCCAAAGAATTTTGCAGATTCTTCAAAAACAGTTTCCAAGCTGCTTAATATAAACAAAGGTTCATCTTGTGAGATGAATGCACACGTCACAGAGAAGTTTCTCAGAATGCTTCTGTCTAGTTTTTGAGTGAAGATATTTCCATTTCCACTACAGGCCTCACACTGCTCCAAATATCCACTTGAAGATTCTACTAAAAGAGTGTTTGAAAACTGCTCAATCAAAAGAAAGTTTCAACTTTGTGAGGTGAAGGCATACATCACAAAGTAGTTTCTCAGAATCCTTCTGTTTAGTTTTTACATGAAGATATTTTCCTTTCCACCATAGGCCTCGAAGTGTTCCAAATATCCACTTGCAGATTATTCAAAAAGAGCATTTCAAAACTGCTCAATCAAAAGAAAGTTTCAACTCTGTGAGATGAATGCACTCATCACAAATTAGTTTCTCTATATGCTTCAGTCTAGTTTTTATGTGAAGATATTTCCTTTCCCAAAATACGCCTCAAAGCGCTCTAAATATCCACATGCAGATTCTACTCAAAGAGTGCTTCAAAACTGCTCAATCAAAAGAAAGGTTGATCTTTGTAAGATGAATGCACACATCACAAAGAAGTTTCTCAGAATACTTCTGTCTAGTTTTTATGTGAAGATATCTCCTTTTCCAAAGTAGGCCTCAAAGCGTCCATATATCCTCTTGCCGATCCTTCAAAAAGAGTGTTTCCAAACTTCTCAATGAAAAGAATGTTTGCACTCTGTGGGATGAATGCACAAACCACAAAGAAGTTTCACAGCATACTTCTGTCTAGTTTTAATGTGGAGATATTTCCTTTTCCACAATAAGCCTCAAAGTGCTCCAAATGTCCACTTCCATATTCTACAAAAAGAGTGTTTCAAAACTCCTCAATAAAAAGGAATTTTCAACTATGTGAGATGAATGCACACATCACAAAGAAGTTTGTCAGAATGCTTCTGTCTAGGTTTTATGTGAAGATATTACCTTTTCCAAAATAGGCCTCAAACCACTCCAAATATCCACTTGCAGATTCTACTAAAAGAGTGTTTCAAAACTGCTCAATCCAAAGAAAGTTTCAACTCTGTGAGATGAATGCACACTTCACAATGAAGTTTCTCAGAATGTTTCTGTCTAGTTTTTGGCTCAAAGTGCTCCAAATATCCACTTGCAGATCTACAAAAAGAGTGTTTGAAACTGCTCAATCAAAAGTAAGTTTTAACTCTGTGAGATGAAGGCTCACATCACAAAGAAGTTTCTCAGAATGCTTCTCTCTAGTTTTTAGGTGAATATATTTCCTTTTCCACCATAGGCCTCAAAGCACTCCAAATATCCACTTGCAGATACTACAATAAGAGTGTTTGAAAATTGCTAAATGAAAAGAAATGCTCCAGTCAGTGAGATGAATGTGCACATCAGAAAGAAGTTTCTTAGAATATGTCTTCCTAGTTTTTATGTGAAGATGTCTCCTATTCCAAATGAGGCCTCAAAGCACTCCAAATATCCACTTGCAGATAGCTCAAAAAGAGTGTTTTGAAAATGCTCAATGAAAAGAAAGGTTTAACAATGTGAAATGAATGCACACATCATAAAGATGTTTCTCAGAAGGCTTCTGTCTAGTTTTCAGGTGAAGATATTTCCTTTTCCACTATAAGCCTCAAAACATTCCAAATATCCACTTTCAGATTCTACAAAGAGTGTTTCAAAACTACTCAATGAAGAGAAAGGTTCAACTCTATGAGATGAATGCAGGCATCACAAAGTAGTTTCTCAGAATGCTTCTGTCTAGTTTTTATGTGAAGATATTTCCTTTTCCACCATAGGCCACAAAGTCTTCCATATATCAGCTTCCAGATTTTACAAAAAGAGTGTTTCAAAACTGCTGAATGAAAAGAAAGGCTAAGCTCTGTGAGATGAATGCACACATCACAAGGAAGTTCCTCAGAATACTTCTGTCTAGTTTTTATGTGAAGATATTTCCTTTTCCACGATAGGCCTCAAAGAGCGCTAAGTATCCACTTGCAGATTCTACAAAATAATGTTTCAAAACTGCTCAATTAAAAGAAAAGTTCAACTCTGTGTGTTGAATGCACACAGGAGAAAGATGTTTCTTACAATCCCACTGTCTAATTTATATGGGAAGATATTTCCTTTTCCACCATAGGCCTCAAAGCACTCAAAATATCCACTTGGAGATCCTCCAAAAAGAGTGTTTCAAAACTTTTCTATTAAAAGAAAGTTTCACCTCTGTACAATGAATGCACACATCACAAAAAATCTTCTCAGAATACTTCTGTCTAGTTTCCTTGTGAAGATATCTCCTTTTCCAAAGTAGGCCTAAAAGCATTCAAATATCCACTTGCAGATTCTTCAAAAGGAGTGTTTCCAAACTTCTCAATGAAAAGAAAGGTTCAACTCTGTGAGATGACTGCACACATCAAAAAGAAGTTTCTCACAATGCTTCCATCTAGCTTTTATGTGAAGATATTTCCTTTTCCACCTTAGGCCTCAAGCCACTCCCAATATCCCCTAGCAGATACTACAAAAAGACTTCTTGAAAACTGCTCAATCAAAGGAAATGTTCAACCCTTGGAGATGAATGCAGACATCAAAAAGAAGTTTCTCAGAATGCTTCTGTCTAGTTTTCATGTGAAGATATTTCTTTTTCCACCATAGGCCTCAAAGTGCTCCAAATATCCACTTGCAGATTCTACAAAATGAGTGTTCCAAAACTGCTCAATGAAAACAAAGGTTTAACTCTGTGAGTTGAATGCACATATCACAAAGAAGTTTCTCAGAATGCTTCTGTCTAGTTTTTATGTGAAGATATTTTCTTTTCCACCATTGGCCTCAAAGCGCTCCAAATATCCACTTGTAGATTATACAAAAAGAGTGTTTCAAAACTACTCAATCAAAAGAAAGGTTCATTTCAGTGAGATGAATGCACACATCAAAAAGAAGTATCTCAGAATGCTTCTGTCTAGTTTTTATGTGAACATATCTCCTTTTACAAAACAGGCCCCAAAGCGCTCCTTATATCCATTTGCAGAGATTACAAAAAGACTGTTTCAAAATTGCTCAATGAAGAAGAATTTTCAGCTCTGTGAGATGAACGGACACATCACAAAGAAGTTTCTCAGAATGCTTCTGTCTAGTATTTATGTGAAGATATTTCCTTTTCCACCATAGGCCTCAAAGTGCTCCAAATATCCAATTACTGATACTACAAAGAGAGTGTTTTAAAACTGTTCAATTAAAAGAAGAGGCAATATCATTCAGGACATAGGCATGGGCAAGGACTTCATGTCTAAAACACCAAGAATAATGGCAACAAAAGCCAAAATTGACAATTGGGATCTAATTAAACTAAAGAGCTTCTGTACAGCAAAAGAAACTACCATCAGAGTGAACAGGCAACCTAGAAAATGGGAGAAAATTTTTGCAACCTACTCATCCGACAAAGGGCTAATATCCAGAATCTACAATGAACTCAAACAAATTTACAAGAAAAAAACAAACAACCCCATCAAAATGTGGGCGAAGGACATGAACAGACACTTCTCAAAAGAAGACATTTATGCAGCCAAAAAACACATGAAAAAATGCTCATCATCACTGGCCATCAGAGAAATGCAAATCAGAACCAAAATGAGATACCACCTCACACCAGTTAGAATGGCCATCATTAAAAAGTCAGGAAACAACAGGTGCTGGAGAGGATGTGGAGAAATAAGAACAGTTTTACACTGTTGGTGGGACTGTAAACTAGTTCAACCATTGTGGAAGTCAGTGTGGCGATTCCTCAGAGATCTAGAACTAGAAATACCATTTGACCCAGCCATCCCATTACTGGGTATATACTCAAAAGACTGTAAATCATGCTGCTATAAAGACACATGCACACGTATGTTTATCATGGCACTATTCACAATAGCAAAGACTTGGAACCAACCCAAATGTCCAACAATGATAGACTGGATTAAGAAAATGTGGCACATATACACCATGGAATACTACGCAGCCATAAAAAATGATGAGTTCATGTCCTTTGTAGGGACATGGATGAAACTGGAAACCATCATTCTCAGTAAACTATCACAAGGACAAAAAACCAAACACCGCATGTTCTCACTCATAGGTGGGAATTGAACAATGAGAACACATGGACACAGGAAGGGGAACATCACACTCTGGGGACTGTTGTGGGGTGGGGAAGGGGGGGAGGGACAGCATTAGGAGATATACCTAATGCTAAATGATGAGTTAATGGGTGCAGCACACCAACATGGCACATGGATACATATGTAACAAACCTGCACATTGTGCATATGTACCCTAAAACTAAAAGTATAATAATAAAAAAAATTTTAAATAAATACTAAAATAATAAATTTAAAAAAAAAGAAATTTTCAACTCTGTGAGATGAATGCACACATCACAAAGAAGTTTCTCAGAATGCTTCTGTCTAGTTTTTATGTGAAGATATTTCCTTTTCAACCATAGGCCTCAAAGTGCTCCAAATATCCAATTACAGATACTACAAAAAGAGTGTTTTTAAACTGCTCAATTAAAAGAAGAGGCAATACCATTCCAGACATATGCACGGGCAAGGACTTCATGTCTAAAACACCAAGAGCAATAGCAACAAAAGCCAAAATTGACAAATGGGATCTCATTAAACTAAAGAGCTTCTGCACAGCAAAAGAAGCTACCATCAGAGTGAACAGGCAACCTAGAAAATGGGAGAAAATTTTTGCAACCTACTCATCCGACAAAGGGCTAATATCCAGAATCTACAATGAACTCAAACAAATTTACAAGAAAAAAACAACCCCATCAAAATGTGGGTGAAGGACATGAACAGACACTTCTCAAAAGAAGACATTTCTGAAGCCAAAAAACACATGAAAAAGTGCTCATCATCACTGGCCATCCGAGAAATGCAAATCAGAACCACAATGAGATACCACCTCACACCAGTTAGAATGGCCATCATTAAAAAGTCAGGAAACAACAGGTGCTGGAGAGGATGTGGAGAAATAAGAACAGTTTTACACTGTTGGTGGGACTGTAAACTAGTTCAACCATTGTGGAAGTCAGTGTGGCGATTCCTCAGGGATCTAGAACTAGAAATACCATTTGACCCAGCCATCCCATTACTGGGTATATACCCAAAGGACTATAAATCATGCTGCTATAAAGACACATGCACATGTACGTTTATCATGGCACTATTCACAATAGCAAAGACTTGGAACCAACCCAAATGTCCAACAATGATAGACTGGATTAAGAAAATGTGGCACATATACACCATGGAATACTACGCAGCCATAAAAAATGATGAGTTCATGTCCTTTGTAGGGACATGGATGAAACTGGAAACCATCATTCTCAGTAAACTATCACAAGGACAAAAAACCAAACACCGCATGTTCTCACTCATAGATGGAAATTGAACAATGAGAACACATGGACACAGGAAGAGGAACATCACACTCTGGGCACTCTTGTGGGTTGGGGGAGAGGTGAGGGACAGCATTTGGAGATATACCTAATGCTAAATGACGAGTTAATGAGTGCAGCGCACTAACATGGCACATGGATACATATGTAACAAACCTGCACTTTGTACACATGTACCCCAAAACTTAAAGTATAACAATAAAAAAATTTTAAATAAATACTAAAATAATAAATTTAAAAAAAGAAATTTTCAACTCAGTGAGATGAATGCACACATCACAAAGAAGTTACTCGGAATGTTTCTGTCTAGTTTTTATGTGAAGATATTTCCTTTTTGACCTTAGTCCTCAAACCTCTCCAAGTATCCCGTTGCAGAATCTGCAAAAAGAGTCTTTCAAAATTGCTCAATTAAAGGAACTGTTCAACTCTGGGAGTCAAATGGACACGTCAGAAAGAAATTTCTCAGAATGTTCTTGTCTAGTTTTTATGTGGAGATATTTCCTTTCCCCCATAGGCCACAAATTGCTGCAAATATCCACCTGCAGATTCTAGAAGGAGAGTGTTTCAAAGCTGCTCAATGAAAAGAAATGCTCAAGTCTGTGAGATGAATGCACATCTCACAGAGAAGTTTCTCAGAATCCTTCCACCTAGTTTTTATGTGAAGATATTTGCTTTTCCACCATAGGCCTGAAATTTCTCCAAATATCCACTTGTAGATTCTACAAAAAAAGTTTTTCAAAACTGCTCTATTGAAAGAAATTTCAGCTCAGTGAGATGAATGAACACATCACAAAGTAGTTTATCAGAATGTTTCTGTGTAGTTTTTATGTGAAGATATCTGCTTTTCCAAAATAGGCCTCAAATCACTCCAAATATCCACTTGCAGTTTCTTCAAATAGAGTATTTCCAAACTTCTCAATGAAAGGAAAGATTCAACTCTGTCAGATGAATGCACACATCACAAAGAAGTTTCTCAGAATGCTTCTGTGTATTTTTTATGTGAGGATATTTCCTTTTCCACTATAGGCCTCAAACCACTCCAAACATCCACTTGTGGATACTACAAACAGAGTGTTTCAAAACTGTTCAATCAAAAGAAAGTTTCAACTCTGTGAGATGAATGCATACATCACAGAGAAGTTTCTCAGAATGCTTCTGTCTAGTTTTTATATAAAGATATTTCCTTTTCCACCATAGGCCTCGAAGTGCTCCAAATGTACACTTGTAGATTCCACAAAAAGAGTGCTTCAAAACTGCTCAAAAGTTAGGTTCAACTCTGTGAGATGAATGCACACATCACAAAGAAGTTTTGCACAATAATTCTGTCTAGTTTTTATGTGAAGATATTTCCTTTTTGAAAATTGGCCTCAAAGCACTCCAAATATCCACTTGCAGATTCCACAAAAAGAGTGTTTCCAAACTGCTCAATAGATGAAGGGTTCAAATCTGTGACATGAATGCACACGTCACAAAAATTTTCTGAGAATGCTTCTGTCTAGTTTTTCTCTGGAGATGTTTCATTTTCCAAAATAGTCCTCGAAGCACTCCAAATATCCACTTGCAGACACCACAAAAGACTGTTTCCAAACTGCTCCAGCAAAGCAAAAGTTCAACTCTCTGAGTTGAATGGACACATCACAAAGAAGTTTCTCAGAATGCTTCTGTCTAGTATTTATGTGAAGATACTTCATTTTCCACTACAGGCCTCAAAACGTTCCATATATCAATATTCAGATAGTTCAAAAACACTGTTTCCAAACTGCCAGTGAAAAGAAATTTTCATCTCTGTGAGATGAATATGCATATCACAAAGAAGTTTCTCAGAATGCTTCTGTCTAGTTTTTATGTGAAGATATTACCTTTACCAAAATACACCTCAAGCTGCTCCAAATATCCACTTGCAGATTCTACTAAAAGAATATTTCAAAACTGCTCAATCAAAAGGAAGTTTCAACTCTGTGAGATGAATGCATACTTCACAGTGAAGTTGATGAGAATGCTTCTGTCTAGTTTTTGGCTCAAAATGAACCAAATATTCACTTGCAGATATACAAAAAGTGTGTTTTGAAACTGCTCAATCAAAAGTAAGGTTTAACTCTGTGAAATGAATGCACACATCACAAAGAAGTTTCTCAGAATGCTTCTCTCTACTTTTTAGGTGAATATATTTTCTTTTCCACCATAGGCCACAAAGCCCTCTAAATATCCCCTTGTAGATACTACAAATAGAGTGTTTCAAAATTGCTCAATGAAAAGAAATGCTCCAGTCAGTGAGATAAGTGTGCACATCACAAAGAAGTTTCTCAGAATGCCTCTGCCTAGTTTTTATGTAAAAATATCTCCTTTTCCAAATTAGGCCTCAAAGCACTACAAATATCCACTTGCAGATACTTCAAAAAGAGTATTTCCAAAATGCTCAAGGAAAACAAAGGTTTAAAAATGTGAAATGAATGCACACATCACAAAGATGTTTCTCAGAATGCTTCTGTCTAGTTTTCAGGTGAAGATAATTCCTTTTCCACTATAAGCCTCAAAATGCCCCAAATATATACTTGCAGATTCTACAAAAAGAGTGTTTCAAAACTGCTCAAGGAAAAGAAATATTCAACTCTGTGAGGTGAATGCACGCATCACAAGGAAGTTTCTCAGAATGCTTCTGTCTAGTTTTTATGTGAAGATATTTCCTTTTCCACCATAGGTCTCAAAGAGCTCCAAATATCCATTGCAGACTCTAAAAAAGAGTGTTTCAAAACTGCCCAATCAAAAAATGCTTCAACTCTGTGAGATAAATACACACATCACAAAGAAGTTTCTCACAATGATTCTATCTAGTTTTTATGTGAAGATATATTGTTTTCCAAAATTGGCCTCAAAGCTCCCCAAATATCCTCTTGCAGATTCTACAAAAAGCGTGTTTCAAAACTGCTCAATCAAAAGAAAGGATGAACTCTGTGAGATGAATGCACACATCATAAAGAAGTTTATCAGAATGCTTCTGTGTAGGTTTTATGTGAAATATTTCCTTTGCCACCACAGATTTCATAGTCCTCCAAATATCCACTGGCAGATTGTACAAAAAGAGTGTTTCAAAACTGCTCAATCAAAAGAAAGTTTCAACTCTGTGAGATGAATGCATACATCACAAAGAAGTTTCTCAGAATGCTTCTGTCTAGTTTTTGTGTGAGGACATTTCCTTTTCCGAAATAGGCCACAAAGCACTCCAAATATCCACTTGCAGATACTACAAAAAGACTGTTTCCAAACAGCTAAATCAAAGGAAAATTTCAACCTGTGAGCTGAATGTGCACATCACAAAGGAATTTCTCAGAATACTTCTGTCTAGCTTTTATGTGAAGATATTTCCTTTTCCACTGCAGGCCCCAAAGGGCTCCATATGTCCATATGGAGATAGTACAAAAAGACTGTTTCGAAACTGTTCAATGAAAAGTCTGGTTCAACTCTGTGAGATGAATGCACATATCACAAAAAGTTTCCCAGAATGCTTCTGTCTAGTTTTTATGTGAAGATATTTCCTTTTCCAAAATTGGTCTCAAAGCACTCCAAATATCCACTTTCAGATTCTACAGAATTGTGGTTCAAAACTGCTTAATCAAAAGAAATGTTCAGCTCTTTGAGATGAATGCACACATCACAAATAAGCTTCTCAGAATGCTTCTGTCTAGTTTTTATGTGAAGATACTTGCTTTTCCACCATATGCCTTAAAGCACTCCAAATGTCCACTTGCAGATTCTATAAAAAGAGCTTTTCAAAACTGCTCAATCAAAACAAAGGATCAACTCTCTGAGACAAATTCAGACATCACAAAGGAGTTGCACAGAATGCTTCACTCTAGTTTTTAGGTGAATATATTTCCTTTTCCACCATAGGCCTCAAAGCGCTCCAAATATCCACTTGTAGATTCTACAAAAAGAGTGTTTCAAAACTGCTCAATCAAAAGAAAATTTCAACTCAGTGAGATGAATGCACACATCACAAAGAAGTTTCTCAAAATGCTTCTGTCTGGTTTTTATGTGAAGATGTCTCCTTTTCCATATCAGGCCTCAAAGTGTTACAAATATCCACTTGCAGATCCTTCAAAAAGAGTGTTCCAAAACCGAATGAAAATAAAGGTTCAACACTGTGAGATGAATGCACACATCACAAAGAAGTTTCTCAGAATGCTTCTGTCTAGTTTTTATGTGATGATATTTACTTTTCTACTGTAGGCCACAAAGTGCTCCAAATATCTGCTTGCAGATTCTAAAAAATGTGTGTTTCAAATATGCTCAGTGAAAGGAAAGGTTCAACTCTGTCAGATGAATTCACACTTCACAAAGAAGTTTCACAGAATGCTTCTGTCTAGTTTTTATGTGAAGATTTTTCCTTTTCCACTATAGGCCTCAAAGTGCTCCAAATATCCACTTGCACGTTCTAAAATACGTGTAAATCAAAACTGCTCAATCAAAGAGAGGTTCAACTCTGTGACATGAATGCACACATCACAAAGAAGTTTGTCAGAATCCTTCTGTATAATTTTTATTTGAACATATTTCCTTTTCCAATATAGGCTTTAAAGTGCTCCATATATTTATTTGCAGAAACTACAATAAGACGGTTTCCAAACTTCTCAATGAAAAGAAAGGTTCAACTCTGTGAGAGGAAGGCAATCATCACAAATAAGTTTCTCAGAATGCTACTGTATAGTTTTTATGTGAAGATATTTCCTTTTCTACCATGGGCTTCAAAGAGCACCAAATATGCACTTACAGATTCTTAAAAAAGAGTATTTCAAAACTGCTCAATCAAAACAAAGGTTCACCTCTGTGAGGGGACTGCACATATCACAAAGAAGTTTCTCACAATGATTCTGTCTAGTTTTTATGTGAAGATATTTCCTTTTCCACCATGGGCCTCAAAGAGCACCAAATATACACTTACAGATTCTAAAAACAGAGTGTTTCAAAACTACTCAATCAAAGCACAGGTTCAACTCTTTAAGGGGAATGCACATATCACAAAGAAGTTTTTCACAATGATTCTGTCTTGTTGTTTTGTGAAGATATTTCCTTTTCCAAAATTGACTTCAAAGCGCTCCAAATATCCACTTGCAAAAACTACAAAAAGAGTGTTTCAAAACTGCTCCATCAAAAGAAAGGATCAACTCTGTGAGATGAATGCACACATCACAAAGAAGTTTCTCAGAATAATTCTGTCTAGTTTTCATGTGAAGATATTTCCTTTTCCACCATAGGCCTCAAAGCACTCCAAATATCCACTTGCAGATTCTACAAAATAAGTGTTTCAAAACTGCTCAATCAAAAGAAAGGTTCAACTCTGTGTGACAAATGCACACATCAGATAGATGTTTCTCACAATGCCTCTATCTAGTTTTTCTGTGAAGATATTTCCTTTTCCACCGTAGGTTTCATAGCGCTTCAAATATCCACTTGCAGATTTTTTAAAAAGAGTGTTTCATAACTGCTCAATCAAAAGAAAGTTTCAACTCTGTGAGATGAATGCACACATCACAAAGAAGTTTCCCACAATGATTCTGTGTTTTTTATGTGAAGATATTTCCTTTTTGAAAATTGGCCTCAAAGCACACCAAACGTCCATTTGCACATTCTACAACAAGAGTATTTCAAAACTTCCATATCAAAAGAAATGATCAACTCTGTGAGATGAATTCACACAGCACATAGAAGTTTCTCCGAATGCTTCTGTCTAGTTTTTATGTGAAGATATTTCCTTTTCTGCCATAGGTTTCATAGCACTCCAAATATCCACTTGCAGATTCTACAAAAAGAGTGTTTCAAAACTGCTCTATCAAAAGAAAGTTTTAACTCTCTGAGATGAATGCACACATTACAAGGAAGTTTCTCAGAATGCTTCTGTCTAGTTTTTATGTGAAGATATTTCCTTTTCCAAAATAGGCCACAAAGCACTCCAAATATCCACTTGCAGATACTACAAAATGACTGTTTCCAAATTGCTGAATCAAAGGAAATGTTCAACTCTGTGAGCTGAATGCACATATCACAAAGAAGTTTCTCAGAAGGCTTCTGTCTAGTTTTATATGAAGATATTTCCTTTTCCACTGCAGGCCTCAAAGGGCACCATATATCCGTATGGAGATAGTACAAAAAGACTGTTTCCAAACTTCTCAATGAAAAGAATTGTTCAACTCTGTGAGATGAATGCACATATCACAAAGAAGTTTCCCAGAATGCTTCTGTCTAGTTTTTATGTGAAGATATTTCCTTTTTGAAAATTGGCCTCAAAGCACTCCAAATATCCACTTGCAGATTCTACAAAATAGTGGTTGAAAACTGCTCAGTCAAAGGAAATATTCAGCTCTGTGAGATGGATGCACACATCATAAATAAGTTTCTGAGAATGCTTCTGTCTAGTTTTTATGTGAAGATATTTCCTTTTCCACCATAGGCCTGAAAGTGCTCCAAATGTCCATTTGCAGATTCTATAAAAAGAGTGTTTCAAAACTGCTCAATCAAAAGAAAAGTTCAACTCTGTGAGATAAATTCACACATCACACAGAAGTTGCTCAGAATGCTTCTCTCTGGTTTTTAGGTAAATATATTTCCTTTTCCACCATAGGCCTCAAAGCGCTCCATATATCCACTTGTAGATTCTACAAAAAGTGTGTTTCAAAACTGCCCAATCAAAAGAATATTTCAACCAGTGAGATGAATGCACACATCACAAAGAAGTTTCTCAGAAATCTTCTGTCTGGTATGTATGTGAAGATGTCTCCTTTTCCAAATCAGTCCTCAAAGCGCTACAAATATCCACTTGCTGATCCTTCAAAAAGAGTGTTTCCAAGCTGGTCAATGAAAATAAAGGTTCCACACTGTGAGATGAATGCACACATTCACAACGAAGTTTCTCAGAATGCTTCTGTCTAGTTTTTATGTGAAGATATTTCCTTTTCCACCATTGGACTCAAAGCACTCCAAATATCCACTTGCAGATTCTAAAAAAAGAGTGTTTCAAAGCTGCTCATTCAAAGAAAGGTTCAGCTCTGTGAGTTGAATGCACACATCACAAGGAAGTTTGTCAGAATGCTTCTGTATAGTTTTTATTTGAAGATATTTCCTTTTCCCCTATAGGCCTCAAAATGCTCCTTATATCCATTTGCAGATACTACAATAAGATTGTTTCAAAATTTCTGAATGCAAAGAAGGGTTCAACTCTGTGAGATAAATGCAATCATCACAAAAAGTTTCTCAGGACGCTCCTGTCTAGTTTTTATGTGAAGATATTTCCTTTTCCGCCATAGGCCTCAAGAGCACCAAATATACACTTGCAGATTCTAAAAAAAGAGTGTTTCAAAACTGCTCAGACAAAGCAAAGGTTCATCTCTGTGAGGGGAATGCACACATCACAAAGAAGTTTCTCACAATGATTCTGTCTAGTTTTTATGTGAAGATATTTCCTTTTCCAAAATTGACCTTGAAGCACTCCAAATATGCACTAGCAGATTCTACAAATAGAGTGTTTCAAAATTGCTTAATCAAAAGAAAGGTTCAACTCTGTGAGATGAATGCATACATCAGAAAGATGTTTCCCAGCATATTCAGTATGTTACTTTTCTTTAGATTTTGCTTATTCAATATTTCAATCAAAGGCATGAATAAAGATATAGACTGCACACATACGTTGGCTTATTTAATACCAGACTCAAAAATAATATGCCTAAGTATATAAAACCATATGTAGTAGAAACAAGTATCAAATTTTATCTTTAGTTTTATGAAATGTATTTTTTAAGACGTTTAAACTTGAAAACCATTTCACAGTGTTGTGTAAGTTTTGGTTCATTTGTCTTGCTCTGCTTCTGTGTAATAGGTGTAAGATGACTTTTCAGAATTCTTAGCAACTATATAGTACTTATCTCCTAGAGCTTATTCAATAATAATTTTTAGATGGATTCATGGACTAAAGAATTAATAGATATAGTTTTATTTTACAAAGATCAGAGTTAATTTACTAAAATCTAGATTTCTGCTAGTAATATTAAATACATGTGGATAAACTACAAGAATGATAAAAATATTGCATTGTAAGAGTCATTAAAAACTTGATATATTGTTAGACAACAACAGTATATTATGATTGTTTTTCAGGCCTCTCATTCCAAGAGAGATTTTAATACAATACAAAGCATCAAAAATAACTTTAAAATGTGATGAATGCTGTGAAATTCATGAAACATGAATAAAACCTTAGCATATTCCATGTTTATTTTAAAGAAGACATAAGAAATTGATTTTTACATCATTAAAGGCTTTCCAAAGCAAGATTATAAATATTGTGTTTTTCCAGAGACTTACATATTTCAGAAAAGCCAATTTAATCTCAAACTCTGAAAGTCATTTCATAAAGTATATTGGTAATCATTGCATCTGCTACTTCATGAGCTTTTGTACTCTTTGAATGGTGTCAAGAAGACCATCTTTCAAAAATGTTCCAGTTTTCTACTGAATGAACTATAAAGGCCTCCCAATTCCCTATTCAAAAGATTGTGCAATTTCATGATTTGAAAAATTATATAAAGTCCTAATGATTTCATTCTGGAGCCTATGGACAATTTGAGTACTTAAATGTGATGAGATGAAGACAGGTAGTTGGAGTGGGTGTAATAAGTAAGAGGATGTGTTTAAAAAGATATTGAGAAAAGCTTCATTATACAGAAGTCCTGGTTTAAAAAAATGCCATGGGGCTGCACCAGTGGCTCACACCTGTAATCCCAGCACTTTGAGAGGCCTAGGCAGGTGGATCGCTTGAGCTCAGGAGTACGAGACCAGCCTAGCCAACATGGTGAAACCCCATCTCTACTAAAAATATAAAAATTAGCTGGGCATGGTTGGGGGCGCCTGTAATACCAGCTACTCAGGAGGCTAAGGCAGGAGAATCACTTAAACCCAGGAGGCAGAAGTTGCAGTGAGCTGAGATCGCACCACTGTACTCCAACCTGGACAACAAAGTGAGAATCCATCTCAAAAAATAATAATAAAAAATAAATAATGGACATTGAAATAGTGATGTGAGTTCAGAGCTGGTTGAATTTCTCAGATTTCTTCAACTGGTTTTTTTTTTTAAGGAGATACAGATAGAATTGCCACTTGGACATTGTCTTTTAAAAAATAAAAACATGTTTAAATTTGATAGAATGGGCAAGTTAATAAAATCAAGAATGATAGGTTTTTAAAATTGTAAAGTGGGAAAACTATTGTGCAAACTGTGGCTGGGCAGTACTAACCTGAATGAAGACTAAAAGTAACAATTGGACACTCTCTCTTGACTGAATATCTTGGATATCACACCTGAGTAACTTTGTAGAGACATGTAGTTCCCATGTGGGTAATATGGATACATATTAAGATATAATATGAGACTGTTAAATCTGAAATTAGGTTATAAAAATAATTATCATTTCAAACATCAGGTCTGATTTTTTAAATAATTTTATTACATTTATGTAGTACATTGTGATGTTTTGATATACGTCTACAATTTAGAGTGATTAAATCAAGCTAATTAACATATCCATCACTTCACTTCCTTGTTATTTTTGTGGTGATACATTTGAAACTACTCTTAGTTATTTTGAAATATACAACATATTATTATTGATTACAGTCATCCTGCTTTGCAATAGATCTCAAAACTTATTCCTCTTGTCTAGCTGAAACTTTGTAACTTTGGACAAGTAATTCCCCATTCCTTCACTCCTCACCTACCCACTGCCTCTGGGAACAATTATTCTTCTATGAATACAACTTTTTTTAATGCTTTAAGTTCTGAGATACATGTGCAGAACATGCAGGTTTCTTACATATACTCTTACTGTATATTTCCATCCCTTGGTTTTTTGTTTAAGAAATACTTATGCCTAGACCCTATTCCATACCAATTAAATCAGAATTTCAGAGAGAGTGGCCTGTGAGCCTGTGTCTTTAAAAAGTTACCCAGATATTTTGAATATCAAGTAAAGGATGATAGCTGCTGTCTCTAAATCTTGAAGAGCCTAAATTTCCAAAACAGAGTTTTTGCTTCATTCTGAAGACTTGAGTGCCATAAAAATGTCAAAAAGATGGACTGTAGAGGAATAAAAATAAAAAGAGGGAAAAGACCAGTTTAAAAAATATAATATAGTCCACGTGAGAGAGGATGATAGTAGGGAATATGAGGCTAGATAGAGTAGAATTATATCAGAGCTAAAATTAAGTGGGTTTGGTGATGTAATAGATACAGTGGGGGAAGCGGGTGAGATGAATGGACAGGGGGTTAAAATAAAGGTGGAGTGTCTGGCTTTGATAACCAAGTGTGTGGTATTCCCATAACTTGCCTGTGCAAAGCAGGAGAGGAGTAAGTTGGAAGAGGAAGTATGGGAGAAGTGAAGAAGAGGAGTTCTACAATGAGCATGTGGAGTTCATGAGTACCATCTGGTTTCCCACTGGGGAAGCCCAGAAGGGAGGCCCATGTGTGTCTCTAGCAGTAAAGAAATGTTGAAAATATAGGTACAGATTCAAGAGGAATAAAATGACAGGTGTTTCTGGAGCCATGGCTGCAAATTAAATAACTATTAAGAGATTACAGATTATAAGAGCAGAGGAAGGAGGGCCAGCTCTTGAGAAGCACCAGAATTCAAGAGCTGATGAGAGAAGCCTAGAAAGAATAGCAATGGGAGACCTTAGAGGCATAAGTAAGCCAAGCAAACATGGTGTCACAGAAGCTTATAACAGAAGGTAATTTAAAGAATGAGAGGCCAACATCCATATACTTACTTACACAAAAAACAAAACAGAAACTGGAGCCTGCAAATGAATACAGCCAAAAATCAAAAGTTTGACCAACACTTCAAGGCTGGCAGTATTGGCAACTTGATAATGTTTGTATGAGTTGGGATTATCCCGTGAATTAATGAAAATTTAGCTACAGGGCACATAGGATCAACTTCAAGCAACATGAGGTTAATAATTGTGAATTATCCATTTTTCTATCACCACTCTCCCAACATATTCCATAACACCTAGACTATGGTGAGTGATTATTGTATCTCTATACTTTTGTTATTCAGTAGCAGACTGAAATGGCAAAAAGATTAGATCCAAAGTGACAGCACATGAGAAGTTAATGTCATATATATTCATTTTTATTGTATATTTAAGTAGTTTTGATACACATATACATAGTAAACTGGTTTCTATAGTCAAGAAAATTAACATATCTATCATCTCAGTTACCTTTCTTTTTTTTAAATTATACTTTAAGTTTTAGGGTACATGTGCACAATGTGCAGGTTTGTTACATATGTATACATGTGCCATATTGGTGTGCTGCACCCATTAACTCGTCATTTAACATCAGGTATATTTCCTAATTCTATCCCTGCCCCCTCCCCCCACCCCATAACAGACCCCGGTGTGTGATGTTCCCCTTCCTGTGTCCATGAGTTCTCATTGTTCAATTCCCACCTATGAGTGAGAACATGCGGTGTTTGGTTTTTTGTCCTTGCCATAGTTTGCTGAGAATGATGGTTTCCAGTTTCATCCATGTACCTACAAAGGACATGAACTCATCATTTTTTATGGCTGCATAGTATTCCATGGTGTATATGTGCCACATTTTCTTAATCCAGTCTATCATTGTTGGACATTTGGGTTGGTTCCAAGTCTTTGCTATTGTGAATAGTGCCTCAATAAACATACGTGTTCATGTGTCTTTATAGCAGCATGATTTATAGTCCTTTGGGTATATACCCAGTAATGGGATGGCTGGGTCAAATGGTATTTCTAGTTCTAGATCCCTGAGGAATCGCCACACTGACTTCCACAATGGTTGAACTAGTTTACAGTCCCACCGACAGTGTAAAACTGTTCCTACTTCTCCACATCCTCTCCAGCACCTGTTGTTTCCTGACTTTTTAATGATCACTATTCTAACTGGTGTGAGATGGTATCTCATTGTGGTTTTGATTTGCATTTCTCTGATGGCCAGTGCTGATGTGCATTTTTTCATGTGTCTTTTGGCTGCATAAATGTCTTCTTTTGAGAAGTGTCTGTTCATATCCTTCACCCAATTTTGATGGGGTTGTTTATTTTTTTGTTGTAAATTTGTTTGAGTTCTTCGTAGATTCTGGATATTAGCCCTTTGTCAGATGAGTAGGTTGCAAAAATTTTCTCCCATTCCGTACGTTGCCTGTTCACTCTGATGGTAGTTGCTTTTGCTGTGCAGAAGCTCTTTAGTTTAATTAGATCCCATTTGTCAATTTTGGCTTCTGTTGCCATTGCTTTTGGTGTTTTAGATATGAAGTCCTTGCCCATGCCTATGTCCGGAATGGTAATGCCTAGGTTTTCTTCTATGGTTTTTATGGTTTTAGGTCTGACATTTGTCTTTAATCCATCTTGAATTAATTTTTGTATAAGGTGTAAGGAAGGGATCCAGTTTCAGCTTTCTACATATGGCTAGCCAGTTTTCCCAGTACCATTTATTAAACAGGGAATCCTTTCCCCATTTCTTATTTTTGTCAGGTTTGTCAAAGATCAGATAGTTTTAGAGATGTGGCATTATTTCTGAAGGCTCTGTTCCATTGGTCTATATCTCTGTTTTGGTATCAGTACAATGCTGTTTTGGTTACTGTAGCCTTGTAGTATAGTTTGAATCAGGTAGCATGATGCCTCCAGCTTTGTTCTTTTGGCTTAAGATTGACTTGGCAATGCGGGCTCCTTTTGGTTCCATATGAACTTTAAAGCTGTTTTTTCCAATTCTGTGAAGAAAGTCATTGGTAGCTTGATGGGGATGGCATTGAATGTATAAATTATCTTGGGTAGAATGGCCATTTTCATGATATTGATTTTTCCTACACATGAACATGGAATGTTCTTCCATTTGTTTGTATCCTGTTTTATTTCATTGAGCAGTGGTTTGTAGTTCTCTTTGAAGAGGTCCTTCACATCCCTTGTAGGTTGGATTCCCAGGTATTTTATTCTCTTTGAAGCAATTGTGAATGGGAGTTCACTCATGACTTGGCTCTCTGTTTGGTGTTATTGGTGTATAAGAATGCTTGTGATTTTTGCACATTGATTTTGTATCCTGAGACTTTGCTGAAGTTGCTTATCAGCTTAAGGAGATTATGGGCTGAGATTATGTGGTTTTCTAGATATACAATCTTGTCATCTGCAAACAGGGACAATTCGACTTCCTCTTTTCCTAATTGAATACTCTTTATTTCTTTCTCCTGCCTGATTGCACTGGACAGAACTTCCAACAGTATGTTGAATAGGAGTGGTGAGAGAGGGCATCCCTGTCTTGTGTCGGTTTTCAAAGGGAATGCTTCCAGTTTTTGCCTGTTCAGTATGATATTGGCTGTGGGTTTGTCATAAAAAGCGCTTACAATTTTGAGATATGTCCCATCAATACCTAATTTATTGAGAGTTTTTAGCATGAAGAGTTGTTGAATTTTGTCAAAGGCCTTTTTTGCATCTATTGAGATAATCATGTGGTTTTTGTCATTAGTTCTGTTTATATGCTGGATTACATTTATTGATTTGTGTATGTTGAACCAGCCTTGCATCCCAGGGATGAAGCCAACTTGATCATGGTGGATAAGCTTTCTGATGTGCTGCTGGATTCGGTTTGCCAGTATTTTATTGAGGATTTTTGCATCAATGTTCATCAGGGATATTGGTCTAAAATTCTCTTTTTTTGTTGTGTCTCTTCCAGCTTTGGTATCAGGATGATGCTGACCTCATCAAATGAGTTAGGAAGGATTCCCTTTTTTTCTATTGATTGGAATAGCTTCAGGAGGAATGGTACCAGCTCCTCCTTGTACCTCTGGTAGAATGCGGCTATAAATCTGTCTAGTCCTGGACTTTTTTTGGTTGGTAAGCTCTTAATTATTGCCTCAATTTCAGAGCCTGTTATTGTTCTATTCAGAGATTCAACTTCCCGGTTTAGTCTGAGGAGAGTGTATTTGTCAAGGAATTTATCCATTTCTTCCAGATTTTGTGGTTTATTTGCACAGAGGTGTTTATAGTATTCTCTGATGGTAGTTTGTATTTCTGTGGGATCGGTGGTGATATCCCTTTTATCATTTTTAATTTCATCTATTTGATTCTTCTCTCTTTTCTTCTTTATTAATCTTGCTAGCAGCCTATCAATTTTTTTGGTCTTTTCAAAAAGCCATCTCCTAGATTCATTGATTTTTTGAAGGGTTTTTTGTGTCTCTA
Source organism: Nomascus leucogenys (assembly GCF_006542625.1). Classification (NCBI taxonomy): domain Eukaryota; kingdom Metazoa; phylum Chordata; class Mammalia; order Primates; family Hylobatidae; genus Nomascus; species Nomascus leucogenys. The sequence goes on along the minus strand of NC_044398.1, from coordinate 39,484,278 downwards.
TTTCCTTCAGTTCTGCTCTGATCTTAGTTATTTCTTGCCTTCTGCTAGCTTTTGAATGTGTTTGCTCTTGCTTCTCTAGTTCTTTTAATTGTGATGTTAGGGTGTCAATTTTGGATCTTTCCTGCTTTCTCTTGTGGGCATTTAGTGCTATAAATTTCCCTCTACACACTGCTTTGAATGTGTCTCAGAGATTCTGGTATGTTGTGTCTTTGTTCTCATTGGTTTCAAAGAACATCTTTATTTCTGCCTTCATTTCATTATGTACCCAGTTGTCATTCAGGAGCAGGTTGTTCATTTTCCATGTAATTGAGCAGTTTTGAGTGATTTCTTAATCCTCAGTTCTAGTTTGGTTGCACTGTGCTCTGAGAGACAGTTTGTTACAATTTCTGTTCTTTTACATTGGCTGAGGAGTGCTTTACTTCCTACTATGTTGTCAATTTTGGAATACATGTTGTTGGTGCTGAAAAGAATGTATATTCTGTTGATTTGTGGTGGAGAGTTCTGTAGATGTCTCTTAGGACTGCTTGGTGCAGAGCTGAGTTCGATTCCTTGATATCATTTTTAATGTTCTGTTTCCTTGATCTGTCTAATGTTGACAGTGGGGTGTTAAAGTTTCCCAATATTAATGTGTGAGAGTCTCTTTGTAGGTCTCTAAGGACTTGCTTTTTGAATCTAGGTGATGCTGCATTGGGTGCATATATATTTAGGATAGTTATCTCTTCTTGTTGAATTGATCCCTTTACCATTATGTATGGCCTTCTTTGTCTCTTTTGATCTTTGTTGGTTTAAAGTCTGTTTTAACAGAGACTAGGATTGCAACCCCTGCAGTTTTTTTTTTTCCATTTGCTTTGTAGATCTTCCTCCATGCCTTTATTTTGAGCCTATGTGTTTCTCTGCATGTGAGATGGGTTTCCTGAATACAGCACACTGATGGGTGTTGAGTCTTTATCCAATTTGCCAGTCTGTGTCTTTTAATTGGAGCATTTAACCCATTTACATTTAAGCTTAATATTATTATGTGTGAATTTTGATCCTGTCATGATTTTAGCTGGTTATTTTGCTCGTTAGTTGATGAAGTTTCTTCCAAGTCTTGATGGTCTTTACAATTTGGCATGTTTTTGCAGTGGCTGGTACCGGTTCTTCCTTTCCATGTTTAGTGCTTCCTTCAGGAGCTCTTTTAGGGCAGGCCTGGTGGTGACAAAATCTCTCAGTATTCACTTGTTTGTAAAGTATTTTATCTCTCCTTCAGTTATGAAGCTTAGTTTGGCTGGATATGAAATTCTAGTTTGAAAATTCTTTTCTTTAAGAACGTTGAATATTGGCCCCTACTCTTTTCTGGCTTGTAGAGTTTCTGCAGAGAGATCAGCTGTTAGTCTTCTTGGTTTCCCTTTGTGGGTAACCCGACCTTTCTCTCTGACTGCCTTTAACATTTTTTCTTTCATTTCAACTTTGGTGAATCTGACAATTATGTGTCTTGGAGTTGCTCTTGTCGAGGAGTATCTTTGTGGTGTTCTCTCTATTTCCTGAATCTGAATGTTGGCCTGCCTTGCTAAATTGAGGAAGTTCTGGATAATATCCTGCAGAATGTTTTCCAACTTGGTTCCATTCTCCCCATCACTTTCATGTACACCAATTAGACATAGATTTGGTCTTTTCACATAGCCCCATATTTTTTGGAGGCGTTGTTCATTTCTTTTTATTCTTTTTTCTCTAAACTTCTCTTCTCACTTCATTTCATTCATTTGATCTTCCATCACTGATACCGTTCCTTCTAGTTGATCGAATCAGCTACTGAGGCTTGTGCTTTCATCGCGTAGTTCTCATGCTGTGGCTTTCAGCTCCATCAGGTCCTTTAAGGATTTCTCTGCATTGGTTATTCTAGTTAGCCATTCGTTTCATCTTTTTTCAAGGTTTTTAACTTCTTTGCCATTGGTTCAAACTTCCTCCTTTAGCTCAGAGAAGTTTGATCGTCTGCAACCTTCTTCTCCCAACTCATCAAAGTGATCCTCTGCCCAGCTTTGTTCCATTGCTGGTGAGGAGCTGCATTCCTTTGGAGGAGGAGAGGCACTCTGATTTTTCAAATTTTGAGTTTTTCTGCTCTGCTCTTTCCCCATCTTTGTGGTTTTATCTACCTTTGGTCTTTGATGATGGTGACGTGCAGATGGGGTTTTGGTGTGGATGTCCTTTCTGTTTGTTAGTTATCCTTGTAACAGTCAGGACCCTCAGCTGCAGGTCTGTTGAAGTTTGCTGGAGGTCCAAACCAGACCCTGTTTTCCTGGGTATCAGCAGGGGAGGCTTCAGAACAGCGAATACTGATGAACAGCAAATGATGCTGCCTGATTGTTCCTCTGGAAGTTTTGTCTCAGAAGAGTACCTGGCCATGTGAGGTGTCAGTCTGCCCCCACTTGGGGTGCCTCCCAGTTAGGCTTCTTGGGTTCAGGGACCCAATTTAGGAGGCAGTCTGTCCATTCTTTGATCTCAGGCTGTGTGCTGGGAGAACTACTACACTTCAAAGCTGTCAGACAGGGACATTTAAGTCTGCAGAGGTTTCTGCTGCCTTTCGTTTGGCTATGCCCTGCCCCCAGAGGTGGAGTCTACAGAGGAGGTAGGCCTCCTTGAGCTGTGGTGGGCTCCACCCTGTTTGAGCTTCCTGGCCACTTTGTTTACCTACTCAAGCCTCAGCAATGGCAGGCGTCCCTCCCTGAGCCACGCTGCTGCCTTGCAGTTTGATCTCAGACTGCTGTTTTAGCAATGAGTGAGGCTCCATGGGCACAGGACCATTTGAGCCAGGCGCAGGATATAATATCCTGGTGTGCCATTGCTAAGAATGTCAGAAAAGCACAGAATTAGGGTGGGAGTGATCTGACTTTACTGGTCCCATCTGTCTTTGGCTAGGAAAGGGAATTCCCTGACCCCTTGCACTTCCTGGGTGAGGTGATGCCTTGCCCTGCTTAGGCTCAGGCTTGGTGCACTGCACCAACTGTCCTGCACCCACTCTCCAACAACCCCTAGTGAGATGAACCCAATACCTCAGTTGGAAATGCAGAAATCATTCGTCTTCTGCGTCACTCACTCTGGGAGCTGTAGACTGGAGCTGTTCCTATTCGGCCATCTTGGCTCCACCACACAGAACAATTTCTTATAAATCCCTTTTGCATGGAAGGGGTGTTAGGGGATAGGGGCTGAGCAGAGTGGGAAGGTCTGCAAAGGGTGTTTCTGGAGGCTGAGACCTGGGAACCCATCCTCACCCCTTCCTGCCTTTAGCCCTTTCTCTGTGATGGCCATGCAGGCACCTTGTGCTCCACCTGCCTAGGGTGTGGGCCAAAACTGGACTGGCAGAGATGCTGCCTGCAGTCCTCAGGGTGGCCTTATGGCTGGCTGTTCAGACACCTGCCCATGGTCCACTGTGTGCCTGCCCTGTGCAGGGCATGGGACCTGTGCCCAGGCACCATCCGGCCTCCTCTAGTGATCCTCAGTGGATTTCTACAGGGCCTGGTGTGAGAAGGCTCAGAAAATACTTTAGGGCTGACTGCAGCAGGGCCCAGGATGGACACTGCTCCAATGCCCCATTTGGGAGAGGACTCTCCTGAATTGTGGAGATCCAGGCTCTCCAGAGGGTTGTGATCCAGGCACAGGTACAGTGGCTGCACCATGCCATGATCATGCAGCAGGCCAATGATTGTGAGCCCCTCCTTCCAGTGCTTTGGTCCTAGGGTTGCCCCCATGGTAACTACAGTGTCTGACTTCCCATCCAAGGACCTAAGCCTTGCTGGTCAGTGGGCACTGGGACTCTGAGGCCTGTGTCCCCCACTGTCATGTGAGCCTGGTCTCTGTGGCATTTGGTATTTTGGGGCTTCGGAGAGTGGGAGGTAGATGAGTTCATGACCAGCCTTTTGGCTGGGGAGCCAGAAAGCCTGGGTGCTCAATACAGACAATTTCGGGAGGATGTGGCCTTCCTGCCTCCTAGCATCATTTTCCCTTCTTGAGATGAGCCCAGCTGCCCTCTGAGCAGGTTCTTCACTCATTCCCTGGCCCCTCCAGCAAGGGCAGCAGGCCCTGCCCCCACTTCCTGGACAGAGGCCTTGACTACGCCAATGCAACTGCCTGCTTCAGGTCCCTGGCTGGCCAACAAGATCTGCCAGGGCTTTTGCTGTTCCTTAGGGGCCTGGAGGCTGGCTAAAGTGGGGCTAAGGCCACCCACCTTCTTGCTGCCATTGGAGCTGAGATGGAACCCAAGAGAGCTAAGTAGGAAAGGAAGAGCTGGTGGGTGCTCATGGATTCATGGAGCCCTGTGGTATCCACATCTGCCCTAGCTCCTTCCTGCCTATGTACATTGGTACAGCTTGGCTTAAGCTGGTTTGGGTTGTAGTTTCTGTCATTTGCAATTCCAACAACTGTAGCAGATGTACCCTCTGAGCCTCAGCTTCCAGCCATCATGCCTTGGGGAGAGGCTTTTCCTTGATTGGCAGCAGCAATGGACAAGCCAAACCTCACCCAGGCCAACCCTCCCTGGGGTGGAAAATTCCTGCCGACACCACCCTCCCTGGGGCAGTCCCCCAAGAAGGAGGCCACCAAGTTCCTGAGACCTGGGCTGTGCCTGTGCCCTGGTGATTCAGCTATTGAGTGGTTCTCTCTGGGGGCAGCCCTGGTCTTGCTGAGAGGCAGTGTGGCCACAGCTAAGAGGTTCGGGGAGGCAGCCAGGGCTGAATCCTAGACAGATCGAACATGACTCTGTAGCCCACTCACCGCACAGTGGTGGCTCGTTAAACTTGGATGACAATAGCAGCTACCTGTCGGGGCCCAGGAAGACACTGCCTAGGTGTGGCCCTTCTCTTTCCCTGGGTAGAAGGCGTTGGGGATCTCTGTCCACTGAGATCCTTGATTTTCACACCTGTGAGGTGAAGTTCCCAGCACAGGAGAACAGAACCCCTTCAGGGTCCACGTGGTGCCTGGGCCTTACTCGCATCCTCCTGGGAGCAATACCCCAGGCGTAGGGAGAGGCAGAGCCTAAACAGGGTGCACTGGATGGCAAAATTCCATTCTATTTTGTGGCTTCAAGACTAGAAAGGTCAGCCTGGCTGATGTTGTAGCCCATTCATCCTCTCCCTCAGCCCTGGCCCCACTGTCCATGGCCACAGGCTTCAGCTTATGCAGCTCCTCCTAGGAAGTTCCCTATCAGGATCTCATCCTTTAGGCACCTGGAAATCAAGGCCATCCACACAGCCCCAGGTCCCCAGGCTCACTGGGCCCCAAGAGGTTCAGAGCTATGATGTATGGGACACAGGTTCACAGGCAGCCAGACAGAAAAGGGGCTCCACCTGGCTGTGGATGTCCTGGGAGCTGAGACGTGTCGGGACGCATGCACGCTGGGTGGGAACTGCAGTCTTGGGCTGCTGGACCTCCCGCCCCCAGGGTGTGAGCTCAGCACACACTTCATGGCTTTGTCCACACAGGAGCACTCGCTCAGATTCCTCCCAATGGAGCAGCAGGAAAATCTCTCTCAGCAGGGTCCAAGGCAGGACCCCCAAAGAGGCTGCCACCAGAAACTGCTGAGAAATGAGGTCCAGGGACCCTGAGCCCTGACTGGCACTGTCAGAGGAAAGTCAAGGCTGGGCTAAGACCTCCGTCCCCTCCCCTCAAGGGTGGGCATGAGACCCCATCTCTCCTCGCCTCCGTTTACTCACCTGTAGAGTGGCTGTGAGGAGTAAATGACTTTATCTACAGGGGCTGAGCAGTTTGGAGGCACTGAGCTCTTGTGATATGGATGTTCTTGGTGAAGGAAGGGCTTTTGCAACGGCCACTGCTGCAGGGCCCTCAGCATCCCCATACACCATCCTTCCAGAAAGATCAACTCTGGCCATATCTCAGCACCAGACACCCCAAACGGCCTGCCCAGTAGGACCTAGAGTCACACCCCCACCCTGCATGACAAGGGTCCCTCTTTGAGAAGACCTTGGTCAGTGTAGCAGGGGGGTCAGGATGCAGTGACTGGGGGAAGATGATGGCTGGGACACCTCTGTTCAAGAAGGCGTCCTTAGTCCATATGCAGCAGGGTCATATCACTGTCATGAGTGGAACTTGTGCAGAGCTGGCATGCCCAGTCCTCACAGGAGCTTCCCCTAGCTATAGCACACGTTGGCCAGCTTGCCTTAAGCATGCACTCACCTCGAACAACTGGGGGGACCTCATGGGTGCTGGAATTAGGAGCCCACCTTGCATGTGACGCCCAGCCTCTGCCAAAGGATGAGGCTGCTCTGGTGCAGAGGGAGGACGGAGAAGGATGTGCCCCCAGGCTGCCCACAAACAAAGCTCTTGGCAGGACACCCCCAGCCAAGGTAGCAATTCCTCAGGCAATTGACGGCCCAGGTGTGGATATTTTTAGTCTGTGACCTGCCATCCACTCTTGTCTGGTTGTTAATGTCCAAATGTTTTACAAGTATATTACCAGAAAGAATTATTCCTGAGAGGCAGCCATTTGTGGGAAAGTGTTAGAAAAATGTTGCTTTTCATCCCTTCATCCTTACCATAAACAGAGGGCCAGGCAAACTGGCTTCTGAAGCTCTGGTAGGGTGTAGGCTGAGGAAGAACCTAGTGGAGCCCCCAAAACTCCCTGCTGCAGGAGCTGCTTCCTTGCATGGAGGGCCCAGAGTAAGCAGCACGGACGCTAGAGCTTTTGGAACTCCTGCTGCAGTGGGTGCCAGACAGAAGGGCTTCTCTCTCTCTTGGAGGGTGATCCAGCAGCAGCCAGTGCAGGGGTTGCTGCCTTTCCTTAAAATGTGCTGGAACCCCCCTTTAGGAATTGGCTAAAGGAGAGCTGTATGTCCTGTCCCTGCCAGAGAATGGCAGGCGATGCAGGGGCTGACCAGATGGAGCACCCAGACTCGTGGAGGCAGGAGTCAGCAGGACGAGAGGGGTTCCCTTAGCCTGTGCCTCTTCTAGATGGACGGTCCAGGCCAACCTGTATTCCAGCCAGCCCAGGGCACGCACTGCCTGGAGGACTAGGGTAGCAGCCTGGGGATGGAGCATTCTGCCCTCCACCCGAGGCACATGAGGAGTCTCTGAGGAGAGCTAGATAGGTCAGTGGGTCACCTCAACAACCCTCACCCAGCCAGGACAGCCAAGGCATGTCACCTGGAATGACTGGTTCTCCAAGGGCCAGCTGGCCACCCTATCCTGGAGGTGGTCAACAAAGCTTTGACCCTGGCCAGAAAGGAAGATTTTGGCAGGGCCCTGGGCTGAGGACAGCAAGGACATATCACACTTACCTGGGCAGGACCCACACACACAGACTCCTGGAGAGGCACAGGGCCTGTCACCAAGATGAACAATCTCTGGGGATTGTGTCCCTGGGGACTGGCTGTGTGGGTGGACTGTGTGAGCTGCCCCAATATGCCACCCAGAAGGTGGAAATGGCCCTGGAAAGCGGTAGCAGGGAAGCCCCTCCTTGGTGGCTTATTCTCCACCTGCCTCCCTCTGCTCCTGGCAGCCCTGCCCCATCCCGATCTTCAACCCCACCTGTGTCTGCCTGGAGGGTGACATGCCTAGGTTTAGTATTTCCTTCTGCAGCTCAGTGATGGGCTCCAGCAGCCCTCACCATGCCTCAGAACCTGAGACCCTTAGCGAAGGACAGTACATGCTGCAAACACAAACCCAGTGTGAGAGGGTCCTCAGGCCACAGAGGTCACAGGTAGGGGTCTACAGACTCCAATTCTGATTTCCTGACCAGGATTCAACCATCAGCATGCTCTTTAACCTTACTAAGTCTTGTTGTTCCCATCTGTGACATGGGGAAGGCACCCACCTCAGAGGTTTTGTGTAGCAAAAAATGAATATGATTAAAGTGCCCTTCCTGGTGCTACACATAAAGCCAGGCATGAGTCCTCATGCAGCTGCCCCCCATGTCCAGGTCCCAGAGGGTAGCCTGGACCCTGACATTGGGCCAGGGCTCAACAATGCCCGGATGCCAGGCCCCCCTGGAGATACTGGGACCCTGGCCTGGGCCTGGACAGAAGGTGTTGCTGCGGCATTTGGAGATGACCCCATAGGTGAGAACTGGGGCCTATGTGGCCCTGTGAAGGGGTGCATCCTAAGGTGGGGCTTGGACACCCAGGCTGAGAGGGTACAGGATGGATGGGCCGGCAGGTGAGATCCAAGGCCACTCTCCACCATGCTTCGAACAGACCCCTCACCCTCCATCTGCAGACTCAGCTCTGCATATTTAAGACACTAACGGGCCCTTACTTAAAAAATGATATTTTGCTTGCACACTCAGACTTTTCATCCGACATCAGTAGGGAATCAAAAATCTCTTATTTGGAAACAGCATGTAGGGGAAGCAATGTTGAAAATTTGTCATTGTTCCACAACCTACACATCCTCTGGGAGTTATTGTTTTAAAATGCAACATGTACTGTTAGTTTAAATCATCCCAACTGTGATAACACTCTTTAAATCTTCAGTAAACCTTCGCATTTGAAACACTTGCAGATAAGAGTAAATCTATTAGGTGAGAGGAGAGTCAGCACTCAGTGGAGGTGAAATACAATGAAGTAACAAAAACCTAGATTGTGGGCTAACACCTCCCACCATCCCCCTCAGAATGTGGCAGCTGAACAAGGAGACATGGCACACCTGGCCACTGTGCCCAGTGGGGCTTCCCACCCTAGCTTTTAGGATACTGGACACTTGGGGCCAGTGTCCACCTGGGGCCTAGGGGTAAACCTAAGATCAGTGTCCACCTGTGGCCTAGGGGTCAACATAAGACCTGTAATTCCCCTGGGACCTGATGTCCACCTGAAGACTGGGGTTCACCTGTGGCCTACTATCCACCTAGGGCCTGAGGTCACTAGGGGCCTAGGTATCCTTCTGGGGCCTGGTGCCCACTTGTCCCTGATTTCTACCTGGATCCTGGGTATCCACCTGGAGCCATATACCATGAGCCTGGTTACCTTCCTGGGGCCTGGTGTCCATCTGGGGCCTGAGAGTCAACCCCGGGCCTAATGTACACCTGGAGTTCAGTGTTCATCCGGGGCCTGAGTTCTTGAGGAGCCTGGTCTTTACCTGGGGCCTGTATCTGTGTATGTGTGTGTGTAATCTCACCTTCTATATAGTTTTGAAAAATAACTCTCTGGGTTTTCTTTTGTTATCATGGTTCTTATGCAGTTAAATTTCAAGTAAATGGACACATTGATTTGCTTCTGTCTTCTCATTTTTTCTTATCATCATGCTTCATTTGCTTTATTGTTTCTGTTCATCACCATTTGAAGGGTCAATCACAGGATACCAAAAATGACTTTATAAGTAACAGTGGTAAAGAAAAATTGACCAGAAAATATGAAAATCATATTTATGAAAATCATATACATAAATGAAATTATGAAAATCATATACATAAATATAATTAAAAGTATAACTTTGAAATTTTAATTTAAACAAATAGGATACGGAAAATAGGTGGAAAATTAATTTTAATTAGTTCTTTAGTTAACTAGTACTGAAATATTGAAAGACAAAAGTAAAAAAGCTGAAAAAAAGTATAAATAACATGGTCAATAAGCTTTATCTAAAAGCATACAAAGGTACATTCAACAAAAAAATATAAATTTAGTCATGTTTTCAAATGTAGGTCATGAATTAGGCAACCAAAGAGTAATCAATGCATTCTAAATAATCAACATCATATTGTATTCCTCAAAGCCAGCACCAATTGGAGGTATATTTCTCACTTTAAGTATGTTTTTTTAGAAAAAACTGAAAATCTAATAAAACAACTAAATCATCCACCTGAAAACCTAGAAAAAAAATATAAGTAAACAAAAAGCATAACAAATTTTAGAAATATAAACTACTTAAAGAAATAACAGAAGACAAAAGATTAAAATAAGAAAATAGTTTTTGATATTAGCAGCAACACTAATTAAGAACATAAGGTACATAAATGAAACACAGAATTTTGAAAAAGATATTACTAGAGATGTAACAGAGATAAAAAAATTTGGTCTTAAAATAGCAGGAAAAAACGTTTATCCTTGTTCCTTTCACAAATTCCTCCAAACTATCAAAGATACACAGAAGAAACAAATAAGAACAAATAGAAAATAGAAAAGCACAACAAACCAGACCTGTTCATTTCACACTCTCCTATTAGGTTGGTGTAAAAGTTATTCTGGTTTATGCCACTAAAAGTAATGTCAAAAACTGCAATTACTTTTGCACCAACCTAATAATCTTTTGCTTATGATTTGCCTTTTTCTGCATATGGGACTGCGGAGAGAACACGCCAGCCATGACAATCCAAGTATTCAATTTCCATATGTGCATTATGACTGGCATGGGTTTGTGGGTGGTGGATGTACAGAGTGTTGGCACAATTTGCTATGTAGGGGATGCTCTTAGATATCCAGATAGAGTTATCAGGCAGTAGCCCATCACCTCTCTGAGTCTAGAGGTCTGAGAACAGGGTGGGTGGGAGAATATAGCGAGAACTCTGTGAGGAATTAGAGATATGGGGGTTACACCCCTGATCTATGTGTAGCCAGCAAGTCCTATTCAATGTGCTGAGTTTTAGAGAAAGGCTTAGACAAGGGACCAGAGCAGGAGATTCCACAAGCTTCCCAGGGTTCTTCTTGGGCCAGGGCCTTGCCCAGCATAGCCTTGAAAGGACAGAACTGGGGTCCTGCAGTCCACATTTGTGGGCACCTGGAACTAGGACAGTCCCACTTACCTTATTTTCTACAGGAAAATAAGCCTCCGTTTTCTCCTGTACATAATGTGAGGTGCTTAGAGCATGAAACCACAGGGTGCCCCATGCTCGGGAAGTGTCTGTTGACCTTGATTTTTTATGAATGATCCCATTTGTGCTGAGACACTTGGAAAAAGCTATTCACTCCTGGGGGTCCTTCAGAGCAGAGAGAGGCTTGGAGGTTTGGGTAAATGATTTGGGATAGGACAGAATGTGCCCAGGCACTGGACCCTGTGTCAAAAGTCCCAGAACAAGATTAAACCTCATTTGGAAGTTGGGGGAAATTGCTGCCCTGGCTGAGGTGAGGATGCCTCGAGAGTGAACTGCACACCCCAGGAGCTGGAGGCAAAGAGGGGACGAGAGAGGCTGCTGAGGTCCTTCTTACTGCCCTTGGAGCCTGCAGATCCTGCTCCTTTGCCTCCTGGGACCCTGGAGAGCCACCAACTTGAGGACTCCTAAATGCAGTTTCCTGTTTTGTTCTGTGATGCTCCTGCTTGAGGCTGTGGTGCTGATGCTGGCTGGGTGGGTGGAGGACAGCCTCCTGTGTTCCTGGCACCCACTGAGCTTTGCTCATGCATCTGGAGCCAGGGGAGTCACGCTGAGGTCATGCATTTCCTGTTCTTGTGAATAATCTCCACATTATGAGGTGGCCAGAGGCAGGAAAGGGCATTTGACATCCTCTCATTTATTCACTCAGCAACTCTGCCCTTAGCATTAGTCCTGTGTGCCAGGTGCCCTGGTGGGCCCGGCATATGGTACTGAAAATGATCTCGTGGTCCCTGACCCCTAGGGGCCAACAGTCTGAAGACAGGTAGACATTAAGCCCCAAGTTGATACCTACTAGGTGCCTGGTGAACATCAGGCCACAGATGGACACCCTGGCCAGAAGTAGACATCAGGTCCCAATAGAAACTCGGCCCAAGGTGGATATCTTGCCACAGTTGAATAGCTAGTCCCAGGTGGACATCAGCCTCCAGGTTGACATCAGTCCCCAAGAGGCTATCTAGGCTCCAGGTGGATACCCACTGCATATTTGTAAATTGTCAAGATTGCTTTTTTAAAGCAACGGAGAGTTATCATAGAATATGATAACTTTTAGTAGATTTTGAATATTTCTAAACTCCATGAGAAATCATAATAAATATTTTTAAAATCAGGGTGTATACGAAATGAGTATTTTTAAATTTATCTTTCATGTTTAAGGATTTGGAATGAAATGTTACAAAAGCTATCTGTGTTATTTGTAGAAAATGTAGACAATGAAAAAATCAGAGGGCAAAAATATCTATATTTTTTGGCTATGGGATAATCACTGCTATATCACATTCCTTCTAACCTTATTGCCACAGATTTTTTATAATTAATATTGATTTTATGCCACACAGTTCATTACATATGCAATGGAGTACTACTTGTTCATTAGTAAATCACAGAGAGTTTGACTGTATGTATATTTAAAAAGGCAAAAGAGAGAGATAAATTTACATAATTCAGGTTTTTCCACTTAGCAATTTATCAATAAACATATGTGATTGAGTGCAGATGAATGAGAGATTTGGTTCTGCATTTACTTCGGATGGCCTCATGCCCTATGTGTTTATCACTAAATATGATTCTATTGTAAACCATTTGGATTTATTTTTAAATATGTCCTTAAAGGAACAAAAACATATACCTTTGATGTAAAGCAAATAAACAAGAATATGTTCTAATGCTACAGCAAAAGCAAACAGGATGATTGTAAAATTACATATATCAATACGTCACTTTAGAGGCCACTTAATTTTTTTCCAGGGGGATATTTGAGTATATTTCACTTGCATCTTATTTAATGATTTTATAATTTAAACCCTAAATTATAAATCTAGAATTTAGAAAGTATATTTCCTCACTGGATTACATTTTTGGAAATATTATTTTATATGTGCACAAATATTACAAAGTCACTGTAGACACTTAAAAACTATATTATCTTTTAAAGGCAATATTCTACATTAAACTGGTATAACAAAATTCTTTGGTGCATTTTTTTCAGTACATTTTGTATATATTACATATTTAACCTTTTTTTATTAAGCAAATAATTTTTGAGTATCTACTAAGTGCTAGGTTCTGCATTACTAACTGAATTGAAAGAGTGAAACAACAGACATGGTCTCAGACAATAAAAATTAACATTAGGTCACCTATTTATATATTTTAAAATGGTAATTATGAAAATTTTTTGAGATTTTTAACTAGAGAACATTATAATAACACTTGATGTTGTTAATATTTGCCAGTGAGCAAAAAAGAAAATAAAAAGATGGTTTAATTTATTCAATATAAACTTTAAAATTGCAGAAAATAGTCAAGTTTCTCTGCTTTGCAGTTGAATGTCTATGTGTTTTTCTCTGCAACTTGGCTTTTGTGGAGTGAGAGAAACAATTATTCTTCCAGCCCAATAAAGGAGGAGTAACAATAAATCTAATATTTTAAATGCTTATGAAAAGATAGTAAACATATTATTTCAGAATACCGAGATCAATAAGTTGACCTACAAAAAAAGCCAAACTGACAGTATTACTGAATAAGGAAAGGCCCAAAGAGACAAAATAGTTTTTATTTTGTAACCTCGGTATGACAGAACTTACCCTGACTATAAAGATCCTAAATTACCAAGATGGGTGCTTATAATATGGAGAGTAAAAAAAGTCATTTCACTTTTAGCTTTTTTGTTTCTCTCAGACTAAAAAGTGTATAATAAGGAGTTTATAAAGAAGTTGATACTATAAGTTAATACTACAATGAGAACACTTTTCAAGAAAAGACTTTTTTCTCTCTTACAAATATCATGTTAGCAGTATTTGTTTTCTCCAGAAATAATGAGGAAATAAAAACAAGTATGGGAGTAATTAGTGTAGTTTCTTAAAGAAATGAGTTAGGCAACAGGCTAATAATGTATACTTCACTGGCTTTTGAATGCCAACAATCATATTCTTCATAAGGCACAGAGATTTTTCTAAAGAACAAGTATGTGAACCTGAAAAGTAATCACCACTTGGCAGTGACAATATGGATAGGGTGAAGGCGTCATCAAGAAGCAATGAAAAGATACATTTGAAGTTAAATTTGAAAACCATGATGTTTAATACATATGGTAATAAAGAATACTTTCTCTTGTTTCAAAATTATTTTAGAATTTAAGATAGAAGCTAAAATACTGGGGGATAATGATATGACTATCAAAAATTAAAAATTAAAGGACATTTTGAGTATTAGAAGTTAAGAATGAGAACTTTTTACCCAATGAACAGGGGATAATTCATTATGCTCCATATCCATTGAATTAAAAGACAGGCCCATTACCTGGATAATTTGAAAGTTTAATTTTATTTAAAAGTCTTGTTTCATTCATCAAGCTAAAGGATTAGCTCCCAGAAATATTCCAGGATTGCATATCCCCAACTCTGTAGGAAGTATAGAAAGAATGTTATAAGGGCCACCATCTAAACATTATTATGTAAATAATTTACTACCATTCCATTTGCCTTCATAGATTTAAAAATGTAAATGGCTTTCTCATATTAGGAAACATCATTTTTCAAAACCCAGATAAACATAGTATATTGCAAGAGAATAATTATTTTCTTCATTAAAAAAGAAATGCTGGATGCTAAGTCCAAAAGACATAAATTATTTTATACAAATAACTACTCACATTTTATTCATTAAAATATAAAGGTCAAAGATTTTAAAATGATCTTTAAATGATTAATAACATGTTGATCTCTTTTTCTTCTTTCTGTAAACCTTTTTGAGTCTTAAAAATACTAAACTATACAAGCAATATTAAATAGTATATAAACTTGGATTAAAATATTCAAATTTACTAGAATGGGGACATTGGAAAGAATGAAAATAAACAGAAGCATAAAGCAGTAGATATAAAATTAAGAAAGCAACTAAGAGTGTTTAAAGTACATATTCATCTGTAGTCTAATGTCTACCATAAACATTGAGTCTTCTCAGTAAAACACAAATTGTTCATGAAGGGAAAAAGCATGTTGTATTACAGAATATTCAACATAATTTTTTTTAGTACTAACTCGTGCCTGGAATATTATTGGTTTTTCTATTATGAACTTATGCACTTGATAATTTTTTTCATAAAAAATTGTATTGTATTACAACTCCATTCAAAAGCAGTTTTTGGTGTTTTTTTTTTTTTTTTTTGAGACAGAGTTTTGCTCTTTTCACCCAGGCTGGAGTGCAATGGTGCGAACTTGGCTCACAGCAACCTAGCAACCTTCGCCTCCCAGGTTCAGGTGATTCTCTTGCCCCAGCCTCCCGAGTGGTTAGGACTACAAGCATGCACCACCATGCCTGGTTAATTTTGTGTTTTTAGTAGAGATGTGGTTTTGCCATGTTGACCAGGCTGGTCTTGAACTCCTGACCTGAGGTAATCCGCCCACCTTGGCCTCCCAAAGTGCTGGGTATGGGCAAGAGCCGCCATACCCGGCCTCAAAAACAGTTTTTAAAAGCAAACACAATATAACACCAAGGTTGAAATATCTATGCTCACCCAAGGATGCCAGGTTTAATAAATTATTTATAGAATACTGCATCAAAAATAAGACAACCCAAAATATACCATTAAAGATGTATCCACTCCTACAACTAGAGATAATCTATCTGGTAGCAAATGATACTTCAATCAGTTTCAGCACGTCTGAAATCTTTAAGGACAAAAGTGATAAAACATGACCTTCATTCTTCATTAGACTCTTAGAACACTTGAAGGAAAATAATTTCTGAAGCACAAAGAGGTAAAGAGGTGTAATCTTTCAAAAAGATATTCAGTGTTCAAAATCCAAGAGTGCAATATCAGGCTGGGTGCAGTGGCTTACACTTGTAATCCCAGCACTTTGGGAGGCCACGGTGTTTGGATCACCTGAGATCAGGAGTTCGAGACCAGCCTGGACAACAGGGTGAAACCCTGACTCTACTAAAAATACAAAAATTAGCCAGGCATGGTGGTGTGCACCTGTAGTCCTAGCTACTTGGGGGGGCTGAGACAAGAGAATCGCTTGAACCTGGGAGGTGGAGGTTGCAGTGAACTGAGATCATGCCATCTCACTCCAGCGTCAGTAATGGAATGAGATTCCATCTCAATAAAAAAAGTGTAATATCGGTATACACAGATAATATACTGAGTGAAACAAATAGAATAATTTGAAGAGGTATCCTGATGAACAAGGAGTCATTAAAAACGTTGTATTCATGTCTTTGAAGGAAATTGCAATGTGAGAAATTAGTAATTTGACTACAATACTAAAAGTTTATTGCTAACATGTATTGAGTTATTAACGTGTGTTAGGCAGAGTACCCTATAATTTACACGTGTTATCTCATTTATTGTAGGTAAAATGTAATTTTGAACTCTGGGAGTATAAATGAATTAGATAGAATAAAATTCTATTTAAATGGTCATGAGTAAATCGGTATCTAGGAACAGGGTGATACAGTGCCCAAGTTTTCTATTCTTACTAAATGTTGTGTTTCATTTTCAATGTTTTCTTGGATATTGCTCTTTTTTGGTGATTTTGATTTTTTTTTATTTTAGAAAACTAATAAACTGACTCTTCTTGGTAGTGACTCGGGTTTTATAGAAGAAAAAGTAATTAAATTCTGTACATTTACCTTTACCTCATTTTTTCTCTTTTAAATTTATTTTAATTGACATATAATAGATGTACATGTTATGGGGTAGAGAGTGATATTTTGATATATTTATGCAATGCTTAACGATCAAGTCAGAGTCATTATCGTATCCATTACCTAAATCATGTATTATTTCTTTGCAGTGAGAATATTCAAAATCTTTTATTTTAGTTATTTGAAAACACACAATAAATTCCCGTTAGCTTCAGTCACCCAATAGTGCTGTAGAGAACTAGAACTTCTGCCTTCTCTCCAGCTGTAATTTTGTATGTATTAACCACATTTTTCTTATACTCTTCTTTCTCCTACTCTTTCCAGGATATGGTAACCAAAACTCTACTGTTATCTACTTCTATGAAATTAAAAATTTTAACTTCCATACATAAGTGAGAACATGTAGTTATGAGGTGTTTATGTTTCTATGGCAGGCTTATTTCACCTAACATAATGCCCTCCACTTGCATTCTTGTTGCCACAAATAACAGGATTTTGTTCTTTATTATGACTAAATAATATTCCGTTATATATGTATGTCACATTTCTTTATCCATTCATCTGTTGATGGACACTTATGTTGATTCCATATCCTGGCTATTGTGAACAGTGCTGTAATAAACATGGGGGTGCAGGTAACTCTTTAATATACTGATTTTCTTTCCCTTGGATATATACTGAAAACCATATGATTAAATTAATAAACACAATAAAAGCGCTTGGCAAAACTAAATATTCTTACATGACAAAAAACCTCTCAACAATTTAGTATAGAAAACATATGCCTTAACACAGAAGGACATAAAGGACAAATCTACAGCTAAGATCATACTGAATGTGAAAAAGGTGAAAGATTTTACTCTGAACAAGAAAAAGATTTGACTGGCTGGGCGCGGTGGCTCATGCCTGTGGTCCCAGCACTTTGGGAGGCTGAGGCGGGTGGATCATGAGGTCAGGAGATCGAGACCATGGTGAAACCCTGTCTCTATTAAAAATACAAAATATTAGCTGGGCGCAGTGGCGGGTGCCTGTAGTCCCAGCTACTCGGGAGGCTGAGGTGGGAGAATGGCATGAACCTGGGAGGTGGAGCTTGTAGTGAGCTGAGATTGCACCACTGCACTCCAGCCTGGGCGACAGAGACTCCTTTTCCACAATAGGAGTCAATGCACTCCAAATGTCCAATTTCAGATTCTACACAAAGTTTGTGTCAAAACTGCTCTATCAAAAGAAAGGTGCAACTCTGGGGTGAAAGCACACACCTCGAAGTAGTTTCTCTTAATGCTTCTGTCTAGTTTTTATGTGAAAATATTTCCTTTTCCACAATAGGCCTCAAAGCGCTCCAACTCACCGCTTGCAGATTATAGAAAAAGACAGTTTCAAAACTGCTCAATCAAAAGAAACGTTCCACTGTGTGAGATGAATGCATACATCAAAAAGAAGTTTCTCAGAATGCTTCTGTCTAGTTTTTATGTGAAGATATTTCCTTTTCCACAATAGGCCTCCAAGCGCTCCATATATACACTTGCAGATTCTACAAAAAGGATGTTTGAAAACTGCTCAATCAAAAGAAAGTTTCAACTGTGTGAGATGAATGCACACATCAGAAATAAGTTTCTCAGAATGCTTCTGTCTAGTTTTTATGTGAAGATATTTCCTTTTCCACAATAGGCCCCAAAGTGCTACAAATACTCAATTGCAGATTCAACAAAAAGAGTGTTTCCAAACTGCTCAATCAAAAGTAAGTTTCAACCCTGTGAGATGAAAGCACACATCACATAAGATGTTTCTCAGAACCCTTCTGTCTAGTTTATATGTGAAGATATTTCCTTTTCCACTATAGGCAGTAAGGCGCTCCAAATATCCAATTGCAGATTCTACTAAAAGGGTGTTTCAAACCAGCTCCATCAAAAGCAATATTCAACTCTGTGAGATGAATGCACACATCACAAAGAAGTTTATCTGAATGCTTCTGTCTAGTTTTTATGTGAAGATATTGCCTTTTCCACAATAGGCCACAAAACGCTCTAAATAACCACTTGCAGATTCTACAAAAAGAGTGTTTCAAAACTGCTCAATCAAAAGAAGGGTTCAACTCTGTCAGCTGTATGGGCACATCACAGAGAGGTTTCTCAGAATGCTTTTGTCTAGTTTTTATGTGAAGATATTTCCTTTTCCTCAATAGGCCTCAAAGTGCTCTAAATATCCCCTTGCAGATTCTACAAAAAGAGAGTTTCAAAACGACTCAATCAAAAGAAAGGTTCAACTCTGTGAGATGAATGCACACATCACAAAGAATTTTCTCAGAATGCTTCCGTTTAGTTTTTATGTGAAGATATTTCCTTTTCCTCTATACTCAGTAAAGCGCTCCAAATGTCCAATTGCAGATAGTTGAAAAAGAGTGTTTCAAAACTGTTCAATCAAAAGAAATGTTCAACTCTGTGAGATGAATGCACACATCACAAGAAGTTTCTCAGAATGCTTCTGTGTCGTTTTTATATGAAGATATTTCCTTTTCCAATATAGGCCGTAAAGCGCTCCAAAAATCTAATTGCAGTTTCTACAAAAGAAGAGTTTCAAAATTGCCCAATGAAAAGAAAGTTTCAACTCTGTGAAATGAATGCACACATTACAAAGAAGTTTCTCAGAATGTTTCTGTCTGGTATTTATGTGAAGATATTTCTTTTCCCACTATAGGCAGTAAGGCACTCCAAATATCCAATTGCAGATTGTACAAAAAGACTGTTTCCAAACTACGCCATCAAAAGAAACATGCAACTCTGTGAGATGAATGCAGACATTGCAAAGAAGTTTCTCAGAATGCTTCTGTCTTGTTTTTATGTGAAGATATCTCATTTTCCACAATAAGCCTCCAAGCGATCTATATACACACTTACAGGTTCTACAAAAAGGGAGTTTCAAAACTGCTCAATCAAAAGAAATTTTCAACTCTGTTGGATGAGTGCACACATCACAAAGAAGTTCTCAGAATGCTTCTGTCAAGTTTTTATGTGAAGATATATCCATTTCCACTATAGGCAGTAAAGTGCTCCAAATATCCAATTGCAGATTCTACAAAAAGAGCATTTCAAAACTCCTCAATCAAAAGAAAGGTTCAACTCTGTGAGATGAATGCACACATCCCAAAAAAGTTTCTCAGAATACTTCTATCTAGTTTTTATGTGAAGGTATTTCCATTTCCACTATAGGCAGTTAAGCGCTCCAAATATCCAATTGCAGATTCTACAAAAAGAGAGTTTCAAAACTGCTCAATGAAAAGAAATGTTCAACTCTTTGAGGTGAATGCACACATCACAAAGAAGTTTCTCAGAATGCTTCTGTCTGGTTTTTATGTGAAGATATTTCCTACTCTACTATAGGCAGTAAATCACTCCAAATAACCAATTGCAGATTCTACAAAAGGAGTGTTTCAAAACTGCTCAATCAAAAGAAAAATTCAACTCTGTGAGATGTATGTGCACATCACAAAGAGGTTTCTCAGAATGCTTCTGTCTAGTTTTTATGTGTAGATATTTCCTTTGCCACAATAGGCCTCAAAGCACTCAAAATGTTCACCTGCAGATTCTACAAAAAGACTGTTTCAAAACTGCTTAATCAAAAGAAAGGCTCAGCTCTGTGAGATGAATGCACACATCACAAAGAAGTTTCTCAGAATGCTTCTGTCTGGTTTTTACGTGAAGATATTTCCTATTCCACTATAGGCAGTAAATTGCTCCAAATATCCAACTGCAGATTCTACAAAAGGAGTGTTTCAAAACTGCTCAATCAAAAGAAAAATTCAACTCTGTGAGATGTATGTGCACATCACAAAGAGGTTTCTCAGAATGCTTCTGTCTAGTTTTTATGTGTAGATGTTTCCTTTGCCACAATAAGCCTCAAAGCACTCAAAATGTTCACTTGTAGATTCTACAAAAAGAGTGTTTCAAAAGTGCTCAATCAAAAGGAAGGTTCAACTCCGTGAGATGAATGCACACATCACCAAGAGGTTTCTCAGAATCCTTCTGTCTAATTTTTACATGAAGATATTTCCTTTTCCACTATAGGCATGAAAGCGCTACAAATGTCCACACGCACATTCTACAAAAAAATAGTTTCCAAACTGCTCAATCAAACGGAAGATTCAACTCTTTGAGATGAATGTACACTTCACAAAGAAGTTTCTGAGAATGCTTTTGTCCAATTATGTGAAGATATCTCCTTTTCCACTACAGGCTACAAAGTGCTCCAAATATCCCTTTGCAGATTCTATAAAAAAGCAGTTTCCAAACTGCTCATTGAAAACAAAAGTTCAACTCTGTGAGATGAATGCACACATCACAAGGAAGTTTCTGAGAATGCGTCTGTCTAGTTTTTATGTGAAGATATTTCCTTTTCCACTACAGGCAGTAAAGCACTGCAAATATCCAATTACAGAAACTAGAAAACGAGTGTTTCAAAACCGTTAAACCAAAATAAATTTTCAACTCTTTGAGATGAATGCACACATCTAAATTGCACACACAGATTGCTTCTGTCTAGTTTTTATGTGAAGATATTTCCTTTTCCACAATAGGTCCCAAAGCACTCCAAATACCTAATTGTAGATTCTACAAAAAGAGTGTTTCAAAACTGCTCAATCAAAACAATGGTACATCTCTGTGAGATTAATGTACACATCACAAAGAAGTCTCTCAGAACGCTTCTGTCTTGTTTTTATGTGAGGATATTTCCTTTTCCACCTTTGGCCACAAGGCGCTCAAAATGTGCATTTGCACATTCTACAGAAAGAGTGTTTCAAAACTGCTCTATCAAAAGAAAGGTTCGTCTCTGTGAATTGAATGTACACATTACTAAGAAATTTCTCAGAATGCTTTTGTCTAGTTTTTATGTGACAGTACTTCCTTTTCCACCATAGGCCTCAAAGCACTCAAAATGTTCATTTGCAGATTCTACAGAAAGAGTGTTTCAAAACTGCTCAATCAAAAGGAAGGTTCAACTCTGTGAGATGAATGCACACACTGCAAAGAAGTTTCTCAGAATGCTTCTGTATAGCTTTTATGTGAAGATATTTCCTTTTCTACAATAGACCTCAAAGCGATCCAAATGTCCAGTAGCAGATCCTACAAAAAGAGTGTTTCAAAACTGCTCAATCAAAAGAAAGGTTCAACTCTGTCAGATGAATGTGCACATCACAAAGAAGTTTCCCAGCATGCTGTCTAGTATTTACATGAAGATATTTCCTTTTCTACAATAGGCCTCAAAGTGCTCCAAATCTCCACTTGCAGATTCTATGTAAAGAGTGCTTCAAAACTTCTCAATCAAAAGAAAGGTTCAACCCTGTGAGATGAATGCACACATCACAAAGAAGTTTCTCAGAATACTTCTGTCTAAATTCTATGTGAAGATATTACCTTTTCCACAATAGGCCTCAAAGTGCTCCAAATGCCCACTTGCAAATTCTACAAAAAGAGAGTTTCAAAACTGCTCAATCAAAAGAAATTTTCAAATCTGTGAGATGAATGCACACATCACAAAGAATTTTATCGGAATACTTCTGTCTAGTTTTTATGAGAAGATATTTCTTTTTCCATAATAGGCTTGAAAGCGCTCCAAATGTCCACTTGCAGATACTACAAAAAGAGTGTTTCAAAACAGCATAATCAAAAGAAAATTTCAAGTCTGTGAGATGAATGCACACACCCCAAAGTAGTTTCTCAGAATGCTTCTGTATAGTTTTCATATGAAGATATTTCTTTTCTCCAATATGCCTCAAAGCTCTCCAAATGTCCACTTGCAGATTCTACAAAAAGAGTGTTTCAAAACTGGTCAATCAAAAGAAAGGTTCAACTCTGTGAGATGAATGCACACATCACAAGGTAGTTTCTCAGAATGCTTCTGTCTAGTTTTTATGTTAAGATATTACCTTTTCCACAATATGCCTCAAAGTGCTCCAAATATCCACTTGCAGATTCTACAAAAATAGTATTTCCAAACTGCTGATTCAAAAGAAAGGTTCAAATCTGTGAGACCTATGCACACGTCACAAAGTATTTTCTCAGAATGCTTCTGTCTAGTTTTTATGTGAAGATATTTCCTTTTCCATTTTGGGCATTTAAGTACTCCAAATATCCAATTGCATTTTCTACAAAAACAGTGTTGCAAAACTGCTCAATCAAAAGGAAAGTTCAACTCTGTGAGATGAAAGCATGCATCACAAAGAAGTTTCTCTGAATGCTTCTGTCTAGTTTATATGTGAAGATATTTCCTATTCCACTATAGGCAGGAAAGCACTCGAAACATCCAATTGCAGATTCTAAAAAAAAGAGTGTTTCAAAACTGCTCAATGAAAAGAAAGGTTCAACACTTTGAGATGAATGCAAACATCACAAAGAAGTTTATCAGAATGCTTGTTTCTAGGTTTTATGTGAAGATATTTACTTTTCCAAAATAGGCCACAGAGTGCTCTATCCACTTGCAGATTCTACAAAAAGAGTGTTTCAAAACTGCTCAATCAAAAGAAAGTTTCAACTCTGTGAGATGAATGCACACATCACAAAGAAGTTTCTCAGAATGCTTTTGTCTAGTTTTTATATGAAGATATTTCCTTTTCCAAAATAGGCCTCAAAGTGCTCCAAATGTAAACTTGCAGATTCTACAAAAAGAGTGTTTCAAAACTGCTCAATCAAAAGAAATGTTCAACACTGTGAGATGAATGCACACACATCAAGAAGTTTCTCACAGTGCTTCTGCCTAGTTTTATGTGAAGATATTTCCTTTTCCACTACAGGCAGTAACGTGCTTCAAATATCCACTTCAAAATTCTACAAAAAATAGTGTTTCAAAACTGCCCTATCAAAAGAAAGGTTCAACTCTTTGAGATGAATGCACACATCACAAAGAAGTTTCTGAGAATACTTCTGTCTGGTTTTTATGTGAAGATATTTCCTTTTCCACAACAGGCCTCAAAGCGCTCCAAATATCCAGTTGCAGATTCTACAAAAACAGTGTTTCAAAACTGCTCAATCAAGGAAGGGTTCAACTCTGTGAGATGAATGCACACATCACAAAGATGTTTCCCAGAATGCTGTCTAGTGTTTATGTGAAGATATTTCATTTTCCACTAAATGAAGTAATGCGCTCCAAATATCCAATTCCAGATTCTACAAAAAGAGTGTTTCAAAACTGCTCAATCAAAAGAAACGTTCAACTCTGTGAGATGAATGCACACATCAGAAAGAAGTTTCTCAGAATGCTTCTGTTTAGTTTTTATGTGAGGATATTTCCCTTTCCACTGGAGGCTGCAAAGTGCTCCAAATATCCACATACAGGCACTCAAAAAAGTGTGTTCCAAAACTGCTCAAACAAAAGAAATGTTGAATAGCATGAGAGAATGCACATATCACAAAGAATTATCTCAGAATGCTCTTGCTTTTCTAGTTCTTTAAACTGTGATGTTAGGGTGTCAATTTTAGATCTTTCCTACTTTCTCTTGTGGGCATTTAGTGCTATAAATTTCCCTCTATATACTGTGTTGAATGTGTCCCAGAGATTCTGGTATGTTGTTTCTTTGTTCTCATTGGTTTCAAAGAACATCTTTATTTCGCCTTCATTTCGTTATGTACCTAGTAGTCATTCAGGAGTAGGTTGTTCAGTTTCCATGTAGTTGAGTGTTTTTGAGTGAGTTTCTTTATCCCGAGTTCTAGTTTGATTGCACTGTGGTCTGAGAGACAGTTTGTTATAATTTCTATTCTTTTACATTTGCTGAGGAGATCTTTACTTCCAACTATGTGGTCAATTTTGGAATAGGTGTGGTGTGGTGCTGAAAATAATGTATATTCTGTTGATTTGGGGTGGAGAGTTCAGTAGATGTCTATTAGGTCCGCTTGGTGCAGAGCTGAGTTCAATTCCTGGGTATCCTTGTTAACTTTGTCTCGTTGATCTGTCTAATGTTGACAGTGGGGTGTTAAAATCTACCATTATTATTGTGCAGGAGCTAGTTTTTTGAAAAGATCAACAAAATTGATAGACCTCTACCAAGACTAATAAGAAAAGAGAGAAGAATCAAATAGATGTAATAAAAAATGATAAAGGGGATATCACCACCAATCCCACAGAAATACAATCTACCATCAGAGAATACTACAAACACCTCTATGCAAATAAACTAGAAAATCTAGAAGAATTGGATAAATTCCTAGACACATACACCCTCCCAAGACTAAACCAGGAAGAAGTTGAATCTCTGAATAGACCAATAACAGGCTCTGAAATTGTGGCAATAATCAATAGTTTACCAACCAAAAAGAGTCCAGGACCTGATGGATTCATAGCCGAATTCTACAAGAGGTACAAGGAGGAACTGGTACCATTCCTTCTGAAACTATTCCAATCAATAGTAAAAGAGGGAATCCTCCTTAACACATTTTATGAGGCCAGCATCATCCTGATACCAAAGCCTGGCAGAGACACAAACCAAAAAAGAGAATTTCAGATGAATATCCTTGATGAACATTGATGCAAAAATCCTCAATAAAATACTGGCAAACCGAATCCAGCATCACATCAAAAAGCTTATCCACCGTGATCAAGTGGCCTTCATCCCTGGGATGCAAGGCTGGTTCAACATACACGAATCAATAAACGTAATCCAGCATATAAACAGAACCAAAGACAAAAACCACATGATTATCTCAATAGATGCAGAAAAGGCCTTTGACAAAATTCAACAACGCTTCATGCTGAAAACTCTCAACAAATTAGGTATTGATGGGATGAATCTCAAAATAATAAGGGCTATCTATGATAAACCCATAGCCAATATCATACTGAATGGGCAAAAACTGGAAGCATTCCCTTTGAAAACTGGCACAAGACAGGGATGCCCTCTCTCACCACTCCTATTCAACATAGTGTTGGAAGTTCTGGCCAGGGCAATCAGGCAGGAGAAAGAAAAAACAGGGAAGTCAAACTGTCCCTGTTTGCAGATGACATGATTGTATATCTAGAAAACTCCATTGTTTCAGCCCAAAATCTCCTCAAGCTGATAAGCAACTTCAGCAAAGTCTCGGGATACAAAATCAATGTACAAAAATCACAAGCATTCTTGTACACCAATCACAGACAAACAGAGAGCCAAATCATGAGTGAATTCCCATTCACAATTGCTTCAAAGGGAATAAAATACTTAGGAATCCAACTTACAAGGGACGTGAAGGATCTCTTCAAGGAGAACTACAAACCACTGCTCAATGAATTAAAAAAGGATACAATCAAATGGAAGAACATTCCATGTTCATGGGTAGGAAGAATCAATAACGTGCAAATGGACATACTGCCCAAGGTAATTTATACATTCAATGTCATCGCCATCAAGCGTCCAATGACTTTCTTCAAAGAATTGGAAAAAAACTACTTTAAAGTTCATATGGAACCAAAAAAGAGCCTGCATCACCAAATCAATCCTAAGCCAAAAGAACAAAGCTGGAGGCATCACGCTACCTGACTTCAAACTATACTACAAGTCTACAGTAACCAAAACAGCATGGTACTGGTACCAAAACAGAGAGATAGATCAATGGAACAGAACAGAGCCCTCAGAAATAATGCCACATATCTACAACTATCTGATCTTTGACAAACCTGACAAAAACAAGCAATGGGGAAAGGATTCCCTATTTAATGTCATGCTGGGAAAACTGGCTAGCCATATGTAGAAAGCTGAAACTGGATCCCTTCCTTACACCTTACAAAAATTAATTCAAGGTGGATTAAAGACTTACATGTTAGACCTAAAATCATAAAAACCTGAGAAGAAAACCTAGGCAATAGCATTCAGGAGATAGGCATAGGCAAGGACTTCATGTCTAAAACACCAAAAGCAATGGCAACAAAAACCAAAATTGACAAATGGAATCTAATTAAACTAAAGAGCTTCTGCACAGCAAAAGAAACTACCATCACAGTGAACAGGCAATCTACAAAATGGGAGAAAATTTTCACAACCTAC
This sequence comes from Nomascus leucogenys, assembly GCF_006542625.1. Taxonomy (NCBI): domain Eukaryota; kingdom Metazoa; phylum Chordata; class Mammalia; order Primates; family Hylobatidae; genus Nomascus; species Nomascus leucogenys. The sequence continues at coordinate 39,457,837 of NC_044398.1, read as the reverse complement.
TCATCTGACAAAGGGCTAATATCCAGAATCTACAATGAACTCAAATAAATTTACAAGAAAAAAACAAACAACCCCATCAAAAAGTGGGTGAAGGACATGAACAGACACTTCTCAAAAGATGACATTTATGCAGCCAAAAAACACATGAAAAAATGCACGTCAGCACTGGCCATCAGAGAAATGCAAATCAAAACCACAAGGAGATAACATCTCACACCAGTTAGAATAGCGATCATTAAAAAGTCAGGAAACAACAGGTGCTGGAGACGATGTGGAGAAATAGGAACACTTTTACACTGTTGGTGGGACTGTAAACTAGTTCAACCACTGTGGAAGTCAGTGTGGCGATTCCTCAGGGATCTAGAACTAGAAATACCATTTAACACAGCCATCCCATTAGTGGGTATATACCCAAAGGACTAGAAATCATGCTGCTATAAAGACACATGCATACGTATGTTTACTGCGGCACTATTCACAATAGCAAAGAGTTGGAACCAACCCAAATGTCCAACAACGATAGACTGGATTAAGAAAATGTGGCACATATTCACCATGGAATACCATGCAGCCATAAAAAATGACAAGTTCATGTCCATTGTAGGGACATAGATGAAATTGGAAACCATCTTTCTCAGCAAACTATCGCAAGGACAAAAAACCAAACACCACATGTTCTCACTCATAGGTGGGAATTGAACAATGAGAACACATGGACAGAGGAAGTGGAACATCACACTCCAGGGACTATTGTGGGGTGGGGTGAGGGGGGAGGGACAGCATTAAGAGATATACCTATTGCTAAATGATGAGTTAATGGGTGCAGCACACCAACATGGCACATGCATACATATGTAACAAACCTGCATATTGTGTACATTTACCCTAAAACTTAAAGTATAATAATAATAATAATAATAAAAGAAAAGAAAAAGATTTTACTGGAACCAGAAAAGGATGCCTATTTTCACCAATCATATTTCACACAATGAAAGTCTTAGCCAGGACAATTCGGTTAGAGAAAGAAATAAAGGACATTTGAATTGGAAAGGAGACAGTCAAATTGTCCCTGTTTAAAGACAATGTGATCTTATACGCGGAAAAAAATAATACTCTACCAAAAGCTTCTTAGGGTGAGAAATGAAATTAATAAAGTTGCAGGATGTAAATCAACATACAAAAATCAGTAGCATTTCTATATATTGATAGTAAACTAGCTGAAACAAGAAATTAAGAAAGCAATTCCTTTTACAATAGCTACAAAAATGTACTTAGAAATAAATTTAACCAAGGAAGTAAAAGATTTCTACAACAAAAATGGTAAATATTAATGAAAGAAATTAAACACAAAAAAGGAAAGATATCCACGTTTATAGATCGAAACAATATTCTTAAAATGACCCACTATCCTATGTGATTTACAAATTTAGTACAATCACTAGCTTGTATTTTTAAAAGCATCTTTGCTGCATATTCTTAAGATGTTTAATGACAATGCCTGGATTTAAGTTTGCGGTATTATTATATCTATTTTATATTGGGCACAATATAATGTTGTCAGAGATAACAGTTTTGATTGGTCCTAAGTCATACAGTAATATATATATTGTGATTTATAGACAAGCTATCTTTTAATACTCAGGCATTTAGAAAGTTCATTTAGACAAAGTTATAAAAACTTGCCTTCCATTCTGCCTATATCACCTAAAAATCCTAATTTAAGAGGTAATAACATTTTTTATTTGATATACGATTTATCAACACAATAAAAATCTAACAATTATCATGTGCAGCGTGTGAAAATCTCATCAGATTAAGGAACACAAAGACATCTTTTTCATATATGGAATGTAAAACTGTTTTGGAAACTGTTATTTCTAGAAACAGTTAAAAACATTTTTTCATTAGCTTTTCATGTAAAATTGTGACAACCAGCATGAATTAACTGTCATCACAGAAGCATGGTATATTCAATTCCAAAACATATTCTTTGTAAGTTTTAATATATTTATGTATTATTTGTACTTAGATTGTAACCCATAATGTACACATATTATTTTTCCTCCAACTCTTAAGAATATTTTAAATAATAAAATTAAAATTAATGAATTATAATTTTTATTGGTTGGGAAAATGAACAAAACACACGTGACAGTGCATCACTTCATCTCATCATTTCATCTCATTTTTTCTCATTTCATCTCATCCCATCTCATCATTTCATCATATCATCTCATCATTTCATCAAATCTCATCTCATTTCCATTTCATTTTCATTTCATTATTTCATCATTTCATCATTTCATTTCACTATTTCATTTTTCATCTAATTTCATTTCATTATTTCATTATGTCATTTCATATCATCTCATTTCATTTCATCTCATATTTTTCATCTCATTTTTCATATCATTTTTCATCTGATCATTTCATCTCAATTCATTTCATCTCATCATTTCGTCTCCTCATCTCATCATTTCATCCTTTCATTTCAACATTTCATCTCATCATTTCATCTCATCTCATTTCAATTTCATTTCATTATTTCATTTCATCTCATTTCATTATTTCACCTAATTTCATTATTTCATCTCATCTCATCTCAATTCATCTCATCTCATTTCATCTCATCATTTCATCTCATCATTTTTCATCTCATCATTTAATCCCATTTCATTTCATCTCATCATTTCAGCTCATCATTTCATCTCACCACATCTCTTTATTTCATCATTTCATTTCAACATTTCATTTCATCTCATCTCATCTTTCAATTTCATTTCAATACCATCATTTCATTTCATCATTTCTTTTCATTTCATCTCATTTCATTATTTCATCTCATTTCAATTCATCTCATCATTTCATCTCATCATTTTTCATCTCATCATTTCATCTCATCATCTCATCTCATCATTTCATCATTTCATCTCATCATCTCATCTCATCATTTCATTTCATCTTTTCATCTCACTTCTTCTCATCATTTCATCTCATTTTATCTCATTTCATCTCATCTCATTTCAATTTCATTTCATTATTTCATTTCATTTCACCTCATTTCATTTCACCCCATTTCATTTCACCTCATTTCATCTCATCATTTCATCTCATCTCATCTCATCATTTCTTCTCATCTCACCTCGTCATTTCATCTCATCTCATCTCATCATTTCATCTCATCCTTTCATTTCACCTCATTTCATCTTATCATTTCATCTCTTCATTTCATCTCATCATTTCCTCTCATCCTTTCATCTCATCTCACCTCAGTATTTCATCCTTTTCATCTCATTTCTTCTTATTTCATCTCATTTCGTCTCATCTCATCTCAATTCAATTTCCTTTCATTATTTTATCTCACTTCATTTCATCTCATTCATTTCATCTCATTTCATTATATCTCATCATTTCCTCTCATCTTTACATCTCATCTCATCTCATCATTTCACCTTATCATTGCATCTCATCATTTCATCTCATTTCATCTCATCATTCATCTCATTTCATCTCATCTCATCATTTCCATTTCATTATTTCATCATTTAATTTCATCATCTCATTTAATTTCACCTCATTTCATTATTTCATTTCATTTTTTCATTTCATTATGTCATTTCATCTCATTAAATTTTGTCTAATTTAATTTCACCTCATTTCATCTCATCATTTCATTTCATCTCATCATCTCTTTTCATCTCATCAGTTCATCTCATCATCTCATCAACTCATTTCATCTCATCATTTCATCTCATCTTGTATCCTCTCATCTCATTTCAAATTCATTTCATTTTTCATTTCATTACTTCATCTCATTTCATTATTTCATGTCATCTCATTTCATCTCATCTCATCATTTCATCTCATCACATCTCATCATTTCATCATTTTATTTCATCATTTCATCTTATCATTTCATTTCATCATTTCATCTCATCTCATTTCAATTTTATTTCAATTCCATTTCATTTCATTATTTCATTTCATTTCATCTCATTATTTCATTTCATCTCATCAGTTCATCTCATCATTTCATCTCATCATCTCATCATTTCATCTCATCATCTCATCTCATCATTCATCTCATCATTTCATATCATCATTTTATCTCACCATTTCATCTCATCTCATTTCATCTCATCTCATTTCATCTCATCTCATTTCATCTCATCTCTTCACTTCATCTCATCTCATTTCATCTCATCACTTCATCTCATTTCATCATTACATCTCACCATTTCATCTCATTTTATGTCATCATTTCATGTCATCATTTCATCACATCTCATCTCATCATTTCATCTCATCATTTCATCTCATCTCATTTCATCTCATCATTTCAACTCATTTCATCTCATCTCATCATTTCCATTTCATGTCCATTTCATTATTCCATTTCATCATTTCATTATGTCATTTCATCTCACTACATTTCATCTCATCTCATTTCATCTCATCTCGTCATTTCATCTCATTATTTCATCTCATTATTTCATCTGATTTCATGTCATCACATCATCATTTCATCTCATTTCATCACATCTCGTCTCATCACTTAATCTCATCATTTAATCTCATTTCATCTCATCATTTCATCATTTCGTCTCATCATTTCATCTCATCTCATCATTTCCATTTCATTATTTCATCATTTCATTATTTCATTTCATCTCATTTCATTATGTCATTTCATCTCATTACATTTCATCTCCTTTCATTTCATATCATTTCATCTCATCCCATTTCATCTCCTTTCATTTCATATCATTTCATCTCATCTCATTTCATCTCATCATTTCATTTCATTTCATCTCATGATTTCATCTCATCTCATCATCTCATCTCATCATCTCATTTCATCTCATCTCATTTCATCATTTTATTTCATAATTTCATCTTATCTCATCTCATTTCAATTTCATCATTACATTTCATAATTTCCTTTCATTATTTCATTTCATTATTTCATTTCATTTCATTATTTCATTTCATTTCATTATTTCATTTCATTTCATCTCATCATTTCATCTCATTTTTCATCTCATCATTTTTCATCTCATTTCATCTCATCATTTCATCTCATCATTTCATCTTATCATCTCATCTCATCTCATTTCATCGTTTCATCTCATCGTTCATCTCATTTCATCTCATTTTATCTCATTATTTCATCTCATCTCATTTCAGTTTCATTTCATTATTTCATATAATTTCATTATTTCATTTCATTGTTTCATTTCATTTCATCTCATCCTTTCATCTTGTTTCATCTCATCATTTCATCCATCATCTCATCATTTTATCTCATTTCATCTCATCTCCTTTCAATTTCTTTTCAATTTTGTCATTTCGTCTCATCATTTCAACTCACCATTTCATCTCAAAATTTCATCTCATCTCATCTCATCATTTCATCATTTCATCTCAAGTCATCTTATCATTTCATCTAACTGAAATGATGTAATGGAATCATGAAATGAAATGAAATGGATAGGATGCCCTCAGTGATGTTAAATTTAAAAATTGTTTGTTTTTGTGTATTCATTTTTATATTTATATGTATTTATATTTATATTTACTTATATTTCTTTTTACTTATTTTTATTTATATTTTTACTTATTTCTTTATTTATAGACAAGGTCCTGTTCTGTGGCCTAGGCTGGAATGCAGTGGTGCATTCACAGTTCACTGTAGCCTCAAGCAAACCTCCCACCTCAGTCTCCCAGGTAGCTGGGACCCCAGGTGCGCACCACCACACCTGGTTAATATTTTATTATTTGTAGAGATGGAGTCTTGCTATGCTGCCCAGGCTGGTCTCAAACTCCTGGGCTGAAGCAATCCTCCTGCCTTGGCATCCCAAAATGCTGGGATTACAAACATGAGCCACAGTGCCCAACCTATTTATTTATTTATTTATTTATTTATTTATTTATTTAATAAAGACAAGGTCTCACTATGTTGCCCAGGCTGGTCTTCACTCCTGACCTCAAATGACTCTCCAAACTTGGCCTCTCAAAATGTTGGGATAACAGGTATGAGCCACCATGCCTGGCCTAAAAATAGTATATTTTTGTATTATATAATTTTCAATTAGGTAATATGAATATTCTGTACAGGAAATATGCCCTTAATTACATAGGAATAAATATTTGTTACACTGAGAAAAATTTAACAGAGCTAAAAATAAAAATTAATTTGGAAAGGTCATTAGATACTCATACATTCTTAGGTTTATATATTCATATATTCTTTTAACAGTATCAATGGTTTGGAGTTATGTGTACAATACCATGATCTATATGTAATACAACTAATAACAGGCTAATAACTAATAACTAATACAACTAATAATTACAATTCAAGGCATATTATATACAAAGCTTTAACTTATCATCAGATTTTTTTTTTTTTCTTTCTGTTTTGGCAGATACTATGAACACAACATTCAACTCACAGACACTATGGAGCCCTTACTAAGCATAAAGTACTGTGAAAGGCCAGGGCTAGGACAGAACTGAGGCAGGGCCAGGGATCCAGGGATAGGACAGAACTGGGGCAGGGCCATGGCCAGAGAAAAACCAGGGGCCGGGTCACAGCCAGGGACATGACAGGACCAAAGCCAGGGCCAGAAGCAGGGCAGAACCAGGGCCAGGGCAGGGACATGGCAGGGCCAGGGCCATGGCAGGATCAGGGCCAGCAGAAGGCCAGGGCAGCGCTAGGGTAGCACAGGGCCAAGGCAGGGCAGGATCAGTGTAGAGCAAGGAACGGGCCAGGGTATGGCAGGGCAGGGACAGGGAGGTCCAGGGCCAGAGCCAGGTACAGGACATGGACAGGGCAGGGCCAGAAACATGGCAGGATCAGAAAGGGGACAGGGCAAGGGCAAGGCCAGAGAAGGACCATGGAAAAAACATGGCCAGGGTGGGTCCAGGGCAAGGGCAAGGCCAGGGCAGAACCAGAGCCAGGGCAGGCCAAAGGCAGGGCCAGGGCAGGGCAAGGCCAGGGTAGGGCAGGGCCACTGTAGGGTAAGGGTAGGGCCAGGGCGAGTTCAGGGCCAGGGCAGGACTAAGACAGCACAGGGCCAAGGCAGGGCCAGGGCAGGGCCAAAGGAGGGGCCAGGGCCAAGCATGGCCAGTGTGAGGCCTGGGGATTGTCAGGGCCAGGGCCAGGGTCAAGGCTGGGCCAGGGACAGGGCCAGAGCAAGGGCAGGGCCAGGGAGAAGGCAGAACCAGAGAGGATCCAGAGCAAGGGCAGGGCCAGGGCAGAACCAGGACCAGGACAAGGCAAAGCCAAGGACAGGGCAGGGCAAGGCCAGGGAAGGGCAAGACCAGGGAAGGGCAAGGCCAGGGTAGAAAAGGCGAGTGTAGGGCCAGGCCAGGGTAGAAGGCCATGGTAGGGCCAAGGCAGGGCAGGGCTAGGGTAGCACAGGGCATGGCCCAAAACAGGGCAGGGCCATAGCAGTGGCAGGACTAGCAACAGAGCCAGGGCAAGCGCTGGACCAGAGCATGGTGGGGACAATACAGGGCCAGGACAGAGGATGGCAAGGCAGGTCCAGGGCCATTTCATGGCTCGGTAGGCCTGGGGTCAGGCCAGGCAGGCCAGAGCAGGGCAAGAGCAAGGCCAGGGAGAAGGCAGGGACGGGGCCAAGGCAGGGCCGGGGCCAAGGCAGTGCCACGGCAGAGCTGGACCAGTGCAGGGCCAGACCAGTGCAGGGCCAATGCAGGGTGAGGGCAAGGCCAGGGCACGGAAGGGCAGGGCAGGACCAAGGAAGGGTCAGGAGAGGGCCAGGACAAGGTCAGGGCCAGAACAAGGGTACGGCTGGGGCCAGGAATATGGTAGGACCAGGGCTCAGCCAAGGCTGGGACACGCAGGGCAGAGCATGGCCTGTGCAAGGCAGGGCCAGAGCCAGGCCATAGAGATGGGAGGGCAACACCAAGGCAGAGTCAGGGTAGATCCAGGGCTGAGCAGGGTCACGGCAGGTCCAGAGTCAAGGCAGAGCTAGGGCCCAGGCAGGGCCATGGCAGTGCCAGGGCAGAGGAGGGCAGGGCAATGCAGGACTGGGCCATGGCAGTGCCTGGTCGACTCCAGGGCAGGGCCAGAAGCAGGACAGGGCCAGGGCCAATGCTCAGGCCAGGGACATGGCATGACAGGAAGTGCCAGAGCAGGGCTGGGAGAACGTTGGGGCAGGGCATATCAGGCTAGGATACCTCCAAGTCCAGCTCCGGCCCTGCCTTGGCCCTGGCCCCTTCCTGGCCTGACCTTGTCCCTGGCCCTGCCCTATCCATGCCCTGTGTGTTTGCCCAGTGTTTTATAACCAGAATCCTACAAGAAACTTCAATCAGCTCTTTTTGTGCATTTTCAGTAGAGATGGGGTTTCACAATGTTGCCCAGGCTGGTTCCAAACTTCTGAGCTCAAGCCATCTGCCTGTCTTGGCCTCCCAAAGTGCTGGGATTACAGGAGTAATCTGGCCAAGCATTTAACTTCTTTATGCCTGTTTCCTACATTTGGAAAATTGGGATGCTTTAAGTACCTAGCACATAGAATTACTGTGAGAATCAATGCCTCACATATTTACGTACTGATAAAATTATACTCATAGAACACTACTGTAAGCAAAGATAGTATTAGTTAAAATTTGGTGATTATTTACTGCAAATATTATTACTATTACAAACAACATAGTATAGACATTATTACTACTACTATAATTATCTTAAAAATCTAAAATAAAAATTTTACATAATAGTCTAATGTAATCTCTCCTCCTCTGCCCTGGCTCAGCCCTAGTGCCGGCTCTGCCCCTAGTCCTACCATATCCCTGGCCCTGACCCTTCCCTGGTCCTGCCTCTGCCCTGGCCCTTCCCATCTTCAGGCCTTACCATGGCCCTACCCTGGTCCTGACCCTGCCCTGGTCTGGTCCTGACCCTGGCCCTACCCCAGAGAAGGGGTATGGCAGAGCCAGGGAAGGGCCGGGGCAAATAAGGGACAGGACACATCCAAATCCAGGAAAGGGCCAGGGCCATGACAGAGCCAGGGTGAGTCCTTGGCAGGGCCAGGTTCCAGGCCAGGGCCAGGAAAGGGTCATGGCAGGGTCACTGTATGGCCAAGGTCCAGGCCAAAGCAAAGGCAGAGGCAGGGTCAGGCCTGCATAACGGCAGGACCAGAGTCAGTGATACGGCAGGGCCAGGGCAAGGGCCAGGGCTGTGCCAGGACAGAACAAGAGCAGAGCAGGGCAGGGCCAGGGCAAGGGCCAGGGCTGTGCCAGGACAGAACAAGAGCAGAGCAGGGCAGGACCAGAGCCAGGCCATAGAGTAGGGCAAATGCCAAGGCAAGGCTAGGGTACTGCCAGGGCTAAGGCAAGGTCAGGGAAGGTCCAGGGCTGAGTCAAGGCTAGAACCAAGACAGGGGCAAAGGCCGGGGCAGATCTAGGGCACAAGCAGGGCAGGCTAGGCCAGGGCAATAGCAAGACCAGGCCATGGCAGGGCCAGCCAAGGACAGAACAGGGCACAGGCAGGGCAGGGCCAGGGCCACGGCTGGGGCAGGACAAGGACCAGGACCAGGGTCCAGGCTGGGGCAAGGGTATGGCCAGGGCAGAGGTAGGGCCAGAGCCAGGGTCTGGGCAGGGCCAAGGCAGGACCATTGCAGGGCCAGGGTTCAGACCAGGGCCAGGGCAGGGCCAGGGCCAGGACCAGGAAAGCACAATATCAGGACAAGGGCCATGGCAGTACCAGCAACGGGGCTGGGGCCAGGACAGGGACAGGGACAGGGTCAGGGCTAGGGCCAGAATAGCATGCCAGGGTAAAGCCAAGCCAAATTAGGGCCTGGACATGGTCAGGACCAGGGCTGGGCCAAGGTATGGCCTTAAGTAGTGAAGGGCCAGGGTCCATGCCAGTGCCAGTGCTGGTCCAGGGCAGAGGCAGGGCCATGGCCAGGTCTAGGACAAGGCTGGGGCAGAGCCAAGGTCTGGGTCAGGGTCAGCACAAGACCAGGACAGAGCCAGGTGAGGGATAGGACCATGGTAGGGCCAGGTTAAATCAGGGACAAGACACCTGCAAATCCACTTCAGGGCCAGGGGCAGGGCAGGGCCAGTTCAGGGCCAGGGCCAGGGCCAAGACAGGGCCAGGGCCAGGGCTGTCAGGATCATTGGCAGGGCCAGGGCCATGGCAGGACCAGGGTCAGGAGCAGGGGTCAATGCTGGGCCAAGGCCACAGATAGGACCAGGTCTGTGCTAGGGCCAGAGTGAGGGCCAAGGCGGGGTCAGGGCAGGGCCAAAGGGAGGGCACGGTCAGGGCAGGGTGGAGGAGGTCCAGGGTAGCACAAGGTTAAGTCAGGGCACGACCAACCAGGGCAGGTCTATGGCTGGGGCCAGGGCAGGGCCAGGGCCGGGGCAGGGCCAGAGCCAGGGCAGGGCCAAGACAGTGGCAGCTCAGGGCAGGGCCAGGGTTAGGAACATGGACATGTCCAAAGCCAGTGCCAGGGCAAGGGCAAGGGCAGGGGCAAGGCCAGTGTCATCTAAGAACCAGGGACAAAGCCAGGCCCAGAGCAGGGCCAGGACAGGTACCTGGCAGGGCTAGGGTCTGGGACAGGGCCGTGGCAGGGCCATGGCAGGGCCAGCACCACAACCAGGTCTGTGCTATGGCCAGGTCCAACCGAGTGCCCAGGTGAGGCTAGGGTGAAGGCCAAGGTAGGGCCAGGGCAGGGTCAAAGCCAGGCTAGGGCCAAGGCAGGGCCAGGGCAGGCAAGGCAGGGTCAGGAAAGCATAGGGCCAAGACAGGCCAGGGCCAGGCCAGTGCCAAGACCTGGGCAGGGCCAGGGAACAGCCAGCGCAGGGCCAGGGCCAGGGCCATGGCCTGGGCAGGACCAGGTTCGGGGCAGGAGAAAAACAAGGGCAAGGACAGTGCAGGTTCTTGGTGCAACCAGGGTCCAGGACAGTGTCAGGGCAGGGCCAAGGCAGGGTCTGGGCCATGGTAAGACCAGCAACAGGGCCGGGGCTAGGCTAGTGACAGGACCAGGGTCAGGGCAAGGGCCAGAGCAGTGCAAGGCCAGGGTAGGGCCAGGCATTTCAGGGTCAGGGTAAGGGGAGAACCAGGGCAAGTTCTCAAGCAGGGAAGGGCCAGGGCCAGGACAGGTCCAGGGCAGGGCCATGATAGGGCCAGGGGCTGCATTAGGGCAAGTGCAGGGCCAGAGCAACGTAAGGGTCAGGGCCAAGGCCAGGGTAGGGACAGGGCAAGAAATATGGCAGGACCAGGGCAATGCCAAGGCCAGGGCTGAGCCAGGGCTGAGTCAGGGCAGGGCAGGTCAGGGCACAGTATGGCCAGTACAGGACAGGACAAGAGCCGGTCCATAGAGAGAGCAGGGCTGATGCCAAGAAAGAGCCAGGCTAGTGCCAAGGTTGAGGCAGTGTCAGAGCATGTCCAGGGCAGGGCTGGGGCCAGGGCCAGAACCAAGCCAAGGCACAGCCAAGGCAGGGTGAGGCAGGGAAATGGCATGGCCAGGTCAGTAATGGGACAGGGCAGAGCAGGGCAAGGCAATGGTAGGGGCAGGGCAGGGATAGGCCAAGGCAGAGCCATGTCACGCCAGGGCCAGGACACCTCCAAGTCCACTTCAGGGCCAGGGCTATGGCAGGACAAACACCAGGGCCAGGGTCAGGGCCAGGTCTGTGCTAGGGCCAGGTCCAGAGCAGGGCCTAGCGAAGACTAGGGTGAGGGCCAAGGTAAGGCCAGAGCAGGGTCAAACGCAGAGTAGGGCCAGGGCAGGGTGATGACACATCCAGAGCACAGCAGGGCAGGGTGATGGCAAGACCAGAGGCAGACCACTGCCAGCTCAGGGCCAGGGAAAGGCCAGGGCAGAGCCAGGAAAGGGTCTGGGTCAGGCCCAGGACCAAGGCAGAGCAGAGCCAGGGCCATGGCAGAGTCAGGGCAGGTCCTTCACAGGACCAGGTTCCAGGCCAGGGCCAGGGCAGCAGCAGGGGCAGGGCCTGGATAAGGGCAGGGCCAGGGATATGGCAGGACCAGGGCTAGGGCCAGGGCCAGGCCATAGTGAGGGCAGGGCAAGGCAGGGTCAGGGCAGGTCCAGGGAGCAGCCAGCACCAAGCGGGGCCAAGGCACAACCAGCACAGAGTAAGGCAGGGCAATGGCACCACTGGGCCATGACAGGGCAAGGTCAGTGCCAGGAGAGGGCAGAACAGGCAGGCCCATGGTGGGGCCAGAGCAGGGATGGGCCAAAGCAGGGCCAGGACATGTCCAAGACCAGGTCAGGACCAGAACAGGAGCAGGACCATGATCATTGGCAGGGCCAGTGCCATGACAGGACCAGGGTCAGGACAAGGGGCAGGGTCAGAGCCAGGGCCAGAGCCAGGGCCAGGCCAGCACAGGTTCAGGGCAGGGCCAGTACCAGGGCAAGACCAGGGAAGGGACATGGTAGCACAGGGCCAAGACAGGGTCAGGATGGGACCAGAGCAGGACAGGGCCAAGACAGTCCAGGTAACAGGAGGGCAGGTACAGGGCAAGTCAGGGCAGTACAGGGTGGGCCAGATCCATGGCAAGGGCAGGGCAAAGCCAGGCCCATTGCCAATGCACTGGCCCTCCCTACAAGGCTCCTACCACCTGGCTACCGCTGCAGCCCATCCATCGCTATAAGCCTGACCCCAACCCTGGCTGCAGCCGCCTGCCCTCCTAGTGCGGCCGCTCTCTTACCACTCCGGAGCACTGCAGTCTCCGTTGCTGCCACCCACCCGCAGTGAGGCAAGCCATGGTGTCGCAGGCTCTAGGTGTCTCCTCCTCCTCCTGGCACGGAGCAGCTGGGCGGGCAAAGCCAGAAAAACCTAGAGGAAGATGTGAGGGGTGGAAAGGTTAGAGCCTCAACTTGTCATGCTGGCCACTGGGTGGCAGGGGCCAGTTTCAGCAAAAGCACCCACACCCACCCTCCAAAGTCCAGCCTCTCCTTTTGGCCCAAGCTGGCCAGGAACTGGGGTCTGGGGTGGGTGCTGGAGACACCACAGCACCCAGCTCCCCACTCCCCAGGAACCATTGGGCTCACTGGGGCTGCACTCCTCGGGGAGCAGGAGAAGCAGAAAAATTCAGACCCTGCCAGCCCTCCGCACCCAGGTGCCAATTCCTGTTCCGGATGCCTCCATGCACAGGGCCCTGTCCCCCGTGGTGTCCCCAGGGGTGCCTGGCAGCCTCTCAGGCACAGACCCAGAGTGCACAGGCCCAGGAACCGCGGTGGGTGTGGGGGCTCTGCCATGCTCAGGATTCCCACGCAAATGGTGCGCGCCTGCCACACTCCAGTATGACCAAGAGTAGGTCGCCCTCTGGAGTGTGGAGTCAGGGAGAGGAGAACCACTCCTTCCTTGGATGCCAACTCTGCTGACCACCACCAGCAGTGCAGCCCCTGATAGCACCGAACTTGCCCCCCCTCCACGACTAGTCCTTCCCTCAATAGCGAGCCCCACCTCCGTCCCCCAATGCCGCCAGTGGCGTATACCCAATAGTGCCCTAACCTGTCCTCCTCCACGGGCATTGCAGCCCTAGAAAGTGCCCATAACCCACCCTCCCTGCCATGGGCAGTGCAGCCCTGTACAGTGCTACCAACCAGTACCCCTAATGCAGGCAAGGACATCCTGGATAGTGCCCCCAACCCACCCCACACTGCGAAAGGTGCAGCCCTGGATAGCCCCTGTCCTACCACTCTGGTCGTGCTGCAGTCTCTGTCACCGCCACCACCAACCACAGTGAGGCAAGCCAGTGGGCCGCAGGCTCTAGCACCCAGCAGCCAGGCACAGAGCAGCTCTCGCTGATGGCCGGCTCCTACCACTCCGAGCATGCTGCTGTCTCCGTGGCCATCTTCTTTGACTACAAAGGAATAAAACTAGGTATCAATAAGAAGAGTAATTTTGGAAACAATACAATCACATGGAAGTTAAACACTACCCTCCTGAATAAATGACTAGTGGGTCAATGAAGATACTAAGACAGAAAATCAAAAATTTCATGAAACAAAGGGTAATGAAAACACAGTATACCAAAACTTGTTATGCAGAAAGCAGTACAAAGGCAGAGATTTATAGCTAGAAATGCCTACCATCCAAACAAAAGAAAAACTTCAAATAAACAATACATCTTAAACAACTAGTAAAGTAAGAACAAACTAAACTGAAAATAAGAAAATAAATAAGATCATAGCAGAAATAAAATTGAAATAAAAAACACACAAGATTAAACAAAAAGTTGGTTTTCTGGAAAGCTAAACAAAATTGACAAACTTCTAGCCAGGCTAACTAAGAAAAAAGAGACAAGATTCAAATAAATAAAATCAACAGATAAAAAAAGGAGACATTACAATTGATACTTCAGAAATTCAAAGGATCATAACTGGCTATTATATGCCAATAAACTGGAAAGCCTAGTAGAAATTGGCAAATTCCTAGATGCATACAACCTACTTACATTGAACAATGAAAACATCCAAGACCAGAACAGATTGGTAACAAGTAATGAGATTGAAGCCATCAGAAAAAGTCTCCCAGTAAAGAAAAGTCCAGGAACTGATGTCTTCACTGCTGATGGCTTCACACCAAACAATTTGAAGTCCTAGTGTGAATCCTACTCAAACTATTTTGAAAAATAGGAGGGAATATTTCCAAACTTACTCTATGAGACCATTATTACTGTGATACCAAAATCAGACAAAGGCATCAAAGAAGGAAAGTATAGGCCAGTATCTCTAATATTGATGCAAAAATCCTCAACAAAATACCAGTGAATCAAATTCAGTAATACATTAAAAAGATAATTCATCATGATCAAGTGGGATGTGTCTCTGGGATGCAGGGGTCACTCAACATACAACGTGATACATCATATCAACCAAATAAACGACAAAAACAGTATGATCATGTCAACTGAAACTGAAAAAGCATTTGATGAAATTCAACATCCCTTCATGCTACAAATCCTCAAAAAAACGGGTACAGAGGAAACATACTGCAACATAATAAAAACTACAGGAAAGACACCCACAGCTAGCATCATATGGAATGGGGAAAAATGGAAAGCTTTTCCTCTAAGATCTGGAACATGATAAGGATGCCCACTGTCACCACTGTTGTTTAACATAGTACTGGAAATCCTAGCTAAAGCAATCATTGCAGCCCCTGATATGGCCCCCAACCCACCCTGCCCCCGCCACCAGCAGTGTAGCCCCCCCGCAACAGCACACCCAACACACCCAAACTGCACCGCCTCCCTGCACCATGGGCATTGCAGCACCCCATAGCACCCTCAAACCGAAACAGCCACCCCCCCACCACAGCCGCGCAGTGCAGCCCCCGATAGCACACTTAGCCCACCTCACTGTTGCCAGCAAAACAGTCTGGGATAGTGCCCCCAACTGGCTCCCCGCCGAGGGCATTTCCATTAAGATGGAAATGTTGATGGAAATTTCTTCCAACGGGATGACACAACCTATCAAGACCTCTGGGATACAGCAAAGGCAGTGCTAAGAGGAAAGTTTGTAGCCCTAAACGCCTACGTCAAAAAGTCTGAAAGAGCACAGACAATCTAAGTTTGACAATAAGGCCATAGTTACCAAAACAGCATGTTACTGGTTTAAAAATAGGCACATAGACCAATGAAACAAAAGAGAGAACCCAGAAATTAACACAGATACTTACAGCCAACTGATCTTCGACAAAGTAAACAAAAACATAAAGTGGGGAAAGGACACCCTTTTCAACACACGATGCTGGGATAATTGGCGAGCCACATGTAGGGGAATAAAACTGGATTCTTATCTCTCACTTTATACAAAAATCTACTAAGACAGATTAAGAACTTAAACCTAATTCCTGAACCATAAAAATTCTAGAAGATAACGCTGGATAAACCCTTCTAGACATTGGCATAGGTAAGGATTTCACGACCAAAAACACAAATGCAAATGCAATAAAAACAAAGATAAAGAGCTGGGACTTAATTAAACTAAAGAGCTTTTGCATGGCCAAGGGAACAGTCAGCAGAGTAAATAACCCACAGAGTGGGATCCCTGGCCCTGACACTGACCCCTGACCCTGATCCTGACCCTGACCCCTAACCCAGACCCCTCACCCCTGGCCCTAACCCCTAACCCTAACCCTTAACCCTAACCCCTAACCCTAACTCCAACCCTCACCCTCATGCAACCCTAACCCCTAATCCCTAACCCCTGACCTCTCTTAACCCCTAACTCTAAACGTTGACTCCTAACCCCTAACTCTGACCCCAACCCCTATCTCCAACCCCTAACCATAAACTTAACCCCTAACCCCTAACCCTAACACCAACCCTAACCCTAGGTTCGTTACTACCTTTGTACTGACTATGTCAATGTTGATTATTATGATCGCTGTCTTAGGACTGCACGGCAGCGAGGGGATTGCGGATCTTATATTAATATTTTTGTATTGAGGCAATGCATTAGCATTACAGGTGCTTGTTACATGAGCGATGGGGGTGTCATATTTTGGGTGTCATGTCTGCATTAGGAATGCTGCATTTGTCTTCCGAGGCTGCGGTGTGGATCTCGCACTGCGGCTGCCTCGCCTTGGCTGGGGAGAACCTCGGTGGGCAAGATTCAGAGGCGCTTTTGGTTTCCCGTTTTCCACACTGAACCCTTCTAACTGGTCTCTGACCCTGATTATTCAGGGCTGCAAACAGGAAGGAATTTACTCACCGTCGATGCGGCCCCGAGTTGTCCCAAAGCGAGGCAGTGCCCCCAAGATCTGTGCTGAGGAGAATGCTGTTCTGCCGTCGTGGTGTCCCCCGGATCTGTGCAGAGCAGAACGCAGCTCCGCCCTCGCGGTGCCCCGGCCCGCCCGCCGGGGTCTGTGCTGACCAGAACACTGCTCCGCCTTCGCTGTACCTCCGAAGTCTGTACAGAGGAGAACTCAGCTCCGCCCTCGCGATGCTCTCCGGGTCTGCACTGAGGAGAATGCAGCTCCGCCCTCGCAAAGGCACAGCGCCGGGCGCAGGCGCAGAGAGGGGGCACAGCGCCGGGCGCAGGCGCAGAGAGGGGGGCACAGCGCCGGGCGCAGGCGCAGAGAGGGGGGGCACAGCGCCGGGCGCAGGCGCAGAGAGGGGGGCACAGCGCCGGGCGCAGGCGCAGAGAGGGGGGCACAGCGCCGGGCGCAGGCGCAGAGAGGGGGCACAGCGCCGGGCGCAGGCGCAGAGAGGGGCACAGCGAAGTTATTGGCCGAGAATCAATGAGAGCCAGTATAAACATCTATATGGCTCTCAGAATTTTTGTCATAGATACATGTGTCCAAGTCAGATTACCTATATGGCACTCAGACTTTTTGTCAGAGATACACGTGTCCAGTCAGATCCTCTTCAGATTTAAGTGAATAGCAATGCTTTGAGTCTTCTAAATTATCACTGTTTAGACGCTTTATGTAATTTATACCAATAATTAGGTGCAGCCCAGCTTTGTATAGTTTGACTACAGAAACTCGACTTACGTCATGCGAAAATAAACTACTGCCTCTTCCACAGTCATGGGTGCTGATGCATGAAAAGATTTGAGGTAACTTACCCACTTTTGTTTGCTTCACAACAGTTTTTTATAATTGCAAGAGAAAGTGTGACAATGAATACTAAGCAGAAAAAAAAGCCATATACATTTGGCTCAGACTGAAAGTCAAATTCAAACATCATCAGAAATGCTTCTACAGAAGATTAATGGAATAAGTAATTGTTGGATCAGGAACCCCTAAAGACGCTGAACTGTTTTCCATTTTCAAGCACTGACATCATTCTGAAAGCAAAAGGCAGAGAGGGAGGCTCATGTTCCACGTACTCATAAAGTTTATACATTTTAGGAGTTCAGAGGATTCATTTAATAAGAGAAATGTAAGCACTTTCTTTATGAAATCTGAAGGCCATGATGGCAAAATACTTTGTCCTCTATCATCTGGAAATTTGGAAAGTGAGGACTTCAACTGGTATTACTACTAATCCAGCTAATAGTAACACGAAAATACCTACTACAAATGTAAGACAAGTTTATATAACTTGAAAAATGTCACTTACTGATTTTTAATTTTGTCTTATGCATGTAATTTAGGATTTTTATCCTTATCCAAGGCTCCCTTGGTATGTTTTAGGAAATAGAATTTCTTGAAATAACAGTGTGAAAAAATTAACTAAGCAACTTACATAAAATTAAATGGCATACTTCCTAAATATTGGATTAAAGGATAGCAACATTATCTCTACAAAATTTATACTTTGGAAGAAATTAAGAATTTAACTAAAACAATGTGTAGCTTTCAGGCTTAGAAGAAATAAAAGCTGTGTTTTAATGGTCATTATCTGAATTTTGGAATGCTAAGGCTCTTAAGAAGTTTATATAGACATTGAAGGCAGACAAGAAACACACAAAGCTTGCAACTTATTTTGGACACCCAGTAGACAGGGCATTTTAATGCATGTTATGTCCTAAATCTCCATTAACAACTCTAAAAATTATGTGCCAGAAGAGAATTTACATGTAATCCCAATAGGTTAGAGTGTGAAAAAAACCTGTTCTCTGAACAATTTTTCCAATGTAATCACTTACTAGATAAACTTATCCATTCTTGTGGGTTTCAACACTATCCACTTGGGCTGATCCTATTCTCTCCTGCCTATTCAAGAAATTGTACAGCACTTCCCCTACCTGTCTTGGATAAGATAATTAGTACACAATTAAATAAGCAAGTCTATTATTATTTCTCTCTGTATATGTGTGTATATTCCCTTTCTTTAAAAATATAAGGCTCACTCATCCCTTTATCCCTCACCAGTTACTGTCCCACATATCTTTATCATGCCATCCTAGTATGAGAGAGTATCTGTTAGTTATCACTGCCATAACTTTTTATAACATACCACCTCCAAATTTAATGGCTTAAAACAATCATTTCTTATTTTTCAAATGTCTATAGATTAGTTAAGTGGTTCTGCCTATCTGAGCTGGGAGAAGTTGATCTTACACATGCATCGGTTTTCAGCTGGTGGGTCAAGTAGACATTGGTTGACATAGTTTGCCCTCAGCTGAGAGTATTCACCTTTGTTCTAATTTCTCATTATTTAGCATACTAACCCAGGTATGATCTCACGATGGAGGGAGAGGAGCCAGTGAGAAAGCAAAAATGCACAAGCACTTACTCATGCTCCATCCTACATGTACTTTGCTCCATTCCAGTGACACTCAATAACAAGATGTGAGTTTGCCAATAAGATGTCATAATTTTGTAGCAAAACTTCACTTTAAAGAGATTACTGGTATAAATAACTGTGTCTATTTATTCTGTAAAGTTATTCACTTGATGTTGGTAAAAGTTTCATGGAACTTGCATGTGTCTTTACCACAACAGTGCAGTTTTACTACTGTTGAGAGTTCAGATCAATTATTAACTCTTAAGGACTGATATCAATTAATAAGCTGAATACCAAATACTTCATATTAAATATATATAACTACAGTAATTTTAAAATTTTCAGGCAACTTTTTTATTTTTTGTTTCACTTCATTTAATCAATTTTTTAAACATTTTGCTTTATTTTAAATTGTGAAGCATTTAGAAAATATTTTGTTTCGGTAAAACATAGGTAAAATTTTGTTGAACACCATCAATTGCATATTAAATTAAAGGCGAAAGATCTTGAAGTTTGAAATACTAGCTAACATAAAATATTAGTAAAATAATAGCTAAACCTTATTGAATAATTTTGGCATTGTAAGTACTTTTTTAAAATTATTGACTGCTCTACAAAACCCTGCAAAAGGAGAGCCCATTATTATATTCACTAGATTTATGAAAAAACAGAAAAACAAAGAAGTGAAATGTTTAACAAAAGCCAACCAGTTTTTAAGTGGAGGCACCATGATTCCAATTCAAGTGTTACTATAATTCTCTACACCACATTTATGATGGTAAAATTTAATATCTACAGAAAACTACCATTGCTGATTTTTTCAGATATAGCTTTACAAACTGTTTTTATGTGTAATATATCACTATTTTGAAAAATTGGAACATATTGTAACTAACATTTTATTACTTCTTGCTAATTTAACTTCCTTTACATTATAACATCTTTCCATAGAGTTGGTTTTAGGATAGTGTCTCTAAATTGACAAGTTCAATGAGAAAATGTTAAAGCAATAATAATTTACTCATTGTTTTCAAAATTGTTCATGTGTTATGCAAGAATGTCTCATTTTTACCCAAAATACCACAAGTTGTAAATAGTAAAAATAATCAATAGCAGAAAATAATGTATAATGCAATTTATCTTTTTCACTCTACCTTTTCTGGATCTTTGAGAAGAGTATAAAGTATATGCTAATGTGTATAATCAATATGGCAGTTCACTCTTTTCAAATATCCTTATCATGAACATTTATCCATCCTAGTTAAATTGCAACTAGCATACCCCTAGTCATTTCTTTAGCTAAATTCATATCCTTATATTTTAAGAAAACCCAAATAATGGTTTTAACTAGTACAAAATATGGTAGAAAGAGTTGCTTGTGGCAGAAAAACATTTTTAAGCATTTTCAAAAAGGAAGAGTTTCTAACTTTATGGATTCAAAAATAAAATGATTCTCCACTGAATCAACTGAAAACCAAATATGGAGATGCAACTTTTTTATGTCTACAATTAACTATTTGACCTTTAAGTATTTCCGACAAGTATTAGTAGTTTGAGATAATCCATTCTACCAAGCACAGACCATGAATATCTTTTTCAATCTTACTTTTTAGCTATGTGTTTGGTGTATGTTTGGACCTTTCATCTGATCTGTGCTTTAGTTGTATCAGAACCTATCAAGTGTCTATTATGTTGTCAGGCACATTTGTGAGACAGAGTAAGACCAGGCGAGAATTCCTTTCGTTAAGTGTTTGATCTGTTGTTAATTAGCATGTTTTTCTGAAATGGTTGCTTTTAACTATATCATATAATTCTATGCACAAAAATATTATTTTGCAATTCTTTGATATTTTATGAAAGAGGGATTCAACACAACACATTATAAAGAAGGGAGGGATAATTGAGAATACCTAAGCTACATAACGGGAAGCAAACACTAAGCAATTTCCTTGATAGGTAACAAAACTTTAGAGGCAACCAGCTAGAAACAAAACACACCATAGAGATAATGAGTCTTTAATTATTCCATTCTATGGTATGGAGTAACCCTTTCCACAGATGTGTGGCAAAGAAACATGTGTTTGTGCCATTAATAAGTGGATTTCTCTCCCTTTTATTTCCTCTGAGTCTTCTTTTTGTTTCTAATTCCTCCTCCGTTTATTACATACTCCTTGTCTTACAATGCTCTGTGTCACAATGGAACTTCCTTAGATTTGGGTTTTTAATATGAATTATTGAAAATAACCATTCTTTCTTTGTGACAATGAAAAATTGATTTTTAAACTTTTATTAACATGTAATACATTTGGAGAATGTATTATACGTTAATACCCATGTAGTCAATAGTCAAATCAGATAAGAAGTATATGAAAAGATATTCAAAATCATTAATCAGAAAAATGTTAATCAAACCAACTATATCACTTCACAACTGTTAGGATGGTTATTATATAAAAAAGAGATAAGTGTGATGAGGGTGTGGAAAAAGGAAACTCATGTTCACTGTTGGTGGAATGTAAACTGATACAGCCATTTTGGGAAACGGTATGAAAGTTCCTCAAAAATTTAAAATAGAGCTACTGTATGACTCCACAGTCCCCCTGCTGGGTATATACCCAAAGGAACTGAAATCAGTATATAAAAGATATATCTGTATTCCCATGTTTATCACAGTATAGTTCTCAATAGCCAAGTTATGAAAACAATTGGATAAAGAAACTATGATACATAGTTATAATATATTATATATCATATTATAATCTTATAAACTGTAATAATAATATAAATATTATATATATACTATTCAGTCTTAAAAAAAGATTAAAATTGCCATTTTTGATGATATGGATGAACCTGGATGGCATTATTCTAAGTGAAATAAATCAGACATGGAAAGAAAGATACTTCATGATCTCACTTCTATGTGCTATGTAAAAACAAGCCAAGTATATAGAAACAGTAGAATGGTGGTCATCAGGGATAAGGATTAAGAGGAAATGAAAAAAAGAAGATCAAAGGGTACAAACTGGCAGTCATGTAGGATGAGTAAGTTGTATCTAATGTATAGTATGATGCCAATGGTTAATAATATTGTATTCTATACTGAAAATTTTCTAAAAGTATATTTTTTAGGTGCTCTTGCCAATCACATAAAAATATAACTATGAAAGGTGATGGATATGTTGATTGGCTTGATTGTAGTAATAATTTCATGGCATATGTGTATGCCTTAAATATGTACCATGAAAATAAGTAAATAAACTAAAATGTAGGTTATCAAAACTTAACAATTTATACATTAAAAATTTCAAAACTTGAAAAAATAACTCAATGGGAGAGATTTACAATTACTTCAATACTATTAGAGCAGCAATGATGGAAGATAAGTAGAGGAAGGAGACAACCTGATAAATGTAGAATCATCAGCAAAGCCTGAGGGAACAGTAATAATATTCATAGCGTTGACAGCCAAACCGTCAAAAACTTTGGTGTAAATATATTATTTTTGCAACTTATGAAACACAAACAGAACAGCAAATCTTGATTCAGGCATCTAGTGTCCTAATTAACTGCCTCTCTGATCATGTGTGCTTGTGTCACCTTGATTGCAACCATTTTCGAAAATAACGAAACAAAGTAAACTATTGTAAATTTAAAAAATGAATTATCACGTGAAGTTTATATTTGAAGTTATTTTTCAAGATTATACTTATCCTGTGGCCTTTAAATTTTTTAAAAATTGTTCACTCTCTAATTGAGCATTTTCTGTATGCCAGGAAAACTTCTGGACACTGAAGATACTTACAGTCAATATTACTTCAAGGCAGTTATGGCATCCTAATTACTGTTTTTAGTAACATAATATCTGCATCCAAATACTCTTATAAATGGGCAACTTGATAAGGTGATTCCTGAAAATCTCTGCCATCTCGATTGTGTTAACTGTGTTTATTTAAAGAGGCTAAAAATAAGGTTGGTTTTTAATGCATGGTAACTATGCATTAAAAACAAAATTATATATGAAAAATGAAATTATATATGAAATTACAATGAAAAATGCAAGATTACTCCATGCCTTCTAACAGTATTCTTCCTACTTGGGTACCTTTTTGCCATCAGAACAAATTATTAGGATAAAAAATTGTGTAAGGGCCATATATACCTACTAAATCTGAGTGCTATGAATTTGTAATTTTATATGTTATTTTAATTATTGTAGTTATTGTAGTATGTGGTTATAACCTTTTTTGTGTTAATATATAGTAATCCTAGAGACACCTAGAATTATTTTAAAAGTTGAGTCAGTTGTCTCCAGTTATAGAAAATTGACTTACACACTTTTAGTAGTGAAGTCAATATGTCTGAACTGAGTTCACTTCTGCACAAAGGAAAACTCTGCAAATAACTGAAATTTTCTCAAGATTGGTGTATAGACAATTCTAAAAAAAAGTCCTGGGATATGAACTATGTCAAATTGGCAGTATATACTGGCATGTGCCTCATCCTGCTGACAGTCATTTCAGTTTGAGATACTTACAAAAAAGAGAAAAAAGATAGCGTAATAGTTCCAAGTTTAAATAGTTTTACTGGTATACTCCTTAAAAAGAAAAATCAGCACATTATCTTGGAGTAAAAATTTTACTTATGATTTCTTCACTTTCCCCCATCAACTCAACAGGCATAAAATAAAACATATTAATAAATACACATGCACACACACACATTGTGGAAATCAAAGACCTGAGTCTATGTGTAGCAGTGTGTTGATAAACTAACTGTAGAGACTGGAGGTCAAATTAATTGTATATATGAAAATTATATAACTCTAGAGACTCAAGAAGATACACAGATAAAAGTTACTACATAAGAAAATAGAGATTTCTCTATTTTTCCACAACAAAAATTATAGAGTGGAACAGTGATTTTAAATACAGCTTCTGTTATCATTTGGGGGAATAGAAAAGTGAGGGCAATAGAGATCAGAATATAGGCACTAATACTTGAATGCCTGTTATGTGTAGCTATTGTGCCGTGACAATTTTACATAATTGTCTTATTTAACCAACACACAACATTATGAGATTGATGTTTCTATGACAATTTTTCTGTATGAGAAAACCCAGGTTCTGACTTGATGTCACTCATGCCATATTGGGTGGCTGAGGCAGGATTCAAATGCAAACATGGCAGCACCACAGTCTATATTTTATTAATCATACAACCACTATATCCAACTAATTATAAAGTTTGTATGGAAGCTCAGAAAACTAGGCCAGCATTAAATTGAAAACAGCATTAAAGAGAAAACTGTTGATCTAAAAACATTTAGTTTTACAACTTTTAATTTATCATAACTGTGGTTGCTACTCTGACTATTCTATAGGGAAGCCCTGCACAAATTAATTCATGACACATTCATGTTCTTTTTGCGTATGTCTCTTTTAAAAAAAAACGTTATTTTGGCAAAGTGCTAAAGAGAAGTTATTTCACCTTGCTGACATTGTGTCTTACAGTTTTACCCAACGAATTTGGGTCATTACTTCTTTATCTTAACAGGATTACTTAATTGCCTAGTCATGGAATGAATGATTTGGCTACTTTTATAGATGCATTAATAAAATCTTATTTGTATAATAGTCAAGTTAAGATGAACATGCTTGTGACCTCTTGCAGAAATAATGAAGATTCTACAATTTAAAGAGCAATAAAATGTAAAGATGTAATTACCAACTCTTCATTATCTTACGGAATTTCAAGATAAACTCACTTTACTAAAATGTCAAAAGATAGAGCATTAAAGTCCTTTTCAAAATACCATTTAATTGGATAGATTAAGACACTTTAATATATTAATTTCTTTCCTTGTTACTGTATATTTCATGATAAGAATGCAGGGATATATATTAGGGTTCTGGGAAATTGAAACCTGTGTAACTTACCAGTTAATTCTAAAATCTATTAATCATGTGCTTTGGTTATCATTCTTCCTTGGTAAAATATGGATGTTCAAAGATATTTTCATGTCGTCTAAAGCTTCTGCATCTCATATGCAAGTATACAAAATATATAAAATATTAACAGATTTATACCAAATATATACAAAATAAAAATAAACAAAATATTAATTTAGCAGAAAAAAACTGTTTCATGAAGATAAAGTACAGGATGATTAGCTTAGTTTGGAATGACCAAGAGACTCACAAACAAGATGGGTATGCACAACTATACTAATCACAAAGGACAAAGATCCCTGTGCACATGTACATCACACATATCTGCATAGCTAATATACAATATTGATTGCACATTTAACAATTCAATGAATGGTAACTATAGAACAAGACAAATACATCCACTCATAAAGAAACAGTAATCAGTCACTAAAGTGCAAATAGCCAACCTATATAAACTTGTAGCAGTAGCCTCTTCATATCCATATCTGCAACACAGAATTAGAAATGTTTGGGTTTAAACAGTTGTGAAAATATTACTACATTTCAGAAAGGTATGATCTTAATGGTATGGAGTTTGAATTTTAGAAAAAATATATTTCTAACTATGTTATAGCTTGAGTAAAAACTTCAATTGCTTAAGATAAGCAAGAATTAGGGAGTGCTGATGAGGTAAGTGTAGATGAAAAATAAATTATCAGGCTAGTCCAAATGTAGTGGTGTTCAAAACTAATTAATCACAACCAGTTACAGGTTTCTTTTTTCCTTTTCCTCTCACACTTAGCCTTAAAAATAAACAGAAAAAATAAATAAATAAAATAAATAAATAAGTAAATTGACAGGTGGATAAAAGTATGACTTCCTGAAACCACTATTCTGGGAAATATATACTTATAATGGGAATACTTAGGAATATTTGTCATGAAAAATTCATGCATAAATTGTGGCAAAATATAAACTTTGAGATTATGTGTACAATATAAATAAATGTAACAATATGCAACAAAATGGTGTTTTCTGTATATTTCATGATAAGAATGCAGGGATATATATTAGAGTTCTCAGAAATTGAAACTCGTGTAAGTTACCAGTTAATTCTCAAATCTATTAATCATGTGCTTTGGTTATCTTTCTTCCTTGGTAAAATAGGGATGTTCAAAGATATTTTCATGTTGTCTAAAGCATCTGCATCTCGTATACAAATATACAAAGTGTATAAAATATTAACAGAATTATACCATATATACAAAATAAAAATATACAAAATATTAATTTAACAGAAAAAAACTGTCACATGAAGATAAAGTACAGGATGGTACTTTATCTTATGGTTTTCTTGTGAACCATAGATAGAAAAATCAGGGGATCAAAAATAATAAAACAAAATATACTCACTGCCTTAAGGAAATAGGTAAATGAGATAATTATGTTTTTAAAGGAACGATATAAAAGCTTCATGTAAAAACCACAACTATATTTCTTGTTCCTGCACATTCCAATCAATTCATTAGATTGTTTTACACATTCTGCAAAAATATTCTAATGCAGGCAGAGAATTTGAAATGTAAAATATTATCATATGTCTCCTATATTTAGAGCTCAGCTACGTCTCTTATATGTTAAAATGCTACTTCTGTTTGACACATACTCTTACAACTACTGAGGAAAAAAATTGCTTGGTATTAACGAAGTGAATTATCTCTTTTGAGTAACATGGGTAAACTGGTCAATAGTTACTTACTGTGTGTTAGTTATGGGCTGAACTCTGCTCCCCTCTCCCCAAATTCATATGGTGAAATTCTAAAGCCTAGTATTTCTGAAAGTAACCATATTCAGATGTTTTAAATAAGAATTCAGTTAAAATGAGGCCCTTGGGGTGGGTCCTAATCCAATAAAAGTGGTGTCCATATAAAATAAAGTTTGGGAAGGGGTAAAAATCAGCTACATGATGCACAGAAGTACAACTGCATGAAGACAGAGCTGTGAGAAGGCAGACACCTACAAGCCAAGAAGGGAGGCCTAAAACAGATCATTCCATCATGGTCCTCAGAGGAGCACTTTGACCTTGGATTTACAGCCTCTAGAACTGTGAGAAAATAAATATCTGTTGTTTAAGCCACCCAGTCTGTGTGTGTGCATGTGTTTAAGTGCCACCTTAGAAAACTAACATAATTCATAAAGGACATAATGGACTTTTTAAAGCCAGCACCCAACTACATCAGCATCATTTTCAGATGTTTGTTTTAGTTTGTTTATTTTATTTTACCAAGTATGATAATGACAATAAAAAAAAAAACAGTTTCATGGAGTGGTTCACACTTTTAATCCCAGAACTTTGGGAGGCAAAGGTGGGAGGATCACTTGAGGCTGGAAGTTCAAGACCAGCCAGAATAACATAATGAAAGCTAAGGTCTACAATTTTCTTTCTTTAATAAAAAATAAAACTAGGTGTGGTGGCACACACCTGTAGTTTTAGCTACTTGGGAGCTGAGTTGGGAGGATTGCTTGAGCCCAGGAGATCAGGAGTACAATGAGCCATAATTGCACCACTGCACTCCACCCTGGGTGACACAGTGAGACCCTGTCTGTAAAAGAAAAAATAAATAAATAAAAATAAATAAAAACAATTTCAAAACTTAAGACTAAAAGAAACTCAGAAAACTGTCAATTACATTTTGTTCTGATTTTTCTCTTGTATATAGTATAATGAAATGTTACATCAACCTGCCATTTTTAAAAGTAAAAATCAGATGGATTTAGCTGGGCGCAATACCAATTTTATTGAGAATTTCTAATGTTGCTCAGATGAAAGACTTGAAGGAAAGGAGATCGATTTAGAAAGGAAAGGAGACAGATTTAGAAGGAATGATGGTTAATGAGATCGGTCATTCAAATAATCTACCTACTAGTAAAGTTAGACAAACAAACAAATGGCAACAGCAACAACAAAACCCTACCCATCATCTGTAGAGAAAAATCATAGTCTCCCACTTGAAATAACACATTCTTCTGGCAGCTTAAATAAAAGAACACATATTTTCACACAGCACAAAATAATTTTGTTTATATTTGGAACACAATTGCTACAGAATTATGAAAAGAAAAAAAATACAGACTTTAGAGAACAAAATAAGACAAGCTTCCATCAAGAAGGAAACATAAAATATACTAACTTGAAATAACAGATATACACAATATTTGGAGCTAAAGCTTTTTAGTGTTGACTCCAGCCCAGTTATATCAGAGGCAAAGATAACTTGAAATAACAGATATACACAATATTTGGAGTTCAAGTTTTTAGTGTTGACTCCAGCCCAGTTATATCAGAGGCAAAGAAACAAAGATTTGCAAAGGCTTCATGAATTATACAAAGCTAAACATGTTATATCTAACCAAGCAAGATCTGGAACACATTATTGGTCATATTCTTTCCATTGACTATGTCTAATTCCTCTTAAAGTTTTTTCCCTTTACGTATAAATCCTACACACATTACAACTTTGGTAACATAAAGAGAACAAAACACTTATTCTTTCTTTCAGCACTTTGGATGTGCTATCCCATTATGTTCTGACTATCACTGTTTCTGATGAAAAGTCAGGTGTTAATCATAAAGTCGTTTCCTTGTATGGATGAGTTATTTTCCTTTTGCTTTCAAGATTAACCCCCTTCACATTTTGTTTAATCCAGAATTATTAGAAGCTTCTCTAATTTTGAGATTAAAGTCACTCATCAGATCACCACAAAATTTCAAAATACACATTCTAAGTGTTTGTAAAATATCAATATACTACTTTAATGTCTTCTTTTATTAATACAAGGTCATTGTTTGTAATATTTGGAAAAGGAATAAAGTCAGAGCAAGAGCATCCTAGATTAGTGATTGCTACTTATTAACCAATCAATTATTGTTTTTGTGTCAGTGAAAGAATAAATTACTTCCAGTATTTTTGCTGACATATTTCTTTCCCTATTTTCAAGATTCACGCAGAAATATAACTTAAATAATATAGTTTGATTCTCTTGAAAAAAATTTTCTTTCTCCCCAATCTTTCTCAATACTTTTAATGCAAGATTTTTTGTTTCTATATCCATCAAAAAGTTTCAGTGTGATGAGCTAGCATTAAAAATACTATTTAGAGAATCATTTTGAAAGTCAGATGTGCAAAATATTTATCTGCTTTGTTCTCATTATCTTCTCCCTGACCCAAACGCAAACATTGTAAAGAATGCCAAATCCTGTATAAAGAATTTTACCAGAAATGATATTAAAATTGAGTGAGCTATTTATTACTTAGAAGTAATACTCAAACTTAAACCTGTAATCTCATGTATTTACAGTGGAGCATAGTAGTTAGAAGAAACCTGACTCAACTAGAGGTCAATTACTCCTTTGCAATGTATCAGAGTTTGGTAAGTTACTGAACTTATGCTAATAACAATCTCTTATTCTGCAAAATTAAATATAAACATATCAGTGATCTATTGTTAAGGTTAAATGAAATAACTTATATAAAAGCAAATCCCTTAGTGTAATGTTGAATATATAATGTGTTCTAGCTTAAATCACTACTACTAATGAAAAATTACATTTTGAAATTTTTGAAGCTGAGATCAGCACTGTGAGTTGAATGCACGCATCACAAAGAAATTTCTCAAAATGCTTCTGTCTAGTTTTTATGTGAAGATAATTTCTTTTCCACTATTGGCCTCAAACTGCTCCAAATATCCCCTTGCAGATTCCACAAAGAGGGTTTCAGAACTGCTCAATCAAAGGAAATGTTCAACTCTGGGACATGAATGCACACATCACAAAGAAGTTTCTCAAAATGCTTCTGTATAGTTTTTATGTGAAGATATTCCCTTTTCCACAATAGGCCTCAAAGAGCTCCTTATATCCATTTACTGAGAGTAAAAAAAGACTGTTTCTAAACTGTTCAATGAAAAGAAAGTTTCAACTCTGTGAGATGAATGCACACATCACAAAGAAGTTTCTCAGAATGCTTCTGTCTAGTTTTTATGTGAAGATATTTCCTTTTCCACTATAGGCCTCAAAGCGCTCTGTATATCCTTATGTAAATAGTACAAAAAGACTGTTAACAAACTGCTCAATGAAAAGAACAGTTCACCTCTGTGAGATGAATGCACATATCCCAAAGAAGTTTCTCATAATGCTTCTGTCTAGTTTTCATGTGAAGATATTTCCTTTTGCAAAATGGGCATCAAAGCACTCCAAATATCCACTTGCAGATTCTACAAAAAGAGTGTTTCAAAACTGCTCAATCAAAAGAAAGGTTCAACTCTGTGCAAAAAATGCACACATCACAAAGAAGTTTCTCAGAATGCTACTGTCTAGTTTTTATCTGAAGATATTTCCTTTTCCACCATATGCCCCAGAGCACTCCAAATATCCACTTGCAGATTCTAAAAAGAGAATGTTTCCTAACTGCTCAATCAAAAGAAAGTTTCACCTATGTGACATGAATGCACACATCACAAAGAAGTTTCTCAGAATGCTTCTGTCTAGTCTTTATGGAAGATGTTTCCTTTTCCAAAATAGTCCTCGAAGCACTGCAAATATCCACTTGCAGATACTACAAAAATGCTATTGCCAAAATGCTCAATCAAAGGAAAAGTTAAAAACTGTGAGGTGAACAGACACATCACCAAGAAGTTTCTATGAATGCTTCTGTCCATTTCTTATGTGAAGATACTTCGTTTTCCACTATGGGCTTCAAAGCGCTCCATATATCCATATGCAGATAGTACAAAAAGACTGTTTCTAAACTGCTCAGTGAAAACAATGGTTCAACTCTGTGAGCTGAATGCACACATCACAAAGAAGTTTCTCAGAATGCTTCTGTCTAGTTTTTATGTGAAGATATTTCCTTTTCCACCATTGGCCTGAAGCCGCTCCAAATATCCACTTGCAGATTCTACAAGAAGAGTGTTTCGAAACTGCTCAATCAAAAGAAAGGTTCAACTCTGTGAGATGAGTGCACATATCACAAAGAAGTTTCTTGGCCAGGCATGGTGGCTCATGCTTGTAATCCCAGCACTTTGGGAGGCCGAGGCGGGTGGATCATGAGGTCAGGAGATCGAGACAATGGTGAAACTCCGTCTCTACTAAAAATACAAAAAGTTATCCAGGCGTGGTGGTGGGCAGCTGTAGTTCCAGATACTTGGAAAGGCTGAGGCAGGAGAATTGCATGAACCCAGGAGGCGGAGCTTGCAGTGAGCCGAGATTGCACCACCGCACTCCAGCCTGGGTGACAGAGTGAGACTCTGTCTCAAAAAAAAAAAAAGAATTTTCTCAGAGGGCTTCTGTCTAGTTTTATGTGCAGATATCCCCTTTTCCAAAATAGGCCTCAAAACACTCCAAATATCCACATGCAGATACTACAAAAAGACAGTTTACAACTGCTCAATCAAAGGAAAAGTTCAACTCTCTGAGATGAATGCACACATCAAAAGGAGGTTCCCAGAATGCTTCTGTCTAGTTTTTATGAAAAGAAATTTCCTTTTCCTAAATAGGCCTCAAACCGCTCAAATATCCAGTTGCAGATACTACAAAAAGACTGTTTCCAAACTTCTCAATCAAATGAAAGCTTCAACTCTGTGATCTGAATGCACACATCACAAAGAATTTTCTCAGAATGCTTCTGTCTAGCTTTTATGAGAAGTTATTTCGTTTTCCACCATATGACTCAAAGCACTCCATGTTTCCGTATGCAGATAGTACAAAAAGACTTTTTCCAAACTGTTCAAGGAAAAGAAAGTTTCTTTGGCTGCATAAATGTCTTCTTTTGAGAAGTGTCTGTTCATGTCCTTCACCCACTTTTTGATGGGGTTGTTTGTTTTTTTCTTGTAAATTTGTTTGAGTTCATTGTAGATTCTGGATATTAGCCTTTGTCAGATGAGTAGGTTGCAAAAATTTTCTCCCATTCTGTAGGTTGTCTGTTCACTCTGATGGTAGTTTCTTTTTCTGTGCAGAAGCTCTTTAGTTTAATTAGATACCATTTGTCAATTTTGGCTTTTGTTGCCATTGCTTTTGGTGTTTTAGACATGAAGTCCTTGCCCACGCCTATGTCCTGAATGGTATTGCCTAGGTTTTCTTGTAGGATTTTAATAGTTTTAGGTCCAACATTTAAGTCTTTAATCCATCTTGAATTAATTTTTGTACAAGGTGTGAGGAAGGGATCCAGTTTCAGCTTTCTACA
Organism: Nomascus leucogenys; assembly: GCF_006542625.1. Lineage (NCBI taxonomy): Eukaryota > Metazoa > Chordata > Mammalia > Primates > Hylobatidae > Nomascus > Nomascus leucogenys. Next base: position 39,425,492 of record NC_044398.1, on the reverse strand, counting down.
TATGGCTAGCCAGTTTTCCCAGCACCATTTATTAAATAGGGAATCCTTTCCCCATTTCTTGTTTTTGTCAGGTTTGTCAAAGATCAGATAGTTGTAGATATGCAGCATCATTTCTGAGGGCTGTGTTCTGTTCCATTGATCTAGGTCTCTGTTGTGGTACCAGTACCATGCTGTTTTGGTTACTGTAGCCTTGTAGTATAGTTTGAAGTCAGGTTGTGTGATGTTTCCAGCTTTGTTCTTTTGGCTTAGGATTGACTTGGTGATGATATGAAAAAATGCTCATCATCACTGGCCATCAGAGAAATGCAAATAAAAACCACAGTGAGATACCATCTCAAACCAGTTAGCATGGCCATCATTAAAAAGTCAGGAAACAACAGGTGCTGGAGAGGATGTGGAGAAATAGGAACACTTTTACACTGTTGGTGGGACTGTAAACTAGTTCAACCATTGTGGAAGTCAGTGTGGCAATTCCTCAGGGATCTAGAACTAGAAATACCATTTGACCCAGCCATCCCATTACTGGGTATATACCCAAAGGACTATAAATCATGCTGCTATAAAGACACATGCACATGTATGTTTATTGGGGCACTATTCACAATAGCAAAGAGTTCGAACCAACCCAAATGTCCAACAATGATAGACTGGATTAAGAAAATGTGGCACATATACACCATGGAGTACTATGCAGCCATAAAAAATGGTGAGCTCATGGTCTTTGTAGGGACATGGATGAAACTGGAAACCACCATTCTCAGTAAACTATCGCAAGGACAAAAAACCAAACACCGCATGTTCTCACTCACAGGTGGGAACTGAACAATGAGAACTCATGGACACAGGAAGGGGAACATCACACTCTGGGGACTGTTGTGGGGTGGGAGGAGGGGGGAGGGACAGCATTAGGAGATATACCTAATGCTAAATGACGAGTTAATGGGTGCAGCAAACCAACATGGCACATGGATACATATGTAACAAACCTGCACATTGTGCACATGTACCCTAAAACCTAAAGTATAATAATAAAAAATAAAAAAAAGAAAAGAAAGGTTCACTCTGAGAGATGAATGCAAATATCCACTTGCAGATTCTACAAAAAGATTGTTTCAAAAGTGCTCAATCAAAAGAAAGTTTCAACCCTGTGAGATAAATGCATCACAAAGTAATTTCTCACAATGCTTCTGTCTAGTTTTTATGTGAAGATATTCCCTTTTCCAAAATTGGCCTCAAAGCACACCATATATTTGTATGCAGATAGTACAAAAAGGCTGGCTCCAAACCACTCAATGAAAAGAATGGTTCATCTCTCTGGGATGAATGCACTCACCACAAAGAAATTTCTCAGAATGCTTCTGTCTAGTTTTAATGTGAAGATATTTCCTTTTCCAAAATTGGCCTCAAAGCGCTCCAAATATCCACTTGCAGATTCTACAAAAAGAGCTTCAAAACTGCTCAGTCAAAAGAAAGGCACATCTCTCTGTGATGAATGCACACATCATGAAGAAGTTTCTCAGAATGCTTCTGTCTAGTTTGTATGTGCAGATATCTCCTTTTCCAAGATAGGCCTCAAAGCGCTCCAAACATCCACTCACAGATGCTACAAAAAGACTGTTTCCAAACTGCTCAATCAAAGGAAATGTTCAACTCTCTCACATGAATGCACACATCACAAATAAGTTTTTCAGAATGCTTCTGTCTACTTTCTATGTGAAGATATTCCGTTTTCCACTACAGGCCCCAAACCCTCCACATATCTGCAGGCAGATATTACAAAAAGAGGGTTTCCAAACTGCTCGATGAAGAGAATGGTTCAGCTCTGTGAGATGAATGCACACATCACAAACAAGTTTCTCAGAATGCTTCTGTCTAGTTTTTATGTGAAGATATTTCCTTTTCCAAAATGGGACTCAATGTGCACTAAATATCCCCTTGCAGATTCTACAAAAAGTGTCTCAAAACAGCTCAACCAAAGGAAAGGTTAAACTCTGTGAGGTGAATGCACACATCAAAAAGAAGTTGCCGAGAATCCTTCTGTCTAGTTTTCATGTGTAGGTATTTCCTTTTCCACCATAGGCCTCAAAGTGCTCCAAATATCCACTTGCAGATCTTACAAAAACTGTTTCAAAATTGCTCAAACAAAAGAAATGTTCAACCCTGTGAGATGAATGCACTCATCACAAAGAAGGTTCTCAGGATGCTTCTGTCTAATTTTTATGTGAAGATATTACCTTTTCCACCATAGGCCTCAAACCGCTCCAAATAGCCACTTGCAGATTCTACAAAAAGAGTGTTTCAAAACTGCTCAATCAAAAGAAAGGTTCAACTCTGTGAGATGAAAGCACACATCACAAAGTAGTCTCTCTAGTCTCTCACAATGCTTCTGTATAGTTTTTCTGTGAAGATATTCCCTTTTCCACTACAGGCCTCAAAGCGCTCCATATATTTTTATGCAGATAGTACAAAAAGGCTGTTTCCAAACTGCTCAAAGAAAAGAACAGTTCAAACCTCTGGGATGAATGCACACATCACAAATAAGTTTCTCAGAATGCTTCTGTCTAGTTTTTAGGTGAAGATATTTCCTTTTCCAAAATTGGCCTCAAAGGGCTGCAAATTTCCACGTGCAAATTCTAAAAAAAGAGTTTCTCAAAACTGCTCAATCAAAACAAATGTTCAACTCTGTGAGATCAATGCACACATCACAAATAAGTTTCTCAGAATGACTCAATCTAGTTTTTATGTGAAGATGTTTCCTTTTCCCCCGTATGCCTCAAAGTGCTCCAAATATCCACTTGCAGATTCTACAAAAAGAGTGTTTCCAAACTGCTCAATCAAAATAAAGGTTAGATTCGATGAGATGAGTGCACACATCACAAAGAAGTTTCTCAGAATGCTTCTGTCTAGTTTTTATGTGAAGATATTTCCTTTTCCAAAAAGAGACTCAATGCACACTAAATATCCACTTGCAGATTCTACAAAAAGAGTGTTTCAAAACAGCTCAACAAAGGAAAGCTTCAACTCTGTGAGACAAATGCACACATCAAATAGAAGTTTCCCAAAATGCTTCTGTCTAGCTTTTATGTGTAGGTATTTTCTTTTCCACCATAGGCCTCAAAGTGCTCCAAATATCTACTTGAAGATCCTACAAAAAGACTGTTTCAAAATTGCTCAAACAAAAGGAATGTTCAACCCTGTGAGATGAATGTACACATCACAAAGAAGTTTCTCACAATGCTTCTAATTTTTATGTGAAGATATTTCCTTTTCCACCATAGGCCTCAAACCGCTCCAAATAGCCACTTGCAGATTCTATGAAAAGAGTATTTCAAAACAGCTGAATCAAAAGAAAAGTTCAACTCTGTGAGCTGAATGCACACATCAAAAAGAAGTTTCTCAGAAAACTACAAAAATACTGTTTACAACTGTTGAATCAAAGGAAAAGTTCAACTCTCTGTGATGAATGCACACATCACAAAGAAGTTTCCCAGAATGCTTCTGTCCAGTTTTTATGAAAAGAAATTTCCTTTTCCTAAATAGGCCTCAAAGCACTCCAAATATCCATTTGCAGATACTACAAAAGGACTGTTTCCACACTGCTCAATCAAATGAAAGCTTCAACTCTGTGATTTGAATGCACACATCACAAAGAAGTTTCTCAGAATGCTTCTGTCTAACTTTTATGAGAAGTTGTTTCCTTTTCCACTATATGCCTCAAAGTGTAACATGTATCTGTATAAAGATAGTACAAAAAGACTGTTTCCAAACTGTTCAAAGAAAAGAAAGGTTCACTCTGAGAGATGAATGCACACAGCAAAAGGAAGTTTCTACAAATGCTTCAGTTTAATTTTTACGTGAAGATATTTGCTTTTCCACCATAGGCCTCAAAACGCTCCAAATATCCACTTGCAGATTCTACAAAAAGATTGTTTCAAAACTGCTCAATCAAAAGAAAGGTTCAACTCTGTGATATGAAAGCACACATCACAAAGTAGTTTCTCACAATGCTTCTGTCTAGTTTTTATGTGAAGATACTCCCTTTTCCACTACAGGCTTCAAAGCACTCCATATATTTGTATGCAGATAGTACCAAAAGGCTGTTTCCAAACTGCTCAATGACAAGAACAGTTCAAATCCTTGGATGAATGTACTCATCACAAAGAAGTTTCCCAGAATGCTTCTGTCTGGTTTTTATATGAAGATATTTCCTTTTCCTCCATAGGCCACAAAACACTCCAATTATTCACATGCAAAAACTACAAAAAGATTGTTTCAAAACTGCTCGATCAAAAGAAATTTTCAACTCTGAAATGAATGCACACAACACAAAGAAGTTTCTCCCGATGCTTCTGTCTAGTTTTTATGTGAAGATATTCCCTTTTTCACTATAGGCCACAAATTACTCCATATATTTGTATGCAGATAGTAGAAAAAGGCTGTTTCCAAACTGCTCAAAGAAAAGAAGGGTTCAACACTCTGGGATGAATGCACTCATCACAAAGAAGTTTCTCAGAATGCTTCTGTCTAGTTTTTATGTGAAGATATTTCCTTTTCCACCATAGGCCTCAAAGTGCTCCAAATTTCCACATGCAGATTCCAAAAAAAAGAGTTTTTGAATACTGCTCAATAAAAACAAAAGTTCAACTCTGTGAGATCAATGCACACGTCACAAATCAGTTTCTCAGAATGCCTCCATCTAGTTTTTATGTGAAGATACTTCCTTTTCCACCATACGCCTCAAAGTGCTTCAAATACCCACTTGCAGATTCTACAAAAAGAGTGTTTCCAAAGTGCTCAATCAAAATAAAGGTTTGATTCAATGAGATGAGTGCACAAATCACAAAGAAGTTTCTCAGAATGCTTCTGTCTAGTTTTTATGTGAAGATATTTCCTTTTCCAAAATGGGACTCAATGCACACTAAATATCAACTTGCAGACTCTACAAAAAGAGTGTTTCAAACATCTCAACCAAGGAAAGCTTTAACTCTGTGAGATAAATGCACACATCAAAGAGAAGTTGCCCAGAATGCTTCTGTTAGCTTTTATGTGTAGTTATTTCCTTTTCCATGATAGGCCTCAAAGGGCTCCAAATATCTACTTGAAGATCCTACGAAAAGACTGTTTCAAAATTGCTGAAACAAAAGGTATATTCAACCCTGTGAGATGAATGCACACATCACAAAGAAGTTTCTCAGAATGCCTATGTCTAATTTTTATGTGAAGATATTTCCTTTTCCACCATAGGCCTCAAACCACTCCAAATAGCCACTTGCAGTTTCTACAAAAAGAGTATTTTGAAACTGCTCAATCAAAAGAAATGTTCAACTCTGTGAGATGAATGCACACATCACAAAGAAGTTTCTCAGAATGCTTCTGTCTAGTTTTTATGTGCAGATATACACTTTTCCAAAAGAGGGCTCAAAGCGCTCCAAATATACACTTGCAGATACTACAAAAATACTGTTTACAACTGCTCAAAGGAAAAGTTCAACTCTCTGTGATGAATGCACACATCACAAAGAAGTTTCCCAGAATGCTTCTGTCTAGTTTTTATGAAAAGAAATTTCCTTTTCCTAAATAGGCCTCAAAGCACTCCAAATATCCATTTGCAGATATTACCAAAGGACTGTTTCCAAACTGCTCAATCAAATGAAAGCTTCAACTCTGTGATTTAAATGCAGACATCACAAGGAAGTTTCTCAGAATGCTTCTGTCTAGCTTTTATGAGAAGTTTTTTCCTTTTCCACTATATGCCTCAAAGCACAACATGTATCTGTATGTAGATAGTACAAAAAGATTGTTTCCAAACTGTTCAATGAAAAGAAGGGTTCACTCTGAGAGATGAATGCACACATCAAAAAGAAGTTTCTCCAAATGCTTCTGTTTAGTTTTTATGTGAAGATATTTCCTTTTCCACCAAAGGCCTCAAAACGCTCCAAATATCCACTTTCAGATTCTACAAAAAGATTGTTTCAAAACTGCTCAATCAAAAGAAATTTTCAACTCTGCAAAATGAATGCACACAACACAAAGTAGTTTACCACGATGCTTCTGTCTAGTTTTTATGTGAAGATATTCCCTTTTCCACTACAGGCCTCAAAGCGCTCCATATATTTGTATGCAGATAGTACAAAAAGGCTGTTTCCAAACTGCTCAAAGAAAAGAAGGGTTCAACTTTCTGGGATGAATGCACTCATCTCAAAGAAGTTTCTCCGAATACTTCTGTTTAGTTTTTATGTGAAGATATTTTCTTTTCCACTATAGGCCTCAATGTCCTCCAAATTTCCACATGCAGATTCTAAAAAAGGAGTTTTTCAAAACTGCTCAATCAAAACAATGGTTCAACTCTGTGAGATCAATGCACACAACACAAATAAGTTTTTCAGAATGCCTCCATATAGTTTTTATGTGAAGATATTTCCTTTTCCACCATAGGACTCAAAGCACTCCAAATATCCACTTGCAGATTCTACAAAAAGAGTGTTTCCAAACTGCTCAATCAAAATAAAGGTTAGATTCGATGAGACGAGTGCACACATCACAAAGAAGTTTCTCAGAATGCTTCTGTCTAGTTTTTATGTGAAGATATTTCCTTTTCCAAAATGGGACTCAATGTGCACTAAATATCCCCTTGCAGATTCTACAAAAAGAGTGTTTCAAAACAGCTCAACAAAGGAAATGTTCAACTCTGTGAGATAAATGCACACATCAAAAAGAAGTTGCCCAGAATGCTTCTGTCTAAGTTTTATGTGTAGGTATTTCCTCTTCCACCATAGACCTCAAATTGCTCCAAATATCCAATTGCAGATCCTACAAAAAGACTGTTTCAAAATTGCTCAAACAAAAGAAATGTTCAACCCTGTGAGATGAATGCACACATCACAAAGAGGTTTCTCATAATGCTTCTGTCTAATTTTTATGTGAAGATATTTCCTTTTCCACCATAGGCCTCAAACCACTCCAAATAGCCACTTGCAGATTCTACGAAAAGAGTGTTTTGAAACTGCTCAATCAAATGAAAAGTTCAACTCTGTATGATGAATGCACACATCACAAAGAAGTTTCTCAGAATCCTTCTGTCTAGTTTTTATGTGTAGATATCCACTTTTCCAAAATAGGCCTCAAAGCGCTCCAAATATACACTTGCAGATACTACAAAAATATTGTTTACAACTGCTCAAAGGTAAAGTTCAACTCCCTGAGATGAATGCACACATCACAAAGAAGTTTCCCAGAATGCTTCTGTCCAGTTTTTATGAAAAGAAATTTCCTTTTCCTAAATAGGCCTCAAAGCACTCCAAATATCTATTTGCAGATACTACAAAAGGACTGTTTCCAAACTGCTCAATCAAATGAAAGCTTCAACTCTGTGATTTGTATGCACACATCACAAAGACGTTTCTCAGAATGCTTCTGTCTAGCTTTTATGAGAATTTATTTCCTATTCCACTATATGCCTCAAAGCGCAACATGTATCCATATGTAGATAGTACAAAAAGACTGTTTCGAAACTGTTCAAAGAAAAGAAAGGTTCACTCTGAGAGATGAATGCACACATCAAACAGAAGTTTCTCCGAATGCTTCTGTTTAGTTTTTATGTGAAGATATTTCCTTTTCTACCATAGGCCTCATAAAGCTCCAAATATCTACTTTCAGATCCTACAAAAAGATTGTTTCAAAACTGCTCAATCAAAAGAAAGGTTCAACTCTGTGAGATGAAAGCACTCATCACAATGCAGTTTCTCACAATGCTTCTGTCTAGTTTTTATGTTGAGATATTTCCTTTTCCAGAATTGACCTCAAAGAGCACCATGTATTTGTATGGAGATAGTTCAAAAAGGCTGCTTCCAAACTGCTCAAGGAAAAGACTGGTTCAACTCTCTGGGATGAATGCACTCATCACAAAAAGTTTCTCAGAATGCTTGTGTCTAGTTTTTATGTGAAGATATTTCCTTTTCCAAAATTGGCCTCAAAGTGCTCCAAATATCCACTTGCAGATTCTACAAAATGAGTTCTTCAAAACTACTCAATCAAAAGAAAGATTCAACTCTGTGAGATCAATGCACACATCACAAAAATTTCTCAGAATGCCTCCGTCTAGTTGTTATGTGAAGATATTACCTTTTCCACCATAGGCCTCAAAGTGCTCTAAATATCCACTTGCAGATCCTACAAAAAGACTGTTTCAAAATTGCTGAAAAAAAAGAAATGTTCAAGTCTGTGAGATGATTGTACACAACACAAAGAAGTTTCTCAGAATCCTTCTGTCTAGTTTTTCTGTGCAGATATACACTTTTCCAAAATCAGCTTCAGAGTGCTCCAAATATCCACTTGAAGATACTACAAAAATACTGTTTACAACTGCTCAGTCAAAGGAAATGTTCAACTTTCTGAGATGAATGCAAACATTACAAAGAAATTTCCCAGAATACTTCTGTCTAGTTTTTATGAAAAGAAATTTCCTTTTCCTAAATAGGCCTCAAAGCGTTCCAAATATCCATTTGTAGACCATACAAAAAGACTGTTTCCACAATGTTCAATGAAAAGAAAAGTTCACTCTGAGGGATGAATGCACACATCAAAAAGAAATTTCTCCAAATGCTTCTGTTTAGTTTTTATGTGAAGATATTTCCTTTTCCACAATAGGCCTCAAAGTGCTCCAAATATGTACTTGCAGATTGTTCAAAAAGATTGTTTCAAAACTGCTCTATAAAAGAAATGCTCAACTCTGTGAGATGTGTGAACACATCACAAAAAACATTCTCAAAATTCTTCTGTTTATTTTTTTTTGAAGATATTTCCTTTTCCACATTAGGCCTCAAAGCTCTCAAAATATCCATTTGCACTTTCTACAAAAGAGAGTTTCAAAACTTCTCAATCAAAAGAAAAGTTACACTCTGTGAGATGAATGTGCACATCACAAAGTAGAGTCTCAGAATGCTTCAGTCTAGTTTTTATGTGAAGATATTTCCTTTTCCACAATAGGCCTCAAAGTGCTCCAAGTATCCAATTGCAGATACTACAAAAAGATTGTTTAAAAACTGCTCAATCAAAAAAAAGAAATCAACTCTTTGAGATGAATAAACACATCAAAAAGAAGATTCTCAGAATGCTTCTGTCTAGTTTTTCTGTGAATATATTTACTTTTCCACAATAGGCCTCGAAGCACTAAAAATATCCACTTGCAGATTCTACAAAAAGAGTGTTTCAAAACTGCTCAATGAAAAGAAAGTTTCAGCTCTGTGTGATGAATGCACACATCAGAGGGAAATTTATTAGAGTGCTTCTGTCTAGTTTTTGTGAAGATATTTCCTTTACCACAATAGGCCTCTGATCGTTCATTTGCAGATTCTACAAAAATAGTGTTTCAAAATTGCTCAATCAAAAGAAATTTTCATCTCTGTGAGTTGAATGCACACATCACAGACAAGTTTCTTAAAATGCTTCTGTCTAATTTTTATGTGAAGATTTTTCCTCTTCTACTATAGGCCACAGAGCTCTACAAATATCCAATGGTAGACACTACAGAAAGAGTCTTTCAAAACTGCTCAATCAAAAGAAAGTTTCAAATCTGAGAGAGGAATGCACACATAAGAAAGAAGTTTGTCAGAATGCTTCTGTGTAGTTTTTATGTACAGATATTTCCGTTTTCACCACAGGCCACAAAGTGCTCCAAATGTCTACTGGCAGATTCTACACAAAGAGTGTTTCCAAACTGCTCAATCAAAACAAAGGTTCAACTCTGTGAGAGGAATGCACAGATCACAAAGCAGTTTCTCAGAATTCTTCTGTCTGGTTTTTATTTGAAGATATATCCTTTTCCTCTGTAGGCCGCAGAGCTCTCCAAATATCCACTGGCAGATTCTACAAAAAGTTTGTTTCAAAACTGCTCAGTGAAAAGAAAGGGTAAATTCTGAGTGAGGAATGCACACATAACAAAGAAGTTTGTCAGAATGCTTCTGTATAGTTTTTATGTGGAGATATTTCCTTTTCCACCATAGGCCTCAAAGCACTACAAATGTCCACTTGCAGATTCTAAAAACAGTGTTTCAAAACTGCTCAATCAAAAGAAAGGTTCAACTCTGTGACATGAATGCACAGATCAGAAAGAAGTTGCGCAGAATGCTTCTGTGTAGTTTTTATGTGAAGATATTTCCTTTTTCACCATAGGCGTCAAAGAGCTCCAAATGTCCACGTGCAGATTCTACAAAAAGAGTGTTTCAAAACTGCTCAATCAAAAGAAAGGTTCAACTCTGTGACATGAATGCACAGATCAGAAAGAAGTTGCGCAGAATGCTTCTGTGTAGTTTTTATGTGAAGATATTTCCTTTTTCACCATAGGCGTCAAAGAGCTCCAAATGTCCATGTGCAGATTCTACAAAAAGAGTGTTTCAAAACTGCTCAATCAAAAGAAAGGTTCAACTCTGTGAGGTGAATGCACAGATCAGAAAGAAGGTTCACAGAATGCTTCTGTGTAGTTTTTATGTGAAGATATTTCCATTTTCACCATAGGTGTCAAAGAGCTCCAAATGTCCACTTGCAGATTCTACAAAAAGAGTGTTTCACAACTGCTCAATCACATGAAAGGTTCAGCTCTGTGAGATGAATGCACAGATCACAAAGAAGTTTCTCAGAATTCTTCTGTCTACTTTTTATTTGAAGATATTTCCTTTTCCACTGTAGGCTGCAGAGCGCTCCAATTTCCAATGGCAAATCCTACAAAAAGATTGTTTCAAAACTAATCAATCAAAAGAAAGGTTAAACTCTGAGTGAGGAATGGACACATAACAAGGAAGTTTCTCAGAATGCTTCTGTGTAGTTTTTATGTGGAGATATTTCCTTTTTCACCATAGGCCTCAAAGCACTCCAAATGTCCAACTGCAGATTCTACAAAAAGAGTGCTTCAAAACTGCTCAATCAAAACAAAGGTTCAACTCTGTGAGATGAATGCACAGACCACAAAGCAGTTTCTCAGAATTCTTCTGTCTAGGTTTTATTTGAAGGTATTTCCTTTTCCACTGCTGGCTCCAGAGCTCTCCAAATATCCAATGGCAGATTCTACAAAAAGTTTGTTTCAAAACTGCTCAATGAAAAGAAAGGGTAAACACTGAGTGAGGAATGCACACATAAGAAGGAAGTTTGTCATAATGCTTCTGTATACTTTTTATGTGGAGATATTTCCTTTTTCACCATAGGCCTCAAAGCGTTCCAAATGTCCACTTGCAGATTCTACAAAAAGTCTGTTTCAAAACTGCTCAATCAAAAGAAAGGTTCAACTCTGTGAGATGAAAGTGCAGATCAGAAAGAAGTTTTGCAGAATGCTTCTGTGTAGTTTTGATGTGAAAATATTTCCTTTTTCACCATAGGCGTCAAAGCGCTCCAATTGTCCACTTGCAGATTCTACAAAAAGAGTGTTTCACAACTGCTGAATCAAAGGAAAAGTTCAAATCTGTGAGACGAATGCACAGATCACAAAGAAGTTTCCCAGAATTCTTCTGTCTACATTTTATTTGAAGATATTTGCTTTTCCACTACAGGCCACAGAGCTTTCCAATAGCCAATGGCAGATCCTACAAAAAGAGTGTTTCAAAACTGCTCAATCAAAAGAAAGGTTAAATTCCGAGTGAGGAATGGACACATAACAAGGAAGTTTCTCAGAATGCTTCTGTATAGTTTTTATTTGGAGATATTTCCTTTTTCACCTTAGGCCTCAGAGCGCTCCAAATGACCACTTGCAGATTCTACAAAAAGAATGTTTCAAAACTGATCATTCAAAAGAAAGGTTCAACTCTGTGAGACGAATGCAGGGATCAGAAAGAAGTTTCACAGAATGCTTCTGTGTAGTGTTTACGTGAAGTTATTTCTTTTTTCACCATAGGTCTCAAAGTGCTCCAAATGTCCACTTGCAGACAGTATGAAAAGAGTGTTTCAAAACTGCTCAATCAAAAGAATGGTTCAACTCTGAGTGAGGAATGCACATGTTACAAGGAAGTTTGTCAGAATGCTTCTGTGTAGTTTTCATATGGAGACATTGCCTTTTTCACCAGAAGCCTCAAAGTGCTCCAAATGTCCACTTCCAGAATCTACAAAAAGAGGGTTTCCAAACTGCTCAATCAAAAGAAAAGTTCAAGACTGTGAGATGAATGCACAGATCACAAAGAAGTTTCTCAGAATTCTTCTGTCCCATTTTTGTTAGAAGATATTTCCTTTTCCACTAGAGGCCGCAGAGCTCTCCAAATATCCAATGGCAGATTCCACAAAAAGAGTGTTTCAAAACTTCTCCATTAAAAGAAACTTTAAATTCTACTTGAGGAATACAAACATAACAAGGGAGTTTGTCAGAATGTTTCTGTGTAGTTTTCATGTGGAGATATTTCCTTTTTCTCCATAAGCCTCAAAGCACTCCAAATGTCCACTTGCAGATTCTACAAAAAGTGTGTTTCGAAACTGCTCAATCAAAAGTACAGTTCAACTCTGAGAGAGAAATGCACACAATAACAAGGAAGTTTGTTAGAATGCTTCTGTGTAGTTTTTATGTGGAGATATTTCTTTTTTCACCATAGGCCTGAAAGCGATCCAAATATCCACTTGCAGATTCTACAAAAAGAGTGTTTCAAAACTGCTCCATCAAAAGAAAGATTCAACTCTGTGAGATGAATGCAGTGATCAGGACGAGGTTTCACAGAATGCTTTTGTATAGTTTTTATGTGAAGATATGTCCTTTTTCACCATAGGCCTCAAAGCGCTCCAATGTCCACTTGCAGATTCTACAAAAAGAGTGTTTCAAAACTGCTCAATCAAAAGAAAGGTTCAACTCTGTGAGACAAATGCACAGATCAAAAAGAAGTTTCTCAGAATTCTTCTACCTAGTTTTTATTTGAATATATTTCCTTTTCTACTATAGGCTGCAGAGCTCTCCAAATATCCAATGGTAGATACTACAAAAAGAGTCTTTCAAAACTGCTCAATCCAAAGAAATGTTCAAACTCTGAGTGACAAATGCACACTTAAGACGGAAGTTTGTCAGAGTGCTTCTGTAAAGTTTTTATGAGGAGATATTTCCTCTTTCACCATAGGCCACAAAGCATTCCAAATGTCCACTTGCAGATTCTACACAAAGAGTGTTTCAAAACTGCTCAATCAAAAGAAAGGCTCAACACTGTGAGATAAATGCATAGATCAGGAAGAAGTTCCGCAGAATGCTTCTGTATAGTTTTTATGTGAAGATATTTCCTTTTTCACCATAGGACTCAAAGTGCTCCAAATGTCCACTTGCAGATTCTAAAAAAAAGAGAGTTTCAAAACTGCTCAATCAAAACAAAGGTTCAACTCTGTGGGACAAATGCACAGATCACAAAGCAGTTTCTCCGAATTCTTGTGTCTTGTTTTTATTTGAATATATTTCCTTTTCCACTGAAGGCTGCAGAGCTCTCCAAATATCCAATGACAGATTCTACAAAAAGATTGTTTCAAAACTGCTCACTGAAAAGAAAGGGTAAACACTGAGTGAGGAATGCATGCATAACGAGGAAGTTTCTCAGAATGCTTCTGTATAGTTTTTATGTGGAGATATTTCCTTTTTCACCATAGGCCTCAAAGTGCTCCAAATGTCCACTTGCAGATTCTACAAAAAGTGTGTTTCAAAACGGCTCAATCAAAAGAAAGGTTAAACTCTGAGTGAGGAACGGACACATAACAAGGAAGTTTGTGAGAATGCTTCTGTGTAGTTTTTATTTTGAGATATTTCCTTTTTCACCATAGGCCTCAAAGCACTCCAAATGTCCACTTGCAGATTCTACAAACAGAGTGTTTCAAAACTACTCATTCAAAAGAAAGGTTCAACTCTGTGAGATGAATGCCAGGATCAGAAAGAAGTTTTGCAAAATGCTTCTGTGTAGTTTTTACGTGAAGTTACTTTTTTTCACCATAGGTCTCAAATTGCTCCAAATATCCACTTCCAAATTCTACAAAAACAGGGTTTCCAAACTGCTCAATCAAAAGAAAGGTTCAAGACTGTGAGATGAATGCACAGATCACAGAGAAGTTTCTCAGAATTCTTCTGTCTAATTTTTGTTAGAAGGTATTTCCTTTTCCACTAGAGTCCACAGAGCTCTCCATATATCCAATGGCAGATTCTACAAAAAGAGTGTTTCAAAACTGCTCCATTAAAAGAAAGTTTAAATTCTGTGTGAGGAATGTACACACAACAAGGGAGTTTGACAGAATGTTTCTGTGTAGTTTTCATGTGCAGATATTTCCTTTTTCACCATAGGCCTCAAAAAGCTCCAAATATCCACTTGCAGATTCTACAAAAAGAGTGTTTCAAAACTACTCAATCAAAAGTAAGGTTCAACTCTGAGTGAGAAATGCACACATAACAGGGAAGTTTGTCAGAATACTTCCGTGTAGTTTTTATGTGGAGATATTTCCTTTTTCACCATAGGCCTCAAAGCGCTCTAAATGTCCACTTGCAGATTCTACAAAAAGAGTGATTCAAAACTACTCAATCAAAACAAATGTTAAACTCTGAGTGAGGAATGCACACATAACAAAGAAGTTTGTGTGAATATTTCTTTGTAGTTTTTATGTAGAGAGATTTCCTTTGTCACTAAGGCCTCAAAGTGCTCGAAAAGGCCGGGCGCGGTGGCTCACGCTTGTAATCCCAGCACTTTGGGAGGCCGAGGCGGGCGGATCACGAGGTCAGGAGATCGAGACCACGGTGAAACCCTGTCTCTACTAAAAATACAAAAAAAAAATTAGCCGGGCGTGGTGGCGGGTGCCTGTAGTCCCAGCTACTTGGAGAGGCTGAGGCAGGAGAATGGCGTGAACCCGGGAGGCGGAGCTTGCAGTGAGCCGAGATCGCGCCACTGCACTCCAGCCTGGGCGACAGAGCGAGACTCCGTCTCAAAAAAAAAAAAAAAAAAAAAAAAAAGTGCTCGAAAAGTCCACTTGCAGATTCTACAAAAAGAGTGTTTCCAAAGTGCTGAATCAAAAGAAAGGTCAACTCTGTGAGATGAATGCACAGATCAGAAAGAAGTTTCACCAAATGCTTCTGGTAGTTTTTATGTGAAGATATTTCCTTTTTCACCATAGGCCCAGAAGAGCTAAAATGTCCACTTGCATATATTACAAAAAGAGTGTTTCAAAACTGCTCCATGACAATAAAGGTTCAACTCTGGGAGACGAATGCACAGATCACCAAGAAGTTTCTAGGAATTCCTCCCTCTAGTTTTTATTTGAAGATACTTTCTCTTCTACTATAGGCCATAGAAGTCTCCAAATATGCAATGGCAGATTCTACAAAAAAGTGTTTCAAAACGGCTCAATCAAAAGAAAGGTTAAACTTGGAGTGAGCAATGCAGACATAACAAGGAAGTTTGCCAGAATACTTCTGTGTAGTTTTTATGTGGAGGTATTTCCTTTTTCACCCTAGGCCTCAAAGCTCTCCAAATGTCCAGTTGCACATTCTACAAAAAGAGTGTTTCAAACCTGCTCAATCAAAAAAAAGGTTCAACTCTGTGAGACAAATGCACAGATCAAAAAGAAGTTTCTCAGAATTCTTCTACCTAGTTTTTATTTGAAGATATTTCCTTTTCTACTATAGGCTGCAGCGCTCTCCAAATATCCAATGGTAGATACTACAAAAAGAGTCTTTCAAAACTGCTCAATCCAAAGAAATGTTCAACTCTGAGTGAGGAATGCACACATAAGACGGAGGTTTGTCAGAATGCTTCTGTGTTGTTTTTATGAGGAGATATTTCCTTTTTCACCATAGGCCGCAAAGTGTTCCAAATGTCCACTTGCAGATTCTACACAAGGAGTGTTTCAAAACTGCTCAATCAAAAGAAAGGTTCAACACTGTGAGATGAATGCACAGATCAGGAAGAAGTTCCACAGAATGCTTCTGTGTAGTTTTTATGTGAAGATATTTCCCTTTACACCATAGGACTCATAGTGCACCAAATGTCCACTTGCAGGTTCTACAAAAAGAGTGTTTCAAGGCTGCTCAATCGAAAGAAAGGTTCAACTCTGTGGGACGAATGCACAGAACACAAAGTAGTTTCTCAGAATTCTTCTTTCTAATTTTTATATGAAGATATTTCCTTTCCCAATATAGGCCGCAAAGCTCTCCAAATATCCAATGTCAGATTCTACAAAAACAGTGTTTGAAAACGGCTCAATCAAAAGAAAAGTTAAACTCTGAGTGAGGAATGCACACAGAACAAGGAAGTTTGTCAGAATGCTTCTGTGTAGTTTTAATGTGGAGATATTTCCTTTTTCACCATAGGCCTCAAAGTACTCCAAATGTCCACTTGCAGATTCTACAAAAAGTGTGTTTCAAAACTGCTCAATCAAAACAAAGGTTGAATTCTGTGTGATGAATGCACAGATCAGAAAGAACTTTCGTAGAATGCTACTGTGTAGTTTTTATGTGAAGATATTTCCTTTTTCACCATAGGCGTCAAAGAGCTCCAAATGTCCACCGGCAGAATTTACAAAAAGAGCATTTCACAACTGCTCAATCAAAAGAACGGTTAAATTCTGTGAGATGAATGCAGATATCACAAGGAAATTTCTCAGAATTCTTCTGTGTAGTTTTTTTTTTTGTTTTTTGTTTGTTATTTGATCTTTATTTTATGTCAGGTGCTAGTTTAAATTAATTTTTTTATTATTATACTTTAGGTTTTAGGGTACATGTGCACAATGTGCAGGTTTGTTACATATGTATCCATGTGCCATGTTGTTTTGCTGCACCCATTAACTCGTCATTTAGCATTAGGTATATCTCATAATGCTGTCCCTGCCCCCCGCCACAACAGTCCCTGGAGTGTGATATTCCCCTTCCTGTGTCCATGTGTTCTCATTGTTCAATTCCCACCTATGCGTGAGAACATGTGGTGTTTGGTTTTTTGTCCTAATGATAGTTTACTGAGAAGGATGTTTTCCAGTTTCATCCATGTCCCTACAAAGGACATGAACTCATCAGTTTTTATGGCTGCATAGTATTCCATGGTGTATATGTGCCACATTTTCTTAATCCAGCCTATCGTTGTTGGTCATTTGGGTTGGTTCCCACTCTTTGCTATTGTGAATAGTGCCACAATAAACATACGTGTGTATGTGTCTTTATAGGAGCATGATTTATAATCCTTGGGGTATATACTCAGTAATGGGATGGCTGGTCAAATGGTATTTCTAGTTCTAGATCCCTGAGGAATCGCCACACTGACTTCCACAATGGTTGAACTAGTTTACAGTCCCACCAACAGTGTAAAAGTGTTCCTATTTCTCCACATCCTCTCCAGCAGCTGTTGTTTCCTGACTTTTTAATGATGGCCATTCTATCTGGTGTGAGATGATATCTCATTGTGGTTTTGATTTGCATTTCTCTGATGGCCAGTGGTGACGAGCATTTTTTCATGTGTTTTTTGGCTGCATAAATGTCTTCCTTTGAGAAGTGTCTGTTCATGTCCTTCGCCCACTTCTTGATGGGGTTGTTTGTTTTTTTCTTGTAAATTTGTTTGCGTTCATTGTAGATTCTGGATATTAGCCCTTTGTCAGATGAGTAGGTTGCAAAAATTTTCTCCCATTCTGTAGGTTGCCTGTTCACTGTGATGGTAGTTTCTTTTGCTGTGCAGAAGCTCTTTAGTTTGATTAGATCCCATTTGTCAATTTTGGCTTTGTTGCCATTGCTTTTGGTGTTTTAGACATCAATTCCTTGCCCAAGTCTATGTCCTGAATGGTATTGCTTAAGTTTTCTTGCAGGATTTTAATGGTTTTAGGTCTAACATTTAAGTCTTTAATCCATCTTGAATTAATTTTTGTATAAGGTGTAAGGAAGGGATCCAGTTTCACCTTTCTCCATATGGCTGGCCAGTTTTCCCAGCACCATTTATTAAATACGGAATCCTTTCCCCATTTCTTGTTTTTGTCAGGTTTGTCAAAGATCAGATAGTTGTAGATATGCAGCATTATTTCTGAGGGCTCTGTTCTGTTCTATTGATCAATGTCTTTGTTGTGGTACCAGTACCATGCTGTTTTGGTTACTGTAGCCTTGTAGTATAGTTTGAAGTCAGGTAGTGTGATGTTTCCAGCTTTGTTCTTTTGGCTTAGGATTGACTTGGCGGTGTGGGCTCTTTTTTGGTTCCATATGAACTTTAAAGTAGTTTTTTCCAATTCTGTGAAGAAAGTCATTATTAGCTTGATGGCGATGGCATTGAATCTATCAATTACCTTGGGCAGTATGACCATTTTCATGATATTGATTCTTCCAACCCATGAGCATGGAATGTTCTTCCATTTGTTTGTATTGTCTTTTATTTCACTGAGCAGTGGTTTGTAGTTCTCCTTGAAGAGGTCCTTCACATCCCTTGTAAGTTGGATTCCTAGGTATTTTATTCTCTTTGAAGCAATTGTGAATGGAAGTTCACTCATGATTTGGCTCTCTGTTTGTCTGTGATTGGTGTACAAGAATGCTTGTGATTTTTGTACATTGATTATGTATCCTGAGACTTTGCTGAAGTTGCTAATCAGCTTAAGGAGATTTTGGGCTGAGACAATGGGATTTTCTAGATATACAATCATGTCATCTGCAAACAGGGACAATTTGACTTCCTCTTTTCCTAATTGAATACCCTTTATTTCCTTCTCCTGCCTGATTGCTCTGGCCAGAACTTCCAGCACTATGTTGAATAGGGGCAGTGAGAGAGGGCATCCCTGTCTTGTGCCAGTTTTCAGGGGGAATGCTTCCAGTTTTTGCCCATTCAGTATGATATTGGCTGTGGGTTTATCATAGATAGCTCTTATTATTTCGAGATACGTCCCATCAATACCTAATTTATTGAGAGTTTTTAGCATGAGTGGTTGTTGAATTTTGTCAAAGGCCGTTTCTGCATCTATTGAGATAATCATGTGGTTTTTGTCTTTGGTTCTGTTTATATGCTGGATTACATTTATTGATTTGCATATGTTGAACCAGCCTTGCATCCCAGGGATGAAGCCCACTTGATCATGGTGGATAAGCTTTTTGATGTGCTGCTGGATTCGGTTTGCCAGTATTTTATTGAGGATTTTTGCATCAATGTTCATCAAGGATATTGGTCTCAAATTCTCTTTTTTGGTTGCGTCTCTGCCTGGATTTGGTATCAGGATGATGCTGGCTTCATAAAATGTGTTAGGGAGGATTCCCTCTTTTTCTATCAATTGGAATAGTTTCAGAAGGAATGGTACCAGTTCCTCCTTGTACCTCTGGTAGAATTCGGCTGTGAATCCATCAGGCCCTGGATTCTTTTTGGTTGGTAAGCTATTGATTATTGCCACAATTTCAGAGCCTGTTATTGGTCTATTCAGAGATTCGACTTCTTCCTGATTTAGTCTTGGGAGGGTGTATTTGTCAAGATATTTATCCATTTCTTCTAGATTTTCTACTTTATTTGCGTAGAGGTGTTTGTAGCATTCTCTGATGGTAGATTGTATTTCTGTGGGATCAGTGGTGATATCCCCTTTTTCATTTTTTATTGCATCTATTTGATTCTTCTCTCTTTTCTTCTTTATTAGTCTTGCTAGCGGTCTATCAATTTTGTTGATCTTCTCAAAAAACCAGCTCCTGGATTCATTAATTTTTTGAAGGGTTTTTTGTGTCTCTATTTCCTTCAGTTCTGCTCTGATTTTAGTTATTTCTAACCTTCTGCTAGCTTTTGAATGTGTTTGCTCTTGCTTTTCTAGTTCTTTTAATTGTGATGTTAGGGTGTCAATTTTTGATCTTTCCTGCTTTCCCTTGTGGACATTTAGTGCTATAAATTTCCCTCTTCACACTGCTTTGAATGTGTCCCAGAGATTCAGGTATGTTGTGTCTTTGTTCTCGTTGGTTTCAAAGAACATCTTTATTTCTGCCTTCATTTCATTATGTACCCAATAGTCATTCAGGAGCAGGTTGTTCAGTTTCCATGTAGTTGAGCGGTTTTGAGTGAGTTTTTTAATCCTGAGTTCTAGTTTGATTGCACTGTGGTCTGAGAGACTGTTTGTTATAATTTCTGTTCTTTGACATTTGCTGAGGAGAGCTTTACTTCTAACTATGTGGTCAATTTTGGAATAGGTGTGGTGTGGCGCTGAAAAAAATGTATATCCTGTTGATTTGGGGTGGAGAGTTCTGTAGATGTCTATTAGGTCCACTTTGTTTAGAGCTGAGTTCAATTCCCGGATATCCTTGTTAACTTTCTGTCTCGTTGATCTATCTAATGTTGACAGTGGGGTGTTAAAATCTCCCATTATTATTGTGTGGGAGTTTAAGTCCCTTTGTAGGTCACTCAGGACTTGCTTTATGAATCTGGGTGCTCCTGTGTTGGGTGCATATATATTTATGATAGTTAGCTCTTCTTGTTGAATTGATCCCTTTACCATTATGTAATGGCCTTCTTTGTCTCTTTTGATCTTGTTGGTTTAAAGTCTATTTTATCAGAGACTAGGATTGCAACCCCTGCCTTTTTTTGTTTTCCATTTGCTTGATAGATCTTCCCCCATCCCTTTATTTTGAGTCTATGTGTGTCTCTGCATGTGAGATGCGTTTCCTGAATACAGCACACTGATTGGTCCTGAGTCCTTATCCAACTTGCCAGTCTGTGTCTTTTAATTGGAGCATTTAGCCCATTTACATTTAACGTTGATATTATTATGTGTGAATCTGATCCTGTCATTATGATGTTAGTTGGTTACTTTGCTCATTAGTTGATGCAGTTTCTACATAGCCTCGATGGTCTTTACAATTTGGCATGTTTTTGCAGTGGCTGGTACCGGTTGTTCCTTTCCATGTTTAGTGCTTCCTTCAGGAGCTCTTTTAGGGCTGGCCTGGTGGTGACAAAATCACTCAGCGTTTGCTTGTCTGTAAAGTATTTTATTTCTCCTTCACTTATGAAGCTTAGTTTGGCTGGATAGGAAATTCTGGGTTGAAAATTCTTTTCTTTAAGAATGTTGATTATCGGCCCCCACTCTCTTCTGGGTTGTAGAGTTTCTGCCAAGAGATCAGCTGTTAGTCTGATGGGCTTCCCTTTGTGGGTAACCCGACCTTTCTCTCTGGCTGCCCTTAACATTTTTTCTTTCATTTCAACTTTGGTGAATCTGACAATTAGGTGTCTTGGAGTTGCCCTTCTCGAGGAGTATCTTTGTGGCGTTCTCTGTATTTCCTGAATCTGAATGTTGGCCTGCCTTGCTAGATTGAGGAAGTTCTCCTGGATAATATCTTGCAGAGTGTTTTCCAACTTGGTTCCATTCTCCCCATCATTTTCAGGTACACCAATCAGACGTAGGTTTGGTCGTTTCACGTAGTCCCAAATTTCTTGGAGGCTTTGTTCATTTCTTTTTATTCTTTTTTCTCTAGACTTCCCTTCTCTCTTCATTTCATTCATTTCATCTTCCATCAGCGATACCCTTTCTTCCAGTTGATCGCATCTGCTACTGAGGCTTCTGCAATCTTTGCATAGTTCTCAAAACTTGGCTTTCAGCTCCATCATCTCCTTTAAGCCCTTCTCTCCATTGGTTATTCTAGTTATCCATTCTTCTAATTTTTTTTCAAAGTTTTTAACGTCTTTGCTATTGTTTTGAATTTCCTCCCGTAGCTCAGAGTAGTTTGATCGTCTGATGCCGTCTTCTCTCAACTCGTCAATGTCATCCACCATCCAGCTTTGTTCCATTGCTGGTGAGGAACTGCGTTCCTTTGGAGGAGGAGAGGTGCTCTGCTTTTTAGAGTTTCCAGTTTTTCTGCTCTGTTTTTTCCCCATTTTTGTGGTTTTATCTACTTTTGGTCTTTGATGATGGTGATGTACAGATGGGTTTTTGGTGTGGTCCTTCCTGTTTGTTAGTTTTCCTTCTACCAGAGAGCACCCTCAGCTGCAGGTCTGTTGGAGTTTACTAGAGGTCCACTCCAGACCCTGTTTGGCTGGGTGTCAGCAGTGGTGGCTGCAGAACAGCGGATTTTTGTGACACCACAAATTCAGATGTCTGATAGTTCCTCTGGAAGTTTTGTCTCAGAGGAGTACCCGGCCGAGTGAGGTGTCAGTCTGTTTCTACTGGGTGGTGCCTCCCAGTTAGGCTGCTCAGGGGTGAGGGACCCACTTTAGGAGGCAGTCTGTCCGTTCTCAGATCTCCAGCTGCGTGCTGGGAGAACCACTACTCTCTTCAAAGCTGTCAGTCACACAGGGACTTTTAAGTCTCTGGAGATTCCTGCTGACTTTTTGTTTGTCTGTGCCCTGCCCCCAGAGGTGGAGCCTACAGAGGCAGGCAGGCCTCCTTGAGCTGTGGTGGGCTCCACCCAGTTCGAGTTTCCTGGCTGCTTTGTTTACCTAAGCAAGCCTGGGCAATGGTGGGTGCCCGTCCCCCAGGCTCGCTGCCACCTTGCAGCTTGATCTCAGACTGCTGTGCTAGCAATCAGTGAGACTCCGTTGGCATAGGACCCTCCGAGCCAGGTGCAGGACACCATCTCCTAGTGTGCCGTTTTCCAGGCCCGTTGGGAAAGTGCAGTATGAGGGTGGGACTGAGCCGATTTTCCGTGTGCTGTCTGTTACCCCTTTCTTTGACTAGGAAAGGGAACTCCCTGACCCCTTGCACCTCCCGAATGAGGCAGTGCCTCGCCCTGCTTCAGCTCATGCACAGTGCACTTCACCGACTGTCCTGCACCCACTGTTTGGCACTCCCTAGTGAGATGAAACTGGTACCTCAAGCAGAAATGCAGAAATCACCAGTCTTCTGTGACACTCGGGCTGGGAGCTGGAGACCGGAGCTGTTCCTATTTGGCCATCTTGGCTCCACCCCCTAAATTCAAAGCGCTCCAAATTTCAACTTGCAGATTGTGCAAAAAGAGTGTTTCAAAACTGCTCAATCAAAAGAAAGTTTCAACTCTGTGACATGAACGCACAGATCAGAAACAAGTTTCGCATAATGCTTCTGTGTAGTTTTTATGTGAAGATATTTCCTTTTTCCCCATAGGCCTCAAGGCGCTCCAAACACACAATAGCAGATTCTACACAAAGCTTGTTTCAAAACTTCTCAATCAAAAAAATGGTTCAGCTCTGTGAGATGAATGCACAGATCAGAAAGAAGTTTCACAGAATGCTTCTGTGTAGTTTTTATATGAAGATATTTCCTTTTTCACCTTTGCTTCAAAGGGCTCAAAATGTCCACTTGCTGATTCGAAAAAAAGAGTGTTTCAAAACAGCTAAATCAAAAGAAACGTTCAACTCTGTGAGATGAATGCACAGATCAGAAAGAAGTTTCACAGAATGCTTCTGTGTAGTTTTTATTTGAAGATATTTCCTTTTTCACCATAGGCCTCAAAGCGAGCCAAGTGTCCACTTGCAGATTCTGCAAAAAGACCATGTCAAAACTGCTCTATCAAAAGAAAGGTTCAACTCTCTGAGATGAATGCAAAGATCACAAGGAATTTTCACAGAATTCTTCTATGCAGGTTTTAAGTAAAGATATTTCCTTTTTCACAATAGGCCTCAAAGTGCTCCAAATGTCCACATGCAGTTTCGACAGAAAGAGCACCTCAAAAGTGCTCAATCAAAAGAAAGGTTCAAGTCTTTGAGATGAATGCACAGATCAGAAAGAAGTTTCACAGAATGCTTCTGTGTAGTTTTTATGTGAAGGTATTTCCTTTTTCACCTTTGCTTCAAAGCACTCAAAATGTCTACTTGCTGATTCGAAAAAAAGAGTGTTTCAAAACAGCCAAATCAAAAAAAGGTTCAACTCTGTGAGATGAATGCACAGATCAGAAACAAGTTTCACAGAATGCTTCTGTGTAGTTTTTATTTGAAGATATTTCCTTTTTCACCATAGTCCTCAAAGCACTCCAAATGTCCACTTGGCAGATACTACAAAAAGAGTATTTCAAAATTCCTGAATAAAAGAAAAGTTCAACTCTGTGACATGAACGCACACATCAGAAAGAGGTGTCACAAAATGCTTCAGTGTAATTATTATGTGAAGGTATTTCGCTTTTCACCATAAGCCTCAAAGCATTCCAAATGTCCACTTGCAGATTCTACAAAAAGGGTATTTCAAAACTGCTGAATGAAAAGAAAGGTTCAAATCTGTGAGATGAATGCACAGATAAGAAAGAGATTTCACAGAATGTTTCTGTGCAGTTTTTATGTGAAGATATTTCCTTTTTCACCATAGGCTTCAAAGCGCTCCAAATGTCCACTAGCAGATTCTGCAAAAAGAGTGTTTCAAAACTGCTCAATCAAAAGAAAGTTTCAACTCTTTGACATGAATACACAGATCAGAAACAAGTTACGCAGAATGCTTCTGTGTAGTTTTTATTTGAAGATATTTCCTTTTCCACCATAGGACTCAAGGCGCTCCAAACATACAATAGGAGATTCTACACAAAGGTTGTTTCAAAACTTCTCAATCGAAAAAATGGTTCAGCTCTGTGAGATGAATGCAATGATCAGAAAGAAGTTTCACAGAATGCTTCTGTGTAGTTTTTATTTGAAGATATTTCGTTTTCACCATAGGCCTCAAAGCGAGCCAAGTGTCCACTTGCAGATTCTGCAAAAAGACTATGTCAAAACTGCTCAATCAAAAGAAAGGTTCAACTCTGTGAGATGAATGCAAAGATCACAAGGAATTTTCGCAGAATGTTTCTATGCAGGTTTTAAGTTATTTCCTTTTTCACAATAGGCCTCAATGTGCTCCAAATATCCACATGCAGTTTTGACAGAACGAGTGCCTCAGAAGTGCTCAATCAAAAGAAAGATTCAAGTCTTTGAGATGAATGCACAGATCAGAAAGAAGTTTCACAGAATGCTTCTGTGTAGTTTTTATGTGAAGATATTTCCTTTTACACCTTTGCTTCAAAGGGCTCAAAATGTCCACATGCTGGTTCGAAAAAAAGAGTGTTTCAAAACAGCTAAATCAAAAGAAACGTTCAACTCTGTGAGATGAATACACAGATCAGAAACAAGTTTCACAGAATGCTTCTGCGTAGTTTTTATTTGAAAATATTTCCTTTGTCACCATTGGCCTCAAAGCGTTCCAAATGTCCACTTGCAGAATCTACAAAATGAGTGTTTCAAAGCTGCTCAATCAAAAGAAATGTTCAATTCGGTGAGATGAATGCACAGATCATAAAGAAGTTTCACAGAATGTTTCTGTGTAGTTTTTATGTGAAGGTATTTCCTTGTTCACGATAGGCCACAGTGCACTCTAAATGTCAACTTGCAGATTATTCAAAAAGAGTGTTTCAAAACTGCTCAATCAAAAGAAAGTTTCAACTCTGTGATACAAAGGCACAGATCAGAAACAAATTTCACAGAATGCTTCTGTGTAGTTTTTATGTGAGGATATTTCTTTTTTCACCATAGTCCTCAAAGCGTTCCAAATGTCCACTTGCAGAATCTACAAAATGAGTGTTTCAAAACTGCTCAGTCAAAAGAAATGTTCAAGTCTGTGAGATGAATGCACAGATCAGAAAGAAGTTTCACAGAATGCTTCTGTGTAGTTTTTATGTGAAGGTATTTCCTTTTTCACCATAGGCCTTAATGCACTCCAAATGTCTACTCTCAGAATCTCCAAAAAGAGTGTTTCAAAACTGATCAATCAAAAAAAGTTTCAACTCTGTGATATGAATGCACAGATCAGAAACAAGTTTCGCAGAATGCTTCTGTGTAGTTTTTATGTGAAGATATTTCCTTTTTCACCATAGGCCTCAACACGTTCCAAATGTCCACTTGCAGATTCTACAAAATGAGTGTATCAAAACTGCTCAATCAAAAGAAAGGTTCAACTCTGAGAGATGAATGCACAGATCAGAAAGAAGTTTCCCAGAATGCTTCTGTGTAATTTTTATATGAAGATATTTCATTTTATACCATAGGCCTCAAAGCGCTCCAAATGTCCACTTGTCGATTCTGCAACAAGAGTGTTTCGAAACTGCTCAAAGAAAAGTTCAACAGTCTGACATGAATGCACACATCAGGAAGAGATTTCACAAATTACTTCAGTGTAGTTTTTATGTGAAGGTATTTTCTTTTTCACCATAATCCGGAAAGTGTTTCAAATATCCACTTGTAGATTCTACAAAGAGAGTGTTTCAAAACTGCTGAATCGAAAGAAAGGATCAACACTGTGAGATGAATGCACGAATGAAAGAAGTTTCACAGAACGCTTCTGTGTAGTTTTTATGTGAAGATATTTCCTTTTTCACCATAAGCGTCAAAGCGCTCCAAATGTCCTCTTGCAGATTCTTCAAAAAGAGCTTTTCAAAACTGCTAAATCAAAAGAAAGTTTCAACTCTGTGATGTGAATGCACAGTTCAGAAACAAGTTTCCCAGAATGCTTCTGTGTAGTTTTAATGTGAGGATATTTCCTTTTTCACCATAGGCATCAAAGCGTTCCAAATGTTGACTTGCAGATTCTACAAAATGAGGGTTTCAAAACTGTGGAATCAAAAGAAAGGTTCAACTCTGTGAGTTGAATGCACAGATCAGAAAGAGATTGCACAGAATGCTTTTGTGTAGTTTTTATGTGAAGATATTTCCTTTTTCACCATACGCCTCAACGCACTCCAAATGTCCACTTTTTGATTCTGCAAAAAGAGTGTTTCAAAACTGCTCAATCAGAAGAATGGCTCAACTCTGTGAGATGAATTCACAGACCAGAAGGAATTTTTGCAGAATGCTTCTGTGTAGTTTTTAACTTAAGATATTTCCATTTTCACAATAGGCCTCAAAGTGCTCCAAATATCCACATGCAGTTTCGATGGAAAGAGCGCTTTAGAACTGCTCAATCAAAGGAAAGGTTCATCTCCTTGAGATGAATGCACAGATCAGAAAGAAGTTTCACAGAATGCTTCTGTGTAGTTTTTATGTGAAGATATTTCCTTTTTCACCTTTGGCCTCAAATCGCTTGAAATGTCCACTTGCTGAGTCGAAAAAAGAGTGTTTCAAAACTGCGCAATCAAAAGAAAGATTCAACTCTGTGAGATGAATGCGCAGTTAAGAAAGAAGTTTCACAGAATGCTACTGTGTAGTTTTTATTTGAATATATTTCCTTTTTCACCATAGTCTTCAAAGGACTCCAAACGTCCACTTGGCAGGTACTACAGAAAGAGTGTTTCAAAATTCCTGAATCAAAGAAAAGTTCAACTCTGTGACAT
Organism: Nomascus leucogenys; assembly: GCF_006542625.1. Classification (NCBI taxonomy): domain Eukaryota; kingdom Metazoa; phylum Chordata; class Mammalia; order Primates; family Hylobatidae; genus Nomascus; species Nomascus leucogenys. The sequence continues at coordinate 39,398,338 of NC_044398.1, read as the reverse complement.
GAATGTACTCATCAGAGAGAGGTTTCACAAAATGTTTCAGTGTAGTTTTTATTTGAAGGTATTTTGTCTTTCACCATAAGCCTCAAAACATTCCAAATGTCCACTTGCAGATACTACAAAAAGAGTGTTTCAAAACTGCTGCATCAAAAGAAAGTTTCAATTCTGTGAGATGAATACACAGATCAGAAATAGATTTCACAGAATGTTTCTGTGTAGTTTCTATGGGAAGATATTTCCTTTTTCACCGTAGGCCTCAAAGCGCTCCAAATGTCCACTTGCAGATACTGCAAAAACAGTGTTTCAAAACTACTCAATCAAAAGAAAGCTTCACGTATGTGACAGGAATGCAAAGATCAGAAAGAAGTTTCTCAGAATGCTTCTGTGTAGTTTTAATGTGAAGATATTTCCTTTTTCCCCATTGGCCTCAATGCGCTAAAATTGTCCACTTGCAGATTATACAAAATGAGTGTTTTCAAATTCTTCAATCAAACGAAAGGTTCAACTCTGTGTGATGAATGGAAAGATCAGAAAGAAGTTTCCTGGACTCCTTCTGTGGAGTTTTTATGGGAAGATAATTCCTTTTTCACGATAGGCCACAAATACCTACAGATATCCATTTGCAGATTCTACAAAAAGAGTGTTTCAAATCTGCTAAATCAAAAGAAAGTTTCAACTCGGTGAGATGAATGCAGAGATCAGAAGGAAGTTTCTGAGGATGCTTCTCTGTAGTTTTTATTAGAGGATATTCACTTTTGCACTATAGGCCTCTTAGCGCTCCGATTGTCCACTTGCAGTTTCTACAGAAAGAGTGTTTCAGAACTCCTCAATCAAAAGTAAGGTTCAACTCTGTTAGTTGAATTCACAGATCAGAAAGAAGTTTCACAGAATACTTTTCTGTAGTTTTTATTTGAAGATATTACTTTTTCCACTATAGGCCTCTTTTGAGCTCCGAATATCCACTTGCAGTTTCTACAGAAAGAGTGTTTCAGAACTCCTCAATCAAAAGTAAGGCTCAACTCTGTTAGTTGAATGCACACACCAGAGAGAATTTCACAGAATTCTTCAGTGTAGTTTTTATTTGAAGACATTCCTTTTTCCACTATAGGCCTCTTAGTGCTCCGAATGTCCACTTGCAGTTTCTACAGAAAGAGTGTTTCAGAACTCGTCAATCAACAGTAATGTTCAACTCTGTTAGTTGAACGCACAGATCAGAAAGAAGTTTCACAGAATGCTTCTGTGTAGTTTTGATTTCAAGATATTCCTTTTTCCACTATAGGCCTCTTAGTGCTCCGAATTTCCTCTTGAAGTTTCTACAGAAAGAGTGTTTCAGAACTCCTCAATCAAAAGTAAGGTTGAACTCTTTTAGTTTAATGCACAGATCAGAAAGTACTTTCACAGTATTCTTCTGTGTAGTTTTTATTTGAAGATATTGCTTTTTCCACTACATGACTCTTAGCGCTCCGATTGTCCACCTGCAGTTTCAACAGAAAGAGGCTTTCAAGGCTCCTCAATCAGAAGTAAGACTCAATTCTGTTAGTTGAAAGCACAGATCCGAAAGAAGTTTCGCAGAATGCTTCTGTGTAGGTTTTATTTGAAGATATTCCTTTTTGCACTATAGGCCTCATAGCTCTCCGAATGTCCACTTGCAGTTTCTACAGAAAGTGTGTTTCAAAGCTCCTCAATCAAAAGTAGGGTTCAACTCTGTTATTTGAATGCACAGATCAGAAAGAAGTTTTGCATAATGCTTCTGTGTAGTTTTTATTTGAAGATATTCCTTTTTGCACCATAGGCCTCATAGCTATCCGAATGTCCACTTGCAGATTCTACAGAAAGAGTGTTTCAAAATTCCTCAATCAAAAGTACGGTTCAATTCTGTCAGTTGAATGCACAGATCACAAAGAAGTTTCACAGAATTCTTCAGTGTAGTTTTACTTGAAGATAATCCTTTTTCCTCTACAGGCCTCTTAGCGCTCAGAATGTCCACTTGCAGTTTCTACAGAAAGAGTGTGTTAAAACTCCTCAATCAAAAGCAAGGTTCAACTCTGTTAGTTGAATGAACAGATCAGAGAGAAGTTGCACAGAATGCTTATGTGTAGTTTTTCTTTGAAGATATTCCTTTTTCCACTATAGGCCTCTTAGCGCTCTGATTGTCCACTTGCAGTTTCCACAGAAATTGTGTTTCAAAACTCCTCCATCAGAATTATGGTTGAAGTCTCTTAGTTGAATGCAGATATCAGAAAGAAGTTTTACAGAATGCTTCTGTGTAGTTTTTATTTGAAGATATTCGTTTTTCCACTACAGGCCTCTCTGCCCTCAGATTATCCACTTGCGGTTTCTATAGAAAGAGTGTTTCAGAACTCCTCAATCAAAAGTAAGGTCAACTCTGTTAGCTGAATTCGCGGATCAGAAAGAAGTTTCACAGAATGCTTCTGGGTAGTTTTTATTTGAAGTTATTCCTTTTTGCAATAGAGGCCTCTTAGCGCTCCGAATGTCCACTTGCACTTTCTACAGAAACAGTGTTTCAAAGCTCCTCAATCAAAACTAAGGTTCAACTCTGTTAGTGGAATGCACAGATCAGAAAGAAGTTTCACAGAATGCTTCTCTGTAGTTTTTATTTGAAGATATTCCTTTTTGCACTATAGACCTCTTAGCCCTCTGATTGTCCACTTTCAGTTTCTACAGAAAGAGTGTTGCAGAACTCCTCAATCAAAAGTAAGGTTCAACTCTGTAAGTTGAATGCACAGATCTGAAGGAAGTTTCGCAGAATGATTCTGTGTAGTTTTTATTTGAAGACATTCTTTTTCCACTATAGGCCTCTTAGTGCTCCTAATGTCCCCTTGCAGTTCCTACAGAAAGAGTGTTGCAGAACTCCCCAATCAAAAGTAATGTTCAATTCTGTAGGTAGAATGCACACATCAGAACGATGTTTCACAGAATACTTCTGTGTAGTTTTTATTGGACCATATTTCTTTTTCCACTAGAGGACTCTTAGCCATCTGAATGTCCACTTGCAGTTTCTACAGAAAGAGTGTTTCAAAACTCCTCAATCAAAAGTAAGGTTCAACTCTGTTAGTTGAATAAACAGATCAGAAAGAAGTTTCACAGAATGCTTCTTGGTAGTTTTTATTTGAAGATATTCCTTTTTCCACTATAGGCCCGTTAGCACTCGGAATGTCCACTTACAGTTTCTCCAGAAAGAGTGTTTCAAATCTCCTCAATCAAAAGTAAGGTTCAACTGTGTTAGTTGAATGCACAGATCAGAAAGAAGTTTCACAGAATGCTTCTGTGTAGTTTTTATTTGAAGATATTCCTCTTTCCACTCCATGCCTATTAGCGCTCCAATTGTCCACCTGCAGTTTCAACAGAAAGAGGGTTTCAAAACTCCCCAGTCAGAAGTAAGGTTCAACTCTGTTAGTTGAATGCACAGATCAAAAAGTAGTTTTGCAGAATGCTTCTGTGTAGTTTTTATTTGAAGTTATCCCTTTTTGCACTATAGGCCTCATAGTTCTCAGAATTTCCACTCTCAGTTTGTACAGAAAGAGTGTTTCAAAACTCCTCAATCAAAAGTAGGTTCAACTATGTAAGCTGAATGCACAGATCAGAAAGTAGTTTCACAGAATGCTTCTGTGTAGTTTTTATTTGAGGATATTCCTTTTTGCACTATAGGCCTCTTAGCGCTCTGAATATCCACTTGCAGTTTCCACAGAAAGTGTGTTTCAAAACTCCTCCATCAAAACTAAGGTTCAACTCTCTTAGTTCAATGCTCATATCAGAAAGAAGTTTCACAGAATGCTTCTGTGTAGTCTTTATTTGAAGATATTCCTTTTTGTTCTACAGGCCTCTTAGCACTCCATATGTCCACTTGCAGTTTCTACAAAAAGAGTGTTTCAGAGCTCCTCAATCAAACATAGGCTTCAACATTTTTAGTTGAATGCACAAATCAGAAAGAAGTTTCACAGAATGCTTCTGTGTAGTTTTAATTGAAGACAATCCTTTTTCCACTAAAGGCTACTTAGCGCTCCGAATGTCCACTTGCAGTCTCTACAGAAATTGTTCCAGAACTCCTGAATCAAAAGTAAGGTTCAACTCTGTTAGTTGAATGCACAGATCAGAAAAAATTTCACAGAATCCTTCTGTGTAGTTTTTATTTGAAGATATACCTTTTTCCACTATTGCCCTCTTACCGCTCCGAATTTCCACTTGCAGTCTCTACAGAAAGAGTGTTTCAGAACTCCTCCATCAAAAGTAAGGTTCAACTCTTTTAGTTGAATGCACAGATCAGAAAGAAATATCACAGATTGCTTCTGTGTAGTTTTTATTTGAAGATGTCTCTTTTTCCACTATAAGCCTCTTTGGGCTCTGTATGTCCACTTGCAGTTTCTACAGAAAGAGTGTTTCAGAACTGCTCAATCAAAGGTATGGTACAACTCTGTTAGATGAATGCACAGATCTGAAAGACGTTTCGCAGAATGCTTCTGTGTAGTTTTTATTTGAAGATATTCCTTTTTCCACTATAAGCCTCTTTGCGCTCTGTATGTCCACTTGCAGTTTCTACAGAAAGAGTGTTTCAGAACTCCTCAATCAAAATTAAGGTTCAACTTTGTTAGTTGAATGCACAGATCAGAAAGAAGCTTCACAGAATGCTTCTGTGCAGTTTTACTTGAAGATCTTCCTATTTCCACTAAACTCCTTTTAACGCTCAGATTGCCCACTTGCAGTTTCTACAGAAAGAGTTTGCTAAAACTCCTCAATCAAAAGTAAGGTTCAACTCTGTCAGTTGAATGCACAGATCAGAAAGAAGTTTCACAGAATGCTTCTGTGCAGTTTTACTTGGAGGTATTCCTTTTTCCACTACAGGCCTCTTAGCGCTCAGAATGTCCACTTGCAGTTTCTACAGAAAGAGTGTGTTAAAACTCCTCAATCAAAAGTAAGTTTCATCTCTGTTAGTTGAATGCACAGATCAGAAAGAAGTTTCACAGAATGCTTCTCTGCAGTTTTTATTTGAAGACATTCCTTTTTCCTCTATAGGCCTCTTGGCGCTCTGAATGTCCACTTGCAGTTTCTACAGAAAGAGTGTTTCAAAACTCCTCAATCAAAACTAAGGTTCAACTCTCTTAGTGGAATGCACAGATCAGAAAGGAGTTTCACAGAATTCTTCTCTGCAGTTTTTATTTGAAGACAATCCTTTTTCCTCTGTAGGCCTCCTAGCACTCCGAATGTCCAGTTTCAGTTTCTACAGAAAGAGAATTTCAGAACTCCTCAATCAAAAGAAAGGTTCAACTCTGTAAGTTCAATGCACAGATCAGAAAGAAGTTTCACAGAATGCCTCTGTGTAGTTTTCATTTGAAGACAAATTTTTTCCACTATAGGCCTCTTAGTGCTCCTAATGTGCACTTGCAGTTCCTACAGAAAGAGTGTTTCAGAACTCCTCAATCAAAAGTAAGGTTCAACTCCGTAGGTTGAATGCACACATCAGAAAGAAGTTTCACAGAGTACTTCTGTGTAGTTTTTATTTGACCATTCCTTTTTCCACTAGAGGACACTTAGCGCTCAAAATGTCCACTTGCAGTTTCTACAAAGAGTGTTTCAGAACTCCTCAATCAAAAGTAAGGTTCAACATTGTTAGCTGAATGCACAGATCAGAAAGAAGTTTCACAGAAAGCTTCTGTGTGGCTTTACTTGAAGATAATCCTTTTTCCACTAAAGGCCTCTTAGCACTCCGAATGTCCACTTGCAGTCTCTACAGAAACAGTGTTTCCGAACTCCTCAATCAAAAGTAAGGTTCAACTCTGTTAGCTGAATGCACAGATCTCAAGAAATCTCGCAGAATGTTTCTGTGTAGTTTTTATTTGAAGATATTCCTTTTTCCAATATAGGCCTCATTGCCCCCCCAATGTCCACTTGCAATTTCTATAGAAAGAGTGTTTCAGAACTCCTCAATCAAAAGTAAGTTTCAACTCTGTCAGTTGAATTCACAGATCAGAAAGAAGTTTCACAGAATGCTTTTCTGTAGTTTTTATTTGAAGATATTACATTTTTCCACTAGAGGACTCTTACCGCTCCGAATGTCCACTTGCAGTTTCTACAGAAAGAGTGTTTCAAAACTCCTCAATCAAAAGTAAGATTCAACTCTGTTAGTTGAATGCACAGATCAGAAATGAGATTCACAGAATGCTTCTGTGTAATTTTTATTTGAAGATTTTCCTTTTTCCCCTATAAGCCTCTTGGCGCTCCGAATGCCCACTTGCAGTATCTACAGAAAGAGTGTTTCAGAACTCCTCAATCCAAAGTATGGTTCAACTCTTTTAGTTGAATGAACAGATCAGAAAGAAGTCTCGCAGAATGCTTCCGTGTAGTTTTTATGTGAAGATATTCCTTTTTGCGCTACAGGCCTCTTAGAGTTAAGAATGTCCACTTGCAGTTTCTACAGAAAGAGTGTTTCAGAACTCCTCAATCCAAAGTAACGTTGAACTCTCTTAGTTGAATGCACAGATCAGAAAGAAGTTTCACAGATTGCTTCTGTGTAGTTTTTTTTTTTGAAGATATTCTTTTTCCACTATAGGCCTCTTTGCACTCTGTATGTCGACTTGCAGTTTCTACACAAAGAGTGTTTCAGAACTGCTCAAAGATAAGTTACAACTCTATAAGTTGAATGCACAGATCATTAGGAAGTTTCACAGAATGCTTCTATGTAGTTTTTATTGGAAGATATTCCTTTTTCCACTCTAGGCCTCTTAGCGCTCCGAATATCCACTTGCAGTTTCCACAGAAATTGTGTTTCAAAACTCCTCCATCAAAACTAAGGTTCAACTCTCTTAGTTCAATGCACATATCAGAAAGAAGTTGCACAGAATGCTTCTGTGTAGTTTTTATTTGAAGATATTCCTTTTTCCAATATAGGCCTCTTTGCTCTCCCAATGTCCACTTGCAATTTCTATAGAAAGAGTGTTTCAGAACTCCTCAATCAAAAGTAAGGTTCAACTCTGTTAGTTGAATTTACAGATCAGAAAGAAGTTTCACAGAATGCTTTTCTGTAGTTTTTATTTGAAGATATTACATTTTTCCACTATAGGCCTCTCAGAGCTCCGAATATCCACTTCCAGTTTCTACAGAGAGAGTGTTTCAGAACTCCTCAATCAAAAGTAAGGCTCAACTCTGTTAGTTGAATGCACGTATCAGAGAGAAGTTTCACAGAATGCATCTGTGTAATTTTTATTTGAACACATTACTTTTTCCACTATAGGCCTCTTAGTGCTCCGAATGCCCACTTGCAGTTTCTACAGAAAGAGTGTTTCAGAACTCCTCAATCAACAGTAATATTCAACTCTGTTAGTTGAACGCACAGATCAGAAAGAAGTTTAACAGAATGCTTCTGTGCAGTTTTTATTTCAAGATATTCCTTTTTCCACTATTGGCCTCTTAGCGCTCCGGATATCCTCCTGAAGTTTCTATAGATAGAGTGTTTCAAAGCTCCTCAATCAAAAGTAAGGTTGAACTCTTTTAGTTTAATGCACAGATCAGAAAGAATGTCACAGAATGCTTCTGTGTAGTTTTTATTTGAAGATATTGCTTTTTCCCCTACATGACTCTTAGCGCTCCGATTGTCCACCTGCAGTTTCAATAGAAAGAGGGTTTCAAAACTCCTCAATCAGAAGTAATGTTCAACTCTGTTAGTTGAATGCACAGATCCAAAAGAAGTTTCGCAGAATGCTTCTGTGTAGGTTTTATTTGAAGATATTACTTTTTGCACTACAGGCCACATAGCTATCCGAATGTCCACTTGCAGTTTCTACAGAAAGGGTGTTTCAAAACTCCTCAATCAATGGGAAAGTTCAACTCTGTTAGATGAATGCACAGACCAGAAAGAAGTTTCACAGAATGCTTCTGTGTAGTTTTACTTGAAGATAATCCTTTTTCCAATACAGGCCTCTTAGCGCTCAGAATGTCCACTTGGAGTTTCCACAGAAAGAGTGTGTTAAAACTCCTCAATCAAAAGTGAGGTTCAACTCTGTTAGTTGAATGCACAGATCAGAAAGAAGTTGCACAGAATGCTTCCGTGTAGTTTTTGTTTGAAGATATTCCTTTTTCCACTATGGGCCTCTTCGCGCTCCGAATGTCCACTTGCAGTTTCCACAGAAATTGTGTTTCAAAACTCTTCCATCAAAATTATGGCTCAACTCTATTAGTTGAATGCAGATATCAGAAAGTAGTTTCACAGAATGCTTCTGTGTAGTTTTTATATGAAGATATTTCTTTTTCCACTACAGGCCTCTCTGCCCCAAGATTATCCACCTGCGGTTTCTGTAGAAAAGTCTTTTGGAACTCCTCAATCAAAAGTAAGGTCAACTCTTTTAGTTGAATTCACGGATCAGAAAGAAGTTTCACTGAATGCTTGTGGGTAGTTTTTATTTGAAGTTATGCCTTTTTGCAATATAGGCCTCTTAGCGCTCGGAATGTTCACTTGCAGTTTCTACAGAAAGAGTGTTTCAAAACTCCTCAATCAATACTAACGTTCAACTCTGTTAGTGGAATTCACAGATCAGAAAGTAGTTTCACAGAATGCTTCTCTGTAGTTTTTATGTGAAGATATTCCTTTTTCCACTATAGGCCTCTTAGTGCTCCGAATGTCCACCTTAAGTTTCTACAGAAAGAGTACTTCAGAACTCCTCTATCAAAAGTAAGTTCAACTCTGTTAGTTCAATGCACAGATCAAAAAGAAGTTTCACAGATTGCTTCTGTGTAATTTTTATTTGAAGATATTCCTTTTTCCACTATAATCCGCTTTGCGCTCTGAATATCCACTTGCAGTTTCTACAGAAAGAGTGTTTCAGAACTGCTCAATCAAAGGTGCAGTAAAACTCTGTTAGTTGAATCCGCAGACCTGAAAGAAGTTTCGCAGAATGCTTCTGTGTAGTTTTTATTTGGAGACATTTTTTTTCCACTATAGGCCTCTTAGTATTCCGAATGTCCACTTGCAGTTTCTACCGAAAGAGTGTTTCAGATCTCCTGAATCTAAAGTAAGGTTCCACTCAGTTGCACACACAGATCAGAAAGAAGTTTCACAGAATGCTTCTGTGTAGTTTTTGTTTCAAGACTTTCATTTATCCACTATAGGCCTCTTAGCGCTCCGAATGTCCACTTGCAGTTTCTACAGAAAGAGTGTTTCAGAACTCCTCAATCCAAAGTAAGGTTCAACTCTGTTAGTTGAATGCACAGATCAGAAAGAAGTTTCGCAGAATGCTTCTCTGTAGTTTTTATTTGAAGCTATTCCTTTTTGCACTATAGGCCTCTTAGTGCTCCGAATGTCCACTTGCAGTTTCTTCAGAAAGAGTGTTTCAGTACTCCCCAATACAAAGTAAGGTTCAACTCTGTTAGTTGAATGCACTGATCAGAAAGAAGGGTTACAGAATGCTTCTGTATAGTTTTTGTTTGAAGATATTCCTTTTTCCACTATAAGCCTCTAGGCGCTCAGAAAGTCTACTTGCAGTTTCTACAGAAAGAGTGTTTCAGAACTGCTCATTCAAAAGTAAGGTTCAACTCTGTAAGTTGAATGCACAGATCAGAAAGTAGTTTCATAGAATGCTTCTGTGTTGTATTTATTTGAAGATATTCCTTTTTCCACTACTGGCCTCTTATCGCTCCGAATATCCACTTGCAGTTTCTACAGAAGGAGTGATGAAAAACTCCTCAATCCAAAGTAAGGTTCAACTCTGTTAGTTAAATGCACAGATCATTAAGAAGTTTCACAGAATGCTTCTATGTAGTTTTTATTGGAAGATATTCCTTTTTCCACTATAGGCCTCTTTGCACTCCTATTGTCCACTTGCAGTTCCTACAGAAAGAGTGTTTCCGAAATCCTCCATCAAAAGTAAGGTTCAACTCTGTTAGATGAATGCACACATCAAAAAGAAGTTTCACAGATTGCTACTGTGTAGTATTTATTTGAAGATATTCCTTTTTCCACTATAAGCCTCTTTGCATTCTGAAGGTCCACTTGCAGTTTATACAGAAAGGGTTTTTCAGAACTGCTCAATGAAACGTAAGGTACAACTCTGTTAGTTGAATGCACAGATCTGAAAGAAGTTTCGCAGAATGCTTCTGTGTAGTTTTTATTTGAAGATATTCTTTTTCCACTATGGGTCCCATAGCGCTCAGGATGGAACTTTTCAGTTTATAGAGAAAGAGTGTTTCAGAACTGCTCAATCAAAAGTACAGTTCAAATCTGTTGGTTAAATGCACAGAACAGAAAGTAATTTCACAGAATACTTCTGTGTAGTTTTTATTTGAGGATATTCCTTTTTCAACAATAGGCCCCTTAGCGCTCCAAATGTCCACTTGCAGTTTCTACAGAAAGAGTGTTTCAGAACTGCTCAATCAAAACTAAGCTTCAACTCTGTTAGTTGAATGCACAGAACAGAAAGAAGTTTCACAGAATACTTCTGTGTAGTTTTTATTTGAAGATATATCTTTTTCCACTGTAGGCCCCTTAGCACTCCGAGTGTCCACTTACAGTTTCTACAGAAAGTTTGTTTCAGAACTGCTCAATAAAAAGTAATCTTCAACTATTTTACTTGAATGCACAGAACAGAAAGAAGTTTCACAGAATGCTTCTGTGTAGTTTTTATTTGAACATATATCTTATTCCACTAAGGGCCCCTTAGCGCTCTGAATGTCTACTTGCAGTTCCTACAGAAAGAGTGTTTCAGAACTGCTCAATAAAAGTAAGTTTCAACACTGTTTCTTGAATGCACAGATCAGAAAGAAGTTTCACAGAATGCTTCTGTGTAGTTTTTATTTGAAGATATTCCTTTTTCCACTATGGGTCCCATAGCGCTCAGGATGGAACTTTTCAGTTTATAGAGAAAGAGTGTTTCAGAACTGCTCAATCAAAAGTACAGTTCAAATCTGTTGGTTAAATGCACAGAACAGAAAGTAATTTCACAGAATACTTCTGTGTAGTTTTTATTTGAGGATATTCCTTTTTCAACAATAGGCCCCTTAGCGCTCCAAATGTCCACTTGCAGTTTCTACAGAAAGAGTGTTTCAGAACTGCTCAATCAAAAGTAAGCTTCAACTCTGTTAGTTGAATGGACAGAACAGAAAGAAGTTTCACAGAATACTTCTGTGTAGTTTTTATTTGAGGATAATCCTTTTTCCACTCTAGGCACCTTAGCGCTCCGATTGCCCACCTGGAGTTTCTACAGAAAGAGTGTTTCAGAACTGCTCAATCAAAAGTAAGGTTCAACTCTCTCGTTGAATGCACAGAAGAGAAAAATGTTTCACAGAATGCTTCTGTGTAGTTTTTATTTGAAGATATTCCTTTTTCCACCATAGGCCCCTTAGCTCTCCGAGTTTCCACTTTCAGTTTCTACAGAAAGAGTGTTTCAGAACTGCTCAATCAAAAGTAAACATCGACACTGTTTGTTGAATGCACAGAACAGACAGAGGTTTCACAGAATGCTTCTGTGTAGTTTTTATTTGAGGATATTCCTGTTTCCACTATAGGCCCCTTAGCACTCCGATTGTCCACTTGCTGTTTCTGCAGAAAGAGTGTATCAGCACTACTCAATCAAAAGTATGGTTCAACTCTGTTAGTTGAATGCACAGAACAGAAAGAAGTTACACAGAATGCTTCTGTGTAGTTTTTATTTGAAGACATTCCTTTTTCCACTACTGGCACATTAGCGCTCCGAATGTCCACTTGCAGTTACTACAGAAAGAGTGTTTCAGAACTGCTCAATCAAAAGTAAGGTTCATCTCTGTTAGTTGAATGCACAGAATGGAAAGAAGTTTCACAGAATGCTTCTGTATAGTTTTTATTTGAGGATACTGCTTTTTCCACTATAGTCCTCTTAGCGCTCCGAATGTCCACTTGCAGTTTCTACAGAAAGAGTGTTTCAGAACTGCTCAATCAAAAGTAAGATTCAACTCTGTTAACTGAAAGCACAGAACAGAAAGAAGTTTAACAGAATGCTTCTGTGTAGTTTTTATTTGAAGACATTCCTTTTTCCACTATAGGCCCCTTGGCGCTCCGAATGTCCACTTGCAGTTTCTACAGAAAGAGAGTTTCAGAACTGCTCAATCACAACTAAGATTCAACTCTGTTAATTGAATGCACAGAACAGAAACAAATTTCACAGAATGCTTCTGTGCAGTTTTTATTTGAAGATATTCCTTTTTCCACTATAGGCGCCTTAGCACTCCGAATGTCCACTTGCAGTTTCTACAGAAAAAGTGTTTCAGAACTGCTCAATCAAAAGTCGGCTTCAAATCTGTTAGCTGAATGCACAGAACAGAAATTAGTTTCACAGAATGCTTCTGTGTAGTTCTTATTTGAAGATATTCCTTTTTCCACTATAGGCTCCTTAGCACTCCAAATGTCCACTTGCAGTTTCTACTGAAAGAGTGTTTCAGAACTGCTCTATTAAACTAAGCTTCAAATCTGTTACTTGAAAGCACTGAAGAGAAAGGAGTTTCCCAGGATGCTTCTGTGTAGTTTTTACTTGAGGATAATACTTTTTCCACTATAGGCCCCTTTGCGCTCCGAATGTGCACTTGCAGTTTCTACCAAAAGAGTGTTTCACAACTGCTCAATCAAAAGTATGGTTCAACTCTGTTAGTTGAATGCACAGAACAGAAAGTATTTCCACAGAATCTTCTGTGTAGTTTTATTTGAAGATATTACTTTTTCCACTCTTGTCCCCTTAGCGCTCCGAATGTCCACTTGCAGTTTCTACAGAAAGAGTGTTTCAGAGCTGCTCAATCAAAAGTAAGGTTCAATTCTGTTAGTTCAATGCACAGAACAGAAAGCAGTTTCACAGAATGTTTCTGTGTAGTTTTTATTTCAAGATATTCCTTTTTCCACTATAGGCCCATTAGCGCTCCGAATGTCCTCTTCCAGTTTCTACAGAAAGAGTGTTTCAGAACTGCTAAATAAAAAGTAAGGTTCAAATCTGTTAGTTGAATGCACAGAACAGAAAGAAGTTTCACAGAATGCTTCTGTGTAGTTTTCATTTGAGGATACTCCTTTTTCCACTATAGCCCCCTTAGCGCTCTGAATGTCCAGTAGCAGTTTCTACAGAAGGAGTGTTTCAGAACTGCTCAACCAAAAGTAAGGTTCAACTCTGCTAGTTGAATGCACAGAACAGAAAAAAGTTTCACAGAATGCTTCTGTGTTGTTTTTATTTGAAGATATTCCTTTTTCAACTATAGGCCCCTTAGCTCTCAGAATGTACACTTGCAGTTTCTACAGAAAGAGTGTTTTAGAACTGCTGAATCAAAAGTAAGCTACAACTCTCTTAGTTGAATGCACAGAACAGAAAGAAGTTTCACAGAATGCTTCTGTGTGGTTTTTATTTGAAGATATATCTTTTTCCACTATAGGCCCCTATGTGCTCTGAATGTCCACTTGCAGTTTCTACGGAAAGAGTGTTTCAGAACTGCTCTATCAAAAGTAAGCTTCAATTCTTTTAGTTGAATGCACAGAACAGAAAGAAGTTTCAGAGAATGCTTCTGTGCCGTTTTTATTTGAGGGTATTCCTTTTTCCACCATAGGCTCCTTAGCGCTCCGAATGTCCACTTGCGGTTTCTACAGAAAGAGGGTTTTAGAACTGCTCAATCAAAAGTAAGCTTCAAATCTGTTAGTTGAATGCACAGAACAGAAAGAAGTTTCACAGAATGCTTCTGTGTAGTTTATATGTGAAGATATTCCTTTTTCCACTACCGGCCCCTTAGCGCTCTGAATGTCCACTTGCAGTTTCTACAGAAAGAGATTTTCAGAACTGCTCAATCAAAACTAGGCTTCAACTCTGTTAGTTGAATGCACTGAACAGAAAGTAGTTTCACAGAGTGTTTCTCTGTAGTTTTTATTTTAGGATAGTCCATTTTCCACTATAGGCCCCTTAGCGCTCCACATATCCACTTGCAGTTTCTACAGAAAGAGTGTTTCAGAACTGCTCAATCAAAAGTATGTTTCAACTCCGTTAGTTGAATGCACAGAACAGGGTGGAGCCAAGATGGCCGAATAGGAACAGCTCCGGTCTCCAGCTCCCAGCCCCAGCGACACATAAGACAGGTGATTTCTGCATTTTTGCTTGAGGTACCGGTTTCATCTCACTAGGTAGTGCCTAACAGTGGGTGCAGGACATTCGGTGAAGCGCACTGTGCGTGAGCCAAAGCAGCGGGAAGCATTGCCTCACTCGGGAAGCGCAAGGGGTCAGGGAGTTCCCTTTCCTAGTCAAAGAAAGGGGAAACAGAGGGCACCTGGAATATCGGGTCAGTCCCATCCTAATACTGCGCTTTTCCAACGGGCCTGGAAAACGGCGCACTAGGAGATTGTGTCCCGCACCTGGCTCGGAGGGTCCTATGCCCACGGAGTCTCGCTGATTGCTAGCACAGCAGTCTGAGATCAAGCTGCAAGGCGGCAGCGAGGCTGGGGGTGGGGCGCCTGCCATTGCCCAGGCTTGCTTAGGTAAACAAAGCAGTCAGGAAGCTCGAACTGGGTGGAGCCCACCACAGCTCAAGGACGCCTGCCTGCGTCTGTAGGCTCCACCTCTGGGGGCAGGGCACAGACAAACAAAAACTCAGCAAGTACCTCCACAGACTTAATTGTCCCTGTCTGACTGACAGCTTTGAAGAGAGTAGTGGTTCTCCCAGCACGCAGCTGGAGATCTGAGAACGGACAGACTGCCTCCTAAAGTGGGTCCCTCACCCCTGAGCAGCCTAACTGGGAGGCACCCCCCAGTAGGGACAGACTGACACCTCATTCAACCGGGTACTCCTCTGAGACAAAACATTCAGAGGAACTATCAGACAGCTGAAATTGTGGTCTCATGAATATCCGCTGTTCTGCAGCCACCACTGCTGACACCCCGCCAAATACGGTCTGGCGTGGACCTCTATTAAACTCCAACAGACATGCAGCTGAGGGGCCTCTCTGGTAGAAGGAAAACTAACAAACAGAAAGGTCATCCACACCAAAAACCCATCTGTACATCACCATCATCAAAGACAAAAAGTAGATAAAACCACAAAGATGGGGAAAAAACAGAGCAGAAAAACTGGAAACTCAAAAAACAGAGCACCTCTCCTCCTCCAAAGGAACGCAGTTCCTCACCAGCAATGGAACAAAGCTGGATGGAGGATGACTTTGATGAGTTGAGAGAAGAAGGCTTCAGACGATCAAACTACTCTGACCTACGAGAGGAAATTCAAAACAATAGCAAAGAAGTTAAAAACTTTGAAAAAAAATTAGAAGAAGGGATAACTAGAATAACAAATGGAGAGAAGGGCTTAAAGGAGATGATGGAGCTGAAAGCCAAGTTTCGAGAACTACGCGAAAATTGCAGAAGCCTCAGTAGCAGATGCGATCAACTGGAAGAAAGGGTATCGCTGATGGAAGATGAAATGAATGAAATGAAGAGAGAAGGGAAGTTTAGAGAAAAAAGAATAAAAAGAAATGAACAAAGCCTCCAAGGAATTTGGGACTATGTGAAAAGACCAAACCTACGTCTGATTGGTGTACCTGAAAATGACGGGGAGAATGGAACCAAGTTGGAAAACACTCTGCAAGATATTATCCAGGAGAACTTCCCCAATCAAGCAAGGCAGGCCAGCATTCAGATTCAGGAAATACAGAGAACGCCACAAAGATACTCCTCGAGAAGGGCAACTCCAAGACACAAAATTGTCAGTCTCAACAAAGTTGAAATGAAGGAAAAAATGTTAAGGGCAGCCAGAGAGAAAGGTCAGGTTACCCACAAAGGGAAGCCCATCAGACTAACAGCTGATCTCTCAGCAGAAACTCTACAAGCCAGAAGAGAGTGGGGGCCGATATTCACCATTCACAAAGAAAAGAATTTTCAACCTAGAATTTCCTATCCCGCCAAACTAAGCTTCATAAGTGAAGGAGAAATAAAATACTTTACAGATAAGCAAACGCTGAGTGATTTTGTCACCACCAGGCCTGCCCTAAAAGAGCTCCTGAAGGAAGCACTAAACATGGAAATGAACAACTGGCACCAGCCACTGCAAAAACATGCCAAACTGTAAAGACCATCGAGGCTAGGAAGAAACTATAGCAACTAACGAGCAAAATAACCAACTAACATCATAATGACAGGATCAGATTCACACATAACAATATTAATGTTAAAGGCAAATGGGCTAAATGCTCCAACCAAAAGACACAGACTGGCAAACTGGATAAGGAGTCAGGACCCATCAGTGTGCTGTATTCAGGAAACCCATCTCACGTGCAGAGACACACATAGACTCAAAATAAAGGGATGGAGGAAGATCTATCAAGCAACTGGAATTAAAAAAAGGCAGGGGTTGCAATCCTAGTCTCTGATAAAATAGAATTTAAACCAACAAAGATCAAAAGAGACAAAGAAGGCCATTACATAATGGTAAAGGGATCAATTCAACAAGAAGAGCTAACTATCCTAAATATATATGCACCCAACACAGGAGCACCCAGATTCATAAAGCAAGTCCGGAGTGACCTACAAAGGGACTTAAACTCCCACACAATAATAATGGGAGATTTTAACACCCCACTGTCAGCATTAGACAGATCAACGAGACAGAAAGTTAACAAGGATATTCAGGAATTGAACTCAGCTCTACATAAAGTGGACCTAATAGACATCTACAGAACTCTCCACCCCAAGTCAACAGAATATACATTTTTTGCAGCACCACACCACACCTATTCCAAAATTGACCACATAGTTGGAAGTAAAGCTCTCCTCAGCAAATGTCAAAGAACAGAAATTATAACAAACTGTCTCTCAGACCACAGTGCAATCAAACTAGAACTCAGGATTAAGAAACTCACTCAAAACCGCTCAACTACATGGAAACTGAACAACCTGCTCCTGAATGACTATTGGGTACATAATGAAATGAAGGCAGAAATAAAGATGTTCTTTGAAACCAACGAGAACAAAGACAAAACATACCAGAATCTCTGGGACACATTCAAAGCAGTGTGTAGAGGGAAATTTATAGCACTAAATGCCCACAAGAGAAAGCAGGAAAGATCCAAAATTGACACCCTAACATCACAATTAAAAGAACCAGAAAAGCAAGAGCAAACACACTCAAAAGCTAGCAGAAGTCTAGAAATAACTAAAATCAGAGCAGAACTGAAGGAAATAGAGACACAAAAAACCCTTCAAAAAAATTATGAATCCAGGAGCTGTCTTTTTGAAAGGATCAACAAAATTGATGGACCACTAGCAAGACTAATAAAGAAGAAAAGAGAGAAGAATCAAATAGATGCAATAAAAAATGACAAAGGGGATATCACCACCGATCCCACAGAAATACAATCTACCATCAGAGAATACTACAAACACCTCTATGCAAATAAATTAGAAAATCTAGAACAAATGGATAAATTCCTCGACAAATACACCCTCCCAAGACTAAACCAGGAAGAAGTTGAATCTCTGAATAGACCAATAACAGGTTCTGAAATTGTGGCAATAATCAATAGCTTACCAACCAAAAAGAATCCAGGACCTGATGGATTCACAGCTGAATTCTACCAGAGGTACAGGGAGGAACTGGTACCATTCCTTCTGAAACTATTCCAATCGATAGAAAAAGAGGGAATCCTCCCTAACACATTTTACGAAGCCAGCATCGTCCTGATACCAAAGCCTGGCAGAGACATAACCGAAAAAGAGAATTTCAGACCAATATCCTTGATGAACATTGATGCAAAAATCCTCAATAAATACTGCAACCAATCAGCAGCACATCAAAAAGCTTATCCACCATGATCAAGTGGGCTTCATCCCTGGGATGCAAGGCTGGTTCAACATACGCAAATCAATAAATGTAATCCAGCATATAAACAGAACCAAAGACAAAAACGACATGATTATCTCAATAGATGCAGAAAAGGCCTTTGACAAAATTCAACAACCCTTCATGCTAAAAACTCTCAATAAATTAGGTATTGATGGGACGTATCTCAAAATAATAAGAGCCATCTATGACAAACCCACAGCCAATATCATACTGAATGGGCAAAAACTGGAAGCATTCCCTCTGAAAACTGGCACAAGACAGGGATGCCCTCTCTCACCGCTCCTATTCAACATAGTGCTGGAAGTTCTGGCCAGAGCAATCAGGCAGGAGAAGGAAATAAAGGGTATTCAATTAGGAAAAGAGGAAGTCAAATTGTCCCTGTTTGCAGATGACATGATTGTATATCTAGAAAACCCCATTGTCTCAGCCCAAAATCTCCTTAAGCTGATTAGCAACTTCAGCAAAGTCTCAGGATACAAAATTAATGTACAAAAATCACAAGCATTCTTGTACACCAATCACAGAGAAACAGAGAGCCAAATCATGAGTGAACTCCCAATCACAATTGCTTCAAAGAGAATAAAATACCTAGGAATCCAACTTACAAGGGATGTGAAGGACCTCTTCAAGGTGAACTACAAACCACTGCTCAATGAAATAAAAGAGGATACAAACAAATGGAAGAACATTCCATGCTCATGGATTGGAAGAATCAATATCATGAAAATGGCCATACTGCCCAAGGTAATTTATAGATTCAATGCCATCCCCATCAAGCTACCAATGACTTTCTTCACAGAATTGGAAAAAACTACTTTAAAGTTCATATGGAACCAAAAAAGAGCCCGCATCGCCAAGTCAATCCCAAGCCAAAAGAACAAAGCTGGAGGCATCACGCTACCTGACTTTAAACTATACTACAAGGCTACAGTAACCAAAACAGCATGGTACTGGTACCACAACAGAGACATAGATCAATGGAACAGAACAGAGTCCTCAGAAATGATGCCGCATAGCTACAACTATCTGATCTTTGACAAACCTGACAAAAACAAGAAATGGGGAATGGATTCCCTATTTCATAAATGGTGCTGGGAAAACTGGCTAGCCATATGTAGAAAGCTGAAACTGGATCCCTTCCTTACACCTTATAAAAAATTAATTCAAGATGGATTAAAGACTTATATGTTAGACCTAAAACCATTAAAATCCTACAAGAAAACCTAGGCAATACCATTCAGGACATAGGCATGGGCAAGGACTTCATGTCTAAAACACCAAAAGCAATGGCAACAAAAGCCAAAATCGACAAATGGGATCTCATTAAACTAAAGAGCTTCTGCACAGCAAAAGAAACTACCATCAGAGTGAACAGGCAACCTACAGAATGGGAGAAAATTTTTGCAACCTACTCATCTGACAAAGGGTTAATATCCAGAATCTACATGAACTCAAACAAATTTACAAGAAAAAAACAAACAACCCATCAAAAAGTGGGCAGAGGACATGAACAGACACTTCTCAAAAGAAGACATTTATGCAGCCAAAAAACACATGAAGAAATGCTCATCATCACTGGCCATCAGAGAAATGCAAATCAAAACCACAGTGAGATACCATCTCACACCAGTTAGAATGGCCATCATTAAAAAATCAGGAAACAACAGGTGCTGGAGAGGATGTGGAGAAATAGGAACACTTTTACACTGTTGGTGGGACTGTAAACTAGTTCAACCATTGTGGAAGTCAGTGTGGCGATTCCTCAGGGATCTAGAACTAGAAATACCATTTGACCCAGCCATCCCATTACTGGGAATATACCCAAAGGACGATAAATCATGCTGCTATAAAGACACATGCACACGTATGTTTATTGCGGCACTATTCACAATAGCAAAGAGTTGGAACCAACCCAAATGTCCAACAACGATAGACTGGATTAAGAAAATGTGGCACATATACACCATGGAATACTATGCAGCCATAAAAAATGATGAGTCCGTGTCCTTTGTAGGGACATGGATGAAACTGGAAAACATCATTCTCAGTAAACTATCGCAAGGACAAAATACCAAACACTGCACGTTCTCACTCATAGGTGGGAATTGAACAATGAGAACTCATGGAGACAGGAAGGGGATCATCACACTCCGGGGACTGTTATGGGGTGGGGGGAGGGGGGAGGGACAGCATTAGGAGATACACCTGATGCTAAATGACGAGTTAATGGGTGCAGGAAATCAACACGGCACATGGATACATATGTAACAAACCTGCACATTGTGCACATGTACCCTAAAACCCTACAGTATAATAAAAAAAAAAAATAATTAATGCACAGAACAGAAAGAAGTTTCACAGAATGCTTCTGTGTAGTTTTTATTTGAAGATATTACATTTTCACTGTAGGCTCCTTAGCGCTCTGAATGTAAACTTTCTGTTTCTACAGAAAGAGTGTTTCAGAACTGCTCATTGAAAAGTAAGCATCAACTCGGTTACTTGAATGCACAGAACAGAAAGAAGTTTCACAGAATGCTTCTATGTAGTTTTTACTTGAAGATAATTCTTTTTCCACCATAGGCCCCTTAGCATTCTGAATGTCCACTTGCATTTCCTACAGAAACAGGGTTTCAGAACTGCTCAATCAAAAGTAAGGTTCAAGTCTCTCAGTTGAATGGACAGAACAGAAAGAAGTTTCACAGAATGCTTCTGTGTAGTTTTTATTTGAAGATATTCCTTTTTCCACTATAAGCCCCTTAGCGCTCCAAAAGTCCACATGCAGTTTCCACAAAAAGAGTGTTTCAGAACTGCTCAAAAGTAAGCTTCAAATCTGTTAGTTGAATGCACATAACAGAACGAAATTTCATAGAATGCTTCTCTGTAGTTATTATTTGGAGATATTTCTTTTTCCACTATAGGACGCTTAGCGCTCCAAATGTCCACGTGCAGATTCTACAGAAAGAGTGTTTCACAACTGCTCGATAAATGTAAGTTCAGCTCTGTTAGTTGAATCCACAGAAGAGAAAGAAGTTTCACAGAATGCTTCTGTGTAGTTTTTATTTGGAGATATTCCTTTTTCCACTATAGGACTGTTAGCGCTCCGAATGTCCACTTGCAGTTTCTACAGAAAGAGGGTTTCACAACTGCTCAATCAAAAGTAAGCTTCAAATCTGTTAGTTGAATGCACAGAAGAGAAACAAGTTTCACAGAATGCTTCTGTGTAGTTTTTACATGCAGATATTCCTTTTCCACTATCGGCCCCTTAGCGCTCCAAATATTCACTTGCAGTTTCTACAGAAAGAGTGTTTCAGAACTGCTCAATCAATAGTAAGCTTCAACTCTCTTAGTTGAATGCACAGAACAGAAAGAAGATTCACAGAATTCTTCGGTGTAGTTTTTATTTGAGGATACTACTTATTCCACAATTGGCCCCTCAGCGCTCCAAATGTCAACTAGCAGTTTCTACAGAAAGACTGTTTCAGAACTGTTCAATCAATAGTAAGATTCAACTCTGTTAGTTGAATGCACAGAAAAGAAAGAAGTTTCACAGAATGCTTCTGTGTAGTTTTTATTTGAGGATATTCATTTTTCTACTGTAGGCTCGTTAGCGCTCAAAATGTCCACTAGCAGATTCTACAGAAAGAGTGTTTCAGAACTGCTCAAACAAATGTAAACTTCAACTCAGTTAGTTTAATGTGCAGAACAGAAAGAAATTTCACAGAATGCTTCTGTGTAGTTTTTATTTGGGCATATTCCTTTTTCCACTATAAGCCCCTTAGCCCTCCGAATGTCCACATGCATTTTCCACAGAAAGAGTGTTTCAGAACTGCTCAAAAGTATGCTTCAACTCTGTTAGTTGAATGCAGAGAACAGAAAGTAGTTTCACTGAACCCTTCTGTGTAGTTTATATTTAGAGGTATTACTTTTTCCACTTTAGGCCCCTTAGCGCTCTGCATGTCCACTTGCAGTTTCTACAGAAAGAGTGTTTCAGAACTGCTCAATCAAAAGTAAGCTTCAACTCTGTTAGTTGAATGCAAAGAACAGAAAGAAGATTCACAGAATGCTTCTGAGTAGTTTTTGTTTGGAGATATCCCTTTTTCCCCTATAGGCCCGGTAATGCTCCGAATTTCCACTTGCAGTTTCTACAGAAAGAGTGTTTCAGAACTGCTCAATCAAAAGTAAGCTTCAACTCTGTTAGTTTAATGCACAGAACAGAAAGCAGTTTCCCAGAATTCTTCTGTATATTTTTTTTTTGGAGATATATCTTTTTCCACTACAGGCCCCTTAGAGATCTCTATGTCCTCAAGCAGTTTCTTCGGAAAGAGTGTTTCACAACTGCACAATCAAAAGTAAACTTCAACTCTGTTAGTTGAATGCGCAGAACAGAAAGAAGTTTCACAGAATGCTTCTGTGTAGTTTTTATTTGGAGATATTTCTTTTTCCACTGTAGTCCCCTTAATGCTCCGAATGTCCACTTGCTGTTTCCACAGAAAGAGTATTTCAGAACTGCTCAATCAAAACAAAGCTTCAACTCTATTAATTGAATGCAGAGAACAGAAAGAAGTTTCACAGAATGCTTCTGTGTACTATTTACTTGAAATTCCTTTTTCCACTATAGGCCCCTTAGCGCTCAGAATGTCAATTGCAGTTTCCACAGAAAGAGTGTTTCAGAACTGCTCAATCAAAAGTAAGCTTCAACTCTGTTAGTTTAATGCACAGAACAGAAACAAGCTTCACAGAACGCTGCTGTGTAGTTTTTATTTGAGGATATCCCTATTTCCACATCAGGTGCCTTAGCGTTCGGAATGTCCTCTTGCAATTCCTACAGAAAGAGTGTTTCAGAACTGCTCCAACAAAAGTAATCTTCAACTCTGTTTGTTGAATGCACAGAACAGAAAGAAGTTTCACAGAAGGCTTCTCTGTAGTTTTTATTTGCAGTTATTACTTTTTGCACTGTATGCCCCTTAGCGCTCAAAATGTCAACTTGCACTTTCTACAGAAAGAGAGTTTCAGAACTGCTCAATCAAAAGTAAGCTTCAAATCTGTTACTTGAATGCACAGAACAGAAAGAAGCTGAATGCACAGAACAGAAAGAAGTTTTACAGAATGCTCCTGTGTAATTTTCTTTTGAAGGTATATATTTTTCCACTATAGGCCCCTTAGCTCTCCAAATGCCCATTTGCAGTTTCTACAGAAAGAGTGTTTCAGAGCTGCTCAATCAAAAGTAAGCTTCAAATCTGTTAGTTGAATGCAGAGAACAGAAAGAAGTTTCACAGAATGCTTCTGTGTAGTTTTTATATGAGGATATCCCTTTTTCCACTATAGGCCCCATAGTGCTCTGAATGTCTACTTGCAGTTTCTACAGTAAGAGAGTTTCAGAACTGCTCAATCAAAAGTAAGCTTCAACTCTCTTAGTTGAATGCACAGAACAGAAAGAAGTTTAACAGAATGCTTCTGTGTAGTTTTTATTTGGAGATAATCCTTTTTCCACTATAGGCCCCATAGCGCTCCGAATGTCCACTTGCAATTTCTACAGAAAGAGTGTTTCAGAACTCCTCAATCAAAAGAAAGCTTCAACCCTGTTGTTGAATGGACGGAACAGAAAGAAGTTTCACAGAATTGTTCTGTGTAATATTTATTTGAGGATATTCCTTTTTCCACTATAGGCCCCTTAGCGCTCCGAATGTCCACTTGCAGTTTCTACAGAAAGAGTGTTTCAGAACTGCTCAATCAAAAGTAAGCTTCAACTCTGTTAGTTGAATGCACAGAACAGAAAGAAGTTTCACAGAATGCTTCTGTGTAGTTTTTGTTGGAAGATATCACTTTTTGCACTGTAGGCCCTTTAGCGCTCGAAATGTCAACTTGCAGTTTCTACAGAAAGAGTGTCTCAGAACTGCTCAATCAAAAGTAAGGTTAAACTCTGTTAGATGAATTGACAGAACAGACAGAAGTTTCACAGAATGCTTCTGTGTAGTTTTTATTTGGAGATATTCCTTTTTCCACTACAGAACGCTTAGCGTTCAGAATGTCCACTTGCAGTTTCTACAGAAAGACTGTTTCAGAACTGCTCGTTCAAAGGCAAACTTCAACTCTGTTTGTTGAATGCACTGAAAAGACAGAAGTTTCACAGAATGCTTCTGTGTAGTTTTTATTTGAAGATATCCCTTTTTCCACTATAGGACCCGTAGCGTTCAGAAAGTCCACTTGCAGTTTCTACAGAAAGACTGTTTCAGAGCTGCTCAATCAAAACTAAGCTTCAAATCTGTTAGTTGAACGCACAGAACAGAAAGAAGTTTCACAGAATGCTTCTGCGTACTTTTTATTTGAAGATATCACTTTTTCCACTGTAGGCAACACAGTGCTCCGAATATCCAGTTTCACATTCTACAGAAAGAGTGTTTCAGAACTGCTCAATCAAAAGGAAGCTTCAACTGTGTCAGTTGAATGCACAGAATAGAAAGAAGTTTCACAGAATGATTCTGTGTAGTTTTTATGGGAAGATATCCCTTTTTCCACTATAGGCCCTATAGCGCTCGAAATGTCAACTTGCAGTTTCTACAGAAAGAGTGTTTCAGGACTGCTCAATCAAAAGTAAGCTTCAACTCTGTTAGTTGAATGGACAGAAGAGAGAGAAGTTTCACAGAATGCTTCTGTGTAGTTTTTATTTAGAGATATTCCTTTTTCCACTATAGGCCCCTTAGAGCTCCGAATGTCCACTTGCAGTTTCTACAGAAAGAGTGTTTCAGAACTGCTCAATCAAAAGTAAGCTTCAAATCTGTTAGTTGAATGCAGAGAACAGAAAGAAGTTTCACAGAATGCTTCTGTGTAGTTTTTATTTGGAGATATCTCTTTTTCCACTGTATTCCCTTTAGCGCTCGAAATGTCAAATTGCAGTTTCTACAGAAAGGGTGTTTCAGAACTGATCAATCCAAAGTAAGCTTCAACTCTGTTAGTTGAATGGACAGAACAGAAGGAAGTTCCACAGAAGGTTTCTGTGTAGTTTCTATTTGAAGATATTCCTTTTTCCACTGTTGCCCCTTACCGCTCCGAATGTCCACTTGCAGTTTCTACAGAAAGAGTGTTACAGAACTGCTCAATCTAAAATAAGGTTCAACTCTATTAGTTGAATGCACAGAACAGAAAGAAGTTTCACAGAATGCTTACCTGTAGTTCTTATTTGGAGATATTCCTTTTTCCACTATGGGACCCTTAGCGCTCAGAATGACCACTTGCAGTTACTACAGAAAGAGTGTTTCAGAACTGCTCAATCAAAAGTAAGCTTCAAATCTGTTAGTTGAATGCAGAGAACAGAAAGAAGTTTCACAGAATGCTTCTGTGTAGTTTTTATTTGGAGATATTCCTTTTTCCACTATAGGAACTTTAGCTCTCAGAATGTCTACTTGTAGTTTCTACAGAAAGAGTGTTTCAGCAATGCTCAATCAAAAGGAAGCTTCAACCTTGTTAGTTGAATGGACAGAACAGAAAAAAGTTTCACAGAATGTTTCTGTGTAGTTTTTATTTGAAGATATTCCTTTTTACACTATAGGCCCCATAGCGCTCCGTATGTCCACTTGCAGTTTCTACAGAAAGAGAGTTTCAGAAATGCTCAATCAAAAGTAAGCTTCAACTCTGTTAGTTGAATGCACAGAACAGGAAGAAGTTTCACAGAATTCTTCTGTGTAGTTTTTATTTGGAGTTATTCCTTTTTCCACTATAGGACCCTTAGCGCTCGGAATGTCCACTTGCATTTTCTACAGAAAGAGTGTTTCAGAACTGCTCAATCGAAAGTAAGGTTCAACTCTGTTAGTTTAATGCACAGAACAGAAAGAAGTTTCACAGAATGCTTCTGTGTAGTTTTTATTTGGAGATATTCCTTTTTCCACTATAGGACCCTTAGCGCTCGGAACGTCAACTTGCAGTTTCTACAGAAAGTGTTTTTCAGAACTGCTCAATCAAAAGTAAGCTTCAACCTTGTTAGTTGAATGGAAACAACAGAAAACAGTTTCACAAAACGCTTCTGTGTAGTTTTTATTTGAAGATATTCCTTTTTCCACTATAGGCCCCTTTAAGCTCCGCATGTCCATTTGCAGTTTCTACAGAAAGGATGTTTCAGAACTGCTCAATCAAAAGTCAGCTTCAACTATGTTAGTTGAATGCAGAGAACAGAAAGGAGTTCGCAGAATGCTTCTGTGTAGATTTTACTTGGAGATATTACTTTTTCCACTACATGACCCGCTCGGAATGTCAACTTGCAGTTTCTACAGAAAGGGTGTTTCAGAACTGCTCAATCAAATTAAGGTTCAACTCTTTTAGTTGAATGCACAGAACAGGAAGAAGTTTCACAGAATGATTCCGTGTAGTTTTTATTTGGTGATGTTCCTTTTTCCACTATGGGACTCTTTGCCCTCGGAATGTCAACTTGCAGTCTCTACAGAAAGAGTGTTTCAGAACTGCACAAAGAAAAGTAAGCTTCACCTCCATTAGTTGAATGCACAGAAGAGAAAGAAGTTTCACAGAATGCTTCTGTGTAGTTTTTATTTGGAGATATTCCTTTTTCCACTCTAGGACCCGTAGTGCTGCAAATGTCCTCTTGCCGTTTCTACAGAAAGAGTCTTTCAGAACTTCTCAAACAAAAGTAAGCTTCAACTCTGTTAGTTGAATGCACACAACGGAGGAATTTTCACAGAATGCTTCTGTGTACTTTTATTTGGAGATAATCCTTTTTCCACTATTGGACCCTTAGCGCTCTGAATGCCAACTTGCAGTTTCTACAGAAACAGTGTTTCAGAACTGTTCAATCAGATCTAAGCTTGAACTGTGTTAGTTAAATGGACAGAACAGAAAGAAGTTTCACGGAATGCTTCTGTGTAGTTTTTATTTGAAGATATTCCTTTTTCCACTATAGGCCACTTGGCGCTCCGAATGTCCACTTGCAGTTTCTACAGAAAGAGTGATTCAGAACTGCTCAATCAATAGTAAGCTTCAACTCTGTTAGCTGAATGCACAGAACGGAAAGAAGTTTCCCAGAATGCTTCTGTGTAGTTTTTATTTGAAGATATCCCTTTTTCCACTATAGGCCCCATAGTGCTCCGAATATCTATTTGCAGTTTCTTCGGAAAGGGTGTTTCAGAACTGCTCAATCAAATGCATGCTTCAACTCTGTTAGTTGAATGCACAGAACAGACAGAGGTTTCACAGAATGCTTCTGTGTGGTTTTTATTGAAGATAATCCTTTTTCCACTATAGGCCCTTTAATTCTCAGAATATGCACTTGCAGTTTCCACAGAAAGAGTGTTTCAGAACTGCTCAATCAAAAGTAAGCTTCAACTCTGTTAGTTGAATGCAGAGAACAGAAAGAAGTTTCACAGAATGCTTCTGTGTAGTTTTTATTTGAAGATATATCTTTTTCCCCTACAGGACCTTTAGCGTTCGGAATATCAAATTGCAGCTTTTACCGAAAGAGTGTTTCATAACTGCTCAATCAAAAGTAAGCTTCAACTCGGTTAGGTGAATGCACAGAACAGAAAGAAGTATCACAGAATGCTTCAGTGTAGTTTTTATTTGAAGATATCCCTTTTTCCACTCTAGGCCCCACAGCGCTCCAAATGTCTACTTGCAGTTTCTACAGAAAGAGTTTTTCACAACTGCTCAATCAAAAGTAAGCTTCAACTCTGTTAGTTGAATGCACAGAAGAGAGAGAGGTTTCACAGAATGCTTCTGTGTAGTTTTTATATGGAGATAATCCTTTTTCCACTGCAGGACCCTTAACACTCGGAATTTCCACTTGCAGTTTCTACAGAAAGAGTTTTTCAGAACTGCTCAATGAAAAGTAAGCTTCATCTCGGTTAGTTGAATGCACAGAACAGAAAGAAGTTTCACACAATGCTTCTGTGTAGTTTTTATTTGGAGATATTCCTTTTTCCACTACAGGACCCTTAGCGCTCGGAATGTCCACTTGCACTTTCTACAGAAAGAGTGTTTCAGAACTGCTCAATCAAAAGTGAGCTGAAAGTCTGTTAATTGAATGCACAGAACAGAAAGAGGTTTCACAGAATGCTTCTGGGTAGTTTTCATTTGAAGATATTACTTTTTCCACTACAGGACCCTTAGCGCTCGGAATGTCCACTTGCAGTTTCTACAGAAAGAGTGTTTCAGAACTGCTCAATCAAAAATAAGCTTCAACTCTGTTAGTTGAATGGACAGAACACAAAGCAGTTTCACAGAATGCTTCTGTGTAGTTTTTATTTGAAGACATCACTTTTTCCAATATAGGCCCTTTAATGCTCAGAATATGCACTTGCAGTTTCTACAGAAAGAGTGTTTCAGAACTGCTCAATCAAAAGTAAGCTTCAACTCTGTTAGTTGAATGCACAGAACAGAAAGAAGTTACACAGAATGTTTCTGTGTAGTTTTTATTTGAAGATATCCCTTTTTCCACTATGGCGCAATAGCGCTCCCAATGTCTGCTTGCAGTTCCTACAGAAACAGCGTTTCAGAACTGCTCATTCAAAAGTAAGCTTCAACTCTGTCAGTTGAATGCACAGAACAGAAAGAAGTTTCACAGAATGCTTCTGTGTAGTTTTTATTGGAAGATATCTCTTTTTCCACTATAGGCCGCTTAGCTTTCAGAATGTCCACTTGCAGTTTCTACAGAAAGAGTGTTTCAGAACTGCTCAATCAAAAATATGCCTCAAATCTGTTAGTTGAATGCACAGAACAGAAAGAAGTTTCACAGAATGCTTCTGTGTAGTTTTCATTTGGAGATATTACTTTTTCCAATACACGACCCTTAGCGCTCGGATTGTCCACTTGCAGTTTCTACAGAAAGAGTGTTTCAGAACTGCTCAATCAAAAGTAAGCTTCAACACTTTTAGTTGAATGGACAGAACACAAAGCAGTTTCACAGAATGCTTCTGTGTAGTTTTTATTTGGATATACTCCTTCTTCCACTGTAGGACACTTAGCGCTCGGAATGTCAATTTGCAGGTTCTACAGAAAGAGTGTTTCAGAACTGCTCAATCTAAAGTAAGCTTCAACTCGGTTAGTTGAATGCACAGAACAGAAAGAAGTTTCACAAAAGGCTTCTGTATACCGTTTATTTGAAGATATCTCTTTGTCCACTATGGGCCCAATAGCGCTCTGAATGTCTACTTGCAGTTTCTACAGAAAGAGTGTTTCAGAACTGCTCAATCAAAAGTAAGCTTCAACTCTGTTAGTTGAATACACAGAACAGAAAGAAGTTTCACAGAATTCTTCTGTGTAGTTTTCATTTGAAGATATCCCTTTTTCCACTATAGGCCCCATAGTGCTCCGAATGTCTGCTTGCAGTTTCTACAGAAAGAGGGTTTCTGAACTCCTCAATCAAAAGTAAGCTTCATTTCTGTTAGTTGAATGAACACAAGAGAAAGATGTTTCTGAGAATGCTTCTGTGCAGTTTTTATTTGGAGATATTCCTTTTTCCACTACAGGGCCGGTACCGATCAGAATGTCTACTTGCAGTTTCTACAGAAAGAGTGTTTCAGAACTGCTCAATCAAAAGTAAGCTTCAACTCTGTTAGTTGAATGCACAGAACAGATAGAAGTTTCACAGAATGCTTCTGTGTTGTTTTTATTTGAAGATATCCCTTTTTCCACAATAGGCCCCTTAGCTTTCAGAATGTCCACTTGCAGTTTCTACAGAAAGAGAGTTTCAGAACTGCTCAATCAAAAGTATGACTCAAATCTGTTAGTTGAATGCACAGAACAGAAATAAGTTCCACAGAATGCTTCTGTGTAGTTTTTATTGAAGATATTCCTTTTCCTCTATAGGCCGTTAAATGCTCGGAATATGTACTTGCAGTTTCTACAGAAAGAGTGTTTCAGAACTGCTCAATCAAAAGTCTGCTTCAACTCTGTTAGTTGAATGCACAGAACAGAAATAAGTTCCACAGAATGCTTCTGTGTAGTTTTTATTTGAAAATACCCCTTTTTCCACTATAGGTCCCATAGTGCTCCGAATGTCTGCTTGCAGTTTCTACAGAAAGAATGTTTCGGAACTCCTCAATCTTTTAAAAGTAAGCTTCATTTCCGTTAGTTGAATGAACAGAAGAGAAAGAAGTTTCAGAGAATTCTTCTGTGCAGTTTTTATTTGGAGATACTTCTTTTTCCTCTATAGGCCCCTTAGCGCTCCGAATGTGCATTTGCAGTTTCTACAGAAAAAGTGTTTCAAAACTGTTGATTCAAAATAAAGCTTCACCTCTGTTAGTTGAATGCACAGAACAGAAAGAAGTTTCACAGAATGCTTCTGTGTAGTTTTTATTTGAAGATATCCCTTTTTGCACTATAGGCCCCATAGCGCTCTGAATGTCTGCTTGCTGTTTCTACAGAAAGAGTGTTTCAGAGCTGCTCAATCAAAAGTATGCTTCAACTCTGTTAGTTGAATGGGCAGAACAGAAAGAAGTTTCACAGAATGCTTCTGTGTAGTTTTTTTGGAAGATATCACTTTTTCCACTATAGGTCCCTTTGCGCTCGGAATGTCAACTTGCAGTTTCTACAGAAAGGGTGTTTTAGAACTGCTGAATCAAATGTATTCTTCAATTCTAGTTAGTAGAATGGACAGAAGTGTAAGAAGTTTCACAGAATGCCTCTGTGTAGTTTTTATTTGAAGATAATCCTTTTTCCACTATAGGCCTCTTAGCGCTCAGAATGTCCACTTGCATTTTCTACAGAAAGAGTGTTTCAGAACTGCTCAATCAAAAGTAGGCTTCAGCTCTCTTAGTTGAATGCACAGAACAGAAAGAAGTTTCACAGAATGCTTCTGTGTAGTCTTTATTTGGAGATATTCGTTTTTCCACTGTAGGAATCCTAGCGCTCGAAATGTCAATTTGCAGGTTCTACAGAAAGAGGTTTTCAGAACTGCTCAATCTAAAGTAAGCTTCAACTCGGTTAGTTGAATGCACAGAACAGAAAGAAGTTTCACAGAATGCATCTGTGTAGTTTTTATTTGGGGATAATCCATTTTCCACTATAGGCCCCTAAACTCTCCGAATGTCCACTTGCAGTTTCGACAGAAAGAGTGTTTCGGATCTGCTCAATCAAAAGCGAAATTCAAATCTGTTAGGTGAATGCACAGAATAGAAAGAAGTTTCACAGAATGTTTCTGTGTAGTTTTTATTTGAAGATATCCCTTTTTCCACTACAGGCCCTACAGTGCTCAAATTTCTACTTGCAGTTTCTACAGAAAGAGTGTTTAGGAACTGCTCAATCAAAAGTAAGCTTAAACTCTGTTAGTCGAATGCACAGAACAGAAAGAAGTTTCACAGAATGCTTCTGTGTAGTTTTTATTTGAAGATGTTCCCTTTTCCACTATAGGCCCATTAATGCTCAGAATATGCACTTGCAGTTTCTACAGTAAGAGTGTTTCAGAACTGCTCAATCAAAAGTAAGCTTCAACTCTTTTCGTTGTATGCACAGAACAGAAAGGCGTTTCACAGAATGCTTCTGTGTGGTTTTCCTTTGAAGATATCCCTTTTTCCACTATAGGCCCCATGGTGCTCCGAAAGTCTACTTGCAGTTTCTACAGAAAGGGTGTTTCAGAACTGCTCAAATGTATACTTCAACTCTGATAGTTGAATGGACAGAACTGATAGAAGTTTCACAGAATGCTTCTGTGTAGTTTTTATTTGGAGATATTCTTTTTGCACTAAAGGCCCTTTAGCGCTCCGAATGTCCACTTGCGATTTCTGCAGAAAGAGTGTTTCAGAACTACTCAATCAAAAGTAAGCTTCAACTCTGTTAGTGGAATGAACAGAATAGATAGAAGTTTCACAGAATGCTTCTGTGTAGTTTTTATATGAAGATATCCCTTTTTCCACTATAGGCCCCTTAGCATTCAGAATGTCCACTTGCAGTTTGTACGGAAAGAGTGTTTCAGAACTGCTCAATCAAAAGTATGCCTCAAATATGTTAGTTGAATGCACAGAAGACAAAGAAGTTTCACAGAATGCTTCTGTGTAATTTTTATATGAAGATATCTTTTTTCCACTATAGGCCCCATAGAGCTCCGAATGTCAAATTGCAGTTTCTACAGAAAGGGTGTTCCAGAACTGCTCAATCAAACGTATGCTTCAACTCTGGTAGTTGAATGGACAGAACAGACAGAAATTTCACAGAATGCTTCTGTGTAGATTTTATATGGAGAGTTCCTTTTTCCACTATTGGCCCCTTAGCGCTCTGAATGTCCACTTGCAGTTTCTACAGAAAGAGTGTTTCACAACTGCTCAATCAAAAGTAAGCTTCAACTCTGTTAGTTGAATGAACAGAACAGAAAGAAGTTTCACAGAATGCTTCTGTGTAGTTTTTATTTGGAGATATCCTTTTTCCACTGTAGGACTCTTAGTGCTTGGAATATCAACTTGTAGGTTATACAGAAAGAGTGTTTCAGAACTGCTCAATCTAAAGTAAGCTTCAACTCCGTTAGTTTAATGGACAGAACACAAAGCACTTTCACAGAATCCTTCTGTGTAGTTTTAATTTGAAGATATTCCTTTTTCCAATATAGGCCCTTTAATGCTCAGAATATGCACTTGCAGTTTCTACAGAAAGACTGTTTCAGAACTGCTCAATAAAAGTGAGCTTCAACTCTGTTAATTGAATGCACAGAAGAGAAAGAATTTTCACAGAATGCTTCTGTGTAGTTTTTATTTGAAGATATTCCTTTTTCCATTATAGGCCCCTTAGCGCTCAGGATGTCCACTTGCAGTTCCTACAGAAAGAGTGTTTCAGAACCGCTCAATCAAAAGAGAGCTTCAGCTCTGTTACTTGAATGCACAGAGCAGAAAGAAGTTTCACAGAATGCTTCTGTGTAGTTTTTACTGGAAGATATCCCTTTTTCCACTATGGGACCAGTAGCGCTCGAAATGTCAAATTGCAGTTTTGACAGACAGAGTGTTTAGGAACTGCACAATCAAAAGTAAGCTTCAACTCTGTTAGTTGAATGCACAGAACAGAAAGAAGTTTCACAGAATGCTTCTGTGTAGTTTTTATTTGGAGATATTCCTTTTTCCTCTATAGGCCCTTTAATGCTCAGAATATGCAGTTGCAGTTTCTACAGAAAGACTGTTTCAGAACTGCTCAAACAAAAGTAAGCTTCAACTCTGTTAGTTGAATGCACAGAAGAGAAAGAAGTTTCACAGAATGATTCTGTGTAATTTTTATTTGAAGATATCCCTTTCTCCGCTATAGGCCCCATAGCGCTCCGAATATCTGCTTGCTGTTTCTACAGAAAGAGTGTTTCTGAACTCCTCAATCCAAAGTATGCTTCATTTCGGTTAGTTGAATGAACAGAATACAAAGAAGTTTCTGAGAATGCTTCTGTGCAGTTTTTATTTGGAGATACTGCTTTTTCCACTATAGGTCCCATAGCGATCCGAATGTCTATTTGCAGTTTCTACAGAAAGAGTGTTTCTGAACTCCTCAATCAAAAGTAAGCTTCATTTCTGTTAGTTGAATGAACAGAAGAGAAAGAAGTTTCAGAGAATGCTTCTGTGCAATTTTTATTTGGAGATACTTCTTTTTCCTCTATAGGCCCCTTAGCGCTCCGAATGTCCCCTTGCAGTTTCTACAGAAAGAGAGTTTCAAAACTGTTCATTCAAAACTAAGCTTCACCTCTGTTAGTTGAATGCACAGAACAGAAAGAAGTTTCACAGAATGCTTCTGTGTAGTTTCTAATTGAAGATATCCCTTTTTCCCCTACAGGCCCTTTAGTGCTCGGAATGTCAACTTGCAGGTCCTCCCGAAAGAGTGTTTCAGAACTGCTCAATCAAAAGTAAGCTTTAACTCTCTTAGTTGAATGCACCGAACAGATAGAAGTTTCACATAATGCTTCTGTGTAGTTTTTATTTGAAGATATCCCTTTTAACACAATAAGCCCCTTTGCATTCAGAATATCCATTTGCAGTTTCTACAGAAAGAGAATTTCAGAACTGCTCAATCAAAAGTATGCCTCACATCTGTTACTTGAATGGACAGAACAGAAAGAAGTCTCAAAGAATGCTTCAGTGTAGTTTTTATTTGAAGATATCTCTTTTTCCACTATAGGCCCCATGATTCTCCGAATGTCTACTTGCAGTTTCTACAGAAAGGGTGTTTGAGAACTGCTCAAATGAATGCTTCAACTCTGTTAGTTGAATGGACAGAACTGACAGAAGTTTCGCAGAATGCTTCTGTGTAGTTTTTATTTGGAGATATTCCTTTTTCCACTACAAGACCCTTAGCGCTCGGAATGTCCACTTGCAATTTCTACAGAAAGAGTGTTTCAGTACTGCTCAATCAAAAGTAAGCTTAAACTCTGTTAGTTGAATGGACAGAACACAAAGCAGTTTCACAGAATGCTTCTGTGTAGTTTTAATTTGAAGATATTCCTTTTTCCCCTATAGGCCCTTTAATGCTCAGGTCATGCACTTGCAGTTTCTACAGAAAGAGTGTTTCAGAACTTCTCAATCAAAAGTGAGCT
Organism: Nomascus leucogenys; assembly: GCF_006542625.1. NCBI lineage: Eukaryota > Metazoa > Chordata > Mammalia > Primates > Hylobatidae > Nomascus > Nomascus leucogenys. Next base: position 39,364,023 of record NC_044398.1, on the reverse strand, counting down.
TCAACTCTGTTAATTGAATGCACATAACAGAAAGAAGTTTCACACAATGCTTCTGTGTAGTTTTTATTTGAAGATATCCCTTTTTGCACTATAGGCCCCATAGCGCTCCGAATGTCTGCTTGCAGTTTCTACAAAAAGAGGGTTTCAGAACTGCTCAATCAAAAGTAAGCTTCAACACTGTTAGTTGAATGGACAGAACAGAAAGAAGTTTAACAGAATGCTTCTGTGTAGTTTTTGTTGGAAGATATCTCTTTTTCCACTATAGGCCCTTTAGCGATCAGAATGTCAACTTGCAGTTTCTTCATAAAGAGTGTTTTAGAACTGCTCAATCAAAGGTAAGCATCAACACTGTTAGTTGAATGGACTGAACACAAAGCAGTTTCACAGAATGCTTCTGTGTAGTTTTTGTTGGAAGATATCTCTTTTTCCACTATAGGCACTTTAGCGCTAGGAATGTCAACTTGCAGTTTCTTCATAAAGAGAGTTTCAGAACTGCTCAATCAAAAGTAACATTCAACACTGTTAGTTGAATGGACAGAACACAAAGCAGTTTCACAGAATGCTTCTGGGTAGTTTCTATTTGGAGATAATTCTTTTTCCACTGTAGGATTCTTAGCGCTCGGAATGTCAAATTGCAGGTTCTACAGAAACAGTGTTTCAGAACTGCTCAATCTAAAGTACGCTTCAACTCGGTTAGTTGAATGCACAGAACAGAAAGAAGTTTCACAGAATGCTTCTGTGTAGTTTTTATTGGAAGATATCCCTTTTTCCACTATGGGCCAAATAGCGCTCGGAATGTCTACTTGCAGTTTCTACAGAAAGAGTGTTTCAGAACTGTTCAATCAAAAGTAAGCTTTAACTCTGTTAGTTGAATGCACAGAACAGAAAGTAGTTTCACAGAATGCTTCTGTGTAGTTTTTATTGGAAGATATCCCTTTTTGCACTGTGGGCCCAATAGCGCTCGAAATGTCAAATTGCAGTTTCTACAGAAAGAGTGTTTAGGAACTGCTCAATCAAAAGTAAGCTTCAGCCAGGCGCGGTGGCTCACGCTTGTAATCCCAGCACTTTGGGAGGCCGAGGAGGGCGGATCACGAGGTCAGGAGATCGAGACCACGGTGAAACCCCGTCTCTACTAAAAATACAAAAAAATTAGCCAAGAGTGGTGGCGGGCGCCTGTAGTCCCAGCTACTCGGAGAGGCTGAGGCAGGAGAATGGCGTGAACCCAGGAGGCGGGACTTGCAGCGAGCCGAGATTGTGCCACTGCACTCCAGCCTGGGCGACAGAGCGAGACTCCGTCTCAAAAAAAAAAAAAATAAAAAAAAGTAAGCTTCAAATCTGTTAGTTGAATGCACAGAACAGAAAGAAGTTTCACAGAATGCTTTTGTGTGGTTTTTATTAAAGATATAACTTTTTCCACTATAGGCCCTATAATGCTCAGAATATGCACTTGCAGTTTCTACAGAAAGAGTGTTTCAGAACTGCTGAATCAAAAGTAAGCTTCAACTCTGTTAGTTGAAAACACAGAACAGAAAGAATTTTCACAGAATGCTTCTGTGTAGTTTTTATTTCAAGATATCACTTTTTGCACTGTAGGCCCCATAGCGCTCCGAATGTCTGCTTGCAGTTTCTACAGAAAGACTGTTTCAAAACTGCTCAATGTAAAGTAAGCTTGCTGTCTGTTAGATGAATGCACAGAACAGAAAGAAGTTTCACAGAATGTTTCTGTGTAGTTTTTGTTGGAATATATCGCTTTTTCCACTGTAGGCCCTTTAGCGCTCTGAATATCAACTTGCAGTTTCTTCATAAAGAGAGTTTCAGAACTGCTCAAACAAAAGTAAGCTTCAACTCAGTTATTTGAAAGGACAGAACAAAAAGTAGTTTCACAGAATGCTTCTGTGTAGTTTTTGTTGGAACATAAAACTTTTTTCACTATACGAGCCTTAGCGTTCAGAATGTCCGCTTGCAGTTTCTACAGAAAGAGTGTTTCAGAACTGCTCAATCAAATGTATGTTTCAAATATGTTAGTTGAACCACAGAACAGAAAGAAGTTTCACAGAATGCTTCTGTTTGGTTTTTATTGAAGATATTCCTTTTTCCGCTATAGGCCCTTTAATGCTCAGAATATGCACTTGCAGTTTCTACAGAAAGAGTGTTTCAGAACTGCTGAATCAAAAGTAAGCTTCAACTCTGTTAGTTGAATGCACAGAACAGAAAGAAACTTCACAGAATCCTTCTGTGTAGTTTTTATTTGAAGATATACCTTTTTGCACTATAGGCCTCATAGCGCTCCGAATGTCTGCTTGCAGTTTCTTCATAAAGAGTGTTTCAGAACTGCTCAATCAAAAGTAAGCTTCAACTCTGTTAGTTGAATGAACAGAACAGAAAGAAGTTTCACAGAATGCTTCTGTGTAGTTTTTATTTGGAGATATTCCTTCTTCCACTGTAGGACACTTAGCGCTTGAAATGTCAACTTGCAGGTTCTACAGAAAGAGTGTTTTAGAACTACTCAATCTAAAGTAAGCTTCAACTCTGTTAGTTTAATGGACAGAACACAAAGCAGTTTCACAGAATGCTTCAGTGTAGTTTTAATTTGAAGATATTCCTTTTTCCTCTATAGGCCATTTAATGCCCAGAATATGAAATTGCAGGTTCTACAGAAAGAGTGTTTCAGTACTACTCAATCAAAAGTGAGCTTCAAATCTGTTAATTGAATGCACATAACAGAAAGAAGTTTCACACAATGCTTCTGTGTAGTTTTTATTTGAAGATATCCCTTTTTGCACTATAGGCCCCATAGCGCTCCGAATGACTGCTTGCAGTTTCTACAGAAAGAGGGTTTCAGAACTGCTCAATCAAAAGTAAGCTTCAACTCTGTTAGTTGAATGCACAGAACAGAAAGAAGTTTAACAGAATGCTTCTGTGTAGTTTTTGTTGGAAGATATCTCTTTTTCCACTTTGGCCCTTTAGCGCTCGGAATGTCAATTTGCAGTTTCTTCATAAAGAGTGTTTCAGAACTGCTCAATCAAAGGTAAGCTTCAACACTGTTAGTTGAATAGACTGAACACAAAGCAGTTTCACAGAATGCTTCTGTGTAGTTTTTGTTGGAAGATATCTCTTTTTCCACTATACGCACTTTAGCGCTAGGAATGTCAACTAGCAGTTTCTCCATAAAGAGTGTTTCAGAACTGCTCAATCAAAAGTAACATTCAACACTGTTAGTTGAATGGACAGAACACAAAGCAATTTCACAGAATGCTTCTGTGTAGTTTCTATTTGGAGATATTCCTTTTTCCACTGTAGGATTCTTAGCGCTCGGAATGTCAACTTGCAGGTTCTACAGAAAGAGTGTTTCAGAACTGCTCAATCTAAAGTACGCTTCAACGAGGTTAGTTGAATGCACAGAACCTAAAGCAGTTTCACAGAATGCTTCTGTGTAGTTTTTATTGGAAGATAACCCTTTTTCCACTATGGGCCAAATAGTGCTCGGAATGTCTACTTGCAGTTTCTACAGAAAGAGTGTTTCAGAACTGTTGAATCAAAAGTAAGCTTCAACTCTGTTAGTTGAATGCACAGAACAGAAAGTAGTTTCACAGAATGCTTCTGTGAAGTTTTTATTTGAAGATATCCCTTTTTGCACAATAGGCCCCATAGCGCTCCGAATGTCTGCTTGCAGTTTCTACAGAAAGACGGTTTCAGAACTGCTCAATCTAAAGTAAGCTTGCTGTCTGTTAGATGAATGCACAGAACAGAAAGAAGTTTCACAGAATGCTTCTATGTAGTTTTTGTTGGAAGATATCGCTTTTTCCACTGTAGGTCCTTTAGCGCTCTGAATATCAACTGGCAGTTTCTTCATAAAGAGTGTTTCAGAACTGCTCAAACAAAAGTAAGTTTCAACTCTGTTAGTTGAATGCACAGAACAGAAAGAAGTTTCACAGAATGCTTCTGTGTAGTTTTTATTTGGAGATATTCCTTTTTCCACTACAGGACCCTTAGCGCTCGAAATGTAAACTTGCAGTTTCTACAGAAAGACAGTTTCAGAACTGCTAAATCAAAAGTAAGCTTCAACTCTGTTAGTTGAATGGACAGAACACAAAGCAGTATCACAGAATGCTTCTCTGTAGTTTTAATTTGAAGATATTCCTTTTTCCACTATAGGCCCTTTAATGCTCAGATCATGCACTTGCAGTTTCTACAGAAAGAGTGTTTCAGAACTGCTCAATCAAAAGTGAGCTTCAACTCTGTTAATTGAATGCACATAACAGAAAGAAGTTTCACAGAATGCTTCTGTGTAGTTTTAATTTGAAGATATCCCTTTTTGCACCATAGGCCCCATAGCGCTCCGAATGTCTGCTTGCAGTTTCTTCATAAACAGTGTTTCAGAACTGCTCAATCAAAAGTAAGCTTCAAATCTGTTAGTTGAATGAACAGAACAGAAAGAAGTTTCACAGAATGCTTCTGTGTAGCTTTTATTTGGAGATATTCCTTTTTCCACTTTAGGACACTTAGCGCTTGAAATGTCAACTTGCAGGTTCTACAGAAAGGGTGTTTCAGAACTGCTCAATCAAACGTATGCTTCAACTCTGGTAGTTGAATGGACAGAAGAGACAGAACTTTCACAGAATGCTTCTGTGTAGTTTTTATTTGGAGAGTTCTTTTTTCCAGTATAGGCCCCTTAGCGCTCAGAATGTCCACTTGCAGTTTCTACAGAAAGAGTGTTTCAGAACTGCTCAATCAAAAGTAAGCTTCAAATCTGTTAGTTAAATGCACAGAACAGAAAGAAGTTTCACAGAATGCTTCTGTGAAGTTTTTATTGGAAGATATCCCTTTTTCCACTAATGGCCCTTTAGCGCTCGAAATCTCAAATTGCAGTTTCTACAGAAAGAGTGTTTAGGAACCGCTCAATCAAAAGTAAGCTTCAACTCTGTTAGTTGAATGCACAGAACAGAAAGAAGTTTCACAGAGTGCTTCTGTGTTGTTTTTATTGAAGATATTCCTTTTTCCACTATAGGCCATTTAATGCTCAGAATATGCGCTTGCAGTTTCCACAGAAAGAGTGTTTCAGAACTGCTCAATCAATAGTAAGCTTCAACTCTGTTAGTTGAATGCACAGAACAGAAAGAAGTTTCACAGAATGCTTCTGTGTAGTTTTTATTTGAAGATATATCTTTTTGCACTATAGGCCCCATAGCGCTCCGAATGTCTGCTTGCAGTTTCTACAGAAGGAGTGTTTCAGAACTGCTCAATCAAAAGTATGCTTGAACCCTGTTAGATGAATGCACAGAACAGAAAGAAGTTTCACAGAATGCTTCTGTGTAGTTTTTGTTGGAAGATATCCCTTTTTCCACTATAGGCCCTTTAGCGCTGTGAATGGCAACTTGCAGTTTTTTCATAAAGAGTGTTTCAGAACTCCTCAATCAAAGGTAAGCTTCAACTCTGTTAGTTGAATGCACAGAACAGAAAGAACTTTCACAGAATGCTTCTGTGTAGTTTTTATTTGGACATATTCCTTTTCCACTATAGGTCCCTTTCCGCTCGGAATGTCAACCTGCAGTTCCTACAGAAAGGGTCTTTCGGAACTGCTCAATCAAATATATGCTGCAACTCTGTTAGTTGAATGGACAGAAGTGTAAGAAGTTTCACAGAATGCTTCTGGGTAGTTTTTATTTGAAGATATTCCTTTCACAGAATGCTTCTGGGTAGTTTTTATTTGAAGATATTCCTTTTTCCACTATAGGCCCCTTAGCGCTCAGAATGTCCACTTGCAGTTTCTACAGAAAGAGTGTTTCAGAACTGCTCAATGAAATGTAAGCTTCAAATCTGTTAGTTGAATGCACAGAACAGAAAGAAGTTTCACAGAATGCTTCTGTGTTGTTTTTATTGAAGATATTACTTTTTCCACTATAGGACATTTAGTGCTCAGAATATGCACTTGCAGTTTCCACAGAAAGAGTGTTTCAGAACTGCTCAATCAATAGTAAGCTTCAACTCTGTTAGTTCAATGCACAGAACAGAAAGAAGTTTCACAGAATGCTTCTGTGTAGTTTTTATTTGAAGATATACCTTTTTGCACTATAGGCCCCATAGCGCTCCGAATGTCTGCTTGCAGTTTCTACAGAAGGAGTGTTTCAGAACTGCTCAATCTAAAGTATGCTTGAACTCTGTTCGATGAATGCACAGAACAGAAAGAAGTTTCACAGAATGCTTCTGTTTAGTTTTTGTTGGAAGATATCCTTTTTCCAGTATAAGCCCCTTAGCGCTGAGAATGGCAACTTGCAGTTTCTTCATAGAGTGTTTAAGAACTGCTCAATCAAATGTAAGCTTCAACTCTGTTAGTTGAATGCACAGAACAGAAAGAAGTTTCACAGAATGCTTCTGTGTAGTTTTTATTTGGACATATTCCTTTTTCCACTACAGGACCCTTAGCGCTCGGAATGTAAACTTGCAGTTTCTACAGAAAGAGTGTTTCAGAACTGCTCAATCAAAAGTAAGCTTCAACTCTGTTAGTTGAATGGACAGAACACAAAGCAGTTTCACAGAATGCTTCTGTGTAGATTTTATTTGAAGATACACCTTTTTCCACTCTGGGCCCAGGAGCGTTCCGAATGTCCACCTGCAGTTTCTACAGAAAGAGTGTTTCAGAACTGCTCAATCAAAAGTAAGCTTCAACTCTGTTAGTTGAATGAACAGAACAGAAAGAAGTTTCACAGAATACTTCTGTGTAGTTTTTATTTGGAGATATTCATTTTTCCACTTGAGGACTCTTAGCGCTTGGAATGTCAACTTGCAGGTTCTACAGAAAGAGTGTTTTAGAACTACTCAATCTAAAGTAAGCTTCAAATATGTTTAATGGACAGAACACAAAGCAGTTTCACAGAATGCTTCAGTGTAGTTTTAATTTGAAGATATTCCTTTTTCCTCTATAGGCCATTTAATGCCCAGAATATGAAATTGCAGTTTCTACAGGAAGAGTGTTTCAGAAATGCTCAACCAAAAGTGAGCATCAACTCTGTTAATTGAATGCGCAGAACAGAAAGAAGTTTCACAGAATGCTTCTGTGTAGTTTTTATTTGAAGATATCCCTTTTTGCACTATAGGCCCCATAGCGCTCCGAATGTCTGCTTGCTGTTTCTACAGAAAGAGTGTTTCAGAGCTGCTCAATGAAAAGTAAGCTTCAACTCTGTTAGTTGAATGCACAGAACAGAAAGAAGTTTCACAGAATGCTTCTGTGTAGTTTTTGTTGGAAGATATCCCTTTTGCCACTCTAGGCCCTTCAGCGCTCGGAATGTCTACTTGCAGTGTCTTCATAAAGAGTGTTTCAGAACTGCTCAATCAAAAGTAAGCTTCAACTCAGTTAGATGAATGCACAGAACAGAAAGTAGTTTCACAGAATGCTTCTGTGTAGTTTTTATTTGGAGATATTCCTTTTTCCACTATAGGTCCCTTTGCGCTCCGAATGTCAACTTGCAGTTCCTACAGAAAGGGTGTTTCAGAACTGCTCAATCAAATGTATGCTGCAACTCTGTTAGTTGAATGGACAGAAGTGTAAGAAGTTTCACAGAATGTTTCTGGGTAGTTTCTATTGGAAGATAACCCTTATTCCACTATGAGCCCAGTAGCACTCGAAATGTCAAATTGCAGTTTCTACAGAAAGAGTGTTTCAGAAATGCTCAATCAAAAGTAAGCTTCAACTCTCTTAGTTGAATGGACAGAACACAAAGCAGTTTCACAGAATGCTTTTGTGTAGTTTTTATTTGAAGATATATCTTTTTCCACTATGGGCCCAATAGCGCTCCGAATGTCGACTTGCAGTTTCTTCATAAAGAGTGTTTCGGAACTGCTCAATCAAAAGTAAGCTTCAAACCTGTTAGTTAAATGCACAGAACAGAAAGAAGTTTCACAGAATGCTTCTGTGAAGTTTTATTGGAAGATATCCCTTTTTCCACTATTTTCCCTTTAGCGCTCGAAATCTCAAATTGCAGTTTCTACAGAAAGAGTGTTTAGGAACTGCTCAATCAAAAGTAAGCTTCAACTCTGTTAGTTGAATGCACAGAACAGAAAGAAGTTTCACAGAGTGCTTCTGTGTTGTTTTTATTGAAGATATTCCTTTTTCCACTATAGGCCATTTAATGCTCAGAATATGCACTTGCAGTTTCCACAGAAAGAGTGTTTCAGAACTGCTCAATCAATAGTAAGCTTCAACTCTGTTAGTTGAATGCACAGAACAGAAAGAAGTTTCACAGAATGCCTCTGTGTAGTTTTTATTTGAAGATATATCTTTTTGCACTATAGGCCCAATAGCGCTCCGAATGTCTGCTTGCAGTTTCTACAGAAGGAGTGTTTCAGAACTGCTCAATCTAAAGTATGCTTGAACTCTGTTAGATGAATGCACAGAAGAGAAAGACGTTTCACAGAATGCTTCTGTTTAGTTTTTGTTGGAAGATATCCCTGTTTCCACTATAGGCCCTTTAGCGCAGTGAATGGCAACTTGCAGTTTCTTCATAAAGAGTGTTTCAGAACTGCTCAAAGGGAATCTTCAACTCTGTTAGTTGAATGGACAGAACAGAAAGTAGTTTCACAGAATGCTTCTGTGTAGTTTTTATTTGGACATATTCCTTTTTCCACTACAGGACCCTTAGCGCTCGGAATGTCCACTTGCAGTTCCTACAGAAAGAGTGTTTCAGAACTGCTCAATCAAAGGTAAGCTTCAACTCTGTTAGTTGAATGCACAGAACACAAAGCAGTTTCACACAATGCTTCTGTGTAGTTTTTATTTGAAGATATAACTTTTTCCACTCTGGGCCCAGTATCGTTCCGAATGTCGACCTGCAGTTTCTACAGAAAGTGTGTTTCAGAACTGCTCAATCAAAAGTAAGCTTCAACTCTGTTAGTTGAATGAACAGAACAGAAAGAAGTTTCACAGAATGCTTCTGTGTAGTTTTTATTTGGAGATATTCCTTTTTCCACTGGAGGACTCTTAGCGCTTGGAATGTCAACTTGCAGGTTCTACAGAAAGAGTGTTTTAGAACTACTCAATCTAATGTAAGCTTCAACTCTGTTAGTTTAATGGACAGAACACAAAGCAGTTTCACAGAATGCTTCAGTGTAGTTTTAATTTGAAGATATTCCTTTTTCCACTATAGGCCATGTAATGCCCAGAATATGAAATTGCAGTTTCTACAGAAAGAGTGTTTCAGAACTGCTCAACCAAAAGTGAGCTTCAGCTCTGTTAATTGAATGCACAGAACAGAAAGAAGTTTCACAGAATGCTTCTGTGTAGTTTTTGTTTGAAGATACCCCTTTTTGCACTATAGGCCCCATAGCGCTCCGAATGTCTGCTTGCTGTTTCTACAGAAAGAGTGTTTCAGAGCTGCTCAATAAAAAGTAATCTTCAACTCTGTTAGTTGAATGCACAGAACAGAAAGAAGTTTCACAGAATGCTTCTGTGTAGTTTTTGTGGGAAGATATCCCTTTTGCCACTGTAGGCCCTTTAGCGCTCGGAATGTCAACTTGCAGTGTCTTCATAAAGTGTGTTTCAGAACTGCTCAATCAAAAGTAAGCTTCAACTCAGTTAGATGAATGCACAGAACAGAAAGAAGTTTCAGAGCATGCTTCTGTGTAGCTTTTATTTGGAGATATTCTTTTTTCCACTATAGGTCCCTTTGCGCTCGGAATGTCAAATTGCAGTTCCTACAGAAAGGGTGTTTCAGAACTGCCCAATCAAATGTATGCTGCAACTCTGTTAGTTGAATGGACAGAAGTGTAAGAAGTTTCACAGAATGCTTCTGGGTAGTTTTTATTTGAAGATATTCCTTTTTCCACTATAGGCCGCTTAGCACTCAGAATGCCACTTGCAGTTTCTACAGAAAGAGTGTTTCAGAACTGCTCAATCGAAAGTAAGCTTCAACTCTGTTAGTTGAATGCACAGAACCGAATGAAGTTTCACAGAATGCTTCTGTGTAGTTTTTATTTGGAGATATTCCTTTTTCCACTGTAGGATTCTTAGCTCTCGAAATGTCAATTTGCAGGTTCTACAGAAAGAGTGTTTCAGAACTGCTCAATCAAAAGTCAGCTTCAACTCTGTTAGTTCAATGCACAGAACAGAAAGAAGTTTCACAGAATGCTTCTGTGTAGTTTTTATTGGAAGATATCCCTTTTTCCACTATCGGCCCAGTAGCGCTCGAAATGTCAAATTGCAGTTTCTACAGAAAGAGTGTCACAGTAATGCTCAATCAAAAGTAAGCTTCAACTCTCTTAGTTGAATGGACAGAACACAAAGCAGTTTCACAGAATGCTTCTGTGTAGTTTTTATTTGAAGATATATCTTTTTCCACTATGGGCCCAATAGCGCTCCGAATGTCGACTTGCAGTTTCTTCATAAAGAGTGTTTCAGAAATGCTCAATCAAAAGTAAGCTTCAAATCTGTTAGTTAAATGCACAGAACAGAAAAAAGTTTCACAGAATCCTTCTGTGAAGTTTTTATTGGAGGATATCCCTTTTTCCACTATTGGCCCTTTAGCGCACCAAATGTCAAATTGCAGTTTCTACAGAGTGTTTAGGAACTGCTCAATCAAATGTAAGCTTCAGCTCTGTTAGTTGAATGAACAGAACAGAAAGAAGTTTCACAGAATGCTTCTGTGTTGTTTTTATTGAAGATATTACTTTTTCCACTACAGGACACATAGTGCTCAGAGTATGCACTTGCAGTTTCCACAGAAAAGTGTTTCAGAACTGCTCAATCAATAGTAAGCTTCAACTCTGTTAGTTGAATGCACAGAACAGAAAGAAGTTTCACAGAATGCTTCTGTGTAGTTTTTATTTGAAGATATATCTTTTTGCACTATAGGCCCCATAGCGCTCCGAATGTCTGTTTTCAGTTTCTACAGAAGGAGTGTTTCAGAACTGCTAAATCTAAAGTATGCTTGAACTCTGTTAGATGAATGCACAGAACAGAAAGGAGTTTCACAGAATGCTTCTGTGTAGTTTTTATTTGGAGATATTCCTTCTTCCACTGTAGGACACTTAGCGCTTGAAATGTCAACTTGCAGGTTCTACAGAAAGAGTGTTTTAGAACTACTCAATCTAAAGTAAGCTTCAACTCTGTTAGTTTAATGGACAGAACACAAAGCAGTTTCACAGAATGCTTCAGTGTAGTTTTAATTTGAAGATATTCCTTTTTCCTCTATAGGCCATTTAATGCCCAGAATATGAAATTGCAGGTTCTACAGAAAGAGTGTTTCAGTACTACTCAATCAAAAGTGAGCTTCAACTCTGATAATTGAATGCACATAACAGAAAGAAGTTTCACACAATGCTTCTGTGTAGTTTTTATTTGAAGATATCCCTTTTTGCACTATAGGCCCCATAGCGCTCCGAATGTCTGCTTGCAGTTTCTACAGAAAGAGGGTTTCAGAACTGCTCAATCAAAAGTAAGCTTCAACTCTGTTAGTTGAATGCACAGAACAGAAAGAAGTTTAACAGAATGCTTCTGTGTAGTTTTTGTTGGAAGATATCTCTTTTTCCACTTTGGCCCTTTAGCGCTCGGAATGTCAATTTGCAGTTTCTTCATAAAGAGTGTTTCAGAACTGCTCAATCAAAGTAGCTTCAACACTGTTAGTTGAATAGACTGAACACAAAGCAGTTTCACAGAATGCTTCTGTGTAGTTTTTGTTGGAAGATATCTCTTTTCCACTATTACGCCTTTAGCGCTCAGGAATGTCAACTAGCAGTTTCTCCATAAAGAGTGTTTCAGAACTGCTCAATCAAAAGTAACATTCAAACACTGTTAGTTTGAATGACAAACAAAGCAATTTCACAGAATGCTTCTGTGTAGTTTCTATTTGGAGATTTCCTTTTTCCACTGTAGGATTCTAGCGCTCGGAATGTCAACTTGCAGGTTTCTACAGAAAGAGTGTTTCAGAACTGCTCAATCAAAAGTAAGCTTCAACTCTGTTAGTTGAATGCACAGAACAGAAAGAAGTTTCACAGAATGCTTCTGTGTAGTTTTTATTGGAAGATACCTTTTTCCACTATAGGCCTTAGCGCTCGGAATGTCTTGCAGTTTCTACAGAAAGAGTGTTTCAGAACTGCTCAATCAAAAGTAAGCTTCAACTCTGTTAGTTGAATGCACAGAACAGAAAGAAGTTTCACAGAATGCTTCTGTGTAGTTTTTATTTGAAGATATTCCTTTTTCCAATAGGCCCTTAGCGCTCGAATGTCTGCTTGCAGTTTCTACAGAAAGAGTGTTTCAGAACTGCTCAATCAAAAGTAAGCTTCAACTCTGTTAGATGAATGCACAGAACAGAAAGAAGTTTCACAGAATGCTTCTGTGTAGTTTTTTTGGAAGATATTCCTTTTTCCACTGTAGGTCCTTAGCGCTCGAATGTCAATTGCAGTTCTCACAGAAAGAGTGTTTCAGAACTGCTCAATCAAAAGTAAGCTTCAACTCTGTTAGTTGAATGCACAGAACAGAAAGAAGTTTCACAGAATGCTTCTGGTGTTTTTATTGGAAGATATTCCTTTTTCCACTAAGGCCCTTAGCGCTCGAATGTAACTTGCAGTTTCTACAGAAAGAGTGTTTCAGAACTGCTCAATCAAAGTAAGCTTCAACTCTGTTAGTTGAATGACAGAACAGAAAGAAGTTTCACAGAATGCTTCTGTGTAGTTTTTATTTGAAGATATCCTTTTTCCACTATAGGCCCAGCGCTCGAATGCACTTGCAGTTTCTACAGAAAGAGTGTTTCAGAACTGCTCAATCAAAAGTAAGCTTCAACTCTGTTATTGAATGCACAGAACAGAAAGAAGTTTCACAGAATGCTTCTGTGTAGTTTTTATTGAAGATATCCCTTTTGCACCATAGGCCCCATAGCGCTCCGAATGTCCTTGCAGTTTCTCAGAAAGAGTGTTTCAGAACTGCTCAATCAAAAGTAAGCTTCAACTCTGTTAGTTGAATGCACAGAACAGAAAGAAGTTTCACAGAATGCTTCTGTGTAGTTTTTATTTGGAAGATATCCTTTTTCCACTTAGGCCACTTAGCGCTGAATGTCAACTTGCAGTTTCTACAGAAAGAGTGTTTCAGAACTGCTCAATCAAAAGTAAGCTTCAACTCTGTTAGTTGAATGACAAGAACAGAAAGTTTCACAGAATGCTTCTGTGTAGTTTTTATTTGAAGATATCCTTTTTCCACTATAGGCCCCTTAGCGCTCGAATGTCACTTGCAGTTTCTACAGAAAGAGTGTTTCAGAACTGCTCAATCAAAAGTAAGCTTCAACTCTGTTAGTTGAATGCACAGAACAGAAAGAAGTTTCACAGAATGCTTCTGTGTAGTTTTTATTTGGAAGATATCCTTTTTCCACTATGGCCCTTAGCGCTCGAATGTCAATTGCAGTTTCTACAGAAAGAGTGTTTCAGAACTGCTCAATCAAAAGTAAGCTTCAACTCTGTTAGTTGAATGCACAGAACAGAAAGAAGTTTCACAGAATGCTTCTGTTAGTTTTTATTTGAAGATATTCCTTTTTCCACTATAGGCCATTTAGCGCTCAGAATGCTTGCAGTTTCTACAGAAAGAGTGTTTCAGAACTGCTCAATCAAAGTAAGCTTCAACTCTGTTAGTTGAATGCACAGAACAGAAAGAAGTTTCACAGAATGCTTCTGTGTAGTTTTTATTTGAAGATATCCTTTTTGCACTATAGGCCCATAGCGCTCCGAATGTCTGCTTGCAGTTTCTACAGAAAGAGTGTTTCAGAACTGCTCAATCAAAAGTAAGCTTCAACTCTGTTAGTTGAATGCACAGAACAGAAAGAAGTTTCACAGAATGCTTCTGTGTAGTTTTTTTGGAAGATATCCTTTTTCCACTATAGGCCCTTAGCGCTGTGAATGCAACTTGCAGTTTCTAAAGAGTGTTTCAGAACTGCTCAATCAAAGTAAGCTTCAACTCTGTTAGTTGAATGCACAGAACAGAAAGAAGTTTCACAGAATGCTTCTGTGTAGTTTTTATTTGGAGATATTCCTTTTTCCACTATAGGCCCTTAGCGCTCGGAATGTCAACTTGCAGTTTCTACAGAAAGAGTGTTTCAGAACTGCTCAATCAAAAGTAAGCTTCAACTCTGTTAGTTGAATGGACAAGAACACAGAACAGAAAGTTTCACAGAATGCTTCTGTGTAGTTTTTATTTGAAGATATTCCTTTTTCCACTATAGGCCCTTAGCGCTCGAATGTCACTTGCAGTTTCTACAGAAAGAGTGTTTCAGAACTGCTCAATCAAAAGTAAGCTTCAACTCTGTTAGTTGAATGCACAGAACAGAAAGAAGTTTCACAGAATGCTTCTGTGTAGTTTTTATTTGAAGATATTCCTTTTTCCACTATAGGACTTTAGCGCTCGAATGTCACTTGCAGTTTCTACAGAAAGAGTGTTTCAGAACTGCTCAATCAAAAGTAAGCTTCAACTCTGTTAGTTGAATGCACAGAACAGAAAGAAGTTTCACAGAATGCTTCTGTGTAGTTTTTATTTGAAGATATCCTTTTTCCACTATAGGCCCATAGCGCTCGAATGTCTGCTTGCAGTTTCTACAGAAAGAGTGTTTCAGAACTGCTCAATCAAAAGTAAGCTTCAACTCTGTTAGTTGAATGCACAGAACAGAAAGAAGTTTCACAGAATGCTTTCTGTGTAGTTTTTTTTGGAAGATATCCTTTTTCCACTATAGGCCCTTAGCGCTGAATGCAACTTGCAGTTTTTACAGAAAGAGTGTTTCAGAACTGCTCAAAGTAAGCTTCAACTCTGTTAGTTGAATGACAGAACAGAAAGAAGTTTCACAGAATGCTTCTGTGTAGTTTTTATTGGAAGATATTCCTTTTTCCACTAAGGCCCTTAGCGCTCGGAATGTCAACTTGCAGTTTCTACAGAAAGAGTGTTTCAGAACTGCTCAATCAAAAGTAAGCTTCAACTCTGTTAGTTGAATGCACAGAACAGAAAGAAGTTTCACAGAATGCTTCTGTGTAGTTTTTATTTGGAGATATTCCTTTTTCCACTATAGGACCATTAGCGCTCGGAATGTCAACTTGCAGTTTCTACAGAAAGAGTGTTTCAGAACTGCTCAATCAAAAGTAAGCTTCAACTCTGTTAGTTGAATGCACAGAACAGAAAGAAGTTTCACAGAATGCTTCTGTGTAGTTTTTATTGAAGATACCTTTTTCCACTATGGCCCTTAGCGCTCGAATGTCAACTTGCAGTTTCTACAGAAAGAGTGTTTCAGAACTGCTCAATCAAAAGTAAGCTTCAACTCTGTTAGTTGAATGACAGAACAAAGAAGTTTCACAGAATGCTTCTGTGTAGTTTTTATTTGAAGATATATCCTTTTTCCACTATGGGCCCATAGCGCTCGAATGTCACTTGCAGTTTTTCTACAGAAAGAGTGTTTCAGAACTGCTCAATAAAAGTAAGCTTCAACACTGTTAGTTGAATGCACAAAACAGAAAGAAGTTTCACAGAATGTTTCTGTGTAGTTTTTATTTGAAGATATCCTTTTTCCACTATAGGCCCAGTAGCGCTCGAATGTCACTTGCAGTTTCTACAGAAAGAGTGTTTCAGAACTGCTCAATCAAAAGTAAGCTTCAACTCTGTTAGTTGAATGACAGAACAGAAAGAAGTTTCACAGAATGCTTCTGTGTAGTTTTTATTTGGAAGATATTCCTTTTTCCACTAGGACCTTAGCGCTGGAATGTCAACTTGCAGTTCTACAGAAAGAGTGTTTCAGAACTGCTCAATAAAGTAAGCTTCAACTCTGTTAGTTGAATGACAGAACACAAAGAAGTTTCACAGAATGCTTCTGTGTAGTTTTTATTTGAAGATATTCCTTTTTCCACTATAGGCCTTAGCCCAGAATATGAATTGCAGTTTCTACAGAAAGAGTGTTTCAGAACTGCTCAATCAAAAGTAAGCTTCAACTCTGTTATTGAATGCACAGAACAGAAAGAAGTTTCACAGAATGCTTCTGTGTAGTTTTTATTTGAAGATATCCTTTTTCCACTATAGGCCCATAGCGCTCCGAATGTCTGCTTGCAGTTTCTACAGAAAGAGTGTTTCAGAACTGCTCAATAAAAAGCTTCAACTCTGTTAGTTGAATGCACAGAACAGAAAGAAGTTTCACAGAATGCTTCTGTGTAGTTTTTTTGGAAGATATCCTTTTTCCACTATAGGCCATTTAGCGCTCGGAATGTCAACTTGCAGTTTCTAAAGAGTGTTTCAGAACTGCTCAATCAAAAGTAAGCTTCAACTCTGTTAGTTGAATGCACAGAACAGAAAGAAGTTTCAGAGAATGCTTCTGTGTTTTTATTTGGAGATATTCTTTTTCCACTATAGGCCCTTTGCGCTCGGAATGTCAACTTGCAGTTCTACAGAAAGGTGTTTCAGAACTGCTCAATCAAAGTAGCTTCAACTCTGTTTTGAATGGACAGACAGAAAGAAGTTTCACAGAATGCTTCTGGTAGTTTTTATTTGAAGATATTCCTTTTTCCACTATAGGCCCCTTAGCGCTCAGAATGTCACTGCAGTTTCTACAGAAAGAGTGTTTCAGAACTGCTCAATCAAAAGTAAGCTTCAACTCTGTTAGTTGAATGCACAGAACAGAAAGAAGTTTCACAGAATGCTTCTGTGTAGTTTTTATTTGGAGATATTCCTTTTTCCACTGTAGGACTCTTAGCGCTCGGAATGTCAATTTGCAGTTTCTACAGAAAGAGTGTTTCAGAACTGCTCAATCAAAAGTAAGCTTCAACTCTGTTAGTTGAATGCACAGAACAGAAAGAAGTTTCACAGAATGCTTCTGTAGTTTTTATTGGAAGATATCCCTTTTTCCACTATGGGCCCAGTAGCGCTCGAAATGTCAAATTGCAGTTTCTACAGAAAGAGTGTTTCAGAATGCTCAATCAAAAGTAAGCTTCAACTCTTAGTTGAATGGACAGAACACAAAGCAGTTTCACAGAATGCTTCTGTGTAGTTTTTATTTGAAGATATATCTTTTTCCACTATGGGCCCATAGCGCTCCGAATGTCTACTTGCAGTTTCTTCATAAAGAGTGTTTCAGAAATGCTCAATCAAAAGTAAGCTTCAAATCTGTTAGTTAAATGCACAGAACAGAAAGAAGTTTCACAGAATGCTTCTGTGAAGTTTTTATTGGAAGATATCCCTTTTTCCACTATTGGCCCTTTAGCGCTCGAAATGTCAAATTGCAGTTTCTACAGAAAGAGTGTTTAGGAACTGCTCAATAAAAAGTAAGCTTCAACCCTGTTAGTTGAATGCACAGAACAGAAAGAAGTTTCACAGAATGCTTCTGTGTTGTTTTTATTGAAGATATCCTTTTTCCACTATAGGACATTTAGTGCTCAGAATATGCACTTGCAGTTTCCACAGAAAGAGTGTTTCAGAACTGCTCAATCAATAGTAAGCTTCAACTCTGTTAGTTGAATGCCAGAACAGAAAGAAGTTTCACAGAATGCTTCTGTGTAGAAGATATACCTTTTTGCACTATAGGCCCCATCGCGCTCCGAATGTCTGCTTGCAGTTTCTACAGAAGGAGTGTTTCAGAACTGCTCAATCTAAAGTATGCTTGAACTCTGTTAGATGAATGCACAGAACAGAAAGAAGTTTCACAGAATGCTTCTGTTTAGTTTTTGTTGGAAGATTCCTTTTTCCAGTGTAAGCCCCTTAGCGCTGTGAATGGCACTTGCAGTTTCTTCATAAAGAGTGTTTCAGAACTGCTCAATCAAAGGTAAGCTTCAACTCTGTTAGTTGAATGCACAGAACAGAAAAAGTTTCACAGAATGCTTCTGTGTAGTTTTTATTGGAAGATATACGTTTTCCACTATGGCCCTTTAGCGCTCGAAATGTCAAATTGCAGTTTCTACAGAAAGAGTGTTTCAGAACTGCTCAATCAAAAGTAAGCTTCAACTCTGTTAGTTGAATGCACAGAACAGAAAGAAGTTTCACAGAATGCTTCTGTGTTGTT